>NW_028270161.1:38704447-39304447 GCF_037043375.1 Chiloscyllium plagiosum
GGAGGAGGAGGAGGACGAGGACGAGGACGACGAGGTGGAGGAGGACGAGGAGGACGAGGAGGACGAGGAGGAGGAGGAGGACGAGGAGGACGAGGAGGACGAGGAGGAGGACGAGGAGGAGGACGAGGAGGAGGAGGACGAGGACCAGGACGAGGACGAGGACGAGGACGAGGAGGACGAGGAGGACGAGGAGGACGAGGAGGACGAGGAGGACGAGGAGGACGAGGAGGACGAGGAGGACGAGGAGGACGAGGAGGACGAGGAGGACGAGGAGGAGGACGAGGAGGAGGAGGAGGACGAGGAGGAGGACGAGGACGAGGACGAGGACGACGAGGACGAGGAGGAGGACGAGGAGGAGGACGAGGAGGAGGACGAGGAGGAGGACGAGGAGGAGGAGGAGGAGGACGACGACGACGACGAGGAGGAGGAGGAGGAGGAGGAGGAGGAGGAGGAGGAGGAGGAGGAGGAGGAGGAGGAGGAGGAGGAGGAGGAGGAGGAGGAGGAGGAGGAGGAGGAGGAGGAGGAGGAGGAGGAGGAGGACGAGGACGAGGAGGAGGAGGACGTGGAGGAGGAGGACGAGGAGGAGGAGGACGAGGAGGAGGAGGACGAGGAGGAGGAGGACGAGGAGGAGGAGGACGAGGAGGAGGAGGACGAGGAGGGGGACGAGGAGGAGGACGAGAAGGAACCTGATCGAGGTATACAAGATAATGAGTGGAATAGATAGAGTCAATAGCCAGAGACTTTTTCCCAGGGCAGGATTGACTGGTACGAGGAGTCATAGTTTGAAGATATTAGGAGGAAGGTATAAAGGAGACGTCAGAAGTAGGTTCTTTACGCACAGAGTTGTGAATGCATGGAATTTGTTGCCAGCTGTGGTGGTGAAAGCAGAATCATTAGGGACAGTTAAGCAACTGCTGGACATGCACATGGATAGCAGGGGGTTGAGGGGTGCGTAGGTTAATTTATTATATTTTACATTAAGATTAAATCTCGGCACAACATCGTGGGTCAAAGGGCCTGTTCTGAGCTGCACTTTTCTATGTTCTATGTTCTGTATGAGGAAAGGACTATTTAACTTTGCAGCCAGAGGTCACTGCAGATATTAATTACATTCAAAATACTAGTTAATGTTTACAGTTGAAATTCATTTTTAAAAAACTTTGAAGAAGATAATTGTATACTATTACTTACCTATGAAGAGGCCCAGAATTCTGTATGGAAAGAAGCAAGAAGCAATAAAGAGGATCCACAAGCCCATATACAACTTCTGTGTTATTTCTGGATGCACCCACATAAATAAGCTGTAAAATTTTAAAACATATCAAAATTTTAGCGAGGATTTTCAACAGTTGTCTTTTCTGATATCCAAATTAGATATAGCAAGTGAAAAGCTTACTTCTTAATTTTTTCCAATACGTCTGCCATCTTGCCAAAAAGATTCTGCAATTTAAATTTTAAAAAGTTTTATCCACCTAAAATAGGTTACTGAAAAACAATCAAACTATTATGTATGGAGTTAATGATATATCTTTGTGACACTAAATGCACGCAATGGCCTGGAAAGTTCAAACTCATTTTTGCACAGCTAACAGAAAAGGACTCAAAACATATTCAAGATTATTACAAATCAACTCCAAAATACAACATTATAGCAAGATTTCTAAAATAACTGCAAGACAAAGTAAAATATAATTTAATACTTTACATTTAACTTTGCAAAATGGCATTTATTTTTCCACCCATTCATGAATTAGTTTATCCAATTAAAGTCCAGAATAACTTACGTGTTAAGTATTAACTTGAATGTACCCACATAATACAACAATTTTTTTTTAAAGTTCTCATGCAAATCAAAGCATTAGCATTCAACACAACTCATCTTTCAACTGGAAAACAAGAAAACTTTTCACATTTCGTTTGAATATCATAAGATTTGGGAGTCAGCAAACAAGGCTTTCGTGGATCATGCCACAATGGTGAAGTATTTATTTGGTTCTGCAATTGAACCCTCTTGAAAACATGCTTTGAAATTATTTATTTGTAACATTTCAATGCCTTTGTCCGGCATTTCAATGCATTTGTCCTTGGCAACAATGTGATGAAATTTAATGGTAAATTCTATCCCTGGTGACAACTCCCTCAAAAAAGGATCTTCACAACTGCAAATGTTGAACAGTTTTAGGCACTGACTGAGCAGCTATAACTGTACAATTGCTTTGCATTTTTCCCTGTCAAATTTTCAGCACTAATGGATTGAATTGTACCACCATAATGTACTGCAAGAAATGGTTTCACTTCTGGCTCTGTCTGCTCTGAAAAGTCAATTCAAAATCTACTATTTTGAAAACTGGGGGATATTTGCATTCAACATATGCTTTTTGCTTGAAAGGTACTGCAGTTATTTAAAAGATGTGGAATAATTTTTCAATTCAACTTTTACACAATATTCGAATAATGTTAGGTTAACAATCTATTCCTTGATTTACAAATTCAGCAAATTTTATAAATCACTTTAACGCAATTGATCTAATTTTAAAAAAAGGTGAAGCCATGTTAAATTTGATGCGGAGAAGATTTGTAGGAGAATCTAACAACAGGTATGAACATAAAAGAGAGATACACCTAAATACAATAATTAAATAAAACAAATCTTCATTCCAGTGATTAAGATGTAGAACTCCCTACTGCAAACAGCAGTCGAGATAAGTAGCATAGGTGCTTTCAAAAGGATTCCAGAAGTGTAAATGAGAGAAAAAGAAATGGCAAGATGTACTGAAACTCTGAAGGGGCAAATGAAATTGACATATGAACAACAAAAGTAGACCACTCACTTCCTTAAGGCTGCTCCAACATTAATAAGGTCATGGCTGATCTGATCACTCTATATTCCAACCTACCCCCAATAACTTTTCACCTGTCTTGCTCGTCAAGAATTGACTTAGTTCTAAAGACTCAAGAGTGTCCATGAAAAAAATATTCTCCTTATCTGCGCCTCCAATGGATAACTCCTTATTTTTAAATACTGACTGCTAATTCTAGATTCACCCACAAAAGAAAAATATCCCTTTCAATTCAACCAGCTCTCATATTATAATCAAGATCCCTCTTATTCTCTTAACCTCCAGTAAATGAGTTAGAATGTCAGTTTTTTGTCATAAGATAACCCACTCATTCGATGGATTAACCTGGTGAATCTTCTCCTAACTGTTTCTAACTCATTTACATCTATCCATCCAACACTATACCTAGTCCTCCAGATGTGAGCTCACCAACGCCCTATACAAATAAAGCATAACCTTCATTCTTTTGCATTCAATTCCACTTGTGATAAACAATCACATTTTATTAGTTTTCCTAATCATTTGCTGTACCCAAGACTAAACTTTTACAATTATGCATCAGGACAACCAGATCAGAGCTGCGCATTTTCTCACCAATTATATGATATGCTTTATTTTACCTGCCAAAATGGACGAATTCCCATTTTCCCACATTATGCTCATTTACATCATTGCGTACCTAAACATAATATCTCTTTGTAGCCTCTTTATGTCCTCTTTACAACTTATTTTCCAACCTTTCTTTGTGTTATGAGCAAATTTAGCAACTATACTTTTGATTCCTTCATTTAAGTCATTTCTATAAACAATAAAAAATTCAAGGCCCCAGCACTGGATGCGGTGACATATCATTCATTACATTTTGCCAACCAGAAAATGACCCATTTATGCCTACACTGTTACCTGTTAGCTAACCAATCTTCCATCCATGGCAGCATGTTACTGCCGACACACAATCTTGTGTTCAATGAAAATAAATCAATAACCTTTGATGTGGCACCTTATTAAGTGCCTTCTGGAAATCCAAGTCTTGTGTGTTCACCAGTTCCTCTTTCCCCAAAGCACTTGTTAGTTCCTCAAAATTTTCAATAAATGGTTAAACATAATTTTCTTTTCACAAAACCATGTTGACTTTGCCTGATAACCTTTAACCTTTTGAAGACAAGCCCTGAACAAATGTTCAGAACTCTGGGACCACGTGGGTAACACAGCCATCTCGACCCACATTCTTTGTTGCAGACAGGAATACCAATCTCCCTCATTGTACTGCTTTCTACTGTCACTGCCCACATGGATAGCTTCCTATATTCCCTATCACAGGACGTTATAAAATCCATCTTGCAGCCCTTAGTCATCAAAACACGCTGAAAAAACTCCAACCTACTGAACAATTTGAAAGGCTGAAATTCCTGGACTTGTGTCCACTTGGTCCCCTTGTCCTCCGAGCCCCCTTATCTTCTTTTCTCAGTTAGAACTTTCCTTCCCTGACTAGTGACCAAGTCAAAAGACCCTACCCCTTAGGGATGTCAGCCGAAACCTCTTGCTGGAAAGTGCCCAAGTAACTTTCCTCCTTCCCTGTCATATTGCACAATCTGCAGTTCAGCCTCTAGCTCAATGAACCAAAGTTAATTGTGCTACAAATACTTACTGCTGGATCATACTGTCATCTAGAAGATTCCAAATTCTGCAATCACAATACCCTTGAGTAAATCAGCAACACAAGCTAGTTGGGCAGTTCTTGAGTTGTATACTCAAAGTTATCATATTTAACTACAAATAGGAATTACTTTGCTGTGTAATCCTGTTGATTTTGAAAAAGGACAAGCTTGCACCTTTCCTGAATGTTTAAAAGTATTTCAAAGTCAGTGTTTTAGTTTTACCTGCAGTTTTGTTGTACAATATTTAGCTTAAAAAAATCACCAAACTGACTATAGTAGAATTCCACAAACAATGAGGTGAATGACAGATTGAGATTTTTTGGTGAAGTTGAGTGAGGAAAGAAATACTAACAAAGACTGGAGAACTCCTTGGTCTTCTTTGAACACCACGTTGATAAAGCCTCAGCTTAACACATAACAAGAAATTTGCCACCAACATGCAACTGAAAAACAGCCTGATTAAATAGTAGTAGGGCACGAAGTAACAACTTTCTGATAGGGGCAAGAGTACAATTTACCGAGCCAAAGTGAGACTTCTAAAAGATTTAAAACAAGAAAAGTAATTGATTAAAATGTATGAAAGAAACTCATAAATGTAAAACAAAAAGATTATTTACAACCATGGCAACGAAACAGAATAAGCAATCTGGACCTTTGATAGATAATATATGCAAATCCCTCCAAACTGTGTTAGCAAACTACCTGTGCTTTTTGTGCTACATCAAGCACAAGCTGGAACTTTTCAGATACAGTAAGATCTTCTTTTGAAGGCTCCTGTAAGGAACAAATTTTGTATTTGGTATATAACATCTCAAATGAATACAAGCAAAACACTGA
The DNA here is from genome assembly GCF_037043375.1 of Chiloscyllium plagiosum. Taxonomy (NCBI): domain Eukaryota; kingdom Metazoa; phylum Chordata; class Chondrichthyes; order Orectolobiformes; family Hemiscylliidae; genus Chiloscyllium; species Chiloscyllium plagiosum. Next base: position 38,709,783 of record NW_028270161.1, read on the forward strand.
ACAATCCACTCTATTACAGGATAATATGACAATTAGTTTTTAATTGAAATATAATCTTTTGCGTTTGCTGCAAAGGTACAAATATTCATTTTCCTCACTCTTTGTAGACAGAACATGAATTGTAGAATTGATAATAACCAATCACAAATTAGTAAAAATTTTGGGAATTAACGAAGACCAAGATGATGGAGGTTAAAAGCTGTACCTATTACAAAAGTGACATCCGAGATAGAATAGTTTCAGATTCAGTTTTGTTCGAAAAATATCTCCAGATGAAGGAAGCAATTTTGCATGATTCATACAGAAAGACACACATGTATGTGCAGGTTTGTGAGGGTGTAGATAGATACCAAAGAGAACAATGTAACAGGCCAACTTTATGCCAACTCTACCAAAAGCCAACATTACATTCCCAGAAATGAAAAGTTCAAGGATGTCAAAAATTTGAAAGTTACAGGTTGATAACAGCAATAATCAAATCCAAATCAGACATTTACTGACTTACTGAAAGAAAAATTCCGCAACTGCTATAACTAAACTTATAAATGTAAGAAATGTTAATATTACCACAGGATCTGATACTTCAGGCACAATGCTCCATTGAATCCTCCAACCCCTGCAAGACCCAGAAAAAATAGTTACTGAAGATACATAAAACAAAATCTACAAATCATACAAGTTGTGATTTGCCAAATTAGAAGCAGTTAACAATTTTCATTAACTGCTCCTGTACGTCCAGAGAAACACAAAGTTCACAGTCACAACAACTGCCAGCTTTGTTTCTCTCTGACACACATACTTACTTTTTGCACCAATCAAACTTCAAAAGAAACTTATTTGTCGAATGATCAACCTTTGGCAAATATCAAATATTTATTCAAAGTTACATATATTTGCTACTATTTTGTCATTTTTAAAAAATGTAACGAGTGTTACTGTGGATTTGCTGAATTTATAGTCTACACTGCAAACTATTTACAAATTTAAAATTCTTACATCTACAAAGGTAATAAACTCGGGTCACCTTATGGGGCTCTGGTAGTGAAAGTACTTTCTACTTTATGAAGAATTGATCTAAATCGGGCTTTTTGTTAGATCAGCATTACGAGATGTTGGTCAAATACACACTTTTTCGACCTGTCTAATGAATAATGTAATCACTAATTTATTTATCATCCTAATCTTTCCTAAAGAAGTCACTCGAACTTTCACAAGCTTCGCATCAGGTACTAATTATTTGCATTCCAATCAAGTAATAGCAAGTATATTTGGCAGATAAGCCAATTTCTCATACACCAAAACATTCTCTCTTTCCTTGTATATTCAAACAATAGTCCAGTACAGAACTAACTAAAACAGCTCAACTTTCAACAGGCAGTTTCAAGTGTAAATCAGAGGTGAAATTTCAACTGCAAACCATAATAAAAAGGAATATTTGCATTTATTCATAACCTCAGTGTAGTGATTGCAATGAGGTCAGCCATGTCGACCTCTTGGATAGGACCTCTCTGATTAGGGCTGTCAGTCTGGTCCAGTCAGGGAGCCCTGGCTGACAAATAAAGCTGGAGTGTCAGATATCCTGTTCACTCTGCAAGTTGGCTCTGGAGAGATTTGTTGATATTGACTGCAAATAGGTAAAGCCCAAGTATGGATCCTTGAGGAATTGCAATAGTTACAGCTTGCTAGCTGAAAATTACACATTTATTCCTTCTGTTTTCTTGCTAACCAATCACCAATCCAAGCTAATAATCATAATCCCAGGATTTACTTTTAAATAAACTCATATTCCACCTCATTGAATGCATTTTGAAAGTCTATAAACAGTGCATCCACTGGTCCCCTTTTAACCTCCCAGATAGTTAAATCTCAAAAAATTCCAACAATTGTCAAACACAATTTCTCATCAATAAATTTATGTTAACTCTGTCGAATCATATTATGATTTTCTAAGTGCTATATTAAATCCCAAACTCTCCACCATCTCTTTTCTGACTTGAGTCGTGGAGTTAAGTTTGCTGCCTTCCAAGAGGGAGTGTTGTTTTAAAATCTACACATTTCCAAAAAAATCAAAACTAATTTGCGCACTATCGTTGCAACCACTTATTTAAAATCCTAGAATACAAATGATCTAGTCCATGGGATTTGTTTGCATTTTATGTTTTATTATTTTACAGTATCTTTTGGTAAATATTATTTAATAAACAATAATTTCTCAAATTTATTCACTTCCACGTGATTCTTGGTTCCCCACTATTTCTGGAATGGTTTGGTGTTTTCTATCATGAAGACAGATCCACAGTAGATTGTTATTACTTCTGCCATTTCCTTATTCTCCATGATAATTCATCCAATCAGTCCGTGAAGTTTACTTTTACTGATTTCTTCCTTTGTATAAACGTTTACAGACTTTTATATGTCACCTTTGCTAGTTTGACAAGTAGTTAAAGGATAAAAAGGTGATCAGTGTTAAATAATTAATTCTGGGTGGGGGCTCTTGTGATGCAGTGGTAGTATTCCTTCCTATGAGCCAGAAGGCTGCAACTCAAGTCCCACCAGCTCCAAAGATGTGTAATAGCATCTCGGAACAGGTTGCTTAGAAAATCTCTCTGTTGTATAGGATTAGGCTCTTGTGGAGCAATGGCAGTGCCCCTACTTCTGCGTCAGGAGGCCGGGATTCAAGTCCCACCAGCATATGTCATAAAATCTGTGAACAGGTACATTTAAAATAAAATTAAAAATCTGTGTGTGCATACGAGGAGGTCTTGTAGTGCAGTGGTGGTGTTCTTAATTCTGGGCCAGATGGTCTGGGTTCAAGTCCCACCTGCTCCATAGACATGTCTGAACAGACTGATTAGAAAAAAAAATGTGTATGCAAGGAATCTTGTGGCAAAGTGGTAATGTCCCTACCTCTAGGACAGAACATCCAGGTTCAAGTTCCACCGATCATAACACGTGAACAAGTTGATTTTTAAAAAATCAGAACAAGTGATTAAAAAATATCTGTGAATATATATGCGTGTGTCACACACACAAAGAGGAGACAAGTGGAACTGAGCAATGGGTGTAACTGAGAGACCTCATATAAGCCAAATAAATTTTTGTTAATAGAGAATATCTGTACCTAGGTTCCTGCTTCATCATATGGTTTGAATTACTTAACATTAACTTCCAGTCAGATAGGGAGCAAACAAGAGGAGACCATAGGGCCAGACAATGTCTGCTCCAGGTGATGGGAGTTCCTGGATCTGACGGCACAACCACATAGGGTTGCTCACAAAGGCATAACGGATCCAGCAGGTAAGTGTAAAGGTGCTTACCTCTTGACCAAGCTGTCTTCAGCCTCAGTTCACCCTAGGGATTACCAAGACCAGCAACACCCAAATATGCAGAGTTCAACTTCAAAGGGTTAATAAAAATGAGGTGTGTTGCATCAATATAACACTTGGCAAGTGTCAATTTCCCTTCTGGGAAAGTGTTGGTCACTCATCTTCTACTCTGCCTACATTAAAGTCATAACTGGGCAAATTGGAGTAAAGATTCAATCTTAAACTCTTTGTTTACCCATTTTCTCGATTTAAAACTGCGCCAAATTATCTTAACCACTAATTATTTGGACATTCCCACTAACTTTCATTTTAACCAAGAAAGCCATATAATGTACCAGTCTGTAACTAAAATGAAGTTCTAACAAAGCAGCGAGAGATAATTTTAGAAATAATTTCAAACAGAAACTTTGTTCAGAAACTTTCAACTTGTAGATGCAACACAAGTATAACGCATATTGTAGGTGTACACTATACTATCTTCAATAGTAGGAGACTTAGAAACCATTTCATTAAAACATACTAGTTGCTAACTCTATGCCACAGCACTGACGTATCCAAGGCTTAATGTAAACTTGCCCATTACAAAAAAGTATTAAAGTGTCATTAGATCTTGCAAATTTTAGACAGCAGTGGGAATCATAGGTGTTAATACCTTGCTATGAGATAATTTAGAGACAACCTCAAAATGGCTAGAAATAAGAACATTGGAATGGCCCAGCCATGCCATACAGCATTCATGTAGATCTGAAAGACAAAAGAGTGTTACAATCATGCAGAATACAAAGCTGCCCTCTCCCTTCCCACATTAGCAAAACACTCAGCACTCATGAATTGAGTTAATATTTGCAACACAGCCCACAAATATTTACTTAAAAAGCACTAACTAAAATGCCACATTCATGAGTTACAATTTAATAAATGCAAATCTCAACAAATATCAGTACTGAGGGTTCCCTTTAAAAAAAGTTGCAACATTCATTTGGCATTTTTATAAATTTAAAATTTAAAATAAGCCAGATCTCTAGCAATATCAATGCCTGTCTATACTGTAATAGTGCTATCTATTGAAGGATTCTTGCTTCTCATTCTTCATTAACCATTGTGACCACTTGGAATCCTCACCTACAAACGGCCAGTGAGCTACTCTTATCAATCTAACTTTCTGAGGTGATTTACCCATAATGGACAACGTGTGAGGCCACCCAATAGTTGAAGTCTGGGAAGAGGTTGCGCCTCCCATAAGCTGGCAGTAAGTCTTTTTGCTATCAGGGCTCAGAAGACAAGCAGGAATTCAAGAAAGTAATTCAGTGGCAAAGGAATTCCAGACATATAGGATATATTATTCTCATGGGGATAGGTGCTTCAGGTTCTTAGACAGGAGTTAGCTAATGTCCCAAAATGCTTAAATGTATTATGTATGGATATGAAGCACTGATAAACAGAAAAATCTCAAATAGACTTGTTTGGTCTGTAACCCTAATGAGTGTATACTTGAAAGTCTACAATTTTGTCCCTTACATATCTACATCTTCTGCATAGCATAATAAAGGAATTCTTAAGAGGGAAACCATTAAATTTCTGGGAGAACTTCAAACCTGTTTAACAAAAAAAAATCAACAGGTAGCAAAGTGACATGAACCTCCAGCAGCAGCATACAAAAAGGCCTCAGAGTCATAGAATTCCTACAGCGTGGAAGCAGGCCATCGAGTCCACACCAAAGCGCATCGCACTCAGACTCACCCCCCTACCCTATCACCCTGCATTTCTCATAGCTAGCCCATTTAGCCTGCACATCCCTGGACACTGTGGGCAATTTAGCATGGCAATATACCTAACCTGCACATCTTTGGACTGTGGGAGAAAACTGGAGCACCCAGAAGAAACCCATGTAGACAATTGTCCAAGAGTGGAATCAAAACTGGCTCCCTGGTACTGGGAGGCAGCAGTGCTAACCACTGTGTCACTGTGCTGCCTCTTACTCAGTATTTATATTAGGGATACATCCGTGCAGCTCTTTACACTATTAAGATAATGACAACAATTATTTGGTATAAAATATAGTACAAGTGGGTGATGGACTTAGCTACTGCCACTTCTCATCAACAAAGACTGGGCATTACTGTTTCTAAAAGGATGCTAGCATTCTTTTGGGGGTGGGGGGGCGCGGTGGGAAGGGTGACTCAGGTACTGTCTTCTACTGTGGATTTGAAGCAGTAGCCACTAAATAACCTATTTTGCTCTATCTACCGCCTCAAAATGGCCAGTAACAGAGTACTGTATAGCTTAGCCAGCATTTCCTGAAATTAAAATAAACTAAAATATAGTGTTAGAAACAAAAAAGGCACTGAAGAATGATAGTTTCCAACACCATGATAAAGGAGATAGGTTAGAAAATTATAGATACTTTAACCATAAGCTCTTTCTTTCAAAGGACTTGTCCCTTTACAATGGAAAATTACAAGTGTACCTCCACTATTTTAAAAAAGCAGGGGAGAAACCCATTACAAACATACTGGGTTCATGTCAGACATGAGAAAGTGATTGAGATTCAAAAGAACATGAATTATTCTAGATCCAAGATGGATTTGTAAGGGTTAATGTTCAATAAACATAGCATAATTGAATTTTTCAGAAAAAAAGTTAACAGAGGAAAACTGTAGATCTAGTCTTTAAAGATATTCAGAAGGCATTCAATAAGCTTCACATCAATTTTAGCTAAACATCAGTAAAGTTCACTGAAGTAATGGATAATTACAGGCCTGATCAGTAAGATAATGAATATATATTTGAATAGAGGACAGTGATAATTGATTTCCAACAAGGATCTGGGCTGGGGCTTCAATGATTTGCTATTCTTATTGATGACTTAGGTAACATAAGCAAGTCTTAAATGCAAACTTGCCAATGACAGAGACACAGGTGGCATACTATGTATTGTGGAAGGCAACATAAGATTATGAGATACTGTTGGCTTACAGGAATAGGTGAAACTCTAGCAGATGAATTTTAATATGAGATCATCCATTTTGAACCATATAACAAATGCAAACATTTTTTTCAATCGTGAAAAACTAGGTACAGTGTAGCTCTAAAGCGATCTAATGGCCCATGTACACAGATCACTAAAATGTAGTGATTATATAGGTTCAAAAGCAAATAGAAAAGCTAATAGTTAGTCTCTGGATATATTCCACTGGTTAGAAAGAGTGAGATTCTTTTCTACTTAACTATATAGCACCCTAATTCGATCATATCTAGAGAAGTGTACACAGTTCTCGGCAGATAATCATACAGCAGGCTTTGGAAGAAATGCAGAACAGTCTCACCAGATTGTTACAAAGACTCCAAAGGTTAAAATAAAAGAAAATTTACATAAACAAGGCTAGTATATTTGGAATACAGAAAGTTCAGGGAATCTGGTTGAGGTTTTTTGGATTTTGAATTAAATTTATAGAGAAATTCGAAAGATTCTTTACGCTGCCAGGTTAATCTAGGAAAATACTACTTATTTAACAGGCCATTCAGAGGGTAAGTTAAGTAACACTTCTTAATAATGGTAGAAGTGTGAAATTCGCAAAGTGGATAGTAACTTAATTAATAAGTTTAAATCTCAGACTTTTGCTATCCTAGGTTATCAAGGGATAGAGCGCTGTCAGGTAGATGGAGATCTACCTGATCAGCTATGATCTCATTGAATGCTGAATAAGAACATTAGAACTTAAAACCCCTACAGTGTGGAAGCTGACTATTTATCCCATCGAGTCCATACAACCCTTCAAAGAGCATCCCACCCAGATCCACCTTATCCCTGTAACTCTGCATCCCCTATGGTTGATCACTTAGCCTGCACACTCCTGAAGACCATGCGCAAGTAAGCATAACCAATCCACCTAACCTACACATCTTTGAACAGTGGGAGGAAACCCACACAGACACAGGGAAAATGCACAAACTCCACACAGACAGCCGTCCGAGGCTAGAATCTAATTTCTGGCCCTAAGTGGTAGCAGAGGTAATCACTGAGCCACCTTGTCACTCCCAATAGGCTCATTGTGAAATGGCCTACTTTTATTGCCAGGTTCCTCAGCTGTCAGTGATTGAGGATATTCAACAAAAGGAAATCGCTTCAATGTCCAATAATTATGAAATGCCAGTAGCATTAGATAATTGCGACAGACACCAACAGTCATATGAAATTTCCATAAATCTCCAATCTCCCACTGCTTCTCTGAAAAATCACCAAAAAATGGTGTAGACAGATTTCTTCAGGGATTTCAGAGGTTTAGGATCGCCAGGCAATTCAGCCCAAGTATGAATGTACAATATCATACTTAACATGTTACCAATGACTACTTACAATAAAGGCAATTACTGAAGTGTATACAGAGTGCCAATTTGATAAGGCTGACAGGTTCTTTAAGAAACTGGTAACTGGCTTGGCACCACGTTCTGAAAGTAAATGTAAAAATAGTGATTCTGTAGCCAATTTTATAAACCATATACATTCTCCATCCCTCAAATCACAGACAAAAATTATTAATTGTAAAATATTTTGATCTGGATCCTGAGTAGTTAAGGTCAAGCCCAAAAATATTAATTTTTAAAGAATCCAATAAAGTTACAGACCCATAAGCTGCATTGTTAAACATTTAATGTTGTTAAAGTATTCGAGAGCTCTTACTAGCTTGGAATTGCACCACAGTAACCTGATGATTGAATCCACAACAAATGTGTGTTCTTGTGTTCTTATTTTTCCCAGTTTGAGAGCTAACCTTCATCACTATAGAATATTTCTGGAATTACATTTTGTAACTGTTTTGTTCAAAATGTGAAACATAAGACACCTCATCAGATCACATGATTTGGAGATGCCGGTGTTGGACTGGAGTGTACAAAAGTTAAAAATCACACAATACCAGGTTATAATCCAACAGGTTTAATTGGAAGCACTCTAGCTTTCGGAGCGACGCTCCTTCATCAGGTGATTGTCAATCACCTGATGAAGGAGCGTCGCTCCGAAAGCTAGAGTGCTTCCAATTAAACCTGTTGGACTATAACCTGGTGTTGTGTGATTTTTAACATCAGATCACAGGTTTCTAAAACGCAGTCAAACTACAAAAGCACTCTCTTTTTACCCAACCCTGATCAATTCAGACTTGGGCAGAGAATGGTATCAAGCATAGACCAAAGTGGTGGAATATTTTAGGATAAGCACTTTAAGATACATACTCAATTACATTCAAGAACTCCAAAAACAACCACAGATATTCATATTCTAATCTGTGGGTAAGCATTTTATCTGATGTGTTAATATCAGTATCAAAACACAATTAGCTTTGAATAAAATGCATTTCTAAATATGCATTATAACACTCTTCAAAAAAAAGTATAAAGGTGAAAAATGTAGTTTCCAATCATGATTCCAATAATCCCATGCCCTTTTCACACATAGCAAAAGTAGAAATTCATTGTCTCCTGACAACATAATGTGTATGTAAATGAAATTCACTTACTTAATCTTCTCATATTTTCAGTTAACCTAAAGAAATATAAATTGAGGAGACACTAATTTCAAGTCATAATTAGTCGTCTTAAACATGAAGATGCACACTAACTGTAAATATGTCTTCAGATACTAACCCAGACGTTAAAACTTTAATGTCACTCACATTTTCAGCTCCTGTAAAGTGTTCAAAACACATCAAATGTCAAAGTAGTTGCCTCATTCACAAGTAGCATACTTGGTTTTATATTCAAAATGCCTCCAGGACAAAGGGAAGGATATTGACTAAAAAGAACTTGTTAACTCCACTACTTGCTTTTTCAAAGTTAGCAATTATCTGAACCTTTTGCTACAGTTTAATTTCTTTCAATAAAGACTTTAGAGGATGACAGACATTAATTATTAAAATAGCCCTTAGATACTTAATTTGTGCAGCCGCTGTTTCACGGATCCATTTTGAGAGTATCTCATACATGGAGAAAACACCTCTCGCCAACAGCTCCTCTTACTGATGGAAATTACAATACATTGTAAGAAGCAGCAACTAAAATAAAACGATATACTAAATGAGAGCAAGGTTTTCATTTTGGTTTCTAAAAACTGGTATTTTGTAAGTTACATACAATATTATAAAGATGTGTTGTGTTATCTGAAACATTAATCTAGACCATCATTGATTGGACATATATTCATAACTTACATTTTTTGTAAAGAACACTTCAGAAAGCAAAGTGGACTGACTGCAGCAGGAACAATTGTTGCATTTGCAAAGAATGCAAGCTGCTCCACTGGAGTCAGAGTCTACAATACTGTCAGGGAGAGATCACATGACCTAGTTTTAGTGCAATTAAGCTAATGATTTTGAACAGTCAATCGGAGATATAAATGTCTGCAGCAATAACCTTTGCTCTCCCTCTATCATTAACATTTTTTTTCCTGAAACCACACTCAAACTTTGAGGGTTGTAAACCCACTGGAATATGTCATCACCACAAGTAGAGGGTTCCTGGAGGAAGTATCTTCATTGCAACAATCCAAGAGTTCTTAAAGGAAGAGCTAGAATCTATGACCACTGTCACCAAATCAAAAGAATTCAGCCAGACATTCTGGATCCAGGAAGAAACCCCAGCGGCAATAGCTTGTAGGTGCCAGTTCAAGGCAAAAAGAAAAGCTGCAGTTGCTGTAATCCAAAGTAGACAAACAGGCGGCTGGAAGAACACAGCAAGCCAGGCAGCAACATGAGGTGCAGAAGTCAATGTTTCAGGTTCAAGAAGGGTTATACTCAAAAGTTTGACTTCTTCACCTTCTGATGATGCCTGGCTTGCTGTGTCCTTCCAGCCTCCTGTTTGTCCACTGTGTTCTAGTGACTTCAATTACAGAGCAACATTTGGGCAGTCGATGAATAATCCTTTTTTCCCAAATTAGTTACTGGTCAAAGTACCTCTTATGATTACACTGCAGAATTTGGTGGAGTCTTTAGTTTTCAAGAAAGTTAACCATGTATATTTGCACAGTTGGACTTTTTCATAAATCGACTTTGCACCTTTGCTTTAAATAAATATTAAAATGCAATAAACCAGCCCTTTATTTGTTACTTAAGGATGTTGGTGGACTTGGTTTTAGTACTGAGCTACATACAGTCTAAGAAGATAAGCCAAGAAATCACTTTACCCATCTTAACTCAATGTAACAAGGATATGCAAACATCTATCAATATCTAAAAGGAATCCAAACTGAAAACAGTTGACAAAAAACAATACTGATGGAACAAAGGATTTATATCTCTCAGAACATCTTCAGCTCTACCAAAATATTCAGCACCATAGACAAATAAAAATTGACCAGGGAATCAAGCTAAAATACTGTAGTAGAGATAACTGAAGATGACTATACTGTAACACTGGATACAATTTGTCTTTGAATACATTTTGATTTATCAAAGTTTGTTCTCCTACCGTTTAGCACTAAGTGGTTCTTCAGTTTCTACAGGATTTTCTTGTTTTTGGAATTGAAAATCTTCGATATACTCTGAAAACTTCTCGAAGAACCATTTTTGAATCTTGGAGTAGAATGTCTTACGTTTCTCTAGAAAATTTTGAAGTTTAAATAATCAGCAAGTACAAAACTCTTATTCCATTTAATTTAGTCCCAATTAACTAAATTGGGAGATTCAAAATAAAAATTGTAATAGTTTAATGAATTTTTATGCTATTTAAAAAAGGAATTGATGAAGTGTCAATTCACAGAATCATAGAATAATATAGTACAGGTAAGCAATTTGACCTATTCACGATATGCCACCACTTTTGAAGAGCATTCAGTTCAAAATACAAAATATCAATGTATTTCCAAGAGTTAACAACTGAGTCTCTAAGCAATGTTCTGTCCAATCAATAAGGTCAAGGCTGATTTGTTTCTCAACTCCTTTTACCTGCTGTAGCTTATATTCCCGGACATTCTTATCCAACAAAACTATACCCATTTCTTTCTTGAAAATTTCTATTAAATCCACAGTATTTTGGGGCAGAGGTTTCCAGATTTCTACTGCCCTTTTAGAGAAAATTTGCTTGCTCATTTCATTCATCAATAGCCTAGCTTTAATTTTAGGACAAAGTCCATTTGTTCTGAATTTAATGAACAGACCTCTTGGCCTAAGAATTACAGCAAGTGTTTCACAATTGTTTGGTGGTATATCATGTTATTTCTTACAAAGGAAGTAATAGCAATCATATCTTCAACACAACTTGTTAGCTCAGAGATTTTCTCAGAACAAGCCTAATGCAACATCATTTCAGAACTGGTTTCAACTTGATCACCCATACATTCATCAGAATGCAACCTTCAGCTTTCAAACCAATTCTCTCACCCAGTTCTCCCAAAACCATGTTGCTCAGATGTCAGACATGCACTGAAGCCCATCTTCATACTTAAGGTCTCCAAATTAAAATACTGAGCAAATATTCATGTTAACATTCTACTTGTCTGACAGACTGGATTCTTTCCTCACAGGGATGCACACTTAGCAACTCCACAAACTTTATGAAGTTGGCAGAGCTAAAGACTGACAACAGTGCTCCCTTTCACCATGTTCACAGACCCATTGCCAATTCCAGGCATTTTAAAATTACATGTTTTGCATATAAGGCACTAAATAATAAGCATCCTCTTTAATATTTGAGCTTAAGGTAACCCAGAGATTAATGACGAGGATGAATTTTCCATCTTTCAACAAATATATTTACATTTAGTCTTGAACCGTGCAAAGTTCAATAGACTTCCTGGAGGTGTTTGAAAAATCATGGTAAAGAGACTCATCAACAAGTTGCATCTATTCGCGCTTTTTGACATTACTAGTTGGAATGTTTGAAAACAGCAGGTAAATAATCATATCAATCCACCTACTATAATTTTGTCCTTCAAAATATCCTTCTTTGTCAGGTAAACTGCATCATGATTATAAAGTTTTATAAACTACCTAAAAATATGCCATTAACTTAAGTAAATCTTCAACTGGATCTGAATCTTTTCTGCTATGTACAACTTTAATTTGCTGGATGTCAGATAGCAGAAATGGGTTTGATTTGTGCAAGACATCAGTTCCCCTGATGCATTTGCCAAGGATCATGAAGTATTCTAACCAATACTATCTTCACAAAAAATGTTTGTATTAAACACAGAAGCACACAAATACCTTCAAATATCCAGTCAACATTTAACATTGACACAATATTTTACATTGCTTCACAAATGGAAACAGATAGACTAAGAGGCAGCATTGAAAACTAAGTCAAATTATTAGATTTTAAGAAAAACTTTTCAAAGCAAAAGTTGAGTGGTTTTACAAATGACAGACAGATGGGGAAGCACTTCTGCAAATTTCAGCATAAGTGGTGCTGGAGGCCAGGTGGGAAAAACAACACAAAAGGTTAAGAGCATATTTGAGGGAGAAACTAGTGGCAAGAGGTAGAGATTTAAAGAAAACAAAAAGTTTAAATGTAATATATTATGAGGCAAAAACCTGGTGCAAAATACATTATAGGTGGCTGCATCTGAGGGACTCGGTATAGAATGAAAAGCTGGTGACCATATTTGAGAAGTTCAATTTGGGATTTATAGATGATTTGGAAATTAGACAATCATGTCTGGAGGTAACAACATTTGGACAGTGTAGATGCATTACTGGGATCAAAGATAGAAAATGAGTAGAATGTAGGACCTAAGCTCATGCTGGGCTCACCCAACCAGGTAAATGGATAGAATTCCATCACAGTCCTGACTTCTACCTTGTAGATGGTGGACAGGCTTTGGATAGGTCAGAGGTGAGTTACTCGCCACTGTATTGATAACCTGATATGCTCTTGTCGCCACTGTTTATGTGACGAGTCCAGTTGAGTTTCCGGTCAATGGTAATCCCCAGGGTGTTGATAGTGGGGATTCACTGATGATGGTACCATTGAATGTCAAGGGTAGTGGTTAGATCACATGTTACTGGGATGGTCATTGCCTGGCATTTGTATGTTGTGAATGCTACTTGCCAGTTAACAACTCAAACATGAATGTTGTGCAGATCTTGTTGCATTTGAATATGGACTACTTCAGTAGCTGATGAGTAGCAAGTGTGGCTGAATATTATGCTATCAGGGCTAATGTCCCCTCTTCTGACCTTATCATTGAGGGAAGGTCACTGATGAGGTAGTTGAAGATGGTGGACTTCGGACATTACCCTGAGGAACACCTGCAGAGAAGTCCTAGAGCCGAGATAACTGAACTCCAAAAACCACGACCAAGTGTCAAGTTCCTCGGAGTGAATAGTCCTGGACTTCCCACATAGATGCAACGGGGAAAAGGCACAGCAATGCCTCTTCTTCCTCAGGCAGCTAAGGAAATTTGGCATATCCATAAGGACCTACACCAACTTCCACAGATGCATCACTGAAAACATACTGTTTGGGAGCATAATAGCCTGGTCAGGCAACTGCTCTGCCCAGGACTATAACAAACTACAGAAGGTTGTGTGCATAGCCCAGACCATCACAGAAGCCAACCTCCCATCCATGGACTCCATTTACATGTCTCATTGCTGCAGAAGGGCTACCAACATCACTGACGACCCATCCCACTCCAGTAATACTTTTCTACAACTTCTTCTGTCAGGCAAAAAATAGAGATTTGAACATATGCATCAGAAGGTTCAAGAACAGCTTCTTCCCTGCTGTTATTAGACTAATGAATGAACTCTAATTTCAAATAATGCTGATCTGGCCTAGCACACTCCTGTGCAGTGTAACCTGTATGTCTTACACTATCCAAGTTTTTTCTCACTCTATGATCTGCATATCCTTGCTTATTGTCATCTGCCTGTACTGCTCGCAAACAAAGCTTTTCACTGTACTTCAGTACACATAACAATAAATCAAATCAAATCTTCCTTTTTGCAAGGTATGACTCCAACCAACAGAAAGTTTGCCCCCAATACCCATCGATTCCAGATTCGTTAGGGCTCTTTGATTCCACACTTGGTCAAATGTGGCCTTGGTGTCAAGAGCTGTGACTCCCATATCCCCTCTGGAATTCAACTCTTTTGTCTATGTTTGAACCAAGGATGTAATGAGGTCAGGAGGTGAGTGGCCCTGGTGGAACCCAAACTGGGCATCACTAAGCAGGTTGTTGCTGAGCAGGTCCTGCTTGACAGCATTGTTGATGACACTAATGATCAAGAATAGACGGATGGGGCGGTAATTGTCTGGTTTGGATTTAGCCTGCTTTTTATGTGCAGGACATACTTGGGCAATTTTTCACATTGTTGGGTAGATGCCAGTGTTGTAACCGTACTGGAAGAATTTGGCAAGGGAAATGACAGGTTCTGAAGCACAAGTTTCAGTATGATTGCTGGAATGTTGTCAGGGCTCTTAGCCTTTGCAGTATCCAGTGCCTCCAACCTCTTCTTGGTGTCATATGGAGTGAATTGAATTTGCTAAATACTGGTATCTGAAATGCTGGGGACCACTGGAGGAGGCTGATAGGTATCATCCACTTGGCAGTTCTAGCTGAAGATTGCTGGGACTGCTTCAGACTTAACTTTTGCACTGCTGTCTTGGGCTCTTTCATCATTGAGGATAGGGCTATTTGTGGAGTCTCCTGCTCAAGTAAACTGTTTAATTGTGCACCACCATTTCTGACTGGATATGCAGAGCTTAGATCTGATTCATTGATTATACGATCATTTAGCTCTTTTTATACTGGCTGCTTATATTGTTTGACATGGAAGTAGCCCTGTTTGTAACTTAGACAGGTTAACACCAAATTTATAGATATGCCTGATGCTGTTCCTGACATGCCCTCCTGTACTCTCCATTGAACCAGGGTTGATCCCTTTACCTGATGACAATGATTGTGTGGAGGGTATGTAAGACCACAAAGTTGCAGATTGTGCTGGAGTATTATTGTGCTGTTGATTTCCCACAGCACCTCTTGGATGCCCAGTCTCGAGTTGCTAGATTGTTTGAAGTCTGTCCCATTTAGCACAGTGATAGTGCCAACAACATAATGGAAGGTATTGTCAATGTGAAGTCCCCTCGCCAAAGATGGTTTGCAAGCACTACTATGGACTCAGTTGCCCAAGTCAAGAACCTATCTAACAAAGTGGGTTTGTGGGAGGACCAAGTTGAAGTTATAACACTGGACTACAAGCATGCGCAAGAGTGGTCAACAATCTCTGAGGGCTGTGGTGGACAATGTGGGCTGTGAGGTGCTGTGGGCGGTACGGTGGCACAGCGGTTAGCACTGCTGCCTCACAGCGCCAGAGACCTGGGTTCAATTCCTGCCTCAGGCAACAGACTGTGTGGAGTTTGCACATTCTTCCCAGTGTCTGTGTGGGTTTCCCCCGGGTGCTCCGGTTTCCTCCCACAGTCCAAAGATGTGCAGGTTAGGTGAACTGGCCATGCTAAATTGCCCGTAGTGTTAGGTAAACGGGTAAATGTAGGGGAATGGGTCTGGGTGGGTTGCTCTTCGGAGGGTCGGTGTGGACTTGTTGGGCCGAAGGGCCTGTTTCAACACTAAGTAATCTAATCTAATCTAATCTTATAACCAAAAAAAAAATCAGATTAAATTGTTGTCGGCCTTTTGTATCCAGTCATGGACTGTGGTGGACAATTAAACAACTAATGAATAGGCTCCACAAACATTTCAATTCTCAGTGATAGTGGTACCCAGTGAATCAGCACAAAAGACAGTCATCCTCAGCCTGAAATGCTGAGCAGATGAACCATCTCTGCCTCCTGAGACCCCTATTATAGATGCTAGCCTTGAACCCCGTGATTCACTCCACAGGTTATCAACAAATAGCTAGAAACAATGAAAATGGCAAAGGTTGTAGGCATCAATAGCATTCCAATTGAAGGACTGAAGACTTGCTCTCCAAAACTAGAGATATTCCTACCAAGTTGCTCCATGCCTATTAATGCAGGACAAAGCCGTCTTGACGAATTATCACTCCATTAGTCAACTCTCAACCATTAACAAATTGATGAAAGGTATCATTAAAAGCGGTACCAAGCTACATTTAGTCACCAATAACCTACTCAATGATGTTTCGTTTTGATTCCACAAGAAGCATTGTGTTACTTGATGATTGATTGGAAGAGTTGCTGGCCTCAGTCTGGCAACTCTCACTGCGTGGAACCTGGGCCTTAGGGTGCAAAGTTTCAGATGAAGGCCCAATGGTAATTACGCCAATAATTTATTCGCATTAGATTTGACGGACCTCCCTTTAAAAGACACAGCGCAGATCTCTCGCTTGCTCACCAGCTGATGAGACTCTCACTAATCCATCCAGTGCATCGAGTTCAAGAATTTCCATGATCTGCAGCCAGCTTGTCAAGATAACTGACTTTTTCAATACCTTCTTGGTCATACGATGTGACTATTTATTATTTCCCATCCTTAACTGCATTTGAGAACTCAGGTGCTAATAGGTCATTGTTTTGAACTGTTGCAGTCCTTGTGGTAGAGACAGACCAGCAGTACTGTTTAGAAAAGAATTGATCGAGTGACTGTGGTGGACAATCATATATCATCCTGACGAAGAAATATGCGACCTGGATGGAAAATTGCCACCTGTGGTTTACCCATGGGCTTGCTATCCATTTTTCCTAGGTGGCAGATGGCACTCATTTAAAAAGTGCAGTCTAAGGACCCATTGTGTGTTTGTGCAGTGCATTTTGTAGATGATGCACATGGTTGCCTGTATGTCCTGACACTGAATAGAGTGAACGTTTAAGGTGATTTTTGAGCTGCTTAATCAATCAAGATGCTTTGTTCTGGAAAGTGTTGAGCTTCTCAAGTGTTATTAGAGCTACATCCATCCAGGCAAATGGAAATTGCCCGACTGTACCCTTGACTTGTGCCTCATTCTTCAAAGCCTGCCCAACAAGAATTCCCAGCTTCTGTGCTGCTCTCATAGCCACAGTATTTATGCAATTGGTCCAGTTTAGTTTCTGATCAGTGGTTAATCCCTAGAAGTTTCTAGGGAGTAATTCAGTGATGGTAATGCCAATGAAACGTCAAGAGGAGACTGTTAAGTTCTCTCTTGCTGGGGTTTGTCATTTTAATACGCTTAAGTGATGTGAATATTACTTGCTGTGTAACAGGCCACATCTGATTGTTGTCCTGGTCTTTTTGCATGTAGGCATGCACTGTTTCATTTTACGAATGGAACTGAACACTGCACTTGACCAGGGAACATTCCCACTTTGGAAATTTTATAATGAAGGAGAATTCATTGATGAAGCAGCTGACAATTGCTTTGACTAAAACACTACCCTGAGGAGCTCCTGCAACTGAGATGACTGACCTCCAGCAGCACAATCTTCGATCTTTTTTAAAGCTGTGACTCCAGTTGTGTAATGTCTTCGCCCGATTTCCACTGACATCAATTTAACTTGGATTCCTCAACCTCATTTTCAGTCAAAATCTGCCTTATAAGTTCATAAGATATAGGAGCAGAATTAGGCCCTTCGGCCCATTGAGTATGCTCCACCATTTGATCATGGCTGATATGCTCCTCACCCCCATTTTCCTGCCTTCTGTTCAAATCCCTTTAATCCATTACCAATTAAAAATCTGTCCATCTCCTCTTTAAATTTACTCATTGTCTCAGCATCCACCACACTTTGGGGTAGCAAATTCCACAATTTCACAAACCTTTGCAAGAAGTCGTTTCTCCTCAACTCTGTTTTAAATTTGCAACTCCTTATCCTAAGCCTATGACCTGTCATGCTAGAATGAGGAAGAGGAAGTATCCACTTCATGTCTATTTTATCCATACCTTTTATCATCTAGAATACCTCAATTTGATCTCGCCTCATTCTAAATTCCAGAGCGCAAAGGCCTAAACTGTTCAATCTCTCTTCATACGACAAACCCCTCATTTCTGAGATCAATCTAGTGAACCTTCTCTGAACTGCCTCCAATGTCACTACATCTTTTCTCAAATAAGGGGAACAAAACTGAGCACAACACTCTAGGTGCAGTCTCACCAATACCTCCTTCCTTTATATTCTATTCCTTATTCCAAAAGCGAACATTCCATTTACTTTCTTTATTATCTGCTGTACCTGCATGCTGGTTTTCTATGATCCATCAATGGATACACCTAAATCCCTCTACACTGGAGCACCCCAAAGTCTCTCCCCATTAAGATAATAGGCCATCTTCCCATTTTATTTGAACCAAACACATGACCTCGCACTTATCCACGTTAAACTCCATCTATCACATTTTGGCCACTCTCTGAACCTATTTATATCCATATATCATTGCAATTTATCGTCCCACCTATTTTGTATCATCTGCAAATTTGGTTATAGAGCCTTGTATCCCTGTATCTAAGTCACTAATGTAGATTGTAAAGAGCCGGGATCCAAGGACCGAATCCTGTGGCACCCCACTAGTTACATCTTGCCATCTAGAAGAAAACATATTTATGCTGACACTCTGTCCCTATCCATCAGCCAGTCATCTATCAAGGCTAATAAATTACCCCTAATCCCATATGATCCAACCTTATGAATTAACCTTTTGTGCAACACCTTATCAAACACCTCCCGGAAGTCCAGATAAATTACATCTGCAGCATCCCCATTATCCACCTTGTTTGCTAAATCTTCAAAGAACTCTTAGTCAAACAAGATTTGCTCTTCATCAAACCATGTTGACACCGATAGATAGTGTTTTGACTTTCTAAATGTCCTGATATTGCTTCCTTGATAATTAATTCGAATACTTTTCCAACAACAGATGTTAAACTAAGTGGTCTGTAATTTCCCACATTTTGCCTCCCTCCCTTTTTGAACAAGCACGTTATATTAGACATTTTCCAATCCATTGGAACCTCTCCCACATCCAGGGGATTTTGGAATATTGTAACCAATGGATTTACTATCTCCACTGCCACTTCCTTTAATACCCTAGGATGGAGGCCATTAGGCCCAGGAGACTAGTCTGTCCTTAATCCTAATAGGTTGCTTAGTACCATTTCCCTATTGATGGTGATTGTTCTAAGTTCTACTT
Organism: Chiloscyllium plagiosum; assembly: GCF_037043375.1. Classification (NCBI taxonomy): domain Eukaryota; kingdom Metazoa; phylum Chordata; class Chondrichthyes; order Orectolobiformes; family Hemiscylliidae; genus Chiloscyllium; species Chiloscyllium plagiosum. The sequence continues at coordinate 38,729,181 of NW_028270161.1, forward strand.
TATCTATTGCCTCTGCCTTGATGACCATTAGTAACTCCTGTTTAACTTCTGAAATTCAGTTCTTGTGTCTATATTCGTAACAAAACTATGATGAGTCTTACACAAACACACAGCAACAGACAAACTGCATGGAAACTGGCTCATTGCAGGCGAGTTAACAGCAGTGGTAGCAAGTGGAGACCCTTAAGTGGCCAATTAAGGACCATTTAAGGGCCTCAATTGGCAGAGGCATTGGTAAATTAACCATGGAAATTCCCACCCAAACTTAATTTTGATGGAGGTGGGGTTCAGGTATGTCACCATCCTACCTAATTAATTGGGCTTCCCACCTCTAACCTCACTATCTCCAGAAGCACAAGATTATGGCCACCATTTCAACATGGATAGGTGAAGAGGAGAAATTTTGAAATCCATGTTGACGGTGTAAAAGCCAGTTTCCAATGTGAATGTCTGTGGAGATATTTTCAGATCGACTGTTTAGAAATGTTATCACATAGTTCTGGAGCTGCAGGGTCCTGAAACCACACCTCCTGGTTCAGAGGTACATATAACGACCAACGCAGTTTGTCATTTACATCATGATGATCACATCCCCATAAAATAATATATTGGATACAACATTTTCCTCAGCCGTGGGCATGAAGTCAGGTGTGCAATACATTCATTTGGTTAATTTTAGGAAGAGATGCTATTTTCTTTGACAATTTCACTATCCCTACAGATGTATTGCCTATCTGAAAGACATGTAGGAAATAATTCATTATCAAAAACACACAGAAGTAGGCAAATACTAATTATCATCCACACTGATGAGATTAAGTCAAGAATTATGAATAAATATTGGCAATAAGATTTATTACGAGAAATAGAATGGTTTGAAACAATAAGGAAAATAGAAATTGAGATACTACCAATACTTTATCAAGAATCAAACTAAGACAGAAATCACAGAAGTGTTATGGCACAGAAGGATATTTAACCAATTATGCCTACATTCACTTGTGAAATTAACAACATTACCTATTGTCAATCTCCTGCATTTCCTCCCAAATAATCATCCAATAACCCCTTAAATACCTTAACTGAACCTGCCTCCACCACATGACTAGACAGTGCATTCCATACCTTTGCTGCTGAGTAAAAATTGTTTTCTTCACTTCACACATGCTTTTTTTGTAGATCACTTTAAAGCTAATGAACAGTTTTCCCTATCCAATCATTCTAGTCCGCCCACAATTTTGAAAACCATTATCAGAACTCCTTTTAGTCTTCTCTCCAAGCAGAACTGTCCCAACTGAGTCAACCTATCCTTACAAGGCTGAAAGATTGTGGCCAGTGCCCTTGCAATTTCTACCTTAGTTTTCTTCAAAATTCTTGGATGCATCTCAATCTGTCCCAGTGCCGGGAAAATCAAAAATGACAAATCTATGTTTTTGGCCATATAGAATATGGTATTCCAACATCTACACACGGAAAGGAGTAAATGCTCCCTAAAAATATTAAATATTCTCTGTAAACAATATTCAACTTTCGTTTAAATTTCAAAACAAAAAACATAAAAGACTACAGATCACATCTGTCTCAGCAGTAAACATTAGTTTAAATAGGAATCATTATCTAAATAAAGTAAATAGAACTATTTCACTAGCAGGTTTGGAATTCAATTACATAAACTTAAGAACCTTAAAATCTTGTCTGAACATAAATATACACACACCTTAGCATTTACAGTGAGATATGTTGCATGCTAAATAATGTTGTACATGCTGAGCCTAGGGTACTGAGTGAATAGCATGCAGAGTGAGAATTCTTGGAAAAAACTTCAACTGCAAATCCAACCTTTTCAAAGTGGTTGGGGTGGTCAATTAAAAAAATACTCAGACAGAGGAGACCATTTTAGTGTTAAATTTAAATTACATTATTTGTGAAGTATACATTTTTCTAGATAAGTTACAAACCTTAATTTGAGACTTTAGTTAGCAGGCTGAAAGGGGAAAATGACAGAAAAGTTTTCAAAAAATACTTCGAGTTATTTGATTAGAATACTGCCTTTATTAGTTTGATATAATTTACTTCAAACGCATCCACCCAGCTGCCTTGGGCTACAATCTATTTTGCAATTAATACCCATCTGGAAGATCTACAATTAATAACAAAACCCATGAGAGATTTGTAACTTTTGTAAGTTCTTGATAGCATTCTCATCAGTATTTCTTTCGCTACTTGTGCATTCACTACATTTTCAGTTACAATGTACTCCTGCTTATTTGAATTAATCAACAATGCATGATAAGGGAACTGTGAGGTCATTATGTGATAAAAATGGGACATGTTAGGAAGCACATGCAAATACAGGATTTAGATTAGATTAGATTAGATTCCCTACAGTGTGGAAACAGGCTCTTCAGCCTAACAAGTCCACAATGACCCTCCGAAGAGTAACCCACCGAAACCCATTCCTCTACATTTACACCTGATTAATGCACCAAACCTGCACACTACAGGCAATTTAGCTTGGCCAATTCACCTGACCGACACATCCTTGGATTGTGGGAGGAAACTGGAGCACCCGGAGGAAACGCATGCAGACACAGGGAGAATGTGCAAACTCCACACAGTCACCAGAGGTTGGAAATGAACTTGGCTCCCTGGCAGTGAGGCAGTAGTACTAACCATGGAGCCACCGTGCAGCCCTGAAACTGAAATCTCGATTATGAAGTGCCCACACAGCTTACACATTTCTACTTTAAGAGACATAACTCATTAACTCATCTGTCAGTCAATGTTTTTAAAATTCATTACTTCAATTTGAAACCATGATTTAATTTAGGAGACCATAAGATGTAGGGAGCAAAAGCACACGATTCAGCTCATCAAGCTTGCTCTCCCATCCATGGAGATCATGGTTGATCTGAGACTTGTCAACTCCACTTTCCTGCCTTTTATCTACCTCCCCTGACTCCCTGACCGATTTAAAATTCTGTCTATTATTGCTTTGAATATAATGATCCAGCTACCACAGCCCTCCATGGTAAAGAATTCCAGATTCATTATCCTGTGAAAGAAGAGATTCCTCTTCATCTCTGATTGAAAGATGGTATTTTGTGATTAACTGTCACAATTTTTGTCTGTAAAAGTCTCAACTGACATTTAAATTGAAGATACTTAAACTTAACTTAAACACGAAGAAAGCTGGGTAACTGTTCGAAGGGGGATAAAACAGTCAGTGCAGAGATCCCCTGTGGTCGTTCTCCTGAAAAACATGTATATAATTTTGGATACTGTTGGGGGGGGGGGGGGAACTTACCAGGGGCATGCAGTGGGGTGCCAGGGTCCATGCTGTCTCAGATTGTGCCTTTGGGGTCCTGAAGGTATAGGGTGACCAGCTCTAGTCATGGTCCACATAGATACTAATGACATAGGTAGAAAGAGGGACAGGGATGTAAGGTAGGATTTCAGGGAGCTAGGGTGGAAGCTGAGAGCTAGAAATAACAGATTTGTTATCTCTAGTTTGTTTCCCATGCCACATGATAGCGAGGCAAGGAGCAGGGACAGATACCAGCTAAACATGTGGCTGCAGAGATGATGCAGGGGGAAAGGTTTCAGGTACATGGATAATTGGTGCTCATTCTGGGGAAGGTGGGACCTCTCCAAACAGGATGATCTTCACTTGAACCAGGGTGGTACTAATATCCTGGGGAGGGAGTTTGCTGGTGCTATTTGGGTGGGTTGAAACTAGCTCAGCAGGGGGATGGGAACCTGAAGTGTAGTTCCAATGCACAGGAGGATGAAAGTAGGGAGGACATGGACAGGATTTCATGGTCACAGGAGTGTGCTGGCAAGCTGGTTTGAAGTGTGTCTACTTCAATGCCAGAAGTATCTGAAATAAGGTAGGTGAGCTTGCAGCATGGGTTGGTAGCTGGGAGTTCAATGTTTTGGTAATTTGGTTACATTTAGTTTAGTGATGGAAAGGGATAGGTACATGCCACAGGACAAGAGTTATAGATAGGAGGTGGGTGCAATCAAAGCCCAATTAGTCAAAACTTAGGATGGGGTATCAAAATGCGACGAATGCGTACAAATCGAAATGTGGAGCTGGTTTAAGGAACAGATATTGCAGGTCCTTGATAGGTATGTCCTTTTCAGGCAGTGAAGAAGTGATAAGGTAAGGTAAACCGTGGTTTACTAAAGAAATTCCGCATGTTAAGCGGAAGAAAGAAGTTTGCGTGACGATAAGACGAGATAGTTCAGATGAGGCGATGGAGAGTTACAGATTACCTACGAAGAATTTACAAAGAGAGTTAAAAAGAGCAAAGAGAGGACATGAGCAGTCTTTAGCAGATAGAATAAAGGAGAACCCTAAAGCTTTCTATAAGTATGTGAAGAATAAAAGGATGACTAGCATAAGAATATGGCCAGTCAAAGACAGAAATGGGAAGTTGTGTGTGGACACTGTGGAGATCGAAGAGGTGCTAAACAAATATTTCTCATCTGTTTTCACTCAGGAAAAAGAGAATATTTTACAGGAGAAGAAAGAGATACGAGATATTAGACTAGAAAGGATCGAGGTTAGTAAGGAAGAGGTGTTATCAATTCTAGAAGGAGTGAAAGTAGACAAGTCCCCTTGGCCGGTTGGAATTTATCAGAGGATTCTCTGAGAAGCTAGGGAGGTGGTGTTGGAGCCTTTGGTTTTGATCTTTGAGTCATCATTGTCTACAGGTTTAGTCCGCAGGACTGGAGGATTGCAAATGTTCTGCCTTTGTTCAAGAAAGGCAGTAGAGATGACCCAGATAAGTACAAACCAGTGAACCTTAAGTTTGTAGTCGGAAAACGTTTGGAAAGGATTATGAGATAAGATTTATAATCAGCTAGCAAGCAACAATTTGATTGCAGATAGTCAACATGGTTTGTCAAGGGCAGGTCATGTCTCTCAAACCTCATTGAGTTTTTTGAGAAGGTGACCAAGCATGTGGATGGGGGTAGGGCAGTTGACGTGGTGTACATGGACTTTAGCAAAGCCTTTGATAAGGTTCCACATGGTAGGCTGTTGGAGAAAATGCAAAGATTGAGGATGATTTAGCAGTGTGGATTAGTTGGCTTTCTGCAAGTAGGCAGCGAATGATGGTTGATGGAAAGTATTTGACCTGGAGTTTGGTTACGAGTGATGTGCCACAAGGATCTGTTTTGGAACCACTGTTTTTTGTCATTTTTATAAATGATTTGGACTCAGGCATAGATGACACTGAAGTCGGTGGAGTGGTGGACAGTGTGGAAGAATGTTGCAGGTTGCAGGGGGACTTGGATAAACTGCAGAATTGGGCTGTGAGGTGGCAAATGGAGTTCAATGCAGATAAGTGTGAAATGATTCACTTTGGGGAAATAACTGGAAGGCAGAATACTGGATCAATGGAAAGATTCTTGTAGCGTGGATGTGCAGAGGGATCTTGGGAGTCCATGTACATAGATCCCTGAAAGTTGCTGCCCAGGTTGATAGTGCTGTTAAGAAGGCACATGGTATGTTAGGTTTTATTGGTAGGAGAATTGAGTTCTGGTGCCGTAACATCATGATGCAACTATACAAAACACTATGCAGCCGTATTTGGAATATTGTGTACAGTTCTGCTCGTCCAATTACAGGAAAGATGTGGGAGCATTGGAAAAGGTGCAGAGGAGATTTATCAGGATATTGCCTGGTCTGGAAGAAAGGTCTTATGAGGAAAGACTGAGAGACTGGGTATGTTCTCATTGGAAAGAAGAAGGCTAAGAGGGGATTTGATCGAGACATAGAAGATAATTAGAGGATGAGGTAGGGTAGACAATGAGAGCCTTTTTCCTCGAATGATGACGTCAGCTTGTACGAAGGGTCATAGCTACAAATTGAGGGGTGATAGATTTAAGACAGACGTCAGAGGCAGGTTCTTTATTCAGAGAGTGGTAAGGGCGTAAAATGCCCTGCCTGCCAATGTAGTTAACTCAGCACATTAGGGAAATTTAAACAATCCTTGGATAAGCACATGGATGATGATGGGATAGTGTTGGGGGATGGCCTTAGATTAGTTCACAGGTCGGCGCAACATCGAGGGCCAAAGGGCTTGTTCTACACTGTAGTGTTCTATGTTAACAGTTTTAAGAGAAAAATGTGCTGTCGGAGTTAATTTTTAAAACTTTTTAATTGACCAAATGCAATGCTGTATTTGTGAAATCATTCATTTCTAATGTTTATTGAACTTTTGTTCTGTGATGGAAAAGGTAACGGACATTGATTTTGTAGAATAAAACTTTTTTTAAAAATTTCTGTACAGCCAAAATCAGCATCAAGGACTTTTCATTATTGCTCATGAGAGGAGGGTAATACCCCTGTACGTTGTCCAAGAATGCACTCCAGAATCGTAGAATGCATACAGTGCAGATAGAAGCCATTCAGCCAATTAAGTCTGCACTGACCCTCCAAACAGCATCATGCACAGACTCATCCACCACACCCTATCCCCATAACCCTGCTAATCCATCTATCCTGCATATTTCTGGACACTACAGGATAATTTAGCATGGTCAACCCACCTAACTTGCACATCTTTGGATTCTAGCTTAGACTTAAGGAAGATTATCCCTGAACGCACCTTGCAATATTTTTCCACTTAGTATATAGCTACTCAGTAGCAACAGAACAAGATAGTGCCAAACAGTGGGCAGTTTTATAAAAAAGGGGCGTATTCCTATTGTGAATTCAGTGAAAATTGCTCAAATATTTGCTCATTTCATACGCAAAATTTATAGCCAAAAAAGTTTTGAACCCAATCAGAATAAAAAGACTAGTATCTACCCACAACACCAATACTGTGGAAATTCCACTTGGAGCACTCACTTTACATTAAAAATTGTTAAATGTTAAGAATACACTAAATGAAGTCCTTTAATATTGCTTTAATGTGCAAGATTTACTCCTTGTGCTTAACATTTAAGTAATCTCAGAAATCACCAGTGTAAATTACCTGTTCCATTTACTGAAGTCTGAACTTTCAAAGACTGCTGACTTGAAGAGTCTTCACCTCTTTTAAAGAAAAGATGAGAACACAAAAAAATGCTGACATATATTTCACAAATTAGACAACTAAATACTATAGAATATCTAAAATTGTAATTATTTTAACAGCTCAAATTTATTTAATTCAAATTTTCATAGCCTGCTTAAAGCAAATCATCAGCAAGGATTGTTCATTGATATCAAGTCAAAGAGTGTGGTGCTGGAAAGAAAAAAAACAGCCGGTGAGGCAACCTCCAAGGAGCAAGAGAGTCTGATGAAGATGAAGACTGATGAAGAGCTTATGCTCAAAACGTTGACTCTCCTGCTCCTCGGGGATGCTGTCTGATTGGCTGTGCTTTTCCAGCACCATACTCTTTGACTCTGATCTCCAGCATCTGCAGTCCTCACTTTCTCCACATTCATTGAAATACCAAACACCTTAGTGAATGTGAAAACAAAAAATGCTGGAGATCACAATGGATCAGGCAGCATCCATGGAGAGAAAGCATGCTAAACATCAGCTCTAATGAAGGGTCATCTAGACTTGAAACATTAGCTTTCTTTCCATGGATGCTGCCTGACCTGCTGTGATCTTCAGCATTTTTTGTTTTCAATACAAATTCCAGCATCAGCAGTAATTTGCTCCTACTTCAGTACATATGTCTTGCCTGATAGGTCATTGGTGAACAAGGAATGAAATATACTTCTTAATTATTCCAGAAAGGTTTTCATATGAATTAGCACAATACCAACTAAAAACAGAGAATTTTCTTCAGGAATTTCAACTTGCAGCATGATGCGAGCCAGGTTTACTATTTCTCTGCAGTTAAATATTCATATTTCATGGAGCTGTACTCCTAGCACGAAGAACAAATGTTTCAATGACAAAACCAGAACCATTTAATAAATGATACAGCAATGTTGTTCCCATTTTCAAATAAATGTAAGAGGTTGTTGTGGGATACAGTCCATGTTAGCAGTGGTTGCACTAAAATTATCAGTGAAAACAAAATTGTAACACAAATGCCAACTGGTGTGCAACTAATTTCAGAGACATTATTACAAAAAGGATTTAGATACACAGGCATTTTCCTTCCATGACAGTGGACATTAGCCATCTTCTGTTTAAGTTAATTCTGCAAATTATCAAACAAAAAATGTCTACAAGATGAAATAGTATATCACTATACTTAGTGAATTAAAGGATTATTTCACTCTGACTTTATAATTCATTTATACTGTATGACTTGAATAGCATGTGATTTTAGTACTGCTGAAATTTGCATTTAAACATATCAGTATCACGCAATATTTCAGAGATCAGGTTCATGCTACTTTTAATTCTTGAATTAAAGAGTAATAATAGTCAACTCCAGAATTACTAGCTACCAACACCTCTCACATCACACCCCTCATTTACATTAGACAGTTACTACCCATCTGGAGTATCTAATATTTTTAAGTAAATTTGACATATTCTTCAGGCATCATCTGCAACAATGTAACCTTGATTAGCTCTGTACCAATTTTACCTGGTTTTGATCACATCAGAGATTTTCTGTTCCAGCTCTATTCGCTTCAATTTCTCCTTTTCTAGTTCTTGCTTAAGAGTTTCTGCATTTGTCTCTTCCCTAAGCTTCCTCAATTCCTCTTCTGTTTAGAAAAGAAATAAAAGAGTATGCATTAACAACAACATTAAATTGGTTGCAATAATCATAACACATTACTAGGAAGTAGCATATGATATTTATTGCACAGTACATAACTAACTACATACTCACAAAGTTGACTTCATTATTGTAAGCCTTAGAATCCAATTACAATCAATTTTTTTCAAAAATTTGTTCAGTTGATTTATGTTGTATGCCGGTGGCCAGTTTCATGTTTTGGACACATTTATTACAACCTGCTATTCATAAAACTTTGCCAAAAGTGTAGAAAAATTCTTCCCAAAAGGACAAAGAAACAGAATTGCTTTCATGCAACTTCTTGTTACATCTCTCACACCATTTCAAAAAAATACTCATGCAAATTAATTTGAAATGCAATGATCTATGTAGATAAATTGAATAGCCATTCTGTGCAGAACAAAATTCCACAAAGCACAATGAGATGGAAGACTGTGTGATTTGACTTTTGCTGACGTTGGTTAAGGAGGTTATATTTGGTTAGTATACCAGTAAAATGTCTGACTTTTCTTAAAGTAGTACCAGGACTGTTTCTTTAAACATCCACCAACCAAAAGGGAAATGGAGCCTCAGCTAAAAGAATAATTCAAAACAATAGCATTGTTGGCAATGCAGCACGTTCTACTGCTACACTAGATAGACAATAAATCAAACTCTTGAATGTGTATCACATTAAACATTAGATAACTTTCTAATGTTGTATATTAAACATCTCTGACAAAAAAAATCTTTCAGATGTTTAACTATCTCTGGTACTACCAACAGGCATGCACTACATTGTGAAGCACTATTAGGTAGCAGAGTAATCTGCTCATTTTTCCCATAGGCAAATTATCATGCGATATAACGTATCAAAACCCAATGCCTTGAAATTTAAAGCCAATGGCACTTTATGCATATCAAATGGTTCCATTATGTCCTTGAAACGTCAATGAAAAGTAATACATCCACAACAATTTAACCTGACTTTTAGCAATGGGAAAGAATGCAGCCAATTTGTGCACAGTAAGCCCCCACAAAATATGATAATGATTGCATGAATTGTTTTATTGATGCCAATTTAGAGATATTGATCGGAACACATTAGGCATAACATCTTGACTCTTCTTCAAACAACGTCAAGGCATCTTCTCATCTGAAAACACAAATGATATGGCACAACAGTATGTCCTAGATTTTTCTGTTCCTGTGTGGAACTTGAATCCACAACCCTCTGATTCAAAGATGAGAAACTCCCAGCTAAACCACAGCTGTGGTGCTGTGGTACTGTAGCCTCCTTCTTGGTAGGACACTGGTGGGCTGAAGTCATGGCATTTTTAGTTATTTACTGAACAAGTAATGTCATTCAAGCATTATTATTTTTTCTAGAGATTAATATAAAATAGCATTCACCTAGGTATATCACAATTTAAGCATTTAATGTCTTTTTTTTAAAACAAACAGCTCTTTCACTTGAAAGACTTATGTTTGAAGTCTGGTCAAAGAGGCTAACCTTCCCTTTAATACAAATTCCTGATCAAGGCAAGAAAATCACCTCCTATGGTGACTCTTGTTAACCACAAAATTGTGCAGGACAATAATGCACATTAACATTCAGCCCCTGTCCATCTGAATGTTATAGAACCTTTATCATCATGTTCTTTAGATGCTATATTTAGTTCTTATTTTACTCCTGCTTTACAGTGTGACCCACCATAAAACATCTTTACCTCCCTCTCTTTGCTTTCTAAATGTACTTGTCCTTTCATAATCACTTTTTCACTTTCTCAACACAGAAATCTTCCCATGTAAGATTTTCCAGTTTGTTCATATCTATGCCAATGTTATGCCAAACAAAGATTGACATGCATTTTTCTAATGTATTGCACTCATCAAAAGTTCAAACAGTAATTATTTCTACATTGGGAATCCAAACCACAAACTGGATAAGTATCTCAAAGTTGTATTCTCTACGCAAGTTTCCAAGAAAGTTAACTCAGTTTCTCCCCCCACAGATGCTGCTATTCCTGTTGAACTTCTCCAGTACTTTGTTTTTACTTCAGATCTCCATCACCTGCAGTATTTGGCTTTTACATTCATTTCCAGACATTTCTTAACCCTACTAGGTAACATTTTCACTGGGCCTCAGGCAAAGCAATACTGAAAATTCCTGCTTTCTATTTATATGTTTGGGTTTCTTTGGGTTGTGATGTCATTTCCGGTGGTGAAGTCATTTCCGATTCCTTTTCTCAGGGGGCGGTAGATGGGGTCTCGATATGTTTGTTGAAAGAGTTCCAGTTGGAACGCCATGCTTCTAGGAATTCTCGTGTGTGTCTTTGTTTGGCTTGTCCTGGGAAGGATGTGTTGTCCCAGTTGAAGTGGTGTCCTTCCTCCTCCATTTTTAGGATACTCGTGAGAGAGGGTCATGTCTTTTTGTGGCTAGTTGGTGTTCATGTATCCTGGTGGCTAGTTTTCTGCCTGTTTGTCCAATGTAATCCAAAACACTACATATAAATAGACAGCAGGAATTTTCAGCATTGCTTCACCTGAGGCCCACTGAAGATGTTACCTAGTAGGGTAACGAAATGTCTGGAAATGAACCTTGCAGCTCAGTGAGCAAACCTACATCCAAAACCTCAACCTGAGCTACAAATCTTCTCAAAACTCGCATTTGACTTTTACTTTAAGAAAAGCCCTCAATTCGTACAGTGGTTGTAGTTTCTTACACAGTTGGATAATAAATTGTTACCATGAGGACAGTAAGCAGACTGCAAATAAATATTGTACAAGGAACTGCACATATTAGTTCTGCTCACATCCTTGGGACATCTCAAAGTGCTTCACAATTAATGAAATATTTCAGAATCAATGCATTACTGCTGAAGCTCAATCACCATGGTTATGTAAGCAAACATTAGCTGCCACCTGCGCACAGCAATACCTACAAAAAGGAAGAAGTGAGATATTCTGTAAATGGTTAACCTGGTTTACTTTAGAATTTTTGGTTTGAAAGAGAAATACCAGCCATGGTCAGCATAGACAAGATGGGCTGAATAGCCCCCTTCTGTGCTTTATTTCTACAGCTCTACAACAGAAAAACTGATACTCTTTATGGAAGACTGTAACATGTTTCAATACATCCAAGCAGTTGGGATCTCAGCTTAACACCTCAACCAGAAGACATCATTTCCACAGTTGAAAATATCATAAATGTAATCCCTAATTAAATAAAAACGGTTAGCTCTTCCTGTTACATCAAAGTTTAGTTTAGGGCAAACTTAATTTCTTCCTGAGCTATTGCACCTAATCATTGCACTATATATTTATTACTTGCAATAAATGTTGTTGGCCTTATATTACAGGTAAGGTTATTTGATAACATCAGTCATATGTTACATGATAAGCATACAAGTGGTCAACAAAAATGTCACCAGAAGCTTAATGAGCTATTACTTGGGCAAAACTTTGAGTTGAAGACATCATTGTCCACCATGACAAAAATCTTGGCAAAAAGACATGCCAACCAAAGTCAATTAACAAAATATTCCACTTGATTTTTATATTCTTTAGCTATGAAACCAAAGACAGAACTTCGGAAACAAGTTAAATTTAGTTCTGAGAAAATTGTATTCAGTTATAGTAAGCATCACCCTTGGCTCAGTACTGGAATTCTCACCTCTGAAAAGTTTGCAAATCCAAGTTTGCATCTCACATTGAGGACAAAGAATCTGCTTGGGGATAATTTGCGCAAGTGGGCAAAAACTTGACAGATGACATTTAATGAAGGAAAGTATAAGGTGGGAAGAACCAAAAGTAAATTATTAAAATGAAGACAGACTCCAAAAAAAAGTGCAGTGTCGAGGGATCCAAGTGTTCTTGTGCATGAAACACAAAATGTTAGCACATATGTGCACCAAGTAATTAAGGTAGCAATTGGAACTTTGGCCTTTATTGCTAGGGAGTTGGGAGTTTAAAAACAGCGAAATTTAGTTACAACTGAGCATTGTTGTTGCTGAGGTTGCACCTGGAGTACTGCGTACAGTTTTGATCCACACACTTAAAAAGGAAAAACTGGCATTGATGCCTGTTCAAAAGACTGGTTCCTGAGATGAAGGCGTTAACTTATTGAAACCGGCTGAACAGGTCAGGCTTTCATTCATTAGAATGTAGAAGAATGATGGATAATCTTACTGAAATGTACAAGATTGTGAGGAGGCTTAGCAGTGTAATGTTGAGATGGTGTTTCCATTAGTGAAAAATCCACAACATTACCCACTTATTCTGTACCTTTCATTAAAATGGAGATGCAAAGGAATGTCTTTTCCCAAAGGATGGTGGATGTCTGGAATTTTCTACCCCAGAGAGTTTGATGCTAGATCACTGGAAGAATTTGAAAAGAAAGTGGATAGCTTATTGAAATATCCAGGGGTTGATGGCTAGGAGGGGCTGGATCCGAAGAGGAGTTGAGGCCTAGGAGGCTTGGTAAGCTGAATGCCCCACTCTTGCTCCTTATATGTCATCCTTTATCTTCCCTTCTATTCCTCTTGGTCCTCTCTCAATCCCCCTTCCAAAACCAAAAAGCCCATAAAATATCCACCTGTCTTTGCTTCTGGACAAAAGGCATAGATTATATGAAATGATAACTCTGTTCCCTTCTCCAGAGACGCCATAAGACTGATGGAGTTTCTCCAGTATTTTGTTTCTCGTTCAAATTACTTGATTGACTCTGGAGTGAATTAGGATATCCTGAGATCATGAAAGTGTCACCTTTGATATCTGAAGTTACTACATTCAAAATTTAGAAATGAGGCCTACAAAATAATGAGGAAGATGATTTGGTTTTCTGAATCTAAACAAAATCAAGCAAGTTCAAATAATTTTGGCTATTTCCTGGTGAGATTCCAGCTGTGGGATGACTACTGCAGGCTTCAAGTGCTTGGAACAAAGTATAAGGATTAATAGTCTGTAGCATGCAATCAATGCAACTTGTTCCTTGTCTTCCTTTAGTGACTTATTCTGTTAATTATTCATGCATTTATCACTATAAAGATATATCTGGAGAATTACTGAAAGATCATTTATCACTGACCTTAATTTTTTACAACACACATATGTGAATAACATATGTAAGATCAAGAAAAACTTTGCCAGGTACTAAAGATTGTCATCACATAAGCTATCAGAATTCTGGGCTAGGGTTAAATCAATCAAACATAACCTCCAGCAATCAGATGTTTTTACTTTTAATTATACATTATTGAAGAGCTCAGCTTTTCAACAGGTGTGGTAATGGGTAATTTTGACCAATAAATCTGCCCAAGTTATGGTGGGGGGGAACCTGCCAATTTTGGTGTTCTGCCAGTTGAGGTCATTTGTCACATATTACATTTACAAAGCAGACTGAAATAAGTGAAATCAAAATTTTACTTGCATCAACATCGTTTATTACTTCAGAATAACAGTAGCTCACCAGTATAATTGAATCAAATTTAAAATTCAGGCACCTGAATGGTTATAAAATGTTGCCAGTTTCAGTATTTCCACAGCCATAATACATGAATGTAAACTGAAGGGACTTGTGTGAATCTGATTTCAGTTGGACCTAATTTGCAGTTGGGAGTGCAGAAAACATTAAATTAATTCATTGGCATTTTAACTGATCCAATGATGTTAGTTGATTATAAACAATAGAGTAAAACTTGCAAATTTCCTCTATGCTGTCATTTCCCCTGAACTGCAGCAGTATATAAATACATACATCAGGATATCCATATTGCATACAACCAGTATGACATGTTCATGACAATGAAAACCAATAATTGAAAGAGTTATGTGTACTTTACAAGACAGAAGAAACTTATTTTGATCAGAGAACAGAATAGAGTGCAATCAGCTGCTTAAATGTCTATGTTATTCAATTTGCGAAATTGGAGTACTGAGAGAAACATATTTTAGGTATGCGCAGAGAAAAAAGGGGAGAAATGTTTAAACCATGTACAGCTTTCAGTTTAAAAATCCAACTGAGTGCTGCAAAAATCTGATTTTGTCCAAATTATGTTCCGCTCTATTTAAGAAAGTTGCATCAGAGAAGTCATCCCAGTTGTTATTTGAACTGTAAAGAAAAAAGTTTCTACTTCAAGTAAAATAAGTATGCAGACAATCCAATCTTATTCTTAGATTCTATCAGCTTTATAATTTGGAAGAGTTAACTTTGAAAATCTAGTTTGTATTACAATATAGCAAAGCAGTAGCTTGGCAATGTTAGGTAACATTATAAAAATATTTAAAACATTGTAAGCTTGTACACAATTCAAAATTGAAATATGGAAATATTGAACAAAACGGAACATCTATCCTGAAGATATTAATTTAAATGATTAAAAGTATTACTTTATTCCATTAAATTTTGGTCAAAGTGTGTTGCAGTAAACCAATGGGGATTTTACATTTAATCATTGCAAATCCTCTTATGACTCCATCAGTGTATTGTACTTCAAACAAAGTCGGTTGTTGTGTAATTAATATTGAACTGGCCAGCATAATCATTAAATCTTAGTTACACTGTCAAATAGGATTACATCAATACTAACTACACAGCTTTGCTTTCTGTTCAGTACAAAGTGTACCATTCAAAATCTGATTTAAAAAAACATAAATATTATAACAATCATCAATACTTTGTTACTATCCATCCAAAATCTAAAGTTCATAAATCTCACAGCATGTGCATGATTTCTTGAATGTGATTCTTCAAAATAAAATTTCAATTTGGGAGAAAATAGTTATAGAGGGCATATGGAAATGAAGTGTCAATAATAATTCTACAAGGGCTGAAGTTTTTCTAATAAAGAAACTTTCTTTTTCAACTTGCACTGTAATATTCCCTTACCATAATTTTAATTCATTATTTAGTAGGCCAAATGATAAAATTAGCTTTTTTTGTAACTCGTCACTTTCATTCTATTCAAAATTAGATTATGAACTATTTTCTTAACCACAAAGTAGATTCAGAAAAAAGACTTGCACTTACATAAGGTCATTCATGACCTCAAAACATCTCAAAGCATTTTACAGTCAATCAAATACAGTACATTTGAAGTGTACTCATTGTTGCAGTGTAGACAATGTAGCAGCCAGTTTACCTACAACAAACTCTCAACAACAGCAAAACAATAATGATGAGGTAATCTGTCCTTGCAATATTAAATGAGATATAAATAATGGCCAAACATTAGGAATAACACCTTCCTCTTTTTCAACACAATGCCACAGGATCTTTTATGCCTAACATACCTCAGGAGAAAACCGGAGCCCCAACCAAAACATCATTCCAAAGATGGTAGCTCCAATACAGCAGCATTCCCTCAGTGATCCACTATAGAGTCAATCCTGATTTTGTGCTCTTGTTTTGCAATGAGACTTGAACCCACAAGCTTCTGACTTGGAGATGATTGCTATCAACTGAGTTATAATTTACATTTCTTTTTTCCCGTGAACCATTACAATGAAGCTATAAGAATTTAAAGCAGCTAACCGTTTACCTCATCATTTCAATTTATATTTAAAATAGCATTTCCCCCTCTTCAGATCACCATAAGTCATACAGAAAGATCTTAACCTTTACATTTAATTCCATTTTACAAGCAGAGGAATTAAAAAGTTATTTGCTTCCAGATATTTCGACATGGTCATAATGCATTAATCTTCACTGAACTCATCATTCAAGGCAAGTTGATATTTGAAACCCACACAGCCAACATCCTATTCCAAGCACATAGAAGCTCCAATCAATGCACTGTAAAAGAGAGAGTTAGGGTGCCAGATAAAAATATTTTTAATCCATCCTTATTTATTTAAAGTCTGTTGTGGTTTACGAAGTTAGATTATCCAGATTATCTGGCTTTTAAAAATATTTTTCAGAACTTGTCATGGGATTTTTCTTAAGTCAATATCCATCTATGTGGTCTTAATGTCAGCAGGGAATAAAGTATATTTATCACAAAAGTTTTTCATCTGGTTAATGAACAGACCTACCTTCATCTAGAGAATGAATGAATTTATTGTTGTCCACAGCAGCACCAACCTACAAAAGGATTCAGTCTCAAATCTTAAAGTAAGCCTTTCTTTGCAAAATTTTAAATAGCATTTGCAAAGATGATTTGTTTGGCTGCAATAATTGTTGATCTTCACCAGGTCAGAACTTCCATTGCAATGGTGAATACTGCAAATACACAAGCATTCTGACACTCAGTAATGTGAAGATACAACTGATTGGAAATATGATATTGGTAGGTGGACATATTAGTGCCAAATATCAATTCCAGTCCAGGATTCTATAAGTGACGCCATCTGACCACAAAAGAGCAGAATATTGTTATTGCCTCCATCTTCCCATTTGGCCAACAGCTATCTAACATATATATCTAACTCAGCTCAAATTTACCGTTAAGAACATGCATAAGAAATGGATTCCATGTTCTATAGCAAACTTGGTAATGCTGCCCAGAAATTCTATTGATGCTGAGTGTTTGCATTCTCAGGTCACTTTGAATTTCCACCAGTAAACAACTAAAAAATATTTAGCTTTCCTGGTCCAAACATACAGCCAATAGCAAAGGAAGTCAGTTATCCATGGCACTTCTATCAATCTATCCTTGTTCTACATGTTTAGCTGAAAGAAAAGTTATTCAAACATAGTTTCAGCTCATCACCAATTTGTTCAAAATCAATCCCACTTCTAAAACAGCGAGCAAGACTCCAAAAGTGTAGGAAATAAGTTTAAAATGTGTCACATGCCTTATTTAAAGTAGTTAAACTAAGGGACAAAAAATAAACAGTAAATGGAAGATATGCCCAGCAAAAATATATTTTGAAATTGTAAAACAAATTATTATATTCGATATTGTATTATTACGGTATGGTGCATGATTGTTTCATTACCAAACGTGCTTCCTGATCAAACTAGGAAAGTACTATTTGTTGTGGAATAGCCTCTTAATATTGGGCAAGAGAATAGCTAGACATTTTCTTCCTCCAGATTGCTATTTGATATCCTAACAGAGGTGCACATATATGAACAGAATTAGACTGTAATGTTAACAGTCACTAGTAAGTCTTAAAAAATAAATAATGGCTAGTTTGAGGTACTGCAGAATATACATGCATGAAACCTAGCTCAGCAGACTTACAGAATTATCAAGAACAAAAATATGAGCTTTGAGGAGATGATGTTTCCCTAACTCAGCCTTGATCCACAGTTCACAACTTGGCCTCCTGAAACTACTGCAAGGTCCTCAACTTTTAATCACATTCTGGTCCATCGGCCTATTCCTCTGATAATTTTTCTGTCTTACATAACTCATCTTATTCATGAAAACCTTGCCCTCTTTCAGCCTTGTCATTCAGCTAGTATACTGCCTCATCTCTTTCCCATAAGTCCAAGGGACAAAGACTTAAGCATATTTAGCAGACAACCATAAATCACTAGATTTTGGAAGAACTATATTAAGTATTTTCTTGTGATAGAATACCTACAGTGTGGAAGCAGGTCATTCAACTCATAGAATCCACGTCGACCCTTTGAAAAGCATCCTACCCAATACCCTATCCCTGTAACCTTCCATAAGCCATGGCTATTCCACTTAGCCTGCACACCTCTGGACTGTGAGAGGAAGCTGGAGCACCTGGAGAAAACCAACACAGACAGGGGAAGAAGGTGCAAAATCCTAGCAAACAGAGGCTTGTGTACTTGTGGCATTCACTATTGCAATGGAAATTCTGTCCTGGTAAAGATTAACAATTATCAGCCAAACACATCATCTTTGCAAATGCTATTTAAAATTCTGCAAAGAAAGGCTTACTTTGTTAAGATGTGAGACTGAAGCCTTTTTGTAGGTTGGTGCTGCTATGGACAACAATAAATTCATTCATAGTCTAGAAGAAGGTAGGTCTATTCATTATCCAGATAAAAATCTTTGTGATAAATGTGCTTTATTCCCTGCTGATTTTAAGACAGTATAGATGAGTACTGACTTAAGAACAATCCCATGACAAGTTCTGAAAAATATTTTATAAATACTGGATAATCTAACTTTGTAAACCACAACATACTCTCCAACTCCTCAGATGTTACCTGACCTGCTGTGCTTTTTCTAGCACCACTTTTCAACTCTGACTCTCCAGCACCTGCAGTCCTCACTTTCTCCCAATGGTTGACTCTGACTGTCTCTAACTTTGATGCCATATTTGATGCCGAAGTTCCAACCATGTATGAACACCATCTCAAATATCCACCTCTGAAACAACACTGTTCTATTCCCGCCTCAGCTCATTTGCTTGAGATCCTCATTGGTGCCTGTGTTCCCTCTAGACATAATTCCAATGCACTCCAGTTAGCCTCCCTTATTCTACAGTTTGTGAACTTGAAGTCATTCAAAACTCTGCTGCCCTATCCAAATTTGCATCAAGTTCCTATCATCCATTACTCCCGTGCTCACAGACCGACAATGACTCCAACTTCAATATCTTAATTTCTAATTTTTCTTTCTCAACTTAAAATTGGTCCATGGTCAACTCTCCACATCTCAGAAATCATCTCCAATAGTACAGGCCTTAGAGATATCTGTACTCCTTCATGACTGATCTCTTCAATATCCCTGATTTTAGTTGCTCCACTATTGGCAGCTGAGCCTTAAGATGTCACAGCTGAATAAACTTGGACATTAGCACAGTGGACTCTGGTGTTGGGGAAACCTTTCCTCTTAACACAGCCCTTCATCCCAGAAATCAACACAGTAAACATTCCCAGTACTACCTCTGATGCAGATATATCCCTCTGTAAGTCAAGAGTCCTAAACTGAAATTAATTCTCCAGGGCCCCACCTGTGCCCAATATAGCTGTCCTAAGTCTTCACCTATTTCCTTTAATAAAAGTCCACATTCCTTTTGCTTAATTGCTTTCTATAGCTACATTCTGTTACATGTACAAGAGAATCCGGATCCTTCTGAATTGCAGCATTTTACAGTCTCTTTCCATTTAAGTAAATTTGCCTTTCTGTTCCTCCTATCAAAGTAGATGATCTCATATTTTTTTCCATTAGATATAGCGCTTACTGATGCGGAATATAAAGCTGCTAAGGATAGAACTCCAGGCACATCAGTGATGATGATGATGATGATGATGATGCAAGAGCTGAAATCATTGCAGGAGATAGATGTGTTAATTAGGATTGATTGAAATTCAGCAATGGAGCTGTAGAACACAGGCAGGGTAGGGGACATAATAGATTGTATCAAATGCTTGGAGAAGTTGAGAAATATTTGAGCATATGCATTGTAAGTATGGTTCCAAAAGGAGATTATTTAGTTACTTTGATCAGGACGATCTTAGTTATGTTAGCAGTGAAAGTGCAGAATCAAGTGATTTGAAGTAATGGTCAAAATGCTGGAAGTCAGCCTGGAGTTGGTTGTGTACAAAGAGGAAAATTAATTGGAGATGTTTGGCAATGGGAAATAACTGCATACATTTGAGAACAGATTTTATTTGGAGGAGTTAAACGAATCTCAGCCATTTAATAAAACTGAAACCAACATTTTTTTTTGGAGACAGATTATTAACTTTCGCAGTCTTACCAATCTCATTCTAACTTGTCGCAGCTATTCTCTATTTACATGTGCTCAGGAAATTAATAGCCACTGTTTTTCTCCCTTAACCTTAAATAAACACATTGACAAACTCTAGCACTGTAACTAAGCAAATATAAGTATTACCAAGCATAATTTTACGAGAATGTTGTAATGTTTGACGAGTGAATATCATTGACTACATCATAACGTATTGGACGAAGATGTGTTCGAATTCAGGAAACAAATGGTGAGACTCCCGAGAGGTCAAAGTCTCATGACGGCTAGAGTACCATTATGAACTGATGTGAAATAAGTGCCAGAGCTCAGGAAAAATCTGCCACGTTGCAGATTGAGATGGATGGCTGATAAAGCAAAGGGAAGCTCCACTGGAAATATTTGTAAAGGTCGCCCCATTCAAAAAGTTTGCAAACTATGCGGGGATGTTTAATTTGATTACTACCATTTCGAGCAGACTACACAGACTTATCTCAATTCCCTCGGGATAGATAATGCTATGGTCCATTTCCTGCATGCCCAGCATGATAATTTTCAAAACCCATTGAAAAAGGTTTATTGAAGAATAACTTTCAATACCATTTCTCCTACACAAATGTGTCTGGTTTCATTTTAAGGTAAAGCTAAAGTAACGAATGGCCAACTTGATGCACAGTCAAGTGCATTTTATTTTGTCAAGAAATACTGAGGAAATCATTTGCAGGTAATCGTGGTTCTGTAGGTGTAAGTTTTTAATTCAAACCTACAGCATTAAATGAATGTTCTTTGAGTGGGCAAGTAGTAACAGCAACATGTTTAACTTGTATGTTTTCTGATACGCACACCATCATTACTTTGGGAGTCATTGCTCATATCATTCTGGCTCCTAGTCATTCAATCTGGAGTCATTTCTGTGGGCGCATTTATTTTTCCTTTTGATTTTGAATGCCTTTGTAGGTAAATATTTTTACATCTGCCTCCAAATTTGTGGGAGTCAGACTTCATTTTTATTTTAATTGCTGTGTTTGAAAGATCAAACAAGATTCAGGATAGTTGCAGATAATCCTGTTTTTAATCACCCAACTGTTGCACACCAGCAACAACATTTATTATACAAGTTATCCGAATTTCTGTTGCTCACTTCACAGGTTGCAAGAAATGCAAATCAAACAAATGTGTGTCAGATTCACAATGGTATTCTCTTTATAATAACATGATATATGCAAATTCTATTGCCAATTTAAAAGTTGCAGGAATAACAAACACAATACTAATCTCGTTTATTTTATGCCCTACCTGATTTATGACTCAGCAGGTAAATTCTTCATATGACATGGCATGAAACCATACAGATCACAAGTCTGAGCTTCAATTGCTGCTCTGAACTCAACCCAGACAATTATGGTATTCTTCATTTCTCATCCTGAATTTCAGAGAGGGAAAATTAAGCAGAGTCTCCAACTGCAAAACAGTGACCATCTATACTATGTGGCTATCAGACAAGGATACAGTTGATATTTGTAGTTATGCTGCTCCTATTCTTGTTTGCACACATATCTGATGATACATGCAGCCTCAATCTTGTGAAAAACGGTTTCATTTGTTGTGAACACAACCAGATGGAGCAACAGACCGCACATACAGGAACAAAGTACTGTATCATGGTCAGCTGACATCACCGACTTAATCTCGTCACGTTGACGGCCATTTTATTAATAGAGATACAGGCTGCATGGCATCCCAGCTCTGGGAAAGGCCTTTCACCGACACCAACTACTTCATTAGCCACCTCTCAAGATCTTAGTGTGATGTTCATCTGAACTTAGGAACTTGTCAGCATGCAGCTTCAGCAGCTTGCTTGTTACCACTTCCGAAGGACTGAATTTTGCAACATTTCTTTCCCCCATTCACCTCCTGGTTTACATCTATTAACTGTAATGATTTTGCCTCTTCTATAATGAAGACAGAAGCAAAATATTTGCTCATTTCCTTATTATCTACTACTAATTCCACATTCTCACTCTCTGGAGGACCAACACTCACTTTCCTTATTCTTTTACTTCACAAATAGTTACAGAAATTCTTACTATCATTTTTACATTCCTAGCTAGCTTCCTCCTGTCCTATAATTTCTTCCTTCTGATTAACCTTTGAGTCATTCTGTACTGATCATTATATTGTAGCCAATCATTAGTCTTTGTTCAAGGTATACATTTTTTCTAAACCTTTTATGCTTCATCCAATTTACTTAGTTAACCATGAGTGGTGGCTCCTCCCTTTGAATTTTCCTTTACGGTTGAAATATATTTATTCTTAATATTCTGAGACATTCCCTTAAATGTCTGCTATGATTTATCTATTAATCCATCCCCTACTCTAGTATACCTGGTCACTTCAGCTAATTCAGCTTGATGGCCACATAATTCGCTTTTTTCAAGTTGAAAATACTAGACCAATTTTCTCACTTTTAAAATGGATGTAGAAGTAAATCATACTGTGGTTGTTTTCAACTAAGCATGGCTTAACTCTAAGATCATTAATTAATTTATCTTGTCACATTACACACTACCAAGTCTAAGATAACTTTATATTATACTTCAGGATATACTAAAAACTTCAGGACCCCCCTCTACTGGCTAACAAAGTGCTACTCAGCCACAAATCAGAGGTAGCATCTCCTCTTTGAGTCAACAGAATTCAAATCTCAATCAAGAACTTTCACACAATCTTGCTGACAACTCAGTGCAGTACTGAAAGAGCCGTGTACTACTGGAATGTTGTCTACTAAATGAGACATGAAACAAATGCTTTGGTGTCTACTGGATTTAAAAGAAATCCCCAGAGTGCTCAATTATTAGCCATAGATATCCCCGGAGTGCTCAATTATTAGCCATAGATTCGTCTGTTATACCCTGTACTGTTGCTTCTAAATTGATCCACAGCTGGCTTACAAAAATCCAAGCTGTGACCTCAGTGACTACTGAGAAAGTTCTACAATGTTGAAGGTACCATCGTTTGGATGAAATGTTAACACAAGGCTCAACGTCCCAGCTTTTAGATGTAAAAAAATCTCTGGTCACAATACTGAACAGGATCAGGAATTTGTAATTCTTCTTGTAATTTAGAAAGCAAGTGAGTTCTCTCAACATTCTAGCCAATATTTATACCACAGTTGATATCCAAGTAGATGATTTTGTCATTATGGGATTGACAGTTCGGGAAAATTGGCTGCCATGTTCCTCCATTAGAACAGGGAACATATATCAGAAATACTTAATTGACTGTGCAGTCCTTTGGGAATTTTTGTGCCTGTGAATATATACATAAATATGCATTATGACATAGATCCAAGTCTTTCATTCCCTCTTTTTTATACAAAAAGCATCAACTGGGTGCTTTGCTTCGTAGATGAAACCATAGTATGGATTTGAAACATGGATTTGCAATGATACAAGGGCAGTCACAATATTGTTAGCTATAGATACATATTATGAGACACAAAGCAACTGTATTGTTGCAAAGCAATGGCTTACCTTGCACAAAACTCAAATGTTCTCAATACAATAAGTTAACTGATTGTTCAAAATAATTCTATTCCAAATCAACAAAAGTAATTACAAGTGTTACAGCCAAGTAAAATTACAGCTTTGTTTCAAAATCCTCACAAATTCAATGTTTATCAATGAGGCTGGATCAATGGTTTTTGGATTTTCCACTTTAAAAACTTCCCTTACAAAGGACGATTCATAAGAAATAGAGCAGGAGAAGATCATTCAGCCCTTCGAGGTACTCCACTAGTCACCAACATTATGGCTGATCTGGTTGTGATTTTAACTTACTTTCTTTCGTGTCTGTCATAACTTCATCTCAATGATTGGTCAAAAACTGTCCCAAGTCAGCTTTGACTACCTTAAATAATTCACCTCCACTATTCTCTGGAAGAGAATTCCAAAATCTAACACTCTCTTCTCGAAAGTATCTAAGAGTTCTCTTTTTGGTTTTTTTTCAAGAGTGTGCCCTAGTTCTAGATACCTTCCTGCACCCGCACAACCCCGCCCCCTCCCACCCCAACCCATCCCCAAGAGGAGACATCTTCTCAAGCTCCCACAAAATCGATATGTGTTTCAATTGAATGGCTTTGCAGTCTTCCAAATTGCAATGAATACTGACCCAATGCTTTCCTGTTACAACAAACTTTCATTCCAGGAATCAGCCTAATGAACTTACTCAGCATTGCATCCAATGCAAGTACATCCATCCTTAAATAAAATGACTAAAAATGTAATCAGTATTCCAGTGCAGTTTCATAAATGCCCTGCAAAGCTGCAGCGAGACTTCCTACTTTTACATTCCAACTCTTCTACTCTATCCCCATTCATTAAAGGCCAACATTTAATTTTCCTCATTCCTGAAGAAGGGCTTATGCCCAAAACGTTGATTCTCCTGTTCCTTGGATGCTGTCTGACCTGCTGCGCTTTTCCAGCAACACATTTTCAGCTCTGATCTCCAGCATCTGCAGCCCTCACTTTCTCCTCCAACATTTAATTAGCCTTCCTTATTATTTCTTGGCCATGCATGGTGACATTTTGAGATCTGGTATAACTATACCCAGAATCCTCTGTACTGCAGCATTCTGTCTCAATTTAAAAATATTCTGCTCTCCTATTGACAATGCCAAAATGAAAAACCTCATTTTTCCCACATTATACTCTGTCAACTGTTTGCCCATTCACCAAATCTATCTATACCTCTTTTCAGACTGAGTAGTCTCCTCACAACATTCCTACCTATCCTTATACCATTTACAAATGTGGGTGCTATACTGTCAGTCCCTTCATCCAAGTCATTATTAGAGATCATAAATTGTTAACAGCCTAGCACAGATCCCTGAGGCTTTCGTTAAGGCTCCAGGATACTGGCCACTAGGTCCAGGGAATTCTTGGTCCCATTGGTTTTGCAAGCTCTTCTATGTCTTGTGATTATGACTGTTTTAAACTCCTCTCTCCCATTTGCCTTTTGTTCTTCTATTCTCGGGATGCTTTGTGTATCTTCTACCATAAAGACATTTAAATTACTTGATCAAAGTCTCGGTAATGTTACATCCCCTTAATTTCCCATTACACACAAAAGGGAAAATGCTTACTTCAGCTACTCCCTTCCTATGAATGTATTATGAAAGCCTTTACTGCCTGCTTTTTATATTTCTTACTACTTTTCCATTATGTTCTTATCCCCTGTTCTCAAGCTTTACTTTAAAATCAGTTCTTGGTGGTTTCTAAAACACCCAATCTTCTGAACTAATATGAATTTGCAGTTAGTGAGTTTTGGGAAGATTTGTAGTTCAGGTTGAGGTTCTGAGACACAAACAAACAAAGACACGCATGAGAATTCCGAGAAGCATGGCATTCCAAATGGAACTCAATCAGCAAACACATTGACTTGGATCCAATTCATCACCCCCTGAGAAAAAGACCAGGAAATGACATCACCAACCTTGGGGAACTCAAACATATAAATAAAAAGCGGGCTACACCACCAGTGCTTCATTCGGAGGCTCACTGAGGATGTTACCTAGTATGGTGATGAAACTTCTAAAATGCGAACCTTCCAGCTCAGCGAGTAAACCTACGTCCATGAATGTGCAGTGTTGGACATTCAATCTTATATCATCCTTAACATCCTTAGTTAACCAATGGTTGGTGTAGGCTCCTTGTAGTATCTTTCTTTGTTGAGAATTAAATGATTGCCACTGCTTCTTAATTGAATTAGCTTTTAACCTATATTCGTATTCCACCACAACTAAATCAACCTTCATGCCTTTGTAATTGATTTTATTTAAGATTTAAACTCTAGTTTCAGACCCAAAGTTCTCACCCTCAAACTAATTGTGAAATTCTATCATGTTATCATCACCTACATGTTATCACACCTACACGATGTAATCTCTGAACTTCAAGTCCTTTTCACTGATGCACAAGTACCATTCACACAGTTCTATCGATTACATCTGTAAAGACTATTAAATTAAACAGAACATAGGAACTGGGGCAGGCCATTCAGCCTTCGAGCCTGTTTCGCCATTCAATGAGACCATAGCTGATTCATATACCTGCCGTTGACCAACATCCTTAATACCTTCGCTAAGCAAAAATTATCCTATCTCAAATTTAAAACTAACAACTTATCTAGCATCAGCTACTGCTTGTGGAAGAGAGTTTTGTGTGACGAAGTGCTTCCTGGCATTTCTCCTGAAAGATCTGGCATTAATTCTCAGACTATGGCACCTATTTCTAGAATCTCCAAACAGTAGAAATAGTTTATCATTATCTATTTTGTTTTTCCTGTTCATATTTGAAGATTGCATCATATCAACCCTTAAGCCTTCTAAATTTTACAGAAAACAGGCCTAATTTGTTTAATCTCTTCTCGTATCTTAATCCTGAAGACAAGGTATCATTCTTGTAAATCTATGTTGTGCTCGCTTCAACATCAATATATCCTTTCTAAAATGTAGCATCCAGATCAGCCCACAGTACTTTAAGTGCAGTTTAACCAGCATTTTGTACAGGTAGACCACAAGGACAATAACAGGATTACGCTATTTGGGCCCTCAAGCCTACTCTGCCATTCAATAAGGATCATTGCTGATCAGTATTCCTCACGGCCACTTTCCTGCCTTTTCCCCATAATCCTGATTCCCCCTTTGACCAAGAATTTACCTATCTCATCCTTAAATATACACAAGAACTCTGCCCTACAACTCTGTGTGGCAAAGATTTCCAAAGACTCTAACTCGAACTTGGGTCCTTATATTGCAGTCCTATTAAAGAGCCTTCTTGATTATTTTCTGCAACTATTCATGGCATTTTAAAGATCTAGTCACCTGAACTCACAAATCTCTTTGGATATTCACCATATTTAAATTCAGACTATCTAGAAAGTACCCTGATTTATCCTTTATCAGTCCAAAATGGAGAAGTTCACATTGAACAGTTTTGCCCATTCACCTCGTCTATCAATATCCTTTTGTAACTTTATGCTATCAACTACATTGTCTACAATACTGCCCAAGTCACCAAAAAATTTGGATGTAAGACTTTCTACACCATTATCCAAGTTGTTAACAAATAAAATAAATGAATAATTCACAGGTAAAGGGGCATTTGGGAAGCAAGAGGCCTTCAAAAATGAGATAATGCGAGTTCAGAGACAATACGCTCCTGTTAGTTTGATGGGCAAGGTTGGCCGGTGTACTGAATGCTGGATGACTAAAAAAAATTGAGGCCTTGGTTAAGAAAAAAAGCTACTGTCAAGTATAGGCGAAAGTGAGGACTGCAGATGCTGGAGTTTAGAGTCAAGATTAGAATGATTTCTGATGAAGGGCTCCTGCCGGAAGCGTTGAATTTCCTGCTCCTTGGATGCTGCCTGACCTGCTGTGCTTTTCCAGCATCACTCTAATCTTGACTCCATTGTGAGGTATAGACAACTGGGATCAAGAAAATTCCTAGAGGAGTGTAAGGGCAGTAAGAGTATACTTAAGAGGGCAATCAGGAATGCGAAAATGGAACATGAGATAGCTTTGGCAAATAGGTTTAAGGAGAATCCAAAAGAGATTCTATAAATACATTAAAAGAGTAACTAGGGAGAGAATGGAGTCCCTTAAAGATCAACAAGGAAATCTATGTGTGGAACCACAGGAAATGGCGAGATATTAAATGAGTATTTTGCATCAGTTTTTACTGTGGAGAAGGACGTGAAAGCTAGAGAACTTGGGGATCTAAATAGTGACATCATGAAAAGTGTCCATATTACAGAACAGAAGGTGCTGGACATCTTAAACCTCAAAAGGTAGATAAATCCCCAGGACCTGATTAGATGTATCCCAAAACGTTTTGGGAAGCTAAGGAAGAGATTACAGGTCCCCTTGCTGAGATACTTGTATCAGTGATAGCCATGGGTGAGGTGTTGGAAGACTGCTGGCTGGCTAATGTGGCACCATTATTCAGGTTTGCTGGTAAGAACAGCAAACTGATGAGCCTTACGTTAGTGGTGGGCAAATCGCTGGTGACATTCTGAGGGACAGGATTTACATGTATTTGGAAAGACAAGGGGTGATTACAGATAGTCAAGATGACTTAGTGAAACACAATTTCTCATGCACAAACGTGATTAGTTTTTTGAAGAAATGACAAAGACGGCAGAGTGACAGATGCTGTCCATATGGACTTCAGCAAGGCGTTTGACATGATTCCACATGGTAGACTGGTTAGCAAGGTTAAATCACATGGAATCCAGGGAGAGCTAGCCAATTGGATACAAAAGTCACTTGAAGGTAGGGAGACAAAGGGTGGCGATGGAGGGTTTTTTTCAGACTGGCGGTCTGTGACCAGCTGGATCCACTGCTTTTTGTCATTTATTGAAATATTTTGGATGTGAATAAAAAAGAGGTATGGTTAATAAATTTGCAGATGACACGGAGGTTATTTAGGAGTACAATGGGACCTTGATCAGATGGGCCAATGGGTCAATGAGTGGCAGATGGAGTTTAATTTAGATAAATGTGAAGTGTTGCATTTTGGCAAATCAGGACAAGACTTTTCCACTTAACGGCAGGGTCCTGGAAATTGTTGCCAAACAAACAGGAAGGATGTTGTGAAACTTGAAAGGCATCAGAAAATTTTACAAACGTGTTGCCAGGGTTGGAGGCTTTGAGCTAAAGGGAAAGGCTGAAATAAACTGGGGTTCTTTTCTCTGGAGCGCCAGAGGCTGAAGGGTAACTTCATAGAGGTTTATGGAATCATGAGAGGAGTGTATAGGATAAACAGACATGGTCCTTTCCCTCGGGTGGGGGAGTCCAGAGCTAGAGGGCGTAGGGTTTAGGTGAGAGGAAAAAATTTAAAAAGGGACCAAATGGGCAACTTTCTCTCGCAGAGGGTGGTGCCTGTATGGAATGAGCTCCCAGAGGAAATGACGGAGGCTGGGACAATTACAACATATAAATTGCTGAGATATTTGTATCATCAATAGTCACAGGTGAGGTACCGAAAGACTGGAGGTTGGCTAACGTGGTGCCACTGTTTAAGAAGGGTGATAAGAACAAGCCAGGGAACTATAGACCAGTGAGTCTGACGTCGGTAGTGGGCAAGTTGTTGGAGGAAATCCTGAGGGACAGGATGTAAATGTATTTGGAAAGGCAAAGACTGATTAGAGATAGTCAACATGGCTTTGTGCGTGGGAAATCATGTCTCACAAACTTGATTGAGGTTTTTGAAGAAGTAACAAAGAGGATTGATGAGGGCAGAGCGGTAAATGTGATCTATATGGACTTCAGTAAGGCATTCAACAAGGTTCCCCATGGGAGACTGGTTAACAAGGTTAGATCTCATGGAGTACAGGGAGAACTAGCCATTTTGATACAGAACTGGCTTGAAGGTAGAAGACAGAGTGGTGGTGGAGGGTTGTTTTTCAGACTGGAGGCCTGTGACCAGTGGAGTGCCACAAAGATCGGTGCTGGATCCTCTACTTTTTGTCATTTACATAAATGAATGCGAGCATAAGAAGTACAGTTAGTAAGTTTGCAGATAACACCAAAATTGGAGGTGTAG
Source organism: Chiloscyllium plagiosum (assembly GCF_037043375.1). Taxonomy (NCBI): domain Eukaryota; kingdom Metazoa; phylum Chordata; class Chondrichthyes; order Orectolobiformes; family Hemiscylliidae; genus Chiloscyllium; species Chiloscyllium plagiosum. The sequence continues at coordinate 38,759,096 of NW_028270161.1, forward strand.
TGGATAGCGAAGAGGGTTACCTCAGATTACAACAGGATCTTGACCAGATGGGCCAATGGGCTGAGAAGTGGCAGATGGAGTTTAATTGAGAGAAACGCAAGGCACTGCATTTTGGGAAAGCAAATCTTAGCAGGACTTATGCACTTAATGGTAAGGTCCTAGAGAGTGTTGCTGAACAAAGACACCTTGGAGTGCAGGTTCATAGATCCTTGAAAAGTGGAGTCAAAGGTAGATACGATAGTGAAGAAGGTATTTGGTATGCTTTCCTTTATTGGTCAGAGTATTGAGTACAGGAGTTGGGAGGTCATGTTGCGGCTGTACAGGACATTGGTTAGGCCACTGTTGGAATATTGTGTGCAATTCTGGTCTCCTTCCTAGTGGAAAGATGTTGTGAAACTTGAAAGGGTTCAGAAAAGATTTACTAGGATGTTGCCAGGGTTGGAGGATTTGAGCTATAGGGAGAGGCTGAACAGGCTGGGGCTGTTTTCCTTGGAGTGTCGGAGGCTGAGGTTTACAAAATTATGAGGGGCATGGATAGGGTAAATAGGCAAAGTCTTTTCCCTGGGGTCAGGGAATCCAGAACGAGAGGGCATAGGTTTAGGGTGAGAGAGGAAAGATATAAAAGAGACCTAAGGGGCAACATTTTCATGCAGAAGGTGGATGGTACATGTATGGAATGAGCTGCCAGAGAAAGTGGTGGAGGCTAGTACAATTGCAACATTTAAGAGGCATTTGGATGGGTATATGAATGGGAAGAGTTTGGAGGGATATGGGCCGGGTGCTGGCAGGTGGGACTAGATTGGGTTGGGACATCTGGTCGGCATGGATGGGTTGGGCCGAAGGTCTGTTTCCATGCTGTCATCTCTATGACTGTAAAAGACATCTGGATGGGTATATGAATAGGAAATGCTTACAGGGATAGGGGTCAAGTGCTGGCAAATGGGACTAGATTAGTTTAGGATATTTGGTTGGCATGGATGAGTTGGACTAAAGGGCCTGTTTCCATACTGTACATATCTATGACTCTAAAGAGATCTACAATTGCATGTGCATAGTTCCTTGGAAGTGGAGTCGCAGGGAGACAGGGTGGTGAAGGTATTTGCCATACTTGTCTTCATTGGTCAGTGCATTGAGTATAGAAGCTAGGATGTCATATGGAGCTGTACAGGACACTGGTGAGGCCAATTTGGAATACTGTGTTCACTTCTGCTCTCTTTGCCATAGGAAAGACATTGCTAAATTTGAAAGGGTTCTGAAAAGATTTACAAGGATGTTGCCAGGATTGGAGGATTTGAGCTACAGGGAGAGGCTGAATAGGCTGGGTTTATCCCTGGAAGCTTTGGAGGCTGAGAGCTGACCTTATAGAGCAGCATGGATAGGATGAGCTAAGGTCTTTTTCCCTCCTCCCCAAGAGTCCAAAATTACATCGCATAGGTTTAAGGTGAGAGAGGAAAGATTTAAGAGAAACCGGAGGGGTAACTTTTTCACGCAGAGGGTGGTGAATGTCGAAACCAGCTGCCAGAGGAAGTAGTGTAGATACCATTACAACATTTAAAAGGCATCTGGATGGGTACATGAATAGCAAGGGTTTAGAGGGATGTGGGCCAAATGCTGGCAGATGGAACAAGATCGGTTTAAGTTGTCTGGTCGGCATGGATGAGTTGGACTGAAGGATCTGTTTCCGTGGTATATAATTCTATGACTCTTTTACTGAGGCCCTAACACAGATTTTTGTGAGACAGCACTCATCATATCCTGTCAATTTAGTATTGAGTATCTACCAGTACCCCTACTTTCTGTTACCAGTCACCCAACCATTTCCCAGCCATGTCAGTAATTTGCACTAAATTTCATTGCACCTCTTAGTAAATGGTCTCTAATGTGGAACTTTATCAAATAACTCCTGTTAATCCATTTAAGGAACAGCCTATATTCACTATCTTAGTCACCTCTTTTAAAAATTTAGTGAGGTTTGATGACTAAGACCTAACTGTCACGCATCCATGCTGGCTCTCCCTGTTTTACTGAACATTTGCGGTGTATCCTATCCTTCATTATAGATTCAAACAGTTTCCTCAACTTGTTAGGCTAACATGACTGTAATACCTAGTTTGCCTCCTTCGCCTTTTCAAAATATGGAATGATGTGCAATTTTCCAATCTAAAAGGCATGACATAAGGAACTCTGCAAGATTATTGTTAGGGCATCGAGAACATGTTCCCCTCCCACTTTAACACCCTCAGATGACTACTGTCAGATCTTGGGAATTTGTCACTCTTTAGTTTTATTAATGTGGTCCTATAAATTCTAATAATGACCATCCATCATCAGATGGTCAGAAAAAAAGCACCTGGTTCACCAATATCCTTTAGGGAAGGAAACTGCCATCCTGACAGGTCTAGCCTACATGTGACTGCAGACCCACAACAATGTGGTTGACTCTTAGCTGCCCTCTGGATAATTAGAGATGGGCATATAAATGCTGGCCTCACCAGCAATGCCCTTATCCCATGAATGAATACAAAAAAATTTGTCATTATTAATGTACATTAATTTTATTCAGTCCCTGACTCCAATCTGCTAATAATTTCCTTGGGACTTCCAACAAGTAATCCTCCTTTTCTACTGTAAATTCTAAGGTGCTCAACATGCCTGCCATTTTCCTACTGGCATTGACAATGTCCCCACATTTCGTCTTTTGTGGACCAACATTGCTCTTGACCACCAGCTTTCCCTTGATCGAATTTTTTTTAAAAATTCTTCTTATTGATATTGTTGTCCCTTGCAAGTTGCCTGTCATAATCCCTTTTAGTAGCTCTTATAAGCTGCTTCGTGGTCATTGCTGGTCTTTATATCTTTCCCATGTAGCAGGATCTGTACCTTTTTTTGCATTTTTGTATGCCCTTTATGCTGTCCCTCATGTCTTAATTTCTGCATTTATACAATCTAGCGCTTCAGAGATGCTGCCAGAGTATGTATTAAAGTTTTGGATCCTTTACTGTTCCTCAGTTCCACTCATAAGGTCACTACTGGATGTTTTCTCTTCATTATATTCTCCTTCACTGCTGATACAATTTTCTTTCCATCAGTAAGGCTACTCCACCTCCTCTGCCATTTTCCCCTATCCATCCTGTTAATCTTGTAACCTGGACTATTTAGTTCCCAGTCCTAACCATCCTGCAGCCATGTCTCAGTACTGTATCATAAACTTCGATTTGAATTTAAGCCTGCAGCTCATTCAATTTATTCCTTACACTCCATACATTTGTAGAAGTACTCTTATTTGGAGTGCACATTCTCACCTGTCCCTTAGCACTGATTCACCCATTCATCATATTTCTCTTCTGGTTTAATCAACATGCTGGTTTTGCCATTACATGCCATACCTGATGTAGGAATCTTGACTGTTTCTTTACTTTGTCCTGTTTGAAAGTGTATTGACTTCCCTAAGCCCTCACTGTCCCAGTTACATGTTTGAAGTACTTGTGACCATCCTATTTGACCTTTCCGCTGGGTATTGGTCCCAGATCAGTTCAGGTGGAACTGTCCTAATTTTCCTTCACAATACTGATGCCAGTGCACCAAGTGATAAAACTCCAGCTTTCCCATAGCATTCCTTCAGCCACATGTTTACTTCCCTAGTTGTCTTATCTCAATGCTGATTTGCACACAGGTAATAATGCAGAGACTATATACCTTCAGGAGCTTTTCTTTAATTTTATTCCCTTTGTCTATTCCTGCCGATGTTCTTGGTTCCAAAACAGACCACAATAACTGGATTCTTCTCCTCCCACCCCAATATCTTTTCAAGCCAGTTTGAGATTTCCCTCACCTTGGCATCAGGTAGGCAACACAACATAAGAAGTAGGAGCAGGAACAGGCTATTTGGCCTACAAAGCCTGCTTTGCTATTCAGTAAGATGATTGCTGTTTTGATTGTGGTCTGAATGCCACTTCCCTACCAAATCTCATATTTGATTGCCTTGACAATCAAAAAGCTATCCAGTCTCGCCTTGAACATATTAATAAACTCTGTCTCCATGCTCACTGGGAAAGAGAATTCCCAGCATGAATTCCCAGAGGAGCAATTCCTCATCATTTCTATTTTAAATGAGAGACTCCTAAACACAAGACTTTCTGTCCCATCTTTTTAATCATGATTTTAGGAAGATGAGCAAGGTCTCAGATATCTTTCCCATGGAGGGATCTGCTAGCCTGTGTGTCAACTAAATTGACTACTTTCTGTTTCTAGTAAGAATCGTATGCAATACCCTTAGGAATTAAAAATCTTCTCGCTAAACTGGATGTGAAGATTTGCCAGCCATCTGAGATGAGATAACAAATTATTCAATGATCTCAGTCAGTGCATAGATCACTTGAATGCATCTCTCATTAACATTGAAGCTATGTTTTAATTTAGTGATTTATAACTTTCCAAACCGGTACGAATTCACAAAGTTATGTATTCAACACAACACTGAAATCATAGTAACTCCTAATCTATTCTGTGGAGAAAGCAATCCAAAATCTCAAAGCATTATCAAAGGGCATAGCCTAACCATAGCTACAATTACCTGCTCTACGCAAAATAAAAATTCATGATTTGTAATTTTGCACATTGCTTCTAAAGTCTGATTATTTGTTCTCTCCCGTAGCCACCTAAAACACATAGAATTGGTCTTTTATGTTCCCAAATGACTGTTGTTAAGTGCATATCTTTTCTTTTTTTTAAATTTCTTTCTTGAGGTTTTCAATGCGGTGCAGAAATGACGACACCCAAAACCCCAGGGATGCAGGAATAAGAAAGCCAACAAAACTTGGAAATTACACATTAATTGAATTTATGATATTCTCAATCTCTCTCTAATCTGAAAAATCTTGCAAAGTCGAAATACTTCCTCCAAAGCAGTAAAAGGCAAAAACAAAACTCAAAAGGAGAGAAAAAGCTGCATAGTGAAAGAATATAGTTGGCTATATCCAACATAGATATTGGAAGATTTCACGTGGCACAGTCATTTTGCAATGCCATGGTAGCATTTTAATGCATTCAGCATTTTACTTGCTCAGAATCCATCAAACTGACCTTCCTTCCCAACATTAAAAGAAGAATAAAAACCAAAGTAGCTTGCATGGATAATATACATAGAACAATCTTTTTTATGCAAATAATTCCCTGCAAATATTAAGATTGTAAATGTAAATGTTGATACAATTGTGAGATTCTCCCCAGTGTTAATTTTCCAATGCTCAACTCAGCTACTCAAAGTGTAACAACATTGCTATTGTAAGAATAACACCAAAATAGAAACTTCTGCTCAGCAAATACAAAACTGTATTTGTAGTAACAGACAGACATAAATGTAATGACATCAGAGAAGCAAAGGGATGTGTTTTAGACATGGAACAGATTTGTTCAAAAATCTTCAGCGTAGAATGAAGATGATATAGCAAAATACCGAAATGGAACATTGCATAGTTGATTTAGAACTAGAAATAAACGAGCGTCAGAAGCAATATTGCGTCTTAACCATATCATTCTATCTTGGACGATCTAACTTGAAAAGTATTATTTTCTTCATTCTTTCATGTGAAAATGAACAGCCTTAAACAGGGTTAAGTGAAAATTGAGGCAGAGCAACACGAAGAGTTGGAGTAAAAAATAATGGTGTGACCTAGCAACCTAAAACATACATAATACAGATAGACAAAAAAAGTCTGCAAAAGATTCTTGTAGTTGTTTTCAGGAAATACAAAGAACAAAACCTTAAATTTCTTTTAAGATAGAACACTAACACTTTTCTGACAGCAGTTAATTGATGTACTGCAAACATACCATTTAAATGTCCCATTATCTATATTTCACAAAATACTTACGTAAAAAATGCTTTTCTAATAATGCGATTTCAAGATGTCCCTTGATTTCGTTCAGTCGATCAGATTCTGTCCTGCTAAAATCTTGAATTCCTGAAGCCATATTTGATGCCCCTGGGCCTGCCTGAAATAAAAATGAAAAGAAATCTCCAAAACCAGCACGGATGAAATCTGTCAGAAACTGCACAGTACATGAGACTCAATTCAACTAGATGAATGCTGCAACCAAACAAGTTTTGCTGATAAAGCTTAATGTATTGAAGGGAACAGTGTAATCTGCTGAGTTTTTTTTAAAAAGCAAATCAATAACATCCAAGTAATTGTTCAATAATACATTTTCTTTGTCTTCTACCACAAAAACAAAAAGTAAATTCATCCAGAACTCCAGCCGTGTTTAGAATACTGATATTTTCATATGTTAAGCAAAATTATGTTTTACTTTACATAAGATAGCTCACCAACAAATCCACTGATGATACTCGATTTGCAAAATACCAACTATCAGGTGATTAACAAAGAATGAAATGAACTACGACGAATCGTGGCAGCAAGGATCTTTATTTTTCTTCATGTTCCATGTTAAAGTATCCATTGTCTGAGACTGTGACGTTGAGTAAAATGATGTACTTCCTATGCCTTAGGTTTAATTATGAAAATTTCTGCTTTTACAAGTAAAATTCACTGTTTGATAATCCTTTCCCGGTCACAGCTGTAGAGAAGAACACTACCAATATCTCAAAGTTACAGTCTGTAAAAAAAATTGCAGGGAATATTATTACAAGTACTGTAGCAACAATGTGCATTTGTATAGCACCTACAATGTAATAAAATGCCCTGAGCACTGTTGATCAAAATATATCAATATTTACATAAAATATTGGTAAAAGAATAATTTAGCTCTGTATGGTTCAAACATCAGAATTAAAACTCTCATTCTCACTGAGCATTTAGGCTGTCAATGGAAAGATATCTGGAGCCATTTATTTGTTTTTTATTCCCCAGATTGCATAATTTTGCTGATTGCTGCTATATGATTATTTAAAATAGTATTTTTCAATTGTATGTTAATATACCATGAAATACAATAGAAGTAATGAGTAGGTCATTCGGTACATGGTGATACTCTGCCTTACACAATGACCATTTCCGATCTTTGACTCAATTTCACTTTTCCATGGAATCCTCATATGCCTCAATTCCCTTATAATCTAAAAAAAATCAAAATCAAAACATACTCAAAGAATGAGTATCAATAGCCCTTAAATATTGTGACTTGCAAGTTCGCCACACTTAGAATAAATTCCTCACCTCAATTTTGAATTATCAATCCTTTAACCTGCAACCATGCCCCGTAATTCTAGAATTCCAGCCAGATGAAACATACTCACCTTTAACCAGCAAGCCATCCTCTGAATTTTATGTTTTTTAAAAAAAAAATCAACTGTCATTCTTCTAAACCACAGAGATTATAGTTCCATTCTATTTAAACTTTCTTTATAGATCACTCTTTATAGTGGTGAAGGGACCAATAAGAGGAAAAATCTTACACGACTTTGTGCTCACAAAGCTTGGGTCAGATATGCATCCATTCATGACAGTATGGATAGGAGTGAGCACTATGCAGCCATTGTGAAGACAAAGTCTTGTCTTCACATTGATGATCTTTTCAATTGTGTCATGTGATACTTTCATTGTGCCAAATGAACAGATCAAGCAACACAAAACTGGGCATCCAAAAGCACTGTGGGACATCGGCAGGAGTAGAGTTGTAGTCTAAAGCTACCTGCAACATCACAGCCCGGCAAAGCCCCCACACTACCATTACTATCAAGCTGGGAGATCACCCCTGTGTCGCAGTGCAAGAGCACATGCCAGGAGCAGGCATACCTAAAAAATGAGGTAAAATAATCAACTTGGTGAATGCGTGCCAAAGAGTAGAAGGAGCATGCAGTCCTGCCGCATTTCAGCCATAGATGGGTCGTTGACTATTAAACTACAAAGAGAGGGCAGCATCCAAGGAGCAGGAAAATCGCCTGAAACGTCGATTTTCCTGTTCCTCGGATGCTGCCTGACCTGCTGTGCTTTTCCAGCACCACTAATCTAAACTCTGGTTTCCAGCAACTGCAGTCCTCACTTTTGCCTAGTTGATTTTAACCTTTTTGCAAATCCTCTTGCAAGGATGCCTACCTTGAAGAAGCTCTCTTCCTCTCTCCACAAGAATCAGTGAGTCTCTCTCTCTCACTGCAACGCCCAGGTCATCTCCTCTGCTATGAAGCTCTTCAACCATGTACTGAAACAGACCCGCTACCACAGCCATATTTGCTTCCTCAGTGCCTGCCTCCGTAACCAACTGATCACACATGGACTCCGGACTACATTCAAACCAGCACAGTTTGAAACCGAACAGGACAACCAGTATAGACTGCAGATTCAAAACCACCAGCAACGGTTCTCCCTCAGTATCCTCCGCTCCACACTTGCAGCAATGTGACGGCACCTAATCTCTCTACAATCAGCCCTGCCTGAGCTGAGGGCCACACTCTCTCAGAACTGCAAAGGACCCGTTCTGTGCTATATTCTAAGAAGAATTCATACTCTCAACAAACAGTATTTCAACACCATCTCAACATCAAAAAATGTAAGTAAAACAAACTTTTATACATCCACCTCCATAACCAGCACTCCTCAAACATTCCAGAAGACTCCCCTAGCCTCTGGAACTGCTCGGACGCTATTAGCCATGTGGCTGGTACAGCTGCCATCCCCAAGGCGACCGATGATGGCACTTCTGCCCCCATCATGGCCACTTCCACCCCTCACGAATCCTCATGACCACACATAACATCACTTCCACCCCCACGTCACCGATGATGTCACACAATCAGCGACTTCCGCCCTACCCCCTACTGCCGTGTTCGCCACCACTTCCGTCCCCACCAATGTCACTCACCTGCATACTGCTGACACTCCCCCTCCCACAGATCCCAATGTTACCATCCCCACCCCACAGAACCCTGAGGGAAACACCACCCCTGCTCATGACTTCACCCCCATTCCCCCTACCACCACGCCCACTCCAGTTACAGGGTCCACCCCCACTCCCAGCTCCACACCTACCAGGTCCTAGCTCCTAGCCCTGATGAGTTTTCACCAACCCCCAGACTTCCCCCTCACTGAGGATGAACGATCAGTCCTCAGCAAAGACCTGACCTTTATCCCACTCCGACCATGCATCAATGAATTTAATACGCGCTGTGTGTCGAACACTTCTTCCACCGCCTCAGAGCTTACTTTTACAATCAGGACTCCTGCCCACCTTCCGAGGACCCCTTCACTCGCCTCCAACACACCCCATCCACCTGGACACCCCGCGCTGGCCTATTACTCACCCTTGATCTCTTAATTTCCAATTGAAGCCGAGACATTAACTGCCTCAAACTGTCTACGCCCCTCCCCCACTCCAACCTCTCACCCTCACAACATGCAGCCCTCCACTCCCTCTGCTCCAATCCCAACTTCACCATCAAACCAGTGGATAAAGGGGGTGCAGAGGTAGTTTGGCAAACTGATCTCTACACCACTGAAGCCAGACGGCAACTCAAAGATACCTCCTCCTACCACCCCCTTGACCATGACCCCAACCCCCCAATCACAAAACCATCATCTCCCAGACCATACAGAACCTCATCACTTCATGAGATCTCCCCACCCACAGCTTCCAACCTCGTAGTCCGGGAACCCCGCACCGCCCAATTCTACCTCTTTCCCAAGATCCACAAGCCTGACCACCCTGGCCGACCCATTGTCTCAGCATGCTCCTGCCCACTGAACTCATATCCACCGACCTCGATACAGTCCTATCCTCCCTAGTCCAGGAACTTCCCACATACGTTCAAGACACCACCCACGCCCTCCACCTCCTCTAAGACTTCAGTTTCCCCCGCCCCCAACGCCTCATCTTCACCATGGACATCCAATCCCTCTGCACCGCCATCCGCCATGACCAGGGCCTCCAAGCCCTCAGTATCAGTTTCTTCCTCTCCCAACGTTCCCAACAGTACCCTTCCCCTGACACACTCATTCGTGTGGCTGAACTGGTCCTCACCCTTACTTTCTCCTTTGAATCCTCCCACTTCCCCCAAATGAAAGGAGTAGCCATCGGCACCCGTATGGGCCCCAGCTATTCCTGTCTCTTTGTTGGCTACGTAGAACAGTCCATCTCCTGTAGTTACACCAGCACCATTCCCCACCTCTTCCTCCGCTACACTGATGACTGCATCGGCACCACCCCATGCTCCCACAAGGAAGTTGAGCAGTTCATCAACTTCACCTACACATTCCACCCCAACCTTGAATTCATTTGGACCATCTCTGACACCTCCCTCCCCTTCCTGGACCTCTTCATCTCCATTAATGACGACCGACTTGACGCCGATATGTTTTACAAACCCACTGACTCCCACAGCTACCTGGATTACACCTCTTCCCACCCTACCTTCTGCAAAAAATGCCATCCGTATTCCCAATTCCTCCGCTGTATCTGCTCCCAGGAGGACCATATCCACCACAGAACAGACCAGCTGGCCTCCTTCTTTAGAGACCGCAATTTCCCTTCCCATGTGGTTGAAGATGCCCTCCAACGCATCTCATCCACATCCCACTCCTTCCCCTTCAACAAGGACAGAACCTCCCTGGCCCTCACTTTCCACCCTGCCAATCTTTGCATAAACTGCATCATCCACTGTCATTTCTGCCACCTCCAAACGGACCCCACCACCAGAGATATATTTCCCTCCACACCCCTTCCCTTTCTGCGAAGACAGTTCCCTCTGTGACTACCTGGTCAGGTCCACGCGCCCCAACAACCCACCCTCCCGTCCTAGCACCCTCCCCTGCCACTGCAGGAATTGTAAAACCTGCGCCCACACCACCTCTCTCACCTCCATCCAAGGCCCCAAAGGAGCCTTCCACATCCAAAGTTTCACCTGCACATCCACCAATGTCATTTACTGTATCCGTTGCCCCAATGCAGTCTCCTCTACATCGGGGAGACTGGACGTCTCCTCGCAGAGCGCTTTAGGGAACATCTCCGGGACACCTGCACTAAATCAACCCCACCACTACGTGGCCGAAAATTTAAGTCCCCCTCCCACTGTGCCAAGGACATGCAGGTGCTGGGCCTCCTCCACTGCCACTTCCTCACCACCAGATGCCTGGAGGAAGAACCCTTTATCTTCCACCTCGGAACACTTCAACCCCAGGGCATCAATGTGGACTTCACCAGTTTCCTCATTTCCCCTCCCCCCCCTCCACCTTACCCCAGTTCCAACCTTCCAGCTCAGCACTCTCCTCATGACCTGTCCTACCTGCCAATCTCCTTTCCTACCTATCTGCTCCACACTCCTCTCCGACCTATCACCTCCACCCCCACCCCATTCACCTATTGTACTCTTTGCTACCTTCACTCCAGCCCCATTTATCTCTGGAGGCTCCCTGCCTCCATTCCTGATGAAGGGCATTTGCCCGAAATGTCGATTTTCCTGCTCCTCGAATGCTGCCTAACCTGCTGTGCTTTTCCAGCACCACTCTAATCTAAACTCTGGTTTCCAGCATCTGCAGTCCTCACTTTTGCCTATTAAACTACAAAGATATGGAGACTCGATGAATATCTCTGTCCTCAATGATGGGGGAGCCCAGCATAACAATTAAAAAGACTGAAACATATGCATCCAGAACTATTCAGCCAGAACTACCAAGTGGATGATCTATCTTCGCCTCCTTCTGAGGTCCACAGCATCATGGATGCCAAATTTCAAAAAATTCAATTCACTCCATGTACATCAAGAAATGAATGAAGATGCTAGATAGTCAGACCTAACAACATTTTGGCAATAGTACAGAAAACCCATTATCCACAATAAATCACACCCCAAGCCAAGCTGTTCCAGTATACTGTTCAATCAAGCTACACTTGCAAAGGAATACCCTGCTCATTAGCGCTCAGTTTGGATTTCGCCAGGCCCATTCAGTTCATGACCACATTATAGCTGTAGTTCAAACATAGACAAAACAGCAGAACTCCAAAAGATGAGAGAGTGACAGCCGGTGGCAAAAAGGCAGCATTCAAACAAACAGGGCATCAAGTAGCCCCAACAAAACTGGAGAAATGGGAGTTGGGGCAAAACTCTTCACTGGTTGCAGTCATACTTAAGACATAGGAAGAAAGTTGAGATTTCTGGAAATCAATCACCATATCAGTCCCAGGATACCACTCCAGGACTTGCTCAAATTCAAACCATCATCAGCTACTCCTTTAGTGATAATCCCTCCATCAAAAGGTCAGAAATGGGGATGCTTGCTGATGATTGCATAATGTTCAACAACATTTGTCACTCTACAGAAAATGAAGCAATATCCGTATGTAACAATAGCTGGACAATATCCAGGTTTAAGCCATGCTACAAATAGCAACATGCGTGCCGTACAACTGTCAGGCAATGGCCACTTCCAACAAGACCACACCTTGTCATCTCCTTGACAGTATCACAGAATCTCCCATTATCAACATGCTCAGAGTTAGCCTTGACCAGGGATTGAATTGGACCAGCCAGATAAATACAGTATTTACAAGAGCAGGTCAGAGGAGAAATTCCACAGCAAGTAACTCAACGTCTCCCCAGTGCCTGTCCATCATCTATAAGGCACAAGTCGCAAGTCACAGTGTGATGGAATACTCTCCATTTCCTTGGATGAGTGCACCTCAAACACCATTAAAGAAACCTGACACCATCCAGGATAAAGCAACTTACTTGACTGGCCTCCCAAACAACATCTTCACCAACTACTCCCTTAAATACCAATTACAATTGTAGCAGTATATACTATATACGGGGATGTAGTGCAGGAGCTCACCAACGGTCCATCAACAGCACATTTCAAACCGCATTACTTGCTACCTAGAAGGACAATGGCACAGATACATGCAAGCTCCTTCTAAACTACTCACCACTCCGACTTGGAACTAGAATCACCATTCTTTCATTGTCTTTGGCTGAAAATCCTGGAACACTTGAACAACACAATGGCTGTCCCTATATCCTATGGACTGCAGTAATTCAAGAAGGCAGTTCAGCAACACCTTCTCCAAGCAATAAATCCTATCCTAGTCAGCATCGTCCAGATTTTATGAACAGATAGAAGAAATCCCTTCATTCCAGATATAAATCCAGTAAACCCGCATGAGCTGCCTCCAAGTCAAGAACACCCTTTCTGAAATAAGGAAATTACATTAGTTACCTGGTGTGATCTCACCAGAGTCCAGTATAATTGTAGGAATATTTTCTCTGCACCTTTGCAACACAAGATCAGTATGCAGCTTTTAGCTTATCACATCTGCATGCTAACTTAGTGTTTCTCATGTGAGGACATAGTGATTCCTCTAAACAACATTTAAAACACTTGTCCACAGTTAAAAATACATGATTTATTTTCCTATCAAAATAAATAATCTCATATTTCAGTCCATCAGTCAACATACTCACTCACTTGATCTTATACTTTTGCAAATCGAAGGGATTCTCAACTGCTATTCATTCTTTACAGTTCCTTGCTGTCATGCCTTTGGTATCTTCTATGAAAACTGATGAAAATTATTTGCTTCATATCTCTGCCATTTCTTTATTTGCAATTGTAAATTCTCCATATCAACCAATAAACAGGACAAAGACTTACTTCTGCTATTGTCTTCCTTTTCACATGCTGGTAGAAGCTCTTTCATTTGATTTCATATTTCATGTTAGCTAATTTTTAAATTCTACCTTTTCCTTCATAATTTTTTTGACTGTCGTTTTGCTCCACCTCTGACACTTTTGGAGAGTAAAGAGAGTGAAATAGGGCTATGTCCTGGCCTCCTCTTTGCTTGCTATCTTTTTCTCCACGATCCTGACTTTTCCCTTCTCCAGAAATATGGAAGAGGTGTATTTATACACTTGGTCAGACTGCAAGTTCCTCAATTATTCAAGATCAGTGAAGACAAAAGACATAACGTGCCCTGATCACAGAACTCCTCCAAGCTAATGATGTTGCACTAGTTGCTCACAAAGACTCGATGGGAAGTACTAGTTTTTGGATACTTCCAAATAAACCTGTTGGACTATAACTTGGTGTTGTGTGATTTTTAACATTGTCCACCCGTGTCCAACAGTGGCTCCTCCACATCAGATCTCCCACACCAGTAACATGTTTTCCCAGACCAAAAAATATTGATACAATTGCAGTCATGAAAGTGTGTGTTGCATCTCCACTCCTGATCACATAAAATATTACCACAGTGGAAGTGATTTGCAAATCCTGCCACCTAAGCTAATAGGTTCACAATGGCAGACAATCTGTAACTTGATGCAGAACTTAAATAAGGAAATCAGCTCACCCTCAGCCAGCTCGTAAAAGCTGTATGAAATAAGACCAAGCTGATAGTTAGTAAAGCCCATGCTCTCAGAATCTTGTTGAATGGCTGTGGAGCACGGGTAATTAACAGCTACCAGAAAAAAGCTTGATAATTTCCACCTTCATGTCTGCGATATGGTATACCCTGGCAAGACAAAATCATGAATGCTGCAACTCTCTTAAAGACAGAGTTCCCAAATATGCTAATAATAATCAATAGATTGGGCACATCTGCAAAGTGGAAAAAAATTGCATAGAAAGGATTTTCTGTATGGTGAGGAAGCTGGAACCAGACCACCTGCATGTCACACAAACATCATGAGCAGATTCACGACAGGAAAGTTGAATTGAGCAACACGCGAGATATTTTTAATCAACCTATTCAGAGATGCTATCACACACTAATGAAGTTTCAGAAATGACAGCCAGACTACTGAGACCCCTCAGAATCCTAGTAGCACACAAAACCACCAACACTCTCAAACAAAAACTAACAAACTTAAAAGACCCAGTACAACCCATGGACAAAACCAACGTCATCTACAAAATTCCATACAAAGACTGCCACAAACACTACGTAGGACAAACAGGAAGAAGGTTAGCCACCAGGATACACGAACACCAGCTAGCCACAAAAAGACACGACCCTCTCTCCCTCGTAGCCCTACACACGGATGAAAAAAAACACCATTTCGACTGAGACAACACATCTATCCTGGGACAGGCTAAGCAAAGACATGCCAGAGAATTCCTAGAGGCCTGGCACTCCAACCACAATGCCATAAACAAACACAGATCTAGATGCCATCTATCAACCCCTCAGAAAACAAACAGGAAATGACATCACCACAAACCCCAGGAACCCCATCCAGGAGAAAGATATAAATAGAAAGCAGGAGACAACAGCTTCGCTTCACTTGGAGGTCGCCACTGATGATGTTATCTAGCCAGGTAATGAAACGTCTGGATATCAAACCTACAGCTCAGCGAGCAAACTTACACCCTCAATAACTTATGAGGCAGGTAGGATTTGAACCCGGGCTTCCTGGCTCAAAGGATGGAACACAACCATTGTGGGATTGGCAGGATTCAAACCTGGATCCCCGGAACAGGACTTGGTCTCTGGATTAATATTCTAGTGATAATATTAGGCTATCAGGCTCCTGACTCAGAGGTAGGGGTGCTACCATTGCATCACAAGAGCCCACAAGTAAAACATGAAGGATCTAAACATAATCTATTGCGCCTTGAAGTCATTAGCTGGCAAAAGAAGAAAATAGTGACACCTCTCTTAATCTGGCAACACCCACAATGACCAAATGGTTACAGCAGCTTCTCAGCAGACAGCAATGCTGAAAAGCAACATTCCATAACATCTATTGATAGCTTCATATATGGCACTTGTGGCACACCTGCTTCTGAAGAGTGCTCTTCCAAAACATTAGCAAAGGTGCACAAAATTAAGGTATCTCAATCTAAATAATTGTTTGCTGCATGTCCATCATCCCTCGAAGGGAAGGATGCTACCCCGGGATTCAATGTATTTCTAAACTTCCCCCTACCTCTCATTAGGCTAATTATAAAGCATGAATTAGAATGAACCAATCTTGCCTACACAATCACACTTCAAACAAATTCCAGGAAAATAAACCATTAGCACTATTGAGACAAATAAGAACAACACTTGAAGGAAAGATGAGACGCTATTTTTACTTTCTGATTATAAGACCTCAATCACAAAGATCCAACTAGCAGTTATAATCTTTAAAATACTATATGTTAAAAGAATGGCTCAAACACTGATTCAAAGGACAAAGTGTGGGACTGCACATTAGGAGAAATTATGTTTAAATAGTTAAAAATAATGCAACCAATACAGAACATTTCAAATTACACAGCACACGCTGTTGAAATAACATTTAAAAAGGAACAAAGGTGGGATAGCACTTCTTACAGGCAGGTTCATCACTCTTTGGGATGCCACATTCTGTAATAGTTGTCACCTTCAACTAGCTCTCATCTGTGACTTCAAGTAGTTGTTAGCAATTGACAGTGGTGACACCACAGTAAAGCACTTCAACTGGCAGGCCAATCCAGATGGGAGCAGCCATCAGGTTCTCTATTTGCAGTGACTTAAAATGCAAAAACTGATTGCAATGGGCTGGGTAGATGATACAAATTCTAATGTCCAGTGCTCCTGAAGAAGTGGGTCAATATGGCATTGCAGAACGCACAAAAAAAAACAGATGATGCACTGGTCATCGACTGCATCCAGGTCTACCTCCAGCCATCTTGACATGTCTCACCATTGGACCAAGATAGACCAGGGTGAGAGAGAGCTGCTGATGTGCAACTCTCCTTCAATATAATGCAATTCTTATCATCTTCCCCATTAAACTTAGAAACCATCATGCGTTTTGAAGTCAACTACTCCGTGATTTTTTGAGTATCAGCAAAAAGCATAAGATATTATTTATTGTAAACAACAATGCTGAGAAACAAAATGCAGCCCACAAGAAAGGAATAAAATACTGTTCTTCTGATCTTACAATGCTCATTCTGATGACAATTCTGACTTTAGTGACAGAACTACAATAATACAACAGCATATAGTTCCAGGATTCTAGATATCTGTAATGCTAACATGCCCTTATTGGACAAAATGATCTTGAATTCAGAAAAACTAACTCAGCTAGTCACATAAACAAGACCACATAAGAGGTTCAGTATTTTACAGCAAGCTACTTCTCTTCTCGACACCCCAAAAGATTTTCTAATATCAAGGCACAAGACAAGATTGGGATAGAATAACCTCCACTTGCAAAAATACAGCATCCATAACATCTAAAAAACTTGACCTATCCGAAATAAATGAGCCTATGACTGGCATCCCATTCAACATAAGCCTAATGGTCTATGTTTTCTTGAATTTAGAAACACATTGATTATCGAAGGGTGTTAAAATTAAAGGCGACTGTAAAATGGTGAGGATAATCAGAGGTGAGAACTCCTTTTTTGCACTTTAGATACAAAAGAATTTTAGCAAAAAGGGGCCTTTTAAATTTCATATCTTCAGAACATTTGCCCAGTCATTTCAGTCACAGATTCAACCAGTAACATTACCACAAGACTACTGCTGTCTTGGCAGGGTTCATAATACAAATAAAAATTTTAATATCAAAGTGATCCAGGTGATAATATCCAAACTTTGCACAGGTTAGAACATGAGTAGCAGCGCTGCTATGAATTGTCAGTTTTTTTTATGATGGCCAACATTTTATTTGTGAGGTATAATTCCTGCTGCCAAGCTAAGTAACAATAAATCAGTGCAGTATATTGTGGTTCAAAGATGCCTTTTAGTTTGCAGTGTCTTTGGTGTTTTTCTGCTGCTTCTCTACAATATTAATACAGCTAGTTGTATTTCCCAAACTTTATGCTTTAACATTGCAAATTTGTCTCTCAAAGAATTGAATAAGCATCTGGGAAAACATGTTTGAACCTCCCTCCATCACATTTCTAGGCATAAGAAGGTTGTGATCTGTTGAAAACATTATTATTACCCCAATTCCTAGTCTTGCTCAGTTAACATTTGTTGATGCTATTGTTATTTTTTGCTAAAATTCATTTGTATCTAAAGTGGAAAAAGGAGTTCTCACCTCTGATCATCCACACCATCTTACAGTTATCTTTGATTACAGAAGGGTGTTAACATTTAATGTGTTTCTAAATTCAAGTTACGTATGATATAGTCAATTAATTTATCCATTCTCAGCTGAAATATGAAGTTAAACTGCAGACTTAACCTGTAATACTTAGGGTTTCTCGAAACTGTTTTTAAAATAGTGAACTGAGAATTAAAAAGGATTAGACTTTGGTTTTTCACATCTGCCATCTAGTTTCAAATTAATCCCTTGGAAGTAAATAGCTTTTGTCCCTCATTGTAAAGAACCATTAGGAAACCAGTGAACTCCCCCCACCCCCTTCCCTCCACACTCTACCCCACCCCCCACACACCCCCAGTATAAAATAGCCCTGACCTTTAAAAAAGCTTCAGTTTAACAACTAATCCAGCTAGTAATGTGTCAACTTGGAGTGCTCTTCCAAGGACCAAGGGAAGAAGTTTCTTTTACATCCATTCTGCATTACACAGGGGCATGCTTGAATTTAAAAAAAAATCTATTCTACCTGACATCAGCATTCTGCACAGCAAGGAGCACAAAATTCACACAAGGAAATATGTTCCAGGACGATCGTTCCTGGGGCTAAGTATCCCAAAAATCAAAAAGAATCAAAGGTAAGCCTCATTTTGAATCATAGCAAAAGTGATTTGATTTGTTTCCCACCTTGTAATTAGCTAGTTATTGCTGTCTCTTAGTTGAAATTTTAAAAGATCTCTTACTGTTCCAGAAATATTTATAACTGTGTGTGGGAGTGAACTGCAACTACCAGATAGATCTATGAGGTTTGCTTGAAGGGGAAATTTTAGCATAGATTCTGACAAGATGTGAAAAATACTTAAATAACTCTGCAATCCATGGTAGCTCTCATGAATATAAATGAGTACTGTGCAGAAAACAGCACAATGTTCTGAATTACAAAAAGGTTTGGAAGGAAGGCTGTAGATTTCAAGCCTGACTTCGCAAACAGCAGCTTAGCAGGTTTCTCAGAACTGAAGACTTCCTTAACTGAGGAAAATCAATGGAGTAAAATCAATTTATCCAAATACCTTGAAACAATCTTACCTACTATCTTTCACATGTTAGAAATAATAACTTGCAGAACTTTACTGTACTTTGGTAAGCTGAAATTCTAAACAGGATAAATATCATGCACAGTACTTAGCCACTTACAGTTTGGAACATAATAAGTCAGAACAGAAAATGGTGAAAAAAAACTCAGGTCTGGTAGCATTTGTGAAGTGAGAAAGAGTTAGCATTTTGTGCTCAATGCAACCCCTGTTCAGAACTGGTTCTGAGTGATGGTTCCTTACAATTAGCAGCTATCTAGGGAGCGGTAGGTAGAAACGGACATGAGGTTTGAGGGTGGGTGTGGCTGGGAACCTGACAAACAGGTGGAGTCTCGTTCTTCTGTTGATGAGCGCGATCGGTATTGCCTTTCACAACCTGATGAGGGCTAACTGCAAACCTACAAATTGAAAATGGCTGTGACCACATCTGGGTGGAGTCAGTTTGCTGACTAACAGACAGGCTTCACTTGAGGGACAGAGGGCCTTTCAAGAGGCAATTGAATTAATCATATACTTGCAATCACATAATCATGCAGGGTACAATGCAGAGGGTTGCAAATGCTGTCAATATCGACCAAGTCACTGGTGTTTGCAAACTGAATACAGACAGATCATGAAACAGAAGTAATCACAGGCAACTTTAAAAAAGGCACCTGTAGGCTACAATAAACAGGAAGAAGGCTGGAAGAAAATGGCAAGCCAAGGATTACACCCGAAACGTTGACTTCTTCACCTCCTGATGCTGCCTGACTTGCTGTGTTCTCCCAGACTCCTGCCTGTCTATTTTGGATTCCAGCATCTGCAGTTTTTTTTGTCTCTAATCTACAGGCTACAAAGCACACAATTAATGAGAGTCTCCCTGAGCGCACAGGGGCACAGAACTAATTCCCTCTCAACATAAACTCATTATAATACAAGATGCTCTTTTATGCAATTATATCATCCATGGTTGGGAGGAAAAGGGTTAAGTCTCATGTAGCATTGTCACTCCGACTCTTTGCCACATGACTGACTGTGCATAACACCGAACCTTGTTCCAATGAAAAGTGCCAAGAGGAGTCATTCTGTAGCCCTTCATGTCTGAAAGGCCCATGTCATATACATGTATTGCAAACTTAACTGCTCCAAGTGATATCAAGCCTAATCTGTTCCCTCTGTTTCCCACATAAGCTTGTAAGCTTGACAGATGATTCCAACTGTAGCACAGGTTATCATTACTATTGCAGCAATGCATCAAAGACACAGAGAAATGGAAGAGGAACAAATCCACTGACAAGTCCTGAGCAGGAGGAACATCCAGAGGATATCAAACAGCCTCCACATAAAAAGAATGCAGCTGAAGGGCCCTTCAGGATGCACAGAGGACTAGCTTCTTTATTCTCCATGCTATTTCTTAAGGATGAGCAAGGTAGGCACAGGCTGAGGATATAATGATACACCATGACTGAACTATGCCAAATGCTAGAGTGGACTTTTGATCTGAAAGAGTAGGTGGCTATCATGTCCCAGTGGCTGGCAAAGTGACAGCTGCATTGAACTTTTATGCAACTGCCGGCTTCCGAGGAGCAACTGCAGAAGAGCGAGATCCTTTCAGTTCCACATGACGGGCCATGCACAAATATAAGCAATGGAATTTGGCATGATAGCTGGCTTCCCCAGGTACAGGGCACAACAGACATTATTAGCATCATGCTGACAGAGCCATATCATAATGCAGCTGGGCTCATCAACAGAAAACAGTTCTAATCCAATGTTCAAGTTATCTGTTGTTATCGGTTCTAGTTCCTACACTTGTGCACCTTGGGACCTGCCATTATGCCTATATCTTTGAGAACTCTCATGCTGTTACTATATTTCAAGCGCTGAAAGCCTTAGAAGGATGTTTACTGGTTGTTTACTCTTTTACGCAGCCTCCTGACTAAACGGAGCACAGATACAATGCAGACCGTTCCTCAACCAAGGCTACAAGTTTCCACTGCTTGGATTGATCAGGGGAGTTCTTGCAGAACAGTCCAGACACAGTGTGCTGCATTATTCCAGCAATGCTGTGCTCTTCACAGGCAAAGGTGAAGTGGGGTGCATGAAATGTTGTTGAACTAGGAGAGCGGATGTAATCTTCCTTAAAAGAGCATGAGGACCCTGAGCAGGAGGAACATCATCTTATATATTACAGACCATAGCCAAGACAGATGGTACAAGTCAGAGAGGACTTAGTTGACAAAAATAGAAATTTCTTGAAAGCTTCTGTGGACAGAAATCAGAGTTAATGTTTCAGGTCAAGTGACCTTTCATCAGAGGAAGCTCGACAAAAATTACATTGCCAAAGTTTTCAGCCCAAAGAGGTGCATAATATTACACAGAAGTCATGGTAACTTGGTCTGCTCATAACTAAAGTAAAAGAAGTATTTAAGGTTTGAAAATTGTTCAAAATTAGACAACATTTTCAGAGTAAATAATAGAAGTAGAAATATCGGTAGATTTCAGGAATACATAGATTGGTGAATTAGGGAGGGATACATTATGGGTTCAATTTAGTGCAAAAATGTATGAAGTAATGATATAAATTTCAAATTGAAGTTGTTATATCTGAATACATGCAGTATAAGGAATAAAGGTCAATTAACTTGTGGTGCAGATAGAAATTGGCAGGCATGACATGGTGGGCATCACACAGATATTGCTGCAAGGGGATCAGGATTGGCAGCTGGATTCAAGGATATACTCCTATTGAAAAGGCAGGCAGGTGGACAGAGGGGTGGGAATGCCTTATGAGTAAGAAATGAAATTAAGTGAATAGTAAGAAACAAAGTAGGATCAGATGATGTAGAATCTATGTGGGCAGAATTGAGGAACTGCAAAGGTGAAAAAAAAACATAATTGGAGTTATGTGCGGGCCTCCAAACAGTAGTCAAGAGCTGGGGCGCAAGGTACACAAGATGATCGAAAAGATGTTAGGAAAAGCAAAGGTAGTGATCATGGAGAATTTCAATTTGCAGGTAGACGAGGAAAATCAGGTTGGTAGTGGATTACAAGAAAAGGAATTTGTGGAATGTCCACAAGATAGCTTTTTGGAGCAGCTTGTGGCAGAGCCCACTAGGGCGAAGGCAATACTGGATTTAGTGTTGTGCAATGAGTCAGACTTGAGAAGGGAGCTTAAGGTGAAGAAACCCTTAAGAGGCAGTGATCATAATATGACTGAATTTACTCCATAATTTAAGAGGGAGAAGACAGAATCAGAGGTAAAGGTACCACAGCTGAATAAAAGCAACTACAGAGGCATGAGGGAGGAACTGAGTAGAATTGACTGGGAGGGGAGCCTAGCAGAAAAAAACAGTGGAACAGCAATGGCGGGAGTTTCTGGGAGTAATTCAGGAGACACAGCAGAGATTCATCCTGAGGAAATTCAAGCATGATACAGGGAGGGTGAGACAACTATGACTGACTAGGGAAATCAGTTAGCATAAAAGCAAAGGGGAAAGCATAGAATGTGGTGAAGGGCAGTGGGAAATTGACAAAGACCAACAGAGGACAAATAAAGAAAGGAGGGAGAAGATTAAATATGAGTATAAGCTAGCCAGTAATATAAAGGAGGACAGTAAGAGTTTCTGCAGATACATAAAGGACAAAAGTGAGGCAAAATGGGCAATGGGCACTGGGGAAATAATAGTGGGGAACAAGAAAATGGCTGAGGAACTGAACAATTACTTCGCATCAGTCTTCATAGTGGAAGACACAAGCAATATCCCAAAAATTTAAGAGAGTGAGGGGGCAGAGCTGAGTAAGTTGGCCATCACCAAGGAAAAGGTGCTAGAAAAACTGAATGGCCTGAAGGTGGATGTATCACCTAGACAGATGGACTACACCCCAGAGTCCTAAGGGAGATAGCTGAAGAGAGAGTGGAGGAGTTAGTGGTGATCTTTCAGAAATTGCTAGAATCAGGGAGTGTCCCAAAGGACTGAAAAATTGCTAACGTGACACCCCTGTTTTAAAAGGGAGTAAGGCAAAAGATGGAAAATTACAGACTGATTACCCTAACGTCAGTCATGGGTAAGATCCCAGAATCCATTCTGAAGGATGAGATTTCTGAATACTTCAATGTGTATGGTAAAATAGGACAAAGTCAGCATGGTTTCATCAAGGGTAGGTCATGCCTGACAAGTCTGCTAGAAATCTTTGTGGAAATAATGAGCAGGTTAGACCAAGGAGAGCCAATGGATGTTATCTACCTAGACTTCAAGAAGGCCTTTAATAAGATGCCGCACAGAAGGCTACTGAGTATGGTTTTAGAGGCAAGGTTCTAGCATGGATGGAAACTGGGCTGTCTGGCAGAAAGTAGAGAGTGGGGATAAAAGCGTCCTTCTCAAGATGGCTACTGGTAACGAGTGGTGTTTCACAAGGCTCAGTGTTGGGATCACAACTTTTCACTTTATTCATTAACAATCTAGATAAAGGAACTGAGGGCATTCTGGCTATGTTTGCTGAGAATACCAAAGGTAGGTAGAGGGACAATTAGCATTGAGGAGGCAGGGAGGCTGCAGAAGGTTTCAGACACATTAGGAGAGTGGGCAAAGAAGTGGCAAAATGAAGTATTATGTGGGAAAGTATGAGATCATGAACTTTGGCAGGAAGATTAGAGGCATGGACTATTTTCTAAATGGGGAGAAAGTTCAGAAGTCTGAAGTACAAAGAGACTTGGAAGTTCTAGTCCATGATTCTCTAAAAGGTAAACTTGCAGGTTGAGTCAGTAGTTAGGAAAGCAAATGCAATTATGGCATTTATTTTGAGAGGACTTGAATATAAACTTCTTAGGCTCTAAAAGACTCTGGTCAGACCACATTTGGAGTATTGTGCACACTTTTGGCTCAAGAATGGTACACTGGCCCTGGACGGTGTTCAAAGGAGGTTCATAAGAACGGTCCCATGAAAAGTCTAAATGTATAAGGAACATTTGAGCACTCTGTGTCTATACTCGATGGAGTTTAAAAGGATGGTGGGGGGGATCTAATTGAAACATACAGAATACTGAATGGCCTTGACAGAGTAAATGTTGGGCAAATGTTTCCATTGATAGGAGAGGCTAGGACTTGAGTTCACAGCCTTAGAGTACAGGGAAA
This sequence comes from Chiloscyllium plagiosum, assembly GCF_037043375.1. Taxonomy (NCBI): domain Eukaryota; kingdom Metazoa; phylum Chordata; class Chondrichthyes; order Orectolobiformes; family Hemiscylliidae; genus Chiloscyllium; species Chiloscyllium plagiosum. The sequence continues at coordinate 38,783,272 of NW_028270161.1, forward strand.
CTTCAGCCCGAGAGTGGTGAATTTATGGAATTCATTGCCACAGAAGGCTGTGGAGGCCATCTCATTGGTATGTTTAAGACTGACATAGATAGGTTTTTGAATATCAAGGGGATCAAGGTTTACAGGGAGAAAGCAGAACTGAAAATGTGTTTCTGGAAAAGCGCAGCAGGCCAGGTGCTGCTGTGTTTTTCCAGCAACACATTTTCAGCTCTGATCTTCAGCATCTGCAGTCCTCACTTTCTCCAGGGAGAAAGCAGAAGACTGGTGTTGAGAAACTTAGCAGCCATGATTGAATGGCGGAGCAAACTTGATGGGTGAATGGCCTAATTTCTGCTGCTACGTCTTATGGTCTTAATGGCACTAGTTTGACAGTCTCTAGAAAGGAAGGGCTTCAAATTGCAAAACTGTCGAAGGTGAAAGGATAAGTTGGAAAAAAAACAATTCAGAGAAAGCAAGTTCTTGATTTGATTTGATTTATTAGTCACGTGTCCTAGGGCACAGTGAAAAGTTTTGTTTTGCATTCAGTACAGGCAGATCATGCCATACAAAGAGCATAAGGGTATCAGAACAGTGAGGAATACAATGTAATGCCTGCAGAGAAGGTGCACAAAGTGCATGATCAAGATTAAATTTGAAATCAGAGTTCCATTCAGAACTCAAATAACAGTGGGGAAGAAGCTGTTCTCTGATCTGTTGGTAAGTGTGATTAAGCGTTTGTATCTTCTGCCCAATAGAAAAGGTTGGAAGACATCATAACCAGAGTGGGGGGCGGGGGGGGGGGAGGAGGTGTCTTTGATTATGTTTGCTGCTTTTCCAAGGCAGCAAGTATAGATGGAGTCAACAGATGGAAGATTAGCTTGCATGATGGACTGGACTGTGTTCACAACTCTGCAGTTTCTTACGGTCCTGGAGAGAGCAGTTGCCACACCAAGCAATGATACATCCACATACAAAGCTTTCTGAGGTGCATCAATAAAAATTGGGACAGTGACTACAAAAACAAAAGGAAATCATGTTAATTGTTAGTACCTAGGCCTTTGCTTCAACGGCATACACATTAATGCACTCCATTTTAGAAGAATAGCAAGGATCTGGAGACAGGACATCAAAGTTTGCCAGAATGATATCACAAATGAAACAGTTCAATTATGTGAAGAGGTTGTGAAAACTGAGTTTACCTTTTAACAACAAAATTAATTGGAAACTTTTTACAGGCTTTCAAAATTGAGGAGTTCTGATAGTGAATAGGGAAAAAGCTATTTTCTTTGGTATTCAAATGCCTAACTAAAGGTTATTAATTTAAAATAACTGGCAAATTAATTAAAAGAGGTGATGATGAAAAGAATTCCTTCATTGATATTTGTCAATATCTTTAATGCAATACTTATTATACCTCCCTAATTCATCAAACACTGGTCAGCAAACTCTGCATCTGGCACTAACAGTAGTCCTGGTTTTCTCTGCATTGATATTGTGTGGATCCTTTATGTTAGCTTAAATCCTGTTTTGGTGTTGAACTGAAAAATCATACATCCATTATCCACGCAATTAATACAATTATAGTGATGTCCTTACTTTTAAAGTTTTTGTGCATTGAATACATTTGACCCGCTGTGTCTGAAAAAGGTTGAGACCCAAGGCTGACAAGATTAGAGGAGTACAATCAATTTTTGAAACTGTGGTGGATCAGATTCCATAAAAATTTGTAAAAGGTATTTGAGGACTATGGGAAGTAAGATGGAGACAGAGAATAAATTGGGTAGCTCTTTCAAAGAGCTAACATAGCATGATAAGCCAAATAATGATCTACTGTACTTTAAAATTCCAATAAACCTGTAGGTCTCTGTACCAACAGGTTTAGGGTGCAACTCATTGGAGCTAAAAAGGGTAGTTTCAGTCTTAGAAGACAAATATTATTCATTCATATGAGGTGATAGGTGTTGCTGGTAAAACCAGCAATTATTGTCCATCTTTCATTTATGACATCACACTGGCTCAGAGATTAGCACTGCTGCCTCACAATGCCAGGGACCTGGGTTTGATTCCAACCTTGTTGTCTATGTTAAGTTTATTCTCCGTGACTGTGTGGGTTTCCATCGGATGCTCTGGCTTCCCTCCATAATCCAAAGATGCGCAGGCTAGATGAGTTAGCCATGGTAAATATGCGGTTGTGTGGATATGATGGAGAGACTGGGTCTGGTGGGTGCTCTTTGAAGAATCAGTGCAGACTCGATGAGCCGAATTAATTACTCTTAAGAAGTTGAGAGTGAACAATTTTCTCAACTTCTTCAGCCCATATGGAGTAAGTGTATGCAAAGTATTGGTTTGGCAGGAATGCCAGAATTTTGACTCGGCAACACTGGGAAAAAAAAAATCAGTAGATATTTTCAAGTCAATGTGGTATGCAACTTGGTGGGAACCTGCAGCCAACAACGTAGCCATAAGCCTGCTATTCTTGTTCTTCTGCCCCCAAAACACTAAATTATAAAAAGCCGTCAAATGCAATGGATCTGTTAATTTAAGTCAATAACCCATTGAAAAAAATAACTTCTTTGGATTTTATGGAAATTATATTGTGAAAACTATAGAATGCTTAAATTTTGGTTGCAAGCTTTTACAAGCCAACTGCTTTTTTTTGTGCTTAAACTATTCATAACGAGTCTTATTTTTCTTTGTAATGAAGCACTGTTCAGCAAAATGAAGCAACTTGCAGGCAAGTGGCAAAGTTTTAGCACTGAATTATAAAATGATCCGAAGAAGCCTCTTTCACATCTGAGCTTAGCAGACAATTTCTGGCTTTGCAGTATACATGATTAAATTTGATTGTACAACAGAATCACACTGTTAATTTTTGAATTGTTCGGTGGAGGGGATGGTGGTGTATCAGCATTTCATTATTGTTTGGCAGGAAGTGAGAGTTTCAAGGGAAACCTTTGTTTAAGTTTGGCCCTACAAGACAAAAAAATTGTTGCTCAATTTATTCAGAATCGGTCACCTCTGACATTTGGGAGATATCACTTGGTATAAACTGGTTGCTTCATATACCTACAGAAAATCATTTATTGTGTATGAAGAGATTTACATGAAGAATATAAGAAATAGGACCTGGAGTCGGCCATCTGGTCCATCGAGCCTGCTCCGCCATTCAATCAAGGCTAACTTTTTTCATGGACTCAGCTCCACTTACCCATATGTTCAATTCCTTTAATTCTAGGCTTACTGAACCCAAAATCTGCTTTCTCTCCATAGATACAACCAGACCGAGTTTTTCCAGCAATTTGTTTTTTTTTTAGTTTTATTAAGTTGCTTGTTTCAAAACATAACTAGTTCAACAAATCTCAGACTTCAACAACTTACCCTCTCAATTTATATTATTTCAATAAATAAATTTCATCTGTTCAATTGCAAAGTCAACTCATGAGTTAACCATCAATTCACTCCCTCAGAAATAAGTTTATTGAATTCAATCAAGCACGTTATAAATTAAACTTGGCTCATATCAAAAACATTCCTGAAGAAGGGCTCATGCCTGAAACGTCGATTCTCCTGCTCCTTGGATGCTGCCTGACCTGCTGCGCTTTTCCAGCAACACATTTTCAGCTCATATCAAAAACAACCAAAAATGCTTTTATTGCAATAAATAAAGCATTTTGAAAATGCTTTACAACTCTGAAGCAAGCTGAACTTTGCTTCTTCAGCACAATAAGAAGGCCAGTTAAGGAGCCAAATTATATGGAAGCCACAGACGGGAGAGTAGCAATTATGGAGGAGGTTGCAGATATTTTGAGGAGCAAAGTCACAATAGGATTTAAACTTGCAGGGCTACTGCTAAAACCTTCTAAGCAATAATACTTCCTAATTCCACATGACACATTTGTCTTAGCAGTACTTGTTCTGAAGTGGGTACTGGAACAATTTATTACTAATACATAATAATTTTCATCCTGGTTGTGTGTCTTACAGGATCAAATACCCACAATAAAAGAACTGCATTAAAAGAACTGCAATCCTCAAAAAGAGACTTCAACAATGTTAAAGAGCACATCTTAATTTGCGGGGAATGAAGTAGCAAGCAGCACAATCCCTGAAGAAAAAAAATGTTTGGTATCCTACCGTTTTTTCCAAAATAACGCAACACAACATCCCATCAGAAAGATTTCCATTTAGTGATTAAAGGAAAAGGAAACAAGTCATAAAACAACTTTTTCTATATGTACATAACTGGCATGCTGAAAAGTTTTCCCGCAAGCAGCAGCATCAGTATGAGCACAGTTCACACTCAATTACTGCAGTTGATCTTTCCATTCATCAACCAATATTAATCCAATTTGAGCTAAATAGCGTGGGCAGAAAGACAATGAGCAGGTAGCAAATCATGAGCTGATGACTACAGGTGGAGGAAAGAGCAGGAAGCTTGTACATATAAGAAAGGTCACCATTCTCCCCATCTGGTATGTCAGGAAATTGATATCTTGGAGTACATTATGGTATTATGAATAAGTATTGTTGCTGAGTTGCCTGTCTAAATGACAAAATTTAGAGAAAATTATAACTGAAATCATCTTTACGTTTGCATATCCACAGCACTGACACAGAAGCTTCAATAAAAGTTATTTTTTAAAAAAAGTACATCCACAATAGCAACAAAGATGCAGACATTTCATAGCCATTAATGGTATCTTCCAGAATACAGAAGATGCCATATATCCTGCGGTGCCTATGTTGGCTCTTTGAAAGAATTGTCTAATTTCGATCCATATTCCAGATTTCTCTATGTAACACTGCAAATTAGTCTGCTTCAAGCACATTCCAAATTGCCTTTTGAAATTTCTCATAGAATTTACTTCCTGCACAATTCCAGATAATGCATTCCAAATCTCAATTTTCTGCGTGAAAAAAAACTAATTTCCCCTTTGACTCTTTAGTTGCTAGTTTAAATCTAGGAACTCTACTTAGCAATTCTGTTAACAGAAGATATTTGAAACACATGCTCAGACAAGAGTCAAATCCAATGTTCCCAGTAACAACCAGATACCAGACTCCACCTCATCAAATATTCTAAAATATGACCAGAACAGGTTGACACAAACCTATTACTTTGGTTCATGGCCTTCCATGACACTTATCAACAGAAAATTTACAAAATCCAAAACTCCAGAGATGAAAGAAGTAAGCAATCTAAATCAAAGATTTATCCGTGCTATTATGAGAAACACACCATTGAACAAATAATCAAAATGATCTGACTAACTCTGGAATCAAGTCTGCTAGTCAACATAACAATGATACTTAAACAAAGAACCCATAGTGTTTCTCTGATTTGTCACTAGGTTCATAGGGTTAATATCTGAAAGTAATTTGAAGTGGGGAGGGTAATATAACATCTGGATGCTAGAGGATACTGGAGAGAACATGAAAATTGATGGATAGAGTTACTGCCTAACAATATATACTGAGTTTCTTTAACAAAATTGAGAACCTTTTTAATCAATGAAAATGTTGTGATATTTATCAAAAAATTTGTTGAATACTTATGTACAAAAAAAAAGAATTGTAAATGGATACAGCATGTTTCACATCCTCAGGATATCACATGGTGTTTTCCAGTCAATAAAATTACCAAAAACTGGTTTACAAGTCGATTTCTGAAGCCTCAAAAACTCCTTATGAAAACTGGGACAAACTTACTTTCACCAATTATACAACATGAATCATGGGTGATCACCCTTTGAAATGTGGATAAAATATAACATTTCATTTTAAACCAATCGGATATAGTTTACTAAGTAAATTAATTGCACAACAACAGCTTTAACCAGTTTAAAGCATTTTAAATTCATTGTCTTCAACATCCAAAAATGCATCAAATTCATGCGAAGTCACTTTAGCTTTCATTAGATGGATCTTTTTCAGCACTTTCGTTTTCAGAATTATTCTCCACAACAAATCGACTTCCTACCGAATGAATTCCACATTTGACATTTTTTCAAAGACCTGTCTAATGACAGTTTGTGCACTAATAGTATCCCTCAATTTGATCATTAAACCACACAAAATGTAAGCGACACTGTGTACATATTTCCATTTTTTGTGCAGGTTTCTTTTTCAATCAGTCATCCACCTATTCCATTCAGCACCAACATAATCTTCAAATGGCTTGTTGAAGCGCAAATCACAAAGGGCAAATTACATCACTCGACCTCCAAAAAAACTGCAATGTTGATGTTATTTCTTCATCAGCACCTCCTGTTGATCTTATCAATTTTGTAGACATACAAATTAGGAGGAATAGGCCACCATTCAAGAAAATCATGGCTAAACAGATTGTGGCCTGATTTCAATTTACTACCCCAAAACTCTGACTGTTTTTGGCAGTTAATCCATCTACCTCTGCCTTAAAAATCTTTAAAATGATCTGGCTCCACAGCTCCCTGGAGACAATATATTTCTACATTTATGATTTTAAAACTTCTATTTAAGAAATGTCCCAGTTCCATATGGGATCTGAACATGTCTTACAAATTAATAATCTGCATTATTTTATACAGACCGCTGGGACATCTATTCCACGTTATTAATCCATAACTTAATTGCATCCAAATCCTTCTAACTGCTGTTAAGAGTGTGCATAAGCTATTGCACAGAGCTTGGTGTTCAGTGTGGTTTTACATCTGAAAGTTACTGGAGGCTTTAATTTCATTCCATTGGTCATGCAGGCTATAACATGAATCTTGACTTATCTTTGTTGTCATTTTCACTCAAACTGTTTTTATTCTTTCCATTCTACAAAATAGTTATTTTGATATTCGAATGTGACATATGGGCACTCATGTTCTTCCTGTTGTCTGATGACCAATTAATAACTCATAATTCTGGCATTAGGTTTACTTGGTAGGCTTTCTGTAATCTTCATCTTCTGCTGCAAGAGCAGAACCATTCAATAAAACACATCAACTAGTCTGAAGTCTCAGCTGTACTCAAAATTTGCTTTGATTGTCAAGTGAATGTACACACATGTAATTCTGGTGAAGACATAGCCATTTTGACAAGTTAAGGACCCATTCCAATGCATGATTCTCAAGATCAGAACATTTCCTGGTACATGTTCTCATAATGCATTTGATCATGGACATCTCCAGCATGGATTCCATAATCATCATCTATTCTCAACTCGTCTTTCATCAACACCATATTCGTTTACTACAACACACTTTTGAAACACAAATAACTTTTAGCTTGAAAACTGCTTCACCCTTTTTCTTTTTGCTGGAGGACTCATTTCTGTTCATCATTTGGCATGCCACACATGGTCTGCTCTAAGTGAACATGATTGTCTGCTTGATCTGTTTATTACATATATGCTTTGCTTTGCTTGTACTGTATTTCTGGGATGAAAAATAGAGGATGACTACTAATGCATTTGTCTTTCTTACCCAACGCACAAAACCAAGATTTTTATGACAAAAGGGGTCATCTCATATGCTTTTATATATGATACTTCTGAAATGCACTCAAATAGAACATCCAAATAGCACACTGCTTTACAAAAATCAAACATGTTTTAGGAATATTGTTTAACGACAGTCCTGAAAACTTGCATGAGAATAGCACTTCATACAACATATTAATCAGATCGCTTGACAAAGAAAGTATTACTTCATGCGTCGACACCACTGTAATGTGAAAAGGTCAGCAGAAAATTTGCTCAGGCAGCTCCCACAATCAGCAATGTGATTGTAATCAGATTATCAGCTAATGTAGTTCCACTTTACAAGAAAAGTGGATGAGACAGACCAAAGAACCATAGACTAGTGGGGCTCAAGAGTGGTAGGGAAATTATTGGAGAAAATAGTGAAGGAGAAAATTAATCTCCATTTAGAGAGGCAAGGTTTGATCAGGGATAGTCAGCATGGCTTTGTCAGAGGGAGGTCACACCGAACAAATTTGGTGGAATTTTTTGAGAAGGTGACCAAGTACTTGAATGAGGGTAGGCCAGTTAATGTAGTTTATATGGATTTCTGCAAGACCTTTGATACTGCAGGGATCAGTGCTGGACATACCATAGGGATCGATGCTGGTCCCTTACTGCTTGTGATATTGGTAAATGACGTAGATGAAGATGTGGGAACAATGGTAACTAAGTTTGCAGATGACACAAAGATTGACTAGTTAGGAAACAGTGAGAAGGAAGGTGTTAGGTTACAGAAAGACAAACAGATTGGTTAGATGGGCAGGACAGTTGCAAATAGAATTTGCTGAGGTGTTGCACTTTGGAAGAAGGAATGGGACAAGGGAGTACTCAATGAAAGACAATACTCAAAAGGATGGTCAGAGTTATACAGGGACCTTGGGGTGCTTGGACATAGACCCCTAAATATGGCAAGACAGGTCAAGAAGGCATACGGGATATTGTCTTTATCAGTCATGACATAGATTATAAGAACAGGGAGGTCATATGAAGCTATACAAAACTTTAGTTTGGCCACAGCTCTGTGCAGTTCCACCACACTACATGAAGAATATGATTGCACTTGACAGGGTGCAAAGGAAATTCACGAAGGGGTTGCCTGGGATGGAGTATGCCAGCTATGAAGAGAGGCTGGATAAGTTCAGGTTGTTTGCAGCAGAGAAGATTGAGGGGGGAACCTGACAGATGTGTATAAATTGAGGATTATCGATGAAGTGAATAGAAAGCAGCTGACCCCCTTAGTTGAAGGGTCAATAATAAGAGGGCAGGAGGTTTTGAGGGAAGTCTTTTCATCTCGAGGGTGTGGGGATCCTGAATGCACTGCCTGTGTGGTAGTTGAGGCAGGAAACCTCACAACCGAGAAAGTACTTGGCAAAGCATTTGAAGTGTCATAACAGTCAAGGCTATTGGCCTAGTACAGTAAAATGGGACTGGCATAAGTAGTAGTATATTTTAGCATGTTCCTCTGCAAAGTTTCAGTCTTCTGCATATTTTCCTCTGCCACTCATCTGAGTATCATCTGCAAACTTTGACACACTACTACTTGATGGGCTGAAGAGCCTCTTCTATACTACATGGTTCTATCTAGTTTTGTGATGTTGATGGAAGTATAATCATTGCCAGAACAGCAGAAATAATGTCTCTGTCCTTTTTAAAAAGAGTAATGTGTTCTTTGATGTCCATCTGAGGTGAAAGATGGGGACTCAGTTTAACACATCATATAAAACAAGTAACTTCAACACTGCAGCATTACACTGCAACGTCAGCTTTGATCTGTGTGTTCAAATTCTGGAGCGCAACTTACACCCAGAATCCATGACTCAGAAGCAAGTGTGCGACTTCATAGAAATAGCTACAAACCAAAGAAATCTCTTCAAACATAAGAACTAGGAGCGGGAGTATGCATCTAGCCCTTCGAACCAGCTTTGCCATTCAATAAGATCATGGCTGATCTTTTTGTGGCCTCAGCTCCACTTAACTGTCCTCTCAGTGTAACCCTTAATTCCTTCATTGTTCAAAAAAATCTATCTTAGCTTTAAAAAACATTTACTGGAGTAGCATCAACTACTTCACTGGGCAGGGAATTCCACAGATTCACGACCCTCTGGGTGAAGAAACTCCTTCTCAACTCAGTCCTAAATCTGCTCCCTCTAATTTTGCTCTATGCCGTCTTGTCGCAGTTTTACCTGCCAGTGGAAACATCCTCTCTACTATCTATTCCCCTCATAATTTAATATGTTTCTCCAAGATCACTCCTGAATTCCAATGAATATAATCCCAGTCTACTCAGTCTCTCCTCATAAGCCAACCCCTTCAACTCAGGATTCAACCTAGTGAATCTCTCCTGCATCCCCTCTAGTGCCAGTACATCCTTTCTCAAGTAAGGAGACCAGGACAGCACGCAGTACTTCAGGTGTGGCCATACCAGCACCCTATACAGCTGCAACATAACCTCCCTGCTTTTAAACTCAATCCCTTCAGCAATGAAGGACAAAATTCATTTGCCTTCCTAATTACCTGTTGTACCTGCAGACCTACCTTCTGTGATTCATGCACAAGGACACCCAGATACCTCTGCATAGCAGCATGCTGCAACTTTTTACCATTCAAATAGTAGCCCTTTTTACTGTTACTCCAACTAAAATGGATGACTTAACATTTACTAACACTGTATTCCATCTGCCAGACCTTTGCCCACTCACTTAAAGTATCTATGTTCCTCTGCAAAGTTTCACAGTCTTCTGCACATTTCGCTCATCTGAGTGTAATCTGCAAACTTTGACACACTACACGTGGTCCCCAACTCCAAATCATCTATATAAATTGTGATTAATTCATTTGATTGGTACATTACACAAATCATATATTGAACAGTTATAATTGTTTTTTCCTTGTCCTGATAAATGCATAAATGTAAAAATAATTGTTATCCGCTACTATCAATTTGGGAACCTAGTAGAAGAGTTCTTGAAAATGTGTTCCTTGTCAGAATTTTGCAGCATTTACAAAATTAGAATTTTTTTCTGATGTTCTGATCCAATACCTTGAAGACAACAAAGTCTTAACAATAATCCCTAGCTTCCTTCCTTACAACTTCTTCCAAATCTCAAAAATTCCATTAAAATTATACATTGTAATTATCAAACCAGTGCCACCAACACAATCAGCCAGGCCACAAATGAACACAAAATATCAAACAGAGCTGAGTGACAAATTACCAAGAAAGGCTCCGGAATCAAATCAAGCATACCAGTGCCTTAACTATATATTAATTAACCTTAAGTGGAGAAAAATTACTGAGTCATTTTTTTTAAAAATATGAATACTTACAGGGTCCTTTAGCTCTTCAGAATCCCTCATAGAGCACCGAGCAGATTTCGCTGGAATTTCATCACCACATTCATTGTCTGATGCATTGGGAGATTCTACTAGATCAAGTATTTCATCTCGCTTCTGTCCTCTAAATCTTATTTTGTCAAAACGTTTCAGCATGTTCAATACAGAGTTCTTTTCCTTCACTTTAACATGGTGATTGTTGTTCCTGAAGGAAATGAAAATATAATATCTTTACAAAAATATTTTCCTGTGAATCCAAGAAGCATAAAGCCACTAGGACATGCTACTTAAATCATATCTTATGAACAAATAGCCAAACCCCATAGGTATTAACAGAATTACAGATGAACCAAAAAAGATTTTGAAACATTCCAATTGATGTGGATTCTCAAACAAATTTAGCTTTATTTTCTATCATAGGACTCGTAACCCACTGTATGCATATCCCCACCAATGTATAATTATGTAAAGTCAACTTTGAGCCATCCACAAACCAAACCATTTCGCAGTAACTGTTCCATCTCATTACAAAAATATTCATTTCTAATTTACAGGCATACAATCTAACTATTTTCACCACAACTTAAAAAATGAAAATCACCCTTTTGCAAAAATAAAACAGGTCACAACTACTGCCACAATATCCACATATTTTCCACTTAAAAAGTCAAATGATTAATTATTCAGGTACGTAAAGTGAGCTCAGGGCAAGATCAATCGCAAACCAGGTTTCAAACCCACAAACAATTTAACAAAAATATACCATTATGTGGCCAACACCCTTGAAATAGTAACTATAACTAAAAATCATTCGAGTTTCAATATATTCTGAACTGTAAGATCCAAAAATAATTAACATGCATAGACTTTCGAACAAATAATCCAACAATACACAGTTGCTAAGTGGACTTCAATTTTGAACTGAACTGGCAACTAAAAGTAATTAGCCATAATTCACAAAGAACATGAAGCATCTCTCTCCATAAGAGAAAGAGAGACCATGAAAATTGGTCACATAGCTTGAGCAGCAGTCCTTTAAAAGAATAGAGCAGGTGATTAGAAAGTTCTTCATTAATCAACAGAGCCAGTGCATTCCATTCAGTAGCTCAACAAAATACTGCATGACTCATCATCCACCACCAGCAGCCACCACCTCTCCCTCATCCTGGCTCATTTCAAACGCATCAAGTGCAGTGGCTAGTTCAGGCAATTCAATCATCAATTTGTACCTCAAAGCAGACACCTCACCTGAGTGACCCCTTATTTTGAGATTATGCCCTCCGGACCTCTCCCACATCTATCTTGTCATGCCCTCTAAGAATCTGGTATGTTTCAATTCATTCCTCTATGTACCAACAAGTACAGGTCCAGTCTACTCAACCTCTCCTCACAAAAAAATCTCTCCATATCTCATACCAGCATGGAAATGTGTTGCTGGAAAACGCAGCAGGTCAGGCAGCATCCAGGGAACAGGAGAATCGACATTTCGGGCATAAGCCCTTCTTCAGGAATGGGGAAAGTTGGTCCAGCAGGCTAAGATAAAAGGTAGGGAGGAGGGACTAGGGGGAGGGGCGTCGGAAATGTGATAGGTGGAAAGAGGTCAAGGTGAGGGTGATAGGTCAGACTGGGGTGGGGGCGGAGAGGTCGGGAAGAAGATTGCAGTTTAGGAAGGCAGTGCTGAATTCGATGGATTTGACTGAGACAGGGTGGGGGGAGGGGAAATGAGGAAACTGGTGAAATCCGAGTTCATCCCTTGTGGTTGGAGGGTTCCTAGGCGGAAGATGAGGCGTTCTTCCTCCAACCGTTGTTTTGTTGTGATCTGACGATGGAGGAGTCCAAAGACCTGCATATCCTTGGTGGAGTGGGAGGGGGAATTGAAATGTTGAGCTACAGGGTGGTTGGGTTGGGGATGAACTCGGATTTCACCAGTTTCCTAATTTCCCCTCCCCCCACCCTGTCTCAGTCAAATCCATCAAATTCAGCACCGCCTTCCTAACCTGCAATCTTCTTCCCGACCTCTCCGCCCCCACCCCAGTCTGACCTATCACCCTCACCTTGACCTCTTTCCACCTCTCACATTTCTGACGCCCCTCCCCCTAGTCCCTCCTCCCTACCTTTTATCTTAGCCTGCTGGACCAACTTTCCCCATTCCTGAAGAAGGGCTTATGCCCGAAACGTCGATTCTCCTGTTCCCTGGATGCTGCCTGACCTGCTGCGCTTTTCCAGCAACACATTTCCAGCTCTGATCTCCAGCATCTGCAGACCTTACTTTCTCCTCATACCAGCATGGCAAACTTCTCTGACTGCCTTCAAGGCAGTGTGTATCTTTCCCTAGATATGGAACCCAAAATTGCTTACAGCTGTGGTCTGACCATTGGACAGTTTCCGCAAAATCATCCTACTGTTATACTCCATTCCCTTTGAAATAAAGGCCAACATTGCATTTACCTTCTCTATTATCCAATGAATTTGGATGCTAGCTTTTTGAGATTCATGAACAAGGGCTCTCAAATACCTGTCTTCAGTAACTTCTTGCAGTTTTTCTCTATTTAAATAATCAATTCCTCTGTTCTTCCTGCCGAAGTACATAACATTGTCCCACTCTCAAACTGTCTATATTCCCCTGCAGGCTCCATGCTCACCATTTCACTTCCCATCCACTTTTGTGTTTTCCACCAACTTGGCTATAGTAGTCACTTTCCTAACCCAAGTTACGATTACATATTGTAAATAGATGTGGCGCATTACTAGTTAGAGGTTGCCATACTGAAAATTCCTCCTTATCCCAAATCCGTCTTCTAGTAGTTAGCCAATCCTTTATCCATAATATACTACCTCACACACCATGGGCTCTTAACTTAAGTAGGGTTACATGGTATGTTATAGAATGCTTTCTAACAATCCACATATATTCCATTCACTGCCACTGCTTTATCTATCCTCCTTGTTACTTCAACGAATTGTAATACATTTATCAGGCACGATTTCCCTTTCATAAAGCCATGTTGACTCTGCTTGATCATACACATTTCTAAATGCTTTGCTATTCAATCCTTTACAGTAGGTTAATATTTTCCCAGGGACAGTTGTAAAACTAACTGGCCTACAGTTTCCTGTTTTTGTCTCCTTCCCTTTTTAAATAAAGATACTACATTGACAGTTTTCCAATCCTGTGGACTTCCTGGAAGATTACTACTAGTGCATCCATGAGTTCCTTCAATATCCTAGGAAGAGTCATAGAGATGTACAGTATGGAAACAGACCCTTCGGTCAGATATCCCAACCCAATCTAGTCCCACCTGCCAGACCGGCCCATATCCCTCCAAACCCTTTCTATTCATATACCCATCCAAATGCCTCTTAAATGTTGCAATTGTACCAGCCTCCACCACTCCCGCTGGCAGCTCATTCCATACATGTACTACCCTCTGCGTGAAAAAATTGCCCCTTAGGTCTCTTTTTTTTATATCTTTCCCCTCTCACCCTAAACCTAGTTCTGGACTCCCTGACCCCAGGGAAAAGACTGTCTTTTTATCCTATCCATGCCCCTCATAATTTTGTAAACCTCTATAAGCTCACCCCTCAGTCTCCGACGCTCCAGGGAAAACAGCCCCAGCCTGTTCAGCCTCTCCCTATAGGCTCAAATCCTCCAACCCTGGCAACATCCTTGTAAATCTTTTCTGAACCCTTTCAGGTTTCACAACATCTTTCCTATAGGAAGGAGACCAGAATTGCACACAATATTCCAACAGTGGCCTAACCAATGTCCTGTACAGCCGCAACATGACTTCCCAAATCCTGTACTCAATGAAACATCAGGTCCAGGGACTTACCAGTCTTGAGCCACATTAGTTTACCTACTATTTTTTTGTCTAGAGACAGTTATAATATTTTGTCTTCTCGTTTATGAGCTGCTGTGTATATTTGCATTAAGTTAAAACAGCCACCAAAAGACTAAGTCAAATCTAGTTATTCCAAAAACCAATTTTTTTAAAAAATTACAATTTCTAACACATTATCATAGAATCCCCACAGTGTGGCAACAAGCCATTTGGCCCAACAAGTCAACAGCAACCCTCCATGCAGTAACTGACCCAGAACCATTCCGCTAACCCTTTTACTCTACATTTCCCCTGACTAATGCATCTACACATCCCCAAACACTATGGGCAACTTAGCAAGGCCAATTCACTTTACCTGCACATCTGTGGACTGGAAGGAAGCCCATGCAGACATGGGGAAAATGTGTAAACTCCAAACAGACATACAGCTTGAGGATGGAATCGAACGCAGGTCCCTGGTGCTGTGAGGCAGCAGTGCTAATCACTGAACCACCGTGCCGCCCCTATGTGAACACAAATCACACTCACACCATTATAACTACCATAAGCAGTAGGACTATGCCTGCAAATCAACCTGGTATTTAATACTGCTCCTCTATCCAAGTCTCATCTAAAATCTGATTAATACACAGTTATGATTTCAGTGACTATTTGCTGGTGCTTCACCCAATCAGCCATTTTGAGGGAGTTGGAAGGACTGTCAAGTCCAGTGTTGTCTTATGCCTATATCTGTTCAGAATGAAAACTGGCCAATCTTATTCATCCTTGCATAACTCTGGCCAATCCTACTTTTCTTTACATAGAAGAACTTATACAAGAACTTCTAGCACAACTCCTATAGCGCAGTCAATGGACCAAATATCCCTTTAAATTAAACATGGTACTGCATGGACATTTTAGTTTAACAAGAACAACTTCTTTTTATAGAACACCTAATTTAGCAAAGCATCCCAAGGAACCTTACAAGAGTAAACTGAAGCAAAAACAGATTCTGAGTCAAAGAAGCAAGAGGGAAGTGAGTAATGGTATGATGAGAGTAGATTTTGTGGAGTCTTAAAAGAGAGTCATTGTATTGATCAACTGAGGTGCAAGGCAAAGATGAAGATGCATTTATAGAGTATTTCAACAGGTCCAAAAACAACCTTGGGTCTTTGTAAAATGACAATTTGCACTGTACTCACTTATTTTGTCAGCAAATGCAGCAGCCAAATTATGCAAAAGATTTTTGATGGTGTAGCTGAGGCAAAAGTGTTGCTTGGTGCTCTTCTTGCAAAAGTGTTCTGCAATCTGTAATGTTCACCTGAACAGACAAATAGGGTCTTTATTTAGTATCTCATCTGTAAAGGTCATTCCTGTTAATTCCTCCCCTTAGTGATGGAGTGGAAAACCAATCCAGATTATGTCCTCAAATCTTGGAATAGAACTTGAATAAAGAACCTTCCGACTCAGTGTGACCAAGTGTACCAAACTGCAATAACTTGATTTAAGATACATGCTGAGACTACTTCACAAACATGAGGGATACAATACCTTAAAACGTACACAAAAAAAAATTTAAAGCATTAATGGCTGGATCCAGTCTTTAAATATTGTTTTTTTTCTCTTATGTACAACTGCACTTCTTATTTTAATACACGGAATTCCTTTTAGTTTTCTGGCAAGGACAGCAATAATTGCAAGTATTTACTAAAACATCTATAGTAACATACGTAATGAGGAGATTGCTTTCCACATTTGAATAAAGAGCGAACATGCAAATTCAATTGTAACATATAGTACTGGTTTTGGAGTGCCGTGTATCAAACTGATTTTTCAAAACGTAATTAGATTCTAAATATAAGCTGCTTGAAGATTTTATTGAAGCTCAGTCATTACAAATTTTGTTTCACAAGTGAGAAAACAAAGCAATTTTTAGAAGGCAAAATAGGCACTAAACATACCTCAGATACCTTAAAGAAAAAAACTGAATGGGAACTAGGACAATAGCTCCCTTGTACAGCTCCTTACGAGCTAGTGCCTTATGCCTCAATGTAATTATGCGTGTTTGTAAATCTTACCCATTCTATTTCCCCTCTATACTACCTGCACATAAGTGCGTTTAAAGTTGTTTTTTAGATTGCATCAATTTATATTACTGATTGCACAAATACAATAAATTAAAATATGAAATTTACAACAATTTAGACCCATTAGGCATAACAGAACAAACAATAAAAACAAGTCAACCTGCCATAAAACCAGTTAAGAAGAAATACAAGCAATGCTCAAAGACAAACATTATGCGTTAGGAGTTGTCAGTGCAGCAGCTGTCATTTGGTACATGCCACTGCAAGATACGAGGATCAACACTAATCAGCATATTTCCTTTGCTCCTGGAGACATGACACATAAGCTTTAATATAAGAGCTCTGAGGATAGTACACTACACATCAAAACATGCAGAAAAACAAAATACTTGATACATCATCAGCACAAGTTAATTCACAAAAATTCTACGTTTTCTCATGTTTGACAGGGCTTTTCAGCACAAATGTGTGAAACAAGTGTTTGAGGATTCTTTTTATTTTGTGTATTGGTGTATGGTGGGTTGAACAGTTTAATCATTGTTTCATCTTGTCATAACTGTGGGGTTGAAATGTTATACATGTAATGTTTTAATTAAAAGAAATTTGTGCAAACAGTAGTGCTTGTTAATGCCAAATGCTAAAATTGTTTTTATTATTTTAAATGTTAAATAAAACTCTTTCAAAATTCATTATTGACTGGTGGGAAGGTTGGAAACTAAAGTGGTGTGCTGCATGTGGAGAAATTAAGGTCAAAATATCTGATAATCCCATTCCATCTTCTTGCCTTTTCCCACAACCCATGATTCCCTTACATATTAAACATCTGACCAGCTTAGCCTTGAATATACTTAACAACCTGACCTTAACAGAAGTCTGCAGTGAATAAATTCATAGATACAGAAACAGAGATGAGTTTTGCTTTTGAATCAGCACCACCATCCTTATTTTTAACCATATCATTAGGTATATAGGACCAGGAGGAGGCCATTCAGCCCATGGGACCTGCTCCAACATTCAATTAAATCTTGACTGGATATCTACCAAAATGACACAACAAACAATGTTTATTATCTTAAATAATGCAAAATACACGCATGGACCAGGTGCTTAAAGGAAAAAAAAGGATTTCTCTCGCTTATTCACCTTGGCGAAATAAGACTTTTGTGCAATACTGGGCTGCTCTGAAAGGAAAGAGGATAATTCATGGAATGTTCAGAGAGCAGTCAGTCTGATGTTTTGGCATGTGTGGATCAGTGTCACCAATCCGTGACAGGGGTCTCTAGTATCTTGGTCAGGAAACAACAGTATGGAGGTTTCTTCAAAGAGGACAATTAGGGTTCTGAACAAACCAGAACTCCATGTACCACACTGGAGCCTACCTAACAAGAGGATAGTCAGAAGCAGGAAAGCTGGGCTGGGAAACATTTCACCTTACCCACACTGGCAACTAACTGAAAAATCCAATCAAACAAATAATCCCCTGAGTAGAAGGTGCAACCTGACAACTGCAAATCCAGACAGGGCTTCTGTACTAAACAAGCAGTTATCACAAGACATGTGACTTTCAAATAATGTCTTGTTTCAAAAAAAAGTTTAACAGGTCAACGAAAGGACTGTCGAAAATAAATCAATCCCAAGTATCCACAGACCTTCAAAACACATGTTCACAGAACTTATTAAATATGTAGCATTGATTACAGGGAACATTCAGGTATGGCAGTGTCACGGAACATAATTTGAAGACTGTTTAAAGAAGTTCAAAATAAATCTGGCCACTTTGAAGGCACCTAGGTATATTTGGTGATTATTTATAAAAGTATCGCTGCCCAAACCAAATAACAGACAGAGAATACTGGAGCTATAAGCAAATACAGTAATGATCAATGTAATAAGGGCTTTTGCCCAAATGTCGATTTTACTGCTCCTCGGATACTGCCTGAAATGCTGTGCTTTTCCAGCACCACTCTAATCTAGACTCTGGTTTCCAGCATCTGCAGTCATTGTTTTTACCTATATAATAATGCATTGTCAACCAAGAACCTGGCGTTCTGATCAATCAATTCAACCAAGAGATAAAGTTGAAAGCATCAATGCAGCAATACAAGTAGCAAATTTAGATTAGATTTTAGATTAGATTAGATTAGATTATATTACTTACAGTGTGGAAACAGGCCCTTTGGCCCAATAAGTCCACACCGACCCTCTGAAAAGCAACCCACCCAGACCCACTTCCCCTACATTTGCCCCTTCACCTAACACTACGGGCAATTTAGCATGGCCAATTCACTTAACCTGCACATCTTTGGACTGTGGGAGGAAACCGGAGCACCTGGAGGAAACGCACGCAGACATGGGGAGAATGTTCAAACTCCACACAGACAGTTGCCTGAGGCGGAAATTGAACCCGGGTCTCTGGCGCTGTGAGACAGCAGTGCTAACCACTGTGCCACCGTGCTACCCATTTATCAAAACATTGATAAACAAAATACATATACTCAAGCAAAAGAGAATGCTGATTAAGACAAGTGACACAAAATGTGTGTGGAGATGCTAAGGGGATGAAATGCAGCTCCATTAAGTATGCTAACAAAATAAGTAGTATTTCTCAGGAGTGGTTAAGGTCAACACCAAAACAGTTTTGAGTTTGCAATGTCTAATATTCCAAATGGTCACTCCATTCACTGAAGTTGACATCTATTTGCAATAACAATATTTCAATATCAGCTTCTGACTCTGAAGTTGTAGAAGCCTCCCCATTTGTACATCCAGATAATTCCTTCAGTAGGGTAATTCATTAAAACAACACAACATGAAAAAAGAATGACTTTTCAACACTATAACCTTCCCCAACAGTTTTGAAGTATGCCAGGAGTCTGATGGAATACTCCCCACTTGTCTGAATGAATGCAGTTCCAACAACACAAGAAGCATTATACCATCCAGGATAAGATTAGTGTGGTGCTAGAAAAGCACACCAGGTCAGGCTGCATCTGCAGAGCAGGAAAATCAATTCATCAGGAATGGACAACACCATCCAGGACAAAGCAGCCCACTTAGTTGGGACCACATGTACATACATACGCTGCCTTCACCACTGATACTCAGTAGCAGCAGTGCATACTATCTACAAATTACACTGCAGAAATTCACCAAGGCTCCTTAAACAATATCTTCCAAACCCATGAATACCACCATCTGGAAGGACATGGGAACACCACCATTTGGTAAGTTCCACTTCATTGCCACTCACCATCCTGACTTGGAAATATATCACTGCACCTTCAATATCAGTGGTTCAAAATCCTGGAACTTCCTACATAACAACTTTGTAGGTCTTTCCACACCAATGCACTGCAGTATTTCAAGGATACAGCTCAGCACCAACTTTGCAAGGGCAGCTAAGGATAGGTAACAAATGGCTGCTCAACATGCGACATTCAGATCCCATGATTTTTTTTTAAACTGAGAGGTTCATATCAAAAATTGTTTTAATTAACCTATCCTTGGTATGCATCAGCGTTGTTGTTTCTTTATCGCAATCTGACAGCAATGTTGTATATATAATTTGCTCAGATTTATCTTGTCATTATTGTGTGAACTGACTGTTTGACTGATCAACAGTACTCCTACCCCTAAATCAGGAAGTTGTATGCTCAAGCCTCACCAGAGTCTTGAGTATATAGGAAAGGGTGTCACAACAACAAAGAGAGTGCTGAATTTTGGAAATGCCAGAGTTGTCACCTTCTAGTTCAGAAGCTAAATTTGCAAATACAGTTAGATGGAAAGAATCAAGGAACATAGTTCTGTTTTGAACAGGAATAGGCTGATGGAATGTTCTTTCCTGAGCAACACATGCAGCATGAACACTTTCCTTTCGTAGTCTGCTTTGTTCCTACCAAAAACGAAATGAGGAATCAAAATACAGGATTGTAGGATTGGTTAAAAAAAAGATGTATTTTCTTTTAATGTACCAATATTTTTTTAAATCACTACAATTTAGTTTTATTTTCTCACTTCATTTTCCTTAATTCTTCAAAAAAAATTGCACCATAACTGACATTTTTATATGTTTCCTTCCTGCTACTCCAAGCTTTTTCATTATCTCAGCTTAGAGGCATGGAATCTGCAAAACTTACTCTCTGGAAGATTGACACTGAAACTGTCTCATTTTTCCCAAAGAATACTGAAGTAGTGCTTGGTAAATTAAATGCACCATTCCAGATGCAGTGTAATAATCCACATAACTTTTATTTACCAGAATTTCTACCTGGCACAAGTACTTGCCAACAGGTGTTATACATACTACCACCAATAAGAGCCATCCATCCTACTCTCTTAATGCAGGGCCTTGCCAGTAAATTAATTGACAGCAAGACGTAGTACAATGTGGTCAGTGGAGAAGAATGAAACAGCCACCTAAAGTAAACATCTTCCTTTAAAACCCACATAAGCCTTGCTTGTCCACAGATAATCAAATGTAGCTTCCTAAAAAATAATTAGTTCTTATCAAAACAAAACGTCAGACATCATTAACTTAGATATCTAATATACTGAAAAAGAGCACCATTCATTTTTGTCTTCAGTATTCTAACCTGGTAAGGAAGTAATAATAAAAAGTGAAACAGTAAAATTCAATTCAGTTCAATTCAATTCAATTCCATCTAAATCAACTGTACTTTTCACAGACACACTAACAGGACATTGTTTCAAATATGTAAGAATAGGGAAACGTAAGTGCAAGGACCAACAGGTTAGACAGTTCTATCAATATGACAGGAGAATGTGAGGTCTGCAGATGCTGGAGATCAGAGCTGAAAATGTGTTGCTGGAAAAGCGCAGCAGGTCAGGCAGTATCCAAGGAGCAGGAGAAATTCCTGAAGAAGGGCTTATGCCCGAAACGTCGATTCTCCTGTTCCCTGGATGCTGCCTGACCTGCTGCGCTTTTCCAGCAACACATTTTCAGCTATCAATATGACACCCTATATGTTTTTCCATAGTTCATAAGTTTAATATTTCTAAGCAGAACTGAGTGTGTACTGCATTATCAGAAGTGCCATCATTCACATATGTTAAAACGGACACCCTGCCAAAAGTCTCAGGCAGTCTATAACAATGCCTTGCATATTTAAGCTAGTAAACGTACCATGATGTTCCACAACAGCATTATGAAACAAAATTTGACACCACACTACAGAATTATGATAGATCACCAAAACCTTTGTAAAGAAGCAGTTTTCAAACTTAACGAAGTTAACTGCAACTTAACGAAGAGAGAAGAGGAAAGGTTTAGGGAGGGAACACCAGTAAATAAGATCTCGGCAGCTGAGGGTGAGGTAAACAAAAAAGAATTAAAGTTGTGAATTGGCCAGAATGAGAGGACTGCAAATATCCTGAAGTAACCAAACCTGCAAAGTATTTCATCAGCTGGAAAACATTATGGAATGAGTTTAAACTCTGAAGGCACTATATAAAAATGCAATCATTTTTTTCATAAGCTTGGTTAAACTTTTCATCTATCTTGTTCAAATTTTAAAGTTTCTTTCTTAACTGTTTAATATCATTACAGCAGTGTTACCTTTGAGGAATGATCATTCCCTCCTCAACAAAGTAAGGTCAACAAGAGTTATGGACACATTATTTATTGTAAACATGAAGATGCTCTCTCGCAAATGTAACCTGTGACGCATTCTGTTTAATTTATCCTTTAATAAGTGTCAATTCTGACAGCACATTCCAAACCTCTAACCTCTGACAGAAGAATAAGGACAGCGGGTACACAAGAACATGATCACCTAGAAATGCTCATCTAAATCTCACGCAAACCACGAATCACAGAACGGCATCGGGGCTCAGTAATTAGCAGTATTGCCTCAGCGCCAGGTTTGATTCCATCCTCCAGCAACTGTCTGTGTGGAGTTTGCACACTGTCCCCATGTCTGCATGGGTTTCCTCCGAGTGCTCCAGTGTCCTCCCACAGCTCAAAGGTGTTCAGGTTGTATGCATTTGCCCATTGTGTCCACAGATGTTTATATTAGATGGAGTAACCATGGTAATGCAGGGTTACTGGGATAGGGTAGGGGGCCAGGTCAGGGTGGGATGCTCTTCAGAGGGTTAGTGTAGACACGATGGACTGAATGTCTACTTCCACACTGCAGAGATTCTATGAACTGAGAGAGTAAAGACAGCTACTAAGCACATTGTATCAGTGCTGCATCTTCCTTACTGCTACCCGCCTAGCATCTCTGCATATTCTTTTATTTGTCATTCATAAGGTGCTGGGCAAGAACTGGATACTATATTCCATCGCAGGCCAAATTAATGTCTATTCGTTGAACATAATCTTCTCACTCTTGTAGGCCAGGCCTGAATTAATAAGGCCTGTACAGTTTCAACCTGATCTGCTACCCTTACAGATTTATATACATATACAGTCAGGTCTTTCTGCTGCTGCACATCATTTAGCAATGTACCTGTTAATTTTAGATTGATGTTCCTCCTACTTATCTCCTCACACTTCTCCACAATTAATTTCATCACTCGCCTATTCACCCATTCAACCAATATATTTGAAGTTCCATGTTACTCTTCTCAGTTTACAATGTTAGGTTAAGTATCATCGCAAATTTTGAATTTGCATCCTGTACTCTAAGATCTAGATCATGAATAATATAATTCGGAAAAATCACTGTCTCAACACGATCCCTTCAGAACTTCATTACTACCCCTTCCCCAGCCCACTTTACTATTTGTCATTTACATAAATGATTTGGATACGAGCAACAGAGGTACAGATGACACCAAAATTGAAGTTGTAGTGGACAGCAAAGAAGGTTACCTCAGATTACAACAGGATCTGGACCAGATGGGCCAATGGGCTGAGAAGTGGCAAATGGAGTTTAATTCAGATAAATGTGAGGTGCTGCATTTTGGGAAAGCAAATCTTAGCAGGACTTATATACTTAATGGTAAGGTCCTAAGGGAGCATTGCTGAAGAAAGAGATTTGGAGTGCAGGTTCATAGCTCCTTGAAAGTGGAGTCGCAGGTAGATGGGATAGTGAAGAAGGCGTTTGGTATGCTTTCTTTTATTGGTCAGAGTATTGAGTACAGGATTGGGAGGTCATGTTGCAGCTGCACAGGACATTGGTTAGGCCACTGTTGTAATACTGCGTGCAATTCCGGTCTCCTTCCTATCAGAAACATGTTGTGAAACTTGAAAGGGTTCAGAAAAGATTTACAAGGATGTTGTCAGGGTTGGAGGATTTGAGCTATAGGGAGAGGCTGAACATGCTGGGGCTGTTTTCCCTGGAACGTCGGAGGCTGAGGGGTGACCTTATAGAGTTTTACAGAATCATAAGGGGCATGGATAGGATAAATAGACAAAGTCTTTTCCCTGGGGTGGGGGAGTCCAGAACTAGAGGACATAGGTTTAGGGTGAGAGGGGAAAGATATAAAGGAGACCTAAGGGGCAACTTTTTCATGTAGTGGGTGGTTCAAGTATGGAATGAGCTGCCAGAGGAAGTGGTGGAGGCTGGTACAATTGCAACATTTAAGAGGCATTTGGATGGGTATATGACTAGAAAGGGTTTGGAGGGATATGGGCCGGTGCTGGCAGGTGGGACTAGATTGAGTTGCGATAGCTGGTCGGCATGGACGGGTTGAACTGAAGGGTCTGTTTCCATGCTGTACATCTCTATGGCTGTTTATCATTCAGCCAATTTTGTACCAATTCTGTTACTGTTTCTTATATTCCTTCAACTTTAACTTTGCCCACAAGTCTGTTTTGCAACACTAAGCACTTTCTGAAAATTAATGCATATCATTGGCAAGATCAACACTCTCTTATCTCATGAAAAAAAAGTCCAGTAAGCTAATCAAACATGGTTTTCCTTCAAGAAATCTAAACAATATAATTGTTCTTAAATGTTATTGGGTCAAAATCCTGGAACTTCAAATTTCCTTCCTAACAGCATTGTGAGTGTACCCACAGAATAATAAATGCACAGTTCAAGAAGGCAGTTCACCACCATCTTTTCAAAGACAAAGACAAAGATGGCTAATATAAATGCTATCCTTGTTAGTAATGTCCAGAAGTGTAAAAACGTTCCAACAATATCACAGAACCCACATTTTTTTTAAAACCAGCCTGTTCAAGACCCCAGTTCTGAAGAAGGGTTACACCCGAAATGTCAACTTCTGCACCTCCTAATGCTGCCTAGCCTGCTGTGTTCTTCCAGCCTCCTGCCTGTATTCCTGATGAAGGGCTTATGCCTGAAACGTCGATTCTCCTGCTCCTCAGATGCTGCCTGACCGGCTGTGCTTTTCCAGCACCACACTTTCAACCCTGATCTCCAGTATCTGCAGTCCTCACTTTCTCCTACCACAGATATTGACATGAATAGGGAAGGTTTTGAAGGATACAGGCCAAATGTTGCAAATGTACTTTAGTTTAGTTTGGGAAATTTGATTGGCATGGACAAGTTGGACCAAAGCATCTGTTTCTGTGCTATATGACTCTATGATTCTATCACCATTGCAGCTGCCAATCAGAAAGAAATTACCCAACATAAAGCATAAAGACATACAAATACAGAAATAGTCATCAATGACTGTAAACCAGGACCTTTTGGGAACATTGAAATTAAAGCTGAGAAGGCCATTTGCTTGACCAAACTCATCAACTAGAGCTCATTTCCTTGCTCTTCTCTTTTATAACCTTCTATTGAAAATATATTTGCAATTATTTTTCTACACTGCCTTAGTAGACACTTGTAACACCATTCCAAAAGGCCTCAGCATGAAAAATATATCTGCTTCCCTTCCATCTTCCAATAACATTCTTGAGGCTACGCTTTCTGGCAAACAATTTGCCAACCTCCGAAAACAATTTGTCGCTAATTATTCTCAGCCCTTTCACTAACCTTGAAAACCACTAACGGATTCCGTTCCGTTTTTAAATTCCTGTCTAACTACCACGTGAAAGAGCTCTAATATTTCAAGTCTCCGATAATGACAGTCATTCGTTCTTGATTTTGTTCTAACAAATATTCACTGTTACCTTTCCCAAGCTCTGTATGGTGGGACTGTTAGAGCCGTGGCCTAAACACCTACATGCATTCCTAATCGCTGTGTTTTGTTTTAAATTACGTTTAGGATTTAAACATCGCTACTTTAATCACAGTAAATAAATCCGAAGGCGCAAATTTCAGGAACAAAATTTAGCAACACACTCAGCCAACATTTAATCCATTCGGAAGACACGATCAATTCGACGTCAACAATTGCTTAAATTTGTATTTCATCTTTTGAATGAAAATCATCCATGGGAATTACTTTTGCGTTGCATTGGAGAGGATCGTGGCACCAGCATCCTCTTACCATATGTAACGAACGAGAGGAGGGTGGGGATGAGCGGTTAAAGGTCCAGGTTAATATCCAACACAAGACCTGCTTTCAGTTGCCAAGGGGGTCGCGTTGGGCCTTATCGACAAGGCCCGCTGACAGCAAACACACACCCACACACTGACATTGACGTTAATGTTAGAAAGGTAAAAGGCTGAACCTGGATCAAACACTTTACCATTACTGACTGACTGACACACAGACAGACATGCAACTCAAGGCCCGAACCCGGAGGATGTGGAGCAGGGGGACTGGCACCGGCCATGACAGCGACAACGGTAAAGGCAGGCCCGATGCGGGCGGCCACGGGCATCCCAGATCCCTTCTCCCGGGCGCAAGAATGAACAAAGAACGATCGGCGCCGCACTCACCCGGCTCTGACAGGAAAATCACAGCTAACTTTCATGAACACCTGCCGAGCGCCAAGCCCGACAACCCTTCCCCCGCCGCCGCTTCAGCCACTAATGCCCCGAGATCTTCAAATCGCTGCTCGTGGCTCCCCCTCCCCCGCCAGCTAGACGGAGTGGCGGAAAAACGGACAGCCGAGTCTCCCGCCGGGCTCGCTCCGAGCGCGTGCTTGCTTATCCACAACAATCAACGGCCGCGAGCTCAACGGCAGCGCCACTGACCCCACCGTCAAATACAAAACCCGGAACTGGATTATACCGCTCCGGATTCCCCCATCCTGCCACCATCGCCCCCGGCTCCCGTTCCGAAACCGCACGGCTCCACCAATCCGCGTCTTCCCATTCGCACGCTCGGAAAGGATGAATGAAGTCCCGGAGCTGCGTCTCTTCGCTTCGAAAGAATTACCCCTCAACCGCCCCAAATTGAATGGCAGCCAGGTTTTGTGCTGGAACTTTATTTTTTCACTTTACACCCTCTGAAAATGAGGGCGACTGAGTTAGTGAAGGTGGTAGACAACAGGATCAGGCACAGGAGGATTTTCGTATACGTGGGCAGGCAGATGGCAGATGTCGATCAAAGTTCAGCCGCTGCCGGCTGGAGCCACTCCTGACATGAGAGCTGCTGCCCGAACCGTGCCACGCTTATCACTCATGCACCATCCTCACACATCCACAAGTTTGCTTGTCTGCAGCCACATTGTAACACTTGTCATATTCAGATCGTTCCCTCTTTCCACTTTGTCCTCAGCAGCTTTTCAACTCAGATGAAATGGCCAAAACTTTGACATCTTTTCAGGATGCGATTTTTCAGAGTTATTTTTGCCTTTGCAATTTTATTTGCCTTATCGTTTCTGTATGGAATTTTTAGCAATTGTACTGCCATCCACATTTCAAAGGCTTCATGGAGATACAAATCCCGGAAGTGGTTAATACTTTAAATAAATAATATGCATTAAAAATATTGGAACTCCCAAATATTTAAATTTGCTGCAACGACGCATGATGAGAGAAGAAAGCAACGCTGGAATTGGGAATCATTAAAAGGACAACAGTGAGGTAACCCCACCCATCATTGATTCAACCATACTTGTAATACGGTGGAAGTTCTGATGTCACAGTGCAGACGTGTCTTGCAGCTATTTAAAAGTTGCAAAGAAAAGCAATCAATGATTTGAGGGATTGGAGGATTATCTTAGAAAAAAAACTAAATTGGGCATGTTCTCACTGGAAAACTGAAGGTTAAAAGTGTTAGGGTTGTTTTTAAAGTTATAGAGGAACTAAATAAATGTCGTCCCTCTGAAGTTATTTAATAAAAGCAAAAAATGATGTAACATTACAGCAGCTCAATTAGCCCATGTGGAGAGGGAAATAAAAGGAATAAGAACTAGGGGCAGGAATGGGATATTTTGGTTATTTCAATATGCTCCACCATTCAGTAACATTAGCATTGAATTGATTGTGGCCTTAACTCCACTTTCCTGCCTATCACTATTCCCATAACATTTGATTGTAGATGAAATTTGTGAGTCCAGCGTTCAATATATTCAATCACCCAACTCTCCACTACTTTCTGTTGTAGAGAATCTAGAGATTAGTAAAACTTTGAGAGAATACATTTCTCTGCAAATTAGTATGAAATCGGAGACACCTTTTTAAATTGCGCCCCCTAATTCTAGGCTGCTCCATGAGGTGACACATGTTCTCAAACCTTACTCTGCAAAGCTCATTCAGAGTCATTTTGATTCAATAAGATGACCTCTTAATCTTCTAAATATCCAGGAGTATAGATCCAACTGCTCAACTTATCCTCATAAGAAAACCCTTCATCCCAGGAATGAACTTAATAAATCTTCTCTGAGCTGCCTCCAATGCAAGTATCCCTCTCCTTAAATGAGATCAAACTATTATATACACAGTATTCTACATATGTTTTCATTAATGTCCTCTATTTTACAAAAACACTTCCCTTTCCTTGCAGTTAAGGTGAATATTCAATTTGGCTTCCTAAATCATTGCTCTACCTACATGCTAATGTTTTGTAATTCGTGTACAAGGACATCCAGATCCCTCTATACCACAGCGCAATGCAGTCTATCTCCATTTAAATGATATTGTGCTTTTCTATTCCTCTTGCCAAAATGAACAAATTCATATTTTCCCACATTATATACAATCTGTCAATTTTCTGTTTACTCACTTAACCTTGCAAACTCTTGCTTACTGGCCTGCCTTTATATTGCCAACTTGCTTACTGGCCTGTCTTTATATTGCCAACAACTTTGGTTTGTTGAGAGAGAAAATGGGGCAGTTAGATTTGTAGACAAAAGAGAAGTGGAAGCAATGATGAGTGTCTCAATGCGCTCTTCAGAGGATGTCAATTAGATGAGGGAAACTAGAGACTGTTAAAGATTCAGAATAGTAAAGACTTTGATAAAAATGTTGCCAATTCTATTTTAATATTAGCACACAAAAGAAAATTAAAACTAAAAACATGTATCAAAACTTTCAATACTCTTTGTGAATACATTTATCATAAATCAGACAGACACTAAATGTATGCTATAAAACAAGACCCATTTTCTTTTGTTTTGATAACAGTAGAACTTCACAATCACATCTCACTGAGGGATCAAGAGCACTCTATGTGCAATTGAAACATTAGTTAGTTAAGTTATAGGAGAGAAATGGCAATGATCAATTACCATATTTTTGATGAACACTCATGACCAATGGTACATTCTGGTTTTCTGGCCTAAGACTATTCCTAAGATTAAAAATATTCTTTCATAAATGTATTAAATGTATAGAAATCTAGAGAGGTATCACAACTGAAAATGTGAATCATAATGGACTTTAATGTTGAATATGTAATGCATTTAAACCAAGATAATAAATATGATTACAAAATAAAATGTATACTATGAATCAGCATAAAATTCTAAGTGGAATCACTAAAGCACTGGAAATGCCAGTACAGTGTAGGGAACCCGTTCCAAAAACTAATACAATGATTCAGTGCATATGCAAATCTCGAGAATATAAATCCAAGGTTATGCACCACTGGCCAATTTACTTCACTGAAGTTTATGGTAACATAGTCAAAGGCATCACCCAATGGCCTTCCTTCAGTTGTGAGCCCAGGCAGTTAACATCAGAAGATTTATTTTTAACAAGGGTGTCTGTCATAGCTGAACCCAATCCTGTCCTCAACCAATGTTAGCATGTGCATTTCCAATAGACTCCTTTAAAGACTGATCAAGAGCAACTGTTTAAAATCTTTTTTCCTCTCCTCAGCCAGGAATATTATATTAGTTGCAAAGCCCCTACACACATCCTGGAAGAGATCAGCTGAAGCAGCACAAATGGGATTCAACATTGGGGATTATCTTGACTCTATATATAGGTCTCTTCTAACAAGCAGTTATAATGATTGTAGAAAGGTGAATCAGTAAGATTTTGCTGCCATAAGTGAGGAAAGCAGAATTGTAAGAAAACAATATGGCCCATGGATGTATTGACACTTTGACAATTCTGTCCAGTATTTCTGATTCTACATCCATTATCTTGTTGGCTGCCATTAGAAATTGAGCTAGTGAAAGAAGAGATCACTTTGGAAGAAGTGTTTGTTTAAGTTCATTGACAGCCTCCTATATGTTTGTGTAAAGCAACAAAGTGCATGCTTTCTAAAACAGCAGTTGCTGGGAAAGCTCAGCAGGTCTGGCAGCAACTATCAAGAAAAATCAAAGTTAAAGTTTCAGGTCCAGTGACCCAACCTCAGATGCTGCCAGATCTGCTGAGCTTTTCGAGAAACTTCTACTTTTGTTTTTGATTTACAGCATCTGTAATCTTTTGTTTTTTTATAAAATGCATGCTTTGATTGGTTCATTATTTTGACAAAAACATTCAAATTAACTTTATGATATGTCTAAAAGATGATAAGCCTTTAGAGTGGAGAGCACTGGCTATAACCATCACCAATGTTGCACTGAAACTTCTCACATTGGCTAAATTTTAATTTCAGTCACTGAAATTGTTACTGCACAAGTAAGGCTAATAATTTATTTTATAATTGGCAAGTAGTAGTAACCAAATCAATTTTCAAAGCCAAATCCCTTGCAATTATTCAAATTATAGATTCATAATTCTAAGTTCAGAAATGGGGATGTTCACTGATGAGTGCACAATGTTTAGCACCATTTGCAATACCTCAGATACTGAAGCAGTTCACATTTAAACATAGCATGACCTGGACAACATCCAGATTTGGACTGATAAGTGGCAAGAAATACTTGTGTCAAGTAATAACAAGTGTCAGGCAATGACCACCTCCAACAAGAGAAAATCTATTCAATATCCTTTAATGTTTGACGGCAGTAACTTTGCTGAATTCTGCACTGTCAACATCCTGAGGTGACCATTGAACAGAAACTGAATTTAACTAGCCATATAAATACTGTGGCAACAAAGCAGGTCAGAGGCAATGAACTCTATAGCAAGTGACCTATCTCCTCAATCCCCAAAGCCTGTCCACCATCTACAAAGCATGAGTAAGTAACATGATGGTATACTTCCCAAAATAAGATAACTATTACTAATTTTGGTTTTATACTTGCTGGTATTCAGTAGTTGTCAGCATTCCATTTTCTTATGGAATTTTATTTTTATTTTAATCTTTACTATGATATATGACTTCAAATTTTTGTACTTACAATCTTTCTCTATTAACCATGCCTTCTTCCCCTCTCCTCCAGTGATCAAATTTGTTTTGAATGATAACATGAAAAAAAATAGTGCACTGTTATCTAAGGCGTTTTCTTTTTCTTCTTATAATGATACCTCTGGGTTATAAAAAAAGTGGCCCAGCTCCAAAATTCTTTCACAATCGGGTGACAGATTGTCACATTAGCAATCAAATGGTACAGAATAATTTGATTTCTAAATGGGGGGGGTTTCAAGTCATTCATTTCAAAGTCAATATGCTATGATTCGTTTTTTAAGTAGATGTTTGATTGTCAGCTATTGTATAGGAAAACATTGTTTTAAATTCTGTAAATGGCTAAGCACCTCATACAATTTTCATAGTACTTTTCTATTCATTATTAGGTACAGGAAATTTCCTAACTACCTGGTGTGACAATAATGTGGTTTTAAGAGGTTAGTTTGTCCTGTTTTTTTTTAAAGAGAGATTTTAAGAAAGAGATGTTGAGCTGTCTAGCTGTCCAGTAAAATAAACAGCTTATGAGGTCTTGGTTTTTTTTGAAAATTGGAACAATAGAAACATCCCGAGTGGATGTAGTCAAACTCCCACAAAACCAGGATCTTTAGTTTTAGCTTTCAGTAGCACAAACTGCTGGGGTTGTAAAAAGCTGCCACATCTCTCTTTGCTATGGCTAAAAGCTAGAGTTCTTTCTCTCTCAGAGTTGTCTATTGATGTTCTTTCCTCCTGGATTGGAGAACTATATGTTCAACGTGTGTTTATGGGATGTTGCTATATTGGAACTGTTAATTAGTAATTTTTACTGCATTTATGATTCTGTTAAGTTTTCCAATAGAGTTAAGTTATTCCAATTCCTTTATTGTTTTATTGTATTTTAACTATAGTGTGTTTTGCTTTAAATCCTGTAGTTTGACCAATCAAATTGTATCTGGAACACAACACCTTACATTTATGTTTAAAATGAGAAAAATTAGGCTATCTTCTGAATATCTTTAGAGGTTTTGGTTTGGTCCGTAATCCTGATCATAATCATAATCACATCCATGTCTTTGTGGGTTTGCTGTTTATAGACTGGTTACCACATTCCCTTTTTATAATAACATTTCAGTAAAGTGCTTTTGAGATGTACAATAGTCTTAAAATACAATCTAAATGCAAATCTTTCAGGGCTAGTCCGGGGCAATAGAACTGACTGGGATACTTAACAGGGTTCAAAGTTTGTGAGAAGATTTGTAATCATTATTGACACCTTTGTAATCATTAAAAACACAGAAATAGAGAACACACACCGGATCATCAACGCCACACTCACAGTAATCCGATTCACTAGAGAGGAAGAAAAGGACAACCAACTCCCATTCCTAGACGTGATGGTACAGAGAACACCAAACGGAGAATTCACCACAAAGGTATACAGGAAAGCCACACATACAGACCAAGTCCTAAACTACGAAAGCAACCACCCCAACACACACAAAAGAAGTTGCATCAAGACACTATTCAAAAGAGCCACAACACACTGCAGTACACCAGAACTGCAAAAAGAGGAAGAAGAACACCTATACAACGTATTTGCCAAAAACGGATACCCGCGCAATTTCATCAACAGATGCCTAAGGGAAAGACAACGGAATGAGGACATGCCGCAACCCAAAGGACTAGCCACACTACCATACATCAAGAGCATTTCCGGACTGACAGCCAGACTACTGCGACCACTAGCAGTACGGTGGCACAGTGGTTAGCGCTGCTGCCTCACAGCGCCAGAGACCCGGGTTCAATTCCCGCCTCAGGCTACTGACTGTGTGGAGTTTTCACATTCTCCCCGTGTCTGCGTGGGTTTCCTCTGGGTGTTCCGGTTTCCTCCCAGGTGAATTGGCCATGCTAAATTGTCCGTAGTGTTAGGTAAGGGGTAAATGTAAGGGTATGGGTGGTTTGCGCTTCGGCGGGTCGGTGTGGACTTGTTGGGCCGAAGGGCCTGTTTCCACACTGTAAAGTAACCTAATCTAATCTAATCTAAAGTAATCTAATCTAATCTAAACACCTATACAATGTATTCGCCAAAAACGGATACCCCCGCAATTTCATCAACAGATGCCTAAGGGAAAGACAACGGAACGAGGACATGCCACAGCCCAAAGGACTAGCCACACTACCATACATCAAGAGCATTTCTGAACTGACAGCCAGACTACTGCGACCACTAGGACTCATAACAGCACACAAACCAACAGCCACTCTCAGACAACAACTCACCAGAACGAAGGACCCGATACCCAGCATGAGCAAAACCAATGTAGTGTACAAAATCCCATGCAAGGACTGCACAAAATACTACATAGGACAAACAGGAAGACAGCTAACGATCCGCATCCATGAACACCAAGTAGCCACGAAATGACACAACCAGCTATCCTTAGTAGCCACACACGCAGATGACAAGCAACATGAATTCGACTGGGACAACACTACTATTATAGGACAAGCCAAACAGAGAACAGCCAGGGAATTCCTAGAGGCATGGCATTCTTCCACAGATTCAATCAATAAGCACATCGATCTGGACCCAATATACCGACCACTGCAATAGACAGCTGGAACTGACAACCGGAAGCGGCAGATTCAAACCACTACAAATGCCGGAGGAAAGATCACAGAAGCGCTTCACAGGAGGCTCCCAAGCACTGAGGATGTCACCTAGACAGGGGACGAAACGTCTGCAACACAAATTCCCAGCTCAGCGAACAGAACCACAACATACTTAACAGGGGATTGGCATGGATGAGATGGGCTGAATACCCTCCTTCTCTGCTTTAATAACACTCCAGTTGGTCTTTTTGTCTCGCAGCTCTATGTTTGTTAGTTACACATAGTTAGTTGAAATAGCTGAACGTAAGTTTGGGGACTTTGTATTTTCCATATTGCTACTAATAAATTGTATTAAAATTGGGTATAAGACATTCTGAAACTGCCAAAACTTTCTTTTAATGAAATACAATTATATGTCGTTTTCAGCCAAGTTCGCTAAAATCTAACTCTAGTCACTAAACTAGTCAAATAATAAGACCACAATACTTTTAAGGATGGAATTCCAGGCTTTTGACCCGACAACATTGAAGGAACAGGTTGGTTGGAGGAGATTTTGCTAAAATATAAATCTAAATGGAAACTCAATGATAAGTAACGAATCTCTCTACTAGTGTAGTTACAACCTGGAGAATGAAACAATGAAGGCAGTTTGTATAATTTTGAGAAATAAAAGAAACTTGAAAAGAATTTAATTAAAAATTCTTTAAAAAGATGTTATTCGCTATGTTGCTTGTAAAACCAATGGCCTGATATTTCCTGAACACTTATGAAGTACTCCGATAGCATAGTGCATAATTTCTAGTGGATTCTAACTGGAGTAACGCATGCCATTACTGGCACCATTCCATAATTTTGTTATCCTCAGCAGATCAATTGAAAATGAAACATAGTAGTCGCATTCATGCTGATCATAAGTTTGCTGATTGAATATTCATTTGGTGTTGCTGCCGCCTAGACTATTACAGAATGTTGTGGATTTGGAGTGGTTCAAGTGACATGTTTCTTTTTCATCATCATTCAAATAATTAAATAAATGGACCCTAATGAAAGGAAATATTGAAATTACAAGCAATCTCGCAGTGACAACAATGATGGTCCCTCAGCATCTTCCTTGAACCAAATGCTTTCTCTACCTTTATGATACTTTAGATCTGGAGAAATCTTCACTATGTTCTCAATTTACTTGCACGCTTGCTGATGTTAACTCTTCATTTAAAATTGGCACTAAAAATGTGCTGAGGACAAATTTCGGGCACAGTTAATGGGAACAGGGATCACTTTGCCAAAGGGATTAATTTGTGTATCTTCCATAGGAAGGAAATGTGCAACATTTGAAGCAGTAATTCTGACAGAGCTGTGGAGACAAACCAAGGAATGGATTAGATTTGCATGCTCCAGTGAAGGGTTACATTTGTGCAGTAAAATTTTATAAACTCATATAACACTTAATACTTATTTTTACATGGAAATTAAGTATAATAAAACATTAATACAAAATTTAAAATATAACCTGAATTATTTTCATATCTTTTTATATAAAACTAGTTACTTGTCCTGTTGGAAAAGCATAGCAGGTCAGGCAGCATCCGAGGAGCTGCTGACTTCCTGTGCTTTTCCAGCATCACACTCTTCACTCTGAACTCCAGCATCTACAGTCCTCACTTTCTTCTAGTTACTTGTCTTGAAAGTGGAGCAATGTCTTGGGAAGCAAATGTACTCTGCCTTGTTACAAAAAAAACACCAGACTTTTTTTAATGTAGATTTCACAGTCAGTTATTCGATTTTCTGGATTTGGATGGTTCAGTATAGTCCACAAGAAACTTTGCTGATGTGAATTCTAATGTTTGCTTTGGAACTATTTAAATAAGCATGGAAATAGTCAATGGAAGTGAATTCTAGCATAAAATTCAAATCTTTTATTCAAATAAATTCAAAGAAATTCCTAATAATTGTTTTTTACTTCTTCAACAAAACACACATAAATACTTATAACTTTACCAAAATGAATTCCAATAAATTACTTTGTTCCCTTCAATGAACATCATTAATAAATGTATAATTAAGGGGAAGGAAGTTTCTGAATTGTCACACAACATAAATAATTAAATGAGAGAACTAGCGCCCATCAATATTTTTCAGAGATCTGTGATAGTATACATTTCCTGTACAAGTCATCCATGTAGTTTTTACGCATGCAAGTATACTGCTAGCCAGTTATTGATAATGTTGAATAAGTTAGCTGTTGGATAAGTAGCAACAGTCTATGACTCATTTTCATTCTAAAAGCCACCACCTTCTAAATCAAATGTAATAATCTGTCACTGCGCCACATTAGCAGAACAGATAAGGAAAATAATTGATTGACAAAGAAAAGCATGTTTGTGCGTAAGTCATAATATAACAGAAGCTTAACAGAACTCAATAGAACATAATTTTCCTTTAATCATAATTACCTCTTTCACTCACATCATTTCACAATGTTCCAGCACACTCTGTTGGTAGACATAGGGACAGCAGGCCATTGTCAGAATGCTTGAGAATCTCAGAGTCATACCCTTTTTCAGTGCCCCCTTTAAAAGCCATGAGTGCTCTGCCCTTCAGTGGTTATAAGCAGTGCAAACCAGATTCCATCTGCTTGTTGTGAAAATTGCTCCCATCAATAGAAACTGTTTCTCCCTATCTACTCTGTCTCGACTCTTCATGATTTGAACACCTCTACCAAATCTCCGGTCAACCTTCCTCTTCTTGAAGAAGAGCAAGCCACATTTTTAAGCATTTATGTAAATGAAGTTACTTATCCCTGGAACCATTTTTGTAAATGTTTAATCAATCTCTCCAATGATTTCACATACTTCCTAACATGTAGCATTCAGAATTAGTGATAATACACAATTTGATGCCAAACTTGCACATCAAAAACTTGTATCTTTTGTACTCTGTGTCTCTATGTATAAAGCTCAAGTGCATTTTTTTAAACTGCATTCTTAACTTGCTGTGCTGCCTTCAATTAATTCTGAATTAATATTTTTGCACCTGAGAAGTGACGATCAAGATATATCTGAAAGCAAATACTATATAACATAATTATCTGCAGCTCCAGAATGCTGTTGGGTAGTGAAACATGTAAGGACTAGTTAAGTAAAAAAAAATTAAAATAACAAACTTGTATGGCTCAAAATAAATTTACCCTAAAAACATGCCAGGTAATGACAGTCTTCAACATGAGATGAACTAACCATCACTCTTTGACATTCAATGCCATAAGCATTGCTAAATCCCCCACTATCACCATCCTGGGAATTATCACTGACCAGAACTTGAACTTGACTAACCATACAAACACTGGATCATGAAAAAATGGGTCAGAAATTAGGAATCCAGTAGTGAGTAACTTACTTCCTGACTCCCCCAAGTAAGGCCATCATCTACAAAGCAAAGGTCTAGAGCTCTATGGAATATTCCCCATTTGTCAGAATGAGTGCAGTGCCAACACCACTCAAAAAAACTTGCCACCATCCTTGGCAAAACTGCCTACTTGATTGGCAACATGCCCACAAACATTCATCCCTTTCATCAACCACACACAGTAGATCAGAGTGCACCATTTACAGTGCACAGCAGAAATTCACTAAGGCTCCTTAGACAGCACCTTGCAAACACAACCACCACCATCTAGAAGGGCCACAGCAGCAGATACATCAGAACATCATCACGTGCAGGTTCACCTCTGGGTCCCTGATCATCCTCCCTTGGAAATATATAGCAATTCTTTCCGTGTTCCTGTGTCAAGATCCTGGAGCTTCCTCCCTGACAGCTATGGATCTACATACGCTAAATGGACAGCAGTGATTCAAAAAGGCAGTTCTGCCTAACTCTTAAGGCAGTTAGGAACAGGGAATAAATGATGGCCTAGCCAACAATGTCCCTATTACATTTTGTTTTAATCCGTGACAATCATTTGGATTCTATAGTTGGAAAATTAGAATATACAGTAAACAAATTAATGTAATTTTCACGTTTCATTATAGCTTTATCATGTTATCTAATTGGGAGAGTGGGGAGATGGTCAGATTGTGGTAACATCACTGAATTAATAATCCAAAGATCCAGGCCGGTACTCTGGAGTTATTGGTTCAAAATCTCACCATAGGTAGAATTTGAATTTACTCAATAAATCTGGACTATTAAGCTCGTAATGGTGGCTATGAAACTATCATTTATGGTTAATAAAGAACGTTCTGCTTCACTGATGTACTTCCAGGAAGGAAATCTGTTGTCCGTACTTGGTCTAATGTCCAAGTAACTCCAGATCCATGGCAATGTGTTGATTCTTTATTGCCCTGAAATGATTGAGTAAGCCATTCAATTCAAGGACAATTAGAGATAGGTACCAAATGCTGGCCTTGCCAGTGACACCCACATCCCATATATGAAGAAACAAAATTAACACTTTTTTGAGTACTCTTCCCTATTTTTTCCTTTGCCACATGTGTCATATCTGAGGGGAAAAGCAAACTATGGTCTGACATCCAAACACTACTTTGGACAAACAGGCAGAAATCTAGCACCAGGACACATGAACATCAACTAGCCACAAAAAGATACGACCCACTCTCACTAATACCCTTACATATGAGTGAGGAAGGATACCACTTCGACTGGGACAACACATCCATCCTTGGACAAGCAAAACAGAGACACGCACGAGAATTCCGAGAAGCGGGGCATTCCAACTGGAACTCTATCAACAAACACATTGACATGGATCCCATTTACCACCCCCTGAGAAAAAGAACAGGAAATGACATCACCATAGGAAATGACATCACCAACCCAAAGAAACCCAAACACATAAATAGAAAGCGGGTTACACCACCAGTGCTTCATCCGGAGGCTCACTGAGGATTTTACCTAGTACAGTGACAAGACACCTGAAAATTAACCTTCCAGCTCAGTGAGCAAACCTACATCCAGTTGGGATGCAGTTAGCAAGTAACTAGAAAAGCCAAGACAATGTTTTTATTTATTGTGAGGAGAATTATGCTCACCTATTGTCTGCTCTCCCAGAACTACAAGAGGCTTCGCCTTATCTTCAGAACTGAACTGGACCCAAAAATTTAACTCTGATTTCTCTTCACAGATGCTGCCAGACCTGATGAGCTTTTCCAGTAACTTCTGTTTTTATTTCTGATTTACAGAATCCACAGTTATTTTGGTTCTTCTTATTTTTCCTTGTCTTCACCTTCCAGCCCAATAGCCCCCAAATTCAAGAACATCTTCCCCTCCCTTTTCTGTACCAGCATTCTATAAGAACCTTACCCTCCATGGCACCTTAATCCACTCTTCAATTAGCCCCAACATCTCCTCTCACAAGAGATGCTAGTCATAGAGGGCCTGTAAAAAGGCACAGGGATGAGGATACAGAATTACTCCCCACACATTGCTTCCAATGCAGGCAGCACACAAAGTCTGCATACTTGTAATGTGCAGTCAATATTAAGCATGCTATTGAGTGGCTGCATTCCTAGCAGGGCTTGCAAAAATGAGAGGATAACAAAATTTAGTGCCAGATTGCAAGTTTAAAAGGGAGCTACATTCTGCCTCATCACCTCAGGAGATCTCCCATCCACAGCTTCCAACCTCATAGTTCGGGAACCCTATACCGCCCGATTCTACCTCCTTACCAAGATTCACAAGCCTGACCACACCCATTGTCTCAGCTTGCTCCTGTCTCACCGAACCCATCTCGACCTAGCTCAATACTGTCCTACCCCCCCAGTCCAGGAACTCCCACATACATTCAAGACAGAACCCACACCCTCCACCTCCTCCGAGACTTCCATTTCCCTGGCCCCCAATGCCTCATCTTCACCATGGACACCTAATCCCCCCTAACACCTCCATTTGCCATGACCTGAGCCTCCAAGCCCTCTGTCTGTTGCTCTCCTGACGTTCCCATCAGTACCCTTCCATTGACACTCTCATTCATTTGGCTGAATTGGTCCTCACCCTTAACAATTTCTCCTTTGAATCCTCACACTTCCTCCAGATGAAAGGGGTAGCTATGGTCACCCGCATGGGCCCCAGCTATGCCTGTCTCTTTGTTGGCTACGTAGAACAGTCCATCTTCCGTAGTTACATTGGCACCACTCCCACCTCTTCCTTCGCTACATTGATGACTGCATCGGTGCCACCTCGTGCTCCCGTGAGGAGGTTGAGCAGTTCATCAACTTCACCTACACATTCCACCCTGACCTTAAATTCACCTAGACCATCTCTGACACCTCCCTCCCCTTCCTTGACCTCTCCATCTCCATCAATGATGACCGACTCAACACTGACATTTTTTACAAAGCCACCAATTCCCACAGCTACCTGGATTACACCTCTTCCCACTCTACCTCCTGCAAAAATGCTATCCCGTATTTCCAATTCCTCCGCCTCCGCCGTATCTGCTCCGAGGAGGACCAGTTCAAACACAGAACACATCAGATGGCATCTTTCTTTAAAGACCATAATTTCCCTTCCCATGTGGTTGAAAGTGCCCTCCAACGCATCTCATCCATGTCCTACACCTCTGCCCTCCAACCCCACCCCTCCAACCGCAACAAGGACAGAACCCCCCCCGATCCTCACCATCCACCCTACCAACCTCCGCATAAACCGCATTATCCACCGACATTTCCGCCACCTATAAATGGACCCCACCACCAGGGATATATCCCCACCCTATCCGCTTTCCGCAAAGACCGTTCCCTCCATGACTACCTGGTCAGGTCCATGCCCCCCAACAACCCACCCTCCCCTCCTGGCACCTTCCCCTGCCACCACAGGAATTGCAAAACCTGCGCCCACACCCCCCCCCCCCCCCCCTCACCTCCAGCCAAGGCTCCAAAGAAGCCTTCTACATCCATCAAAATTTCACCTGCACATCCACAAACGTCATTTATTGTATCTGTTGCTCCCGATGCGGTCTCCTTTTCATTGGGGAGACTGGATGCCTCCTCGCAGAGCGATTTAGGGAACATCTCTGGGACACCTGCACCAATCAACCCCACCGCCTCGTGGCCGAACATTTCAACTCCCCCTCCCACTCTGCCTCCTCCACCGCCGCTCCCTCACCACCTGACGCCTGGAGGAAGAACGCCTCATCTTTTGCCTCAGAACACTTCAACCACAGGGCATCAATGTGGACTTCACCAGTTTCCTCATTTCCCCTCCCCCACTTTACCCAGTTCCAACCTTCCAGCTCAGCACCATCCTCATGACCTGTCCTACCTGCCAATCCTCCTTCCCATCCATCCGCTCCATCCTCCTCTCTGACCTAACACCTGCATCGCCACCTCCATCCACCTATTGCACTCTTAGCTACCTTCTCCCCAGCCCCACCCCCCCCCCTCCCATTTATCTCTCCACCCCAGAGGCTCCCTGCCTCATTCCTGATGAAGGGCTTTTGCCCGAAATGTCGATTTTCCTGCTCCTTGGATGCTGCCTGGCCTTCTGTGCTTTTCCAGCACCACTCTAATCTTGACTCTGATCTCCAGCATCTGCAGTCCTCACTTTTGCCTAGCTACAGTCTAACCTGAGGTAAAGGCAGGAAATCATTCTACAACCACCTCTGACCTGTACAGAACGCAGCGTGGCAGAAACATATTCGATAAATTTCACAAGCTACATTGGAGGAGGAGGCAGAGTTATCACTTCTCCAGAGGGATGCCAGGAAGCCCTCCAGGCAAACTTTATGATACACTAGCAATGAAAGTCCAGCTGTGATTTTGTGTGCAATATGTTCTGAGTTGATTTCTGTTCTAAGGTGTTGCAGGAATGCATTCTTTTTCCTGGATTCACGATGAGAACTATTTCTATTTAAGTACACGTATGCAGAAGCAGCCACTGAGTACAATCAAATCTCTACATCTTCAAATAACAAAAAACTTGTGACATTCATTTGAGAGTTTCCTTTTCTCAAACATTAAAAATGGATTAAAATTATTATAGTTTATTAAAGCAATACATTTCTAAACCCACATTTCCTAATCTTTTTGGATTCTTTATCAAAGTGAAAGTCAGGATGTTCCACATGAATAATCAGTGCAGACCCAGCTTCTTTATTTCAGGCACTCAGACATAACAGATGGAGAAACAGTTTTCTTGTGTTTATCAATCTGTTTGGATGCTTTATGTAGAACTTGAACCCAGACCTCTCAGCCGAAAGCTGAACATTACCACTACACAAGACACTGGCAGAAACAGTTATAAATTGAAAATGAGTATTTTCACTCTTTCCAGTTACAGCTCACTCTACTACTTGAACAAGCTGAAGCTGTTGAAAGATGAAAATGGTATTTCTATGTAAGTTGAAATTCTGATGGTAATGGACAGAGTTTGTAATGTGCTTCGTGAATCCCAGTTTCCAAGGTTTCTTGTGATTTTGCCAGTGAATGGATTGCTGAAGCTACGAAATAACTTATTAAAATGGGTCCAGGAGAAGAAAGAGTACTCCTTCTTGGCCTTCAAAGTATTGCCAGCTATTACCAGTACCTTTTCAGTCCCTCTGTCAGATCCTTTACTTTTGCCTTTTCAATCTTATACAGCTTGGCATGGTGGCTCAGTGGTTAGCATTGCTGCCTCACAGTACCAGATTCAATTCCAGCCTCAGGTGACTGTCTGTGTGGAGCTTGCACATTCTCCCTGTGTGCGTGGGTTTCCTCTGAGTGCTCTGGTTTCCTCCCACAGTCCAAAAATGTGCAGGTTAGGTGAATTGGCCATGTTAAATTGCCCATCATGTTAGGTGCATTAGTCAGACGGGGGTGGGTTGCTCTTTGGAGGGTTGGTGTGGACTTGTTGGGCTGAAGGGCCTGTTTGCACACTGTAGGTAATCTAATCTAAACTCCCATTTATTGAGGAAGTGTAGTGAGATATCAATTTTGCACCTGCAGCTCATCACATTGCAATTAAACCAAAACTGAATTTGAGTCATTGCTTTGGCATGTCAAATTTCTAGTTGATGCAGTTGGTTCAATTAATGTTGTTTGGGATTCTAATATCATCTGAGATTCCAAAACGTTGGCAGTTGTTGAAGTTTGTCAGGCCAATCATATCCAGGACCTGGAGTCTAGTAATGAGTTTGCAGTGGTAAAAGCTTATCATGCCATTGCTACAGTCTTTGGTGAAATTAAATTATTTGCAGTGGCGATGGTTAAATTCTATGATTTATACAATTTAGGTTTGTACCGCTGAATATATGCAATTAACTCTTTAAATACCAATTGAAATGTTAGATAGTTTCAGTACTCTGATTTATTTCTCAATTATTTTCCAATTGATAATCTACAAATATAGTCTTGTTTTTGTAACCTATTTCCTAAAACAAGATGTTATTGTTTAGAAGGATGAAATGACTACACCTTGGGTTTAATATACACGTAATGATTG
Source organism: Chiloscyllium plagiosum (assembly GCF_037043375.1). NCBI lineage: Eukaryota > Metazoa > Chordata > Chondrichthyes > Orectolobiformes > Hemiscylliidae > Chiloscyllium > Chiloscyllium plagiosum. The sequence continues at coordinate 38,826,531 of NW_028270161.1, forward strand.
AATTCAGTTATTTGGGCATGTCACTGAAAGATTACCTCGGCATCAAAATGATTGGAGATGCTCCTAAAGACTTCGAAAATTAAACAATTATAAGTAGATATGCAAAAAATAAATGTGTAGAAGAGGAGTGGAAAAAAAATCTAAGAATGTTGCAATAATCACCATCAAAAGACAAACAACATTAATTCAGAAGATAACCATCCCTCTCCTAGACTTTAAGAAATTCTTGTGAAGTAGTATATCTTGAATTCCAGAGCATTTGACATAGTTCTACATGAAAGACCGCTGTTTAACATTAAGGAGGTTGAGATTCATGGATAAGGAAATATCTCAGGGGAAGGAAACAGCAGATACAATTTAGAAGATTGGATGTGTAACTAGTTAATTGAAGTGCTCGAGGGATTATTGTTGGTACTGCTACTTTTTCTAATTGGCTGAAGTAACTCTGGTTTCAACGTAAAATGGAATCTGATTAAATTTGGTAAAAATATCAAGTGAGATAGTTGAATCTGAATTGACTTGAACCAACAAAATAGATAAGCAGCTAGGTGAAAAATTATATATATAAATGAAAATACTGCACCGAGAAAGAAAATAAAAGATAACACATATACACCACAAATGGTGCTGAAGTAACTAAAGATACTGAAAGAAATCCTGTAATTCCAATTATTTTAATATGCAAAACATTCAACATTCCTGTCTGCCCTGACCCTGGATACCAAACAATCAGAATGCACCCAAATATTTGTAGCAACTTGAACCTGTTTCCCTGAGTTTCATTTCAACAAACAGCTAGTGAACCCCTCTGTAAAGTCCTTGTTGGTAGAAAATAAGGTTAAGAAATTTAGTGGATCAACGTGATCTCCAGCACAGGGAAATGGGATCAAGATCTGGTGCTGTCCAACTTTCTGTACCTGAAAGAAAAAGAAACTTACTTCAAACTTACTGCATATCCCACTCTGATGTTTTGATGATGAGATTTAGTTCTTCTTTGCACCTAGCAAAATGGAAATCCATCTGTAGAAATCCCTGCGGTGAGGTGCATATTGAATTCCATAAAACATTTCAAGCATCAATGTAAAAGATAAAAACTTAAAACTGAGCACCCAGTGAGCTTAGACTTTCCAGTCCATTACAGCAGAATAATTAAATCAACCTGACATTTCCTGTGTTGAACTCATTTGTATTCCAGATACATCATTCTTCACTAAATGCATGTTGGAATGAGACCAAGTCTTCTGCTGCCATAGTTCAGAAATGTCTTATCTAATAGTTAAAGCATTGATTACTAACGCTTTACACAGTGGGTGAGCAGACAAAGGAGAAAATGAGCTTATCCAGTTTAGAGAATTTACAGGCAAACATTATATGTGATACTGGCAGAGTAGAGTATGCATTTGGTTAACCTCAAAAGGGAAAGGCTGCCTGACATCCATCATTTGTTAAATACTGGCCTAGAATCACATCTACTAATCATCAGCATTTTTCTGCAATTGCAAAAATAACTAAAGCTATGAAGTTCCACATGGCCGGCTTCTTCAAGGCATTGAAGAATGTTTATATTGATATTACCAGCTCTTTTATGCTGTTGTAGAGTATTCACAGGTTCTGGGCTATGATTACAATTTTCTAATATGGTAACTTATTGATGCATACAAAGACACCTACTTAAAAAAAGTCGTAAGGGTGCGCTGCAAGAAACGACAGTGGTCAGCAGGACTGTGCCACAAGTTTGACTGAAATTATTGTTGGAGCACAGGAAGATTTACAAAAAGTTATGCAGTGATAGGAATAGACAAGTCACAAGTTTCTCTTAGTTTGCTTCAGGTTCCTGGTTTGCCAAGTTAATCTGCATTCACAAGTTTCAGCTAGACAACAGCAAAGCTTCAATTGGACGGAATCTGGGAAATGAGAAAATGTTGGCTAAGGTTTCCATTCCTGGAAGCTCTTTCAGCAGACTATGAAACTATTTTTTAAAAGCTACAAAGACGCACAAAGAAACTTTAAAAATGGAATGTTGGCATTTATCAGGAGATTGGAATTCCAGTTGAAGAAGTGAAGTTTGTGTTGTGCAGAGCTTTCACCAGGCACCATCTGGAGTATTATGTTCAGTTTGGAGAACCAAACAAAAAGGGAGACACTTTGAAAGGGATACAGCATAAATTAAACAGAATTACAAGTAAGATTTTAAATAGTTAAAATATCAAACTCAGAGGTATAAACTTGGCCCCTATACAAAATTCTCTCTCTTTTTGCTGCATGTGGCTGGTTTGTTTCCCATGAGGAACATTTTAGTTGCAGTTAGAGGGAACATCAGTTGAGTTTGAAAAATCAAGGGATAATAAAATTAAGGTAATTAATAATATAAAGCAACTTGATAGGATAGATATAGATAAACTTTTCTTCTTGTACCAAGGGAGGCAATGGCCTAGTGGCATTATCACTATACTTTTATTCCAGAAACGCAACTAATGCACTGAGGACCTGGATTCCATACCCTCCACAGCAAATGGTAAAAATTGAATTCAATAAAAATCTAGCATTAATAATCCAATGAAGACCATGAAACCATTGTCAGAAAAACCCAACTGGTTCATTAATGTACTTCAGGGAATAAAATTGCCATGCTTACCGGGTCTGGCCTACGTGTGACTTCAGAACCACAGCAATCTGATTGACTGTGAAATAGCCTAGCAAACCATTCAGTTGTACAGTCACTACAAAGTCATAAAGAAATGAATCCAGATTGATCACTTAGCATCAACCTAGGCACCTGAAAAGACAATGACAGAAACAGCACTGTCGACCCTCCAAAGTCCCCTAGCCAAGCTCTTCCAGTACAGTTACAACACTGGCATCTACCTGACAATGTGGAAAGTTGCTCAGGTATGTCCTGTACATAAAAAAAGGACAAATCCAAAAGACCCTTTTACTGCTCCATTAGTCTACTCTCGATCATCAGTAAAGTGATGGAAGGTATCATCCATTGTACTATCAAACAACACCTGCTCAGTGACGGCCAGTTTGTGTTCTGCCTGGGCCACTCAACTCCTGACCTCATTACTACCTTGGTTAAACAAGGACAAAAGAGCTGAATTCCACAGGTGAGGAGAGAGTAACAGCCCTTGACATGAAAACTGTATTCGACTGAGTGTAGCATCAAGAAGCCCTAGCAAAGCTGGAATCAATGGGTATCAGGGTGCAAACTGTCCTCTAGTTGGAGTCTAACCTGGCACATAGGGAGATGGTTATGGTTATTGGAGGTCAGTCATCTCAGCACAAGGAGTTCCTTAGGGTAGTGTCCAAGACCCAATCATCTTCAGCTGCTTCACAAATGACCTTCCCTCCATCAGAAGGTCAGAAGTGGGATGATTGCACGATGTTCAACACCGTTCACAACTCCTCAGGTACTGAAGCAATCAATGTCCAAATGCAACAAACTCTGGACAAAACCTGGGCTTGGGCTGACAAGTGGCAGGTAACATTTGTGACACACAAATGCCAAGCTATGACCAACACCAATAAGAGGCAATCTATTGACGCCTCTTGACATTCAATGATGCTACCATTACTGAATCCCCTATCAAAATACTGGGAGTTATCATTGACCAGAAACTCAACTGATCTTGTGACATAAACAGTGACTAAAACAGCAAGTCAGTGGATAGGAATACTACAGTAACTCTCTTTTTGACTCCAAAAGCCTGTTCACCATCTACAAGACTTAAGTCAGGAGTGTGATGGAATGCTCCCCACTTGCCTGGATGAGTGTAGTTCCAACAACACTCAAGAATCTTGACGCCATCCAGGTCAAAGCAGCACACTTGATTGGCACTACATCCATAAGCATGCATTCCCTCCATCATCAATGTTCAGTAGCAGCAGTGTGTACTATCTGCAAGATGCGCTGCAAAAATTCACCAAACTCATTAGACAGTACCTTCCAAACCCACAACCATATCCATCTAGAAGGACAAGGGCAGGAGATAAATGGGAATATCACCACCTACAAGGTCCCCTCCAAGCCACTCACCTAATGACTTAGAAATATATCACCATTCCTTCACTGTTGCTGGGTCAAAATCCTGGAACACACTCCCTAAGGGGATTGTGGTCAATCCACAGCAGGTGGACTGTAGTGGTTCAAGAAGGCAGCTCACCACCACCTTCTCAAGGACAACTAGAGATGGGCAATGAATGCTGAGGATGCCCACATCCTACAAATTAATTTTTAAAAATTCAGGACCACAGAGCATAACCTTAAAATTTGAGTGAGATAATTTCAGAATAAAATCAATAAACACTTTCACACAAATAGAAAAGGAAACATGGAACCCACTACTCACAAAAAGCTACATATAGTTGGTTTTTAATTTGTATAGATTTGAGTTAAGTATCATAATCAAGGAATATGAAGCAAGAACAAATAAATGGAACAAAACATTGTGGATGTTGGAGATTTTTGAAGCAAAAATAGCAAATAGTGGAGAAACTCAGCAGATCTGGCTGCATCTGTGGAGAGAAAAACATAGTTGACATTTCAGGTCTTAGAGGAGAAAGTGAGGTCTGCAGATGCTGGAGATCAGAGCTGGAAATGTGTTGCTGGAAAAGCGCAGCAGGTCAGGCAGCATCCAGGGAACAGGAGAATCAACGTTTCGGGCATAAGCCCTTCTTCAGGAATGAGGAAAGTTTGTCCAGCAGGCTAAGATAAAAGGTAGGGAGGAGGGACTTGGGGGAGGGGCATCAGAAATGTGATAGGTGGAAAGAGGTCAAGGTGAGGGTGATAGGTCAGACTGGGGTGGGGGCGGAGAGGTCGGGAAGAAGATCTCAGGTTAGGAAGGCGGTGCTGAATTTGATGGATTTGACTGAGACAGGGTGGGGGGAGGGGAAATGAGGAAACTGGTGAAATCCGAGTTCATCCCTTGTGGTTGGAGGGTTCCTAGCCGGAAGATGAGGCGTTCTTCCTCCAACTGTCGTTTTGTTGTGGTCTGACGATGGAGGAGTCCAAAGACCTGCATATCCTTGGTGGAGTGGGAGGGGGAATTGAAATGTTGAGCTACAGGGTGGTTGGGTTGGTTGGTCCGGGTGTCCCAGAGGTGTTCTCTGAAACGCTCCGCAAGTAGCCGACCTGTCTCCCCAATATAGAGGGGGTCTTAACCTGAAATGTTAACTCTGTTTTGCACTCTAAAATCCTGCCACACTTGCTGAATTTTTCCAGCACTACTGTTTTTCTTTTCCAAATAAATGGAGTTCAGCTGAATTATTTAATTGAAAGGTAAACAGGCTTGATCTGTTTCTGTGCTCTTTTCTAAATATGGTGTATGCTTTTCATTCAACAATACAGAGAAATATCATTTTTGACATGTGAGGAGAATCAAATCAGTGCATATTTGATTTGGTTAATTTTCAGTTAATAAACCAAAGTTTCCTCATCCAGAAGTATGTACACAAAGTTTTAAAAAAACTGAAGGAAATATGTTGTAAGACTTCAGAATAGTGAATCCAACATGAATATCTAGCAAGGAGTTACTGGTTCTTAAGTGGAATTTCATTAATAAAATTGTTTGCTTTGCATTCTAAGAAACTATAAGTTTAATGCAAAAAGGGTGAATTTACACAAAATACCTCAAGGGTATTCACCTTACAAATGTACAAGTTAGGATGATTTGTTACAATATTATATCTAGAATACATCTAAAATATATTTAATATATACACAATTAAATTTTAAAAACTAGAGCAGACTTCATTTATTGAACACAAATTTGAGGTAAATCGCTTTAGTGAACATCCATGTATTGTTCTTGGCATTTTCACTGTTTGGCTTTATGTCAATTCTGTTTGAACAGTAATACCTCAACTGAGCAACAGATGTAATGAAATTCCATGTTAACAGACTGTGAACTGGGACTGGAAGATGAAAGTGTATTTAAACAAGATCCATCTCACTTAATAAAGGTAAATGCACCAGAAAAGGTGAGTAAAGAAAACAGAATTTAGAGGATCTAATTGGTGAGATCAGCCAAGATTTCAGTTATTGATTAGAGGCATCGGAGACCAAATGTAGCACCTTCTCTGCTACCCTGCCTGAGATCAGTTTACTCAACACACATCAATGATTCAACCCAATATTTTTCTGCTTTATATTATTCGGTGGGTAATAGAGCAAAAATATTTACCTACAAAGCAATTAGAGGTGCAATCATCTCTCACCCCCACCTGCATTAACTTTTTTTTAAAAAAGTTATTTCTAACAGTTTCAAATTAAAATATACAACTCGCCACAGTTCCATGATAGCACTCGTAACCAAACTGCTCTTAGTCGCAAGTTTTCAACAGGCTTGCTGCTTCACATCTTGTTCCCTTGATATTCAGTAAGAAAAAGCCAAACAAAAAATGCTGCAAGTTAGCACTCTATTAATCTATGGGAAGCAGCAGTCCTGAATATTTTTAGGACTTAAGCCTGAGGAAAATTACTCAATTTTTATTTGAAATGGGCATTCTTGAAATCTGAAATGACAGAACTTGCTCAATGCTCAATTACGCTGGGGTGATTGGGCCACCTCTGAGAGAGGGTCTTTAGTGTTAATTGCCAAGGAGCGTGACCCTCAACAAAAAAATTAAGAATTGAAGGAACAGTGTACTGTATATTACATAAATAATCATTCCCGGCATCAAATACTGAAAAAAGAACATATAAATCTGTTATATAGAATACACAAAATAAATGTCCTGTATAATGTTTAATCAGTCAATTTGTAAGAATTAGATTACAAAAATCAAGTGGAGAATAACTTATGATTGGTGGTCAACTCAGGTGAAAACTGCAATGACTTAACAGGAGCTCCCTCTAGTGCCCTAGACCAGGGATGATAAATACCATGTCGAAATGCAAACAGATGCACAAAGGCTTTCTGCTTCTCACCAGAGGGCAGAAAGTTTTTGTTGTCAAAGTGAATGCTTTGCTTAGATTTGTCATCATCAACAACATTGGCCACAGGGCCTAACCCTGATTATGGTGTTCAAAAGCCTAATTGTACCATGTTTACAAAATCTTCAGGGTCATCCATCTGATTGGGAACAACTTGTAAAACTGATAATTGCACACAGACTGGAAACCAACTCTTATGTCAACTAAACTTACATTTGCAGCATATTGTTATCCAGTCACTGTACATGCTAAACCAACACCCAGGGAAGATTGTAATCTAACACCCACTTAGTTAAACCAACATGGCGGGAGAGTGCAGCTATTTCTCTTGATAGAAATCTCTAGGTGGGTGCCAAGTTTGGCAGTTTCACTCATTGAAAATAACAGCTATTAAATCCCACTCCCACATCATGTTAGCTCCATTAATTCATGGAATAAATGATCCATTCTTTGAGAGTTGAAACAATATGAATGGCATGCTGAAATATTTCAAATTATTTGATTTATTTATTGTGATGCATGTCTTGCTACAAAATACAGTGGAAAGTATTGTATAGTGTCACCATTCTCTGGCACTATCTTAAAACACAGAAAAAAAAATCAAAACATTGAATAAAAAGGCTAGAGAATGAAGAAATAAAGAAAAAAGTGTCCAAGATTATTTGTAAACCTTTCCTAAAGTGTCATTTTCATCTACACCATATTATTGCAGATTGACTGTGATATTCAAGATAGAGTACAACACGCAATTCCTCGGGTATGGAGTATATATTTCTATATTCCATAGGAATAACTAATTTTAACAATGCTGAAACAATTGATTCCTTGGAATGTAAGATACTTGGAATGATCCTGTACTTGAATATCCTGTTGGTTATCTGAAACAGAAACAAATGAAAACATTCATGAAAATGATGAGCAACTGTGTGTTTCTTGTAGCTGTTTATAAAAAACAGAAGAACAAGAGCAGGTATAGACAATTCAGCCCCTCGAGCCTTCTCAACCATTTAATACGATTATGGCCTAACCTCACCTCAGCCTCATTTCTACTTTACTACTTGTTCCCATAATTCTTCCAGCTATTACTAATTACAACTTTGACTATCTCTTCCTCAAATTTATTCAGTGTCCTGCTGTCCACCACACACTGAGTCGTGTATTTCACAGGTTCATGGCCTTTTGAGAACGTAATTGTTCTTCATCTCTTTTAAATCTGCCACTCCTTAGCCTAAAACTATGGCCTCTCCTTTTGGATTGCACAAGGGGGAACATCTTCCCCATGTCTACTTCATCAATCCCTTTTAGCATCTTGTACATCTCAATTAAGACTTCTCTCATCCTTCTAAATTCTAGTCAGTACAGGCCTGAACTGCTCAATCTGTCTTCATGTGACAAGCCTTTCATCTCCAGAATTGTGAACCTTCTTTGAATGCTCTAAATTACCATATCTCAGAATCACACAGTTGTTACTATAAGGGAGACTGCCATTTCGCCCATTATTCCTGCACTGGCTGAGCATTTTAAGTTAGGGACCAGCTCCTGCCTTTTCCCCACAACCCTGCACATTGTCACTATTTAAATAATTGTGCCTCTTTGAATGTCTCAATTGAATGTCTCTACCATACTTAGAGACAGTGCATTCCATAGCCTAACTACTCACTGTGTAAAAGTTGTTTCTTACCTCACGTTTGCTTCTTTTGTGAAACACTTTAAAACTGTGCCCCTCTAGTTCTTCGAGTCATAGAGATATACAGCATGGAAACAGACCTTCAAGCCAACTCGTCCATGGCAACCAGATAACCTAACCTAATCTCGTCACATTTGCCAGCATTTGGCCCATATCCCTCTCAACCCTTCCTATTCATATATCCATCCCAATGATTTTTAAATGTTGTAATTGTACCAGTCTCCATCACTTCCTCTGGCAGCTCATTCCATTCACTCTCTGCATGGAGAAGTTGCCCCTTCGGTCCCTTTTATATCTTTGCTCTCTCATCCTAAACCTATGCCTTCTTCTTCCAGATACCCCCATCCCAGGGAAAAGACCTTGTCTACTTACCCTCTTTATGCCCCTCGTAATTTTATAATCCTCTATAAGATCAGCTCTCAGCCTCCAACACTCCAGGGGAAAGAGCCTCAGCCTATTCAGCCTCTCCCTGTAGCTCAAATCCTCCAACCTGGCAACATCCTTGTAAATCTTTTCTGAACCCTTTCAAGTTTCACAATCCTTCCAATATCAGGGAGGCCAGAATTGCACACAACATTCCAAAAGTGACTGAACCAACGTTGTGTACAGCCACAACATGACCTCCCAAATGCTATACCCGATGGTCTGACCAATAAAGGCAAGCGTACCAAACACCTTCTTCACTATCATACCGGAGGAGAAAGTGAGGTCTGCAGATGCTGGAGATCAGAGCTGAAAATGTGTTGCTGGAAAGTGCAGCAGGTCAGGCAGCATCCAGGGAACAGGAGAATTGATGTTTCGGGCACAAGCCTGAAGAAGGGCTTGTGCCCGAAACGTCGATTCTCCTGTTCCCTGGATGCTGCCTGACCTGCTGCGCTTTTCCAGCAACACATTTTCAGCTCACTATCATATCTACCTGCAACTCCACTTTCAAGTAACTATGAAACTGCACTCCAAGGTCTCTTTGTTCAGCAACACTCCCCAGGACCTTACCATTAAGTGTATAAGTCCTGGCAAGATTTGCCTTTCCAAAATGCTGCACCTCACATTTATCTAAATTAAAGTCCAACTGCCACTCCTCGGTCCATTGGCCCATCTGATCAAGATCCCATTGTACTCTGAGGTAATTTTCTTCACTGTCCACTACACTTCCAATTTTGGAGTCATCTGCAAACTTACTAACTATACTGCCTGTGTTCTTGATTTTTTTATGAGTGTGAACAATTTCTAAATATATACTCTGTCAAGATAGATCATGATTTTGAAAAAACTTCTATCAAATCACCTCTTACCTGTCTCCTATTCAAGGAAAGCCATCACAACTTCTCTACCCTTTCATCATAACTGAAATGTATTATCTCTAGAACCATTCTTGTTCATTGCTTTTGCATTCTCCCAATGCATTCACATCCTTCCTACAGTACAGTGCACAGAAATGTACATAATATTATTGGTGAGGTCTAACAAAACTTTAACATAATATGCCTGCTCCTGTACATTATGGAACCAGGAGAAACTGAGGACTGCAGATGCTGGAGAGTCAGAGTTAATCAAGCATGGCACTGGAAAAAGCATAGCAGGTCAGGCAGCATCTGAGGAGCAAGATGGGGCAGGAGCCTTCTTCAGGACTGGGGAGGGGGAAGGAAGCTGAGATATAAATTGGTGGTGGGGGGGGGGGGGGGGGGGTGAGCTAGGGAAAGGTAAGTGGGATAGTGATAGGTGGGGTGGAAGTAGGAGATGATGGTAGCTTTCCATTTCAACTCGTCCTCCCACTACCCTAAGGACATTTCTATTCTGGGCCTCCTCTACCACCTACACAAGGCTACCTACAAACTAGCGGAAGAACACCTCATCGTCTATCGCAGGAGGCTACAACCACATAGCAGGAACATTGAATTCACCAGTTTTCAAATCTCCTCTGCCCCACCCCATCTCAGGTCCAAACTCTGACACAGATCTGTCCTCTTGATCTGACCTACCTGCCCATCGTTATTCCCACCTATCTGCTCCACACTTCCCTCCGACCAATCATCATCACCTCCTCCCGCCATCCCACCTGCCATTCCCCTAAGCCCCACTCATCTATTTATCTCTCTCACCTCCCCCCACCCCCACCTTCCCAATTCTGAAGAAGTGTCCTGCCCAAAACACCAATACTCTTGCTTCTTGGATGCTGCCTCATCTGCCACACTTTATCAACCTTGTACTTTATGCCCATATTTATAAAGCCTAGAATACTGTCTACATTATTAACAGCTCTCTCTACTTATTCTGCCACCTTTAATGACTTATAAATGCATACACCGAGTTCCTGCACACCATTTAGAATAGTACCTTTTACTGTATGCTGTCTCTCCATGTTCTGTACCAAAGTGCATCACCTCACACTTCTTCACATTGATCTTCATCTGTCTCCTATCCATCCACTTCACAAATATAATGTTCTACACTGTTGTTCTCATAGTTTCCAATGCTCCCAAGTTTTATCTCACATGCAAACTTTGAAATTATCCCCTGCACACCAAGATCTAGATTATTAATATATATTAGGAAATGCAAAGGTGCTAGTATTGACCCTGGGGAACTCCTTTACAAACCTTGTTCTACCCCAAAAATACCCATAAAACCTTACAGTAGTCCCCCCGTACCCGCAGGGGATACATTGCATGACCTACCGCGGAAGGAAAAAAACCATGGATTGAAGCGAACCCATTCATTTCAGTGGGAAGTTTACCTTATGGGCATCCCCCGGTTCCTGGTTCCAGAAGATTCCCTTTAATATGTTTGAGCCGCAGTAAACCGTGGGTAAGTGAAACCACTGAAAATGATTCCGTGGATCGCCCTGTACTCTCAGTTGGCCATCCCTCAGCCAGTTTTGTATTTAAACATACATGGAACCAGAGTGAAGCGAGTCCAGGTTACTAAGTGATCATCCAGCATCACTGTTCATTTTTAATGGGCAAGATGTGTTCCCTGTGCAACCTGTAAAGAAGAGAGAAACTTCAGCATTGGTTACAGATGACCATAATGGCTGACCCAAATTGGATTTGCAGGCATCACTGTTTATCCATTTTCAAATCTTGCATATTCAAATCCCAAAGTTGGAACTAAAATAGTAGTGAGATTTTGCCATGATAGCATGGCTAAGAGGTTTAAATTGTTTGATTAAGATTCCAGTTTCTCTGCAGGATTTGAATCCTAATGTTGCCATTGTTTTCAGTTAAAGCTATTATTCCTCTTCAAATTAGAAAATGTTTTTGCCTTTTACTAAAGATTTCCAAGGAGAGAATGGTTTTCAAGTTTTTAAATAATTTTTTAATGGTTGACTTTGGTCAGATTAAAGTGCCATGTTTCTGTAGTGTGGGGGTTCGCTTCACTCACAAAAGGTTTGTAACTGAGCAGAAACATTGTTAAAGCCCTGACATCTGGTATGGAGAATAGGTGAGAATGTTCCCTTTGTAGTCAAAATAACTAATTTCTTTAAATGTGCTCTTCCCCCAAATTTTAGGGAATATTGTGACATTGTGGTCATGTCATTGGCATGGTGATCCAGAGACTCAGTTAATGTACTAGATTCAAATCCTTTAGGATCTTGTGGTATACTGTAATGTTCCTACCTCTAGACCAGAAGGTTGGGATTCAAACCTCACCTGCCCTGGAGATGTGACACAACATGTCTGAACAAGTGGACTAAAACAGCTGGCTTATGAGAAGAAAACTTCAGACAGAAAATCCAAAAGAAAGTTAATAGAAAACCTCCTCAGCTACTTTTCCCTCATAGTGGCTCAACAATTGCATGCAAGGCTCAAGTTCGGACATTGTCTAGGGAATAATACAAAAGACAGATGGAGTCTGTTTAAGTTGGCTTGATCAGAGAATGTGTCTGTAGAAACCAATACAAGTTAATGAAACTTAGGATGAAATAACTGAGTTACAAAAAAGTTTTAATTCCCTCTGGGATTATCAGGGAACTATTTTCTTATCTAATAAAAACTTCAAAATAGCAACTGCTGAGAATATCCCAAAATTGGGATATTGGTAACGAATAGAAAAGGTTATATTGTTCATTTGTAAACTTACTCCATGCTTTGCTGGAAAACTGAATTAAGTTTGCAAATGTAGGATTATAACAAATCAAAGTGCGTAAACCAACACCACATGGTCCATCATGGCATGTTTCTCTCTCACTCTCCTTCATCAAATGCATTTTAATTTCAAGTAAATGGTCGAATTTTGAAACCAATTAATGGTCTGAATATGTTTTGTTGACAGTTCAAGGCAGTTAACTTTAATCACTTACATCTGTGAGACATATTTCTACTCTCTGAAAGTGTAGGTGGAAAGAGCCAGTCAATACAACTGGAGAGAGAAAGTGTCCATCTGCATTCTGATTTAACTTTATTTTAAAGGAATACAAGGCAACTTATGAACACAAATGAGGCACTTTTGATTGTAAGGAAGGTAAAAGGATGGGAGGTTTGCAGTTAAAATGAGTGGTTAGCAAAAGTATGAGTTATCAGATATGAAATGGGAATTAATGAGAGGCAAATCCAATCTCCGGTCACTAGGAGAGCATTGCTTTATTACATCAAGGAACTTAATTCCCCATTCATAAAGGAAAAAAAACCACAAAGAATAGGACAAAGTAGCAAACCAGAATTGTATGGTATTAAGGGAAATGAGGTGGTGAAGAAAGAGGACTGAATTTTGCCAAAAAATGGCTATTATTTTTGGCCAGTTTCATGGAAGGTTTTGGTCCATGAACCCTTGTCTTTTCTTTCATGCTATCTTGTCAAAATCACCTCATTATCTACGAACCACAATGCTGTGTTCTTTCACTCATCACAAACAGAGGTGCGAGCCATTGCCAGGACATCCCTGGATTCCTGGTTCCAGTACCATGTTTAGAGGTGAGTTGTGCACTCGGTTAAGTAATAACAGTCTGCTACTGTTCTGCATGGTTCCGGGGCATACATATGATCACCACCCTTGGAGGGTGCCCTCAGATGTTTCTGACTGATGGAGAGCTGGACTCCCAAGTAATCATTTTAATTTTCATGTCAAGAATTGTTGCCATCTAGTTTCTATCCAATGGGTGGCCGAACAGGTAAGAGATAGCTACAGAGACAGTAGATGAATTGCTTGTAATTTTCCAAAAATCCTTGGATTCTGGAGAAGTACCAGAGATTGGAAAACTGCTCATGACACCCATGTTCAAAAAAGGGAGGGAGGCAATAAATACATAAGTATCAGCCAATTCCCACCTAACATCTATTGCTGGAACAGCAATGGAATCAATTATTAAGGAAGTAATAGTAGAGCATTTAGAAAATCATAATCTAATCAAGCAGAGTCAGCATGGCTTCATGAAGGGGAAATCGTGACTGGCTAACTTACGATAGTTCTTTGAGAAAGTCTCAACCAGATTGTATAGAGGAGAACATCTATAGATGTGTTGTATTTGGACTGCCAGAAAATGCTCAACAAGGTACCTCACAAAAGGTTAAGACAATAACATCCCACAGTGTTGGAAATAGTACATTGGCATGGATAGAGCATTGGTTCAGGGCGGGAAATGGTGAGTGGAGATAAGGGGTTCTTTTTCAGTTTGGTGACCTGTGACCATTGGGTTCCATGGGGATCAGTGCTGGGACTGCAACTTTTACAATATGTATTAATGACTTGGAGGAGGGAAGTGAATATACGGCAGCCACATATGCAGATGACACAACAATAGGGGGAAAGGTAGGTTGTGAGAGGAATTCAAACAGATACATATTGATAGGTTAAGTGGACAAAAAGCTGGTAAATCGAATATAAAGTGGGAAAATGCAAAGTTGTTAATTTTGGAAGGGAGAACAAAAGAACAGAGCATTGTTTAATTGGAGAAAAACAGCAGAAAGCTGCAACACAAACAAACTTAAGGATACTTGTACATGAAACACAGGAAGCTAACTCACAGATGCAGCAGGTAATCCTGAAGATTAATGGAATGTTAATCCTTATTTCAAGGGAAGTTGGACTACAAGAGTAGGGGAGTCTTACTACAACTTTACAAGATGCTGGTGAGACCACATCTGGAGTACTGTGAGGAATTTTGATCCCCTTATTTAAGGAATGATGTTATTTTATTAGAGGCAGTTCAGAAAAGATTCATTAGGATAACCTTTGGTATGGAGAGATTGTCATATAAGCAAAGGCTAAACAGGCTGACAGGCTGTACTCACTGGAGTTTCGAAGAATGGAGGTGATCTCATTGAAATGTAGAGGATTCTTAAGGAGCTTGATACAATGTAAATGCTGAGAGGACTTTTTCCCCTGTGGAAGAATCAAGGACCAGAGGATATAGTCTCAGAGTAAAGGGGCACCAAGACTGAGATAGAATAGCATAGAATAGAATCCCTCCATTGTGGAAACAGGCAATTTGGACCATCGAGTCCACACTGACCCTTCAAACAACACTCCACTCAGGTCCACCCCCCGCCCATCCTATCCATGTAACCTGAATTCCTATGGTTAAAAATCCGGAGAAAGTAAGAACTGCAGGTGTGGAAAGTCAGAGTCAAAAAGGGTGGCACTGAAAAAGCACAGCAGGTCAGGCAGCATCCGAGGAGCAGGAGGGTTGACATTTTGGGCATAAGCCCTTCAGAATCCACCTAGCTTGTATATCCCTGGACACTAAAGGCAATTTAGCATGGGCAATCCATTTAACCTGCATGAAGAGGAATTTCTTCTCTCAGAGGGTTGAGTGTCTTTGGAATTCTTTGCCACAAAGAGCTGTTATGGCTGGGGAAGAGTCCAGGCTAGGATATCTCGATTCTTGATCAGTAGAGAATCAATGGCTATGGGGAAAGGGCAGGAAAGTGGATGTGAGGAATGTCAGATTAGCCATGATCCTATTGAATGGTGGAGCAGGCCAGACGGTCCAAATGGCTTACTCCTGTTACGATTTCTCCTGGTATTATGAATACTGATGAGGCAAGACTACATAATAATGAGGACATTAACGCTGAAACTAATTTACGTAAATAGGTTTCTGCTCACTGTCTAGAGTGTGGCGCTGGAAAAGCACAGCAGGTCAGGCAGCATCCGAGGAGTAGGAGAGTCCCTTCATCAGGAATTCCTGAAGGCCTTATGCCCGAAACGTCGATTCTTCTGCTCCTCGGATGCTGCCTGACCTGCTGTGCTTTTCCAGCGCCACACTCTCGACTCTGATCTCCAGCATCTGCAGTTCTCACTTTCTTCTAACTGGTCACTGCCGAGAATCACAACCCGCCGTTTAACATTGGGTTGGAAAATAACGAAAGGTAGCAGGAACGTACGAACACCATTACATGTAGTTTCCTATGCAACACCACGTATTGATTTGAAAATATCTCATTCTTAAAAGAAACAGGGTTAAAATCCTGCAACTGTCCGTTCCACTTGTATGTTATTCTCTGACTGCCTACACAGTGGCTCTATTTATACTTATATTTCTATTTACACTGATAACAGAAATCTGTTTTATATAAACTGCCACAAAGCTCCTGTGTAATCATTAAATCATAGACAGTTACGATGTGCCAAAGTTAAGATAACCACACCCTGGTCACGCGTTGCTGATAGTGCAACAATTGTGATTATATTTTATTGGTCGTGTGAATGTATTTTATCAAACAGTGTGCTGCAGAAAACCAGCGACTCTAGCAGCATTGGTAGAGGGGGAAACAGAATTAATGTTTCGAGTCCAGCGATCCTTCGTCAGAACACATTCTCCACAGCTGCTTCCTTACCTGCTGAGTTTTTGAACACTTTCGTCTTGTTTCAGATCTCCAGCAACCGCAGTTCTTTGTTTTATTTGTAGGAATACATTGTATAATCGTTTGATTGATTATATTTGCAAGTCACACTTCTGCAGATGCACAATTCCAGCGAAATGAAACAGTTCAAAATGTTTCATACACTGCACGGGACGGATGGAACTACAATAATTGACTAATAAAGTATTGATGCTGTAAAAATAATGCTAAAAGAAATTGACAAAGAATTATTTCTGATTTCAATCAACAACGATGTTGAGGTAAAATGGAGTTGGCAATAGGGCAGAGCAGTTCCATCTAAATCTGTACACCGATCATCACTAACCCTCTTATTGAATATTGACGTTGTGCAATTATTGTGTACAAACAGTTATCATAAGAACTAGTTTATTCTGAAGAGTTCAACACATCAATTATAAAACAATTCAGAATTTTCGAATTATTCAAAACACAATTCTCCCAACTATTAGTGGTCTTGTACGTTACCATTTCAGTTGGTAAGCGGCATAGAAGTTTAAAAGTGTAAGATTCTTGTGCAAAAAACTTCGTCTGAAGTGGCGTGCAAAATTATTTTACTTAACAAGAATGGAACAACTGCTGAGATGACGGATTGCTCTTATTCCGTTCTCGAAACTGCAACATTTGCGACTATCTGCAACAGGATTTCATACCCATAGGGAATACCCAGAACAGGCCATCACTTCAAAATCAGCAGAGAACAAGCAACAAAATATCAAACCAGCCAAGCAACTGCGAAATAAAATGTTATAAATTCTACATGTACTTTGTAAAGGTTAGGAGAGTGGGCAAAGAAATGGCAGGTGGAATATAATGTGGGAAAGTAAGAGGTTGTGCAATTATTGTGTAGCAAAGATAGAGGCTTAGACTAAAGTTTAAACTGGGAAAGGCTTCGAAAATCTGAAGCACAAAGTGAGGTGGGAGTCCTAGTTCAGGATTCACTTAAAGTTAACATGCTGGTTCAGTTGGCAGCGAGGGAGGCAATCGCAATGTTTGAATTTATTTCAAGAGGGCTAGAAAACAGAGTAGAAGTGTACTATTGAAACTGGATAAGGCTCTGGTCAGATCACATTTGGAACATTGGGTTTGGACCCAGTACCTCAGGAATGAAGTGTCGGCATTGGAGGAGACCCAGAGGAGGTATACAAGAGAGATCCTGGGGAAGAAGGACTTGTCTTGTAAGGAGTGCTTCAGGCAGCATCCCAGGAGCAGAAAAATCGACGTTTCGCGCAGGAGCCCTTCATCAGGATTCCAGATGAAGGGTTTTTGCCGGAAACGTCGATTTTTCTGCTCCTGGGATGCTGCCTGACCTGCTGTGCTTTTCCAGCACCTCTCGAATCTTGATTCTGATCTCCAGCATCTGCAATCCTCACTTTCTCCTTGTAAGAAGTGGTTGAGGACTTGTCTGTACTCAATTGAGTTTAAAAGGATGGAGTTGGGGCGGGAACCTGATTGAATCTTACAGGATACTGAGAAGCCTGGGTAGAGTACACTTGGAGCTGTTCAACTAGTAGGAGAGGCTAGGACCTGAGAGCACAGTGTCAGAGCGAAGTGAGGATCTTTTAGAACTAAGATGAGGAGGAATTTCTTCAGCCACAGGGTGGTAAATCTGGAACTCATTGCAGCAGAAGGCTGTGGAGGCCAAGTCATTGAATGCATTTAAGACAGAGATACATAACAAGTTTCTTGATTGGTAAGGGGTTCAAGGGATACTGAGACAAGGCAGGAAATTGGAGTTAAGAAACATATCAGCCCTGATCGAATGGCGGTCAAGCAGGAGGCTGAAAGAACACAGCAAGCCAGGCAGCATCTGGAGGTGGAAAAGTCGACGATTCGGGTGTAACCCTTCTTCAGGTCCTCTCGACCTTGGATTCCAGTATCTGCAGTTTTTTTTAATCTTGAACCATTACCTTAATGGCCTGAATGGCCCAATTCTGTTCCTATATTTTCTCGTAATTTCAGCCATAGCTTCATTTCATAAAATCATGCATTATGTTTCTTGGTAAAATGCAATTCAGAAATTGCATACAACATAATCACCCCTTGCTGTTCTGTTAATCTAGATGATTTATGGATTTTTAAAATTCGTTAACAGTATGTGACTGTCCCGGGGTAGGCCAGCACATTTGTTGTTCGTCCCTAACATCAATGATACCAGTCAGTTATTTGGATTAAAGAGACGTGCATTGAACATCGTTTAACTCATTGGGTCAATCTTTGGAGTTCAGGCGCTTGTAAAGTAACACGAGAGAGATTGGGAAAAATTAAACTAAATCTGAACCAGAAATCAGCAGCATTTTAGTAGAACCGTTTACTGACTATTTATCCAGGTTGAGACTCAGAAAACCATCCCACTTCAAGTTAGAAATGACACAAAACCAGGTTATAGTCCAACTGGTTTATTTGGAAGAATTCGTTTTCGGAGCGCTGCTCCTCAATCACCTGATGAAGGAGCAGCGCTGGGAGAGCAAGTGCCTCCAACTAAACCTGTTGGACTATAACCTGGTGTTGTGTGATTTTTAATTTTGCACACCCCAGTCCAACACCGGCATCTCCAAATCAGTCCTTCTGGAAAGAAACGAAAAACAGAAATGATGCCAAAGAAATACGTTTAATGGTAAGATTACACGGCGTCTACCATCTGTTCTTTCACACACACACCCTTCCCCACCCCTTTATGTTAATACTTACGAAGAGCAGGCTTTCATTTTGTGAATTCCCAGAGGAGGAGAAACGCGGGTAAATTGAGTTTCTGAATTTAATTCGCCTTTGGATCGTGCGCAGCAATGACCAAGAACCATAATAACATTTTTTTTAAAAACTCCACGTTAGGTTGCCGCCATCAATGAGCTGTTTTAGTTATTCATCATCATTTAATTTCATGTCAAAGATTCAAATAATTGTTAATGAATCTATTACGCGAGAGTCACAATAATAATTTGAATAACCAAGTGAATCTTGTCAAAAGATTGAGGAAACATGCTGAGACTTGGTAATTTTCAGAAATCATATGTTTTTCATAAATATTTGCAAAATACACATTTTCCAGTCCGAATAAAAATAATCAAAGTTGACATCTGCTGTTTTCACGAATGTAATCTTGAAATTGTAGCTGGTATTTCCTAACCAAACGAAAAAAATAGATACTGATTAAAATCAAATTTTCCCGTACAAAATGAACATATCAATTGTGCTGATCAGACTATAACCGAAATTATGTAAGTGTTCAAATCAGGAATGAAAGTGAGAACGGTTCTCGCCTGAGATTTAACCGGATGGTTTGCGTACCTCTCGTCATTTCTGCCTGAGCTGGTTTACTAACAAGTGAATTCTCTCGCTCCTAGCCGCGGTGGCTTCGGGTTACACACAGCTTTTTTAC
Organism: Chiloscyllium plagiosum; assembly: GCF_037043375.1. Classification (NCBI taxonomy): domain Eukaryota; kingdom Metazoa; phylum Chordata; class Chondrichthyes; order Orectolobiformes; family Hemiscylliidae; genus Chiloscyllium; species Chiloscyllium plagiosum. The sequence continues at coordinate 38,846,351 of NW_028270161.1, forward strand.
TAATCCTCTCAGTTCGTTTTTCGCTTTTGTTTCTGAATGAAACGCCCACAAATGTCTCCTGGGATCCCTCCCTGTTGAAACCCAGTCACCATAGCAACAACGTGCAATTCCCCACTTTTTAAGCAGTGGATCTGTTGCTGTTTCTTGTGCCTCTGTCTCGTCCTTTGACTTTTTTTAAAGTAACTGTACCGAGCCCAGTTGTCGGTTTAGAATTCCCCTGGAGTTGGGCAAGTGGGTCACATGGTGACTGTGTTGTCTTTTTTAATCCATTTGGTGGCGGTGGAGTTATTGGAGGCGGCTGTGTGGATCCCGCTACAACTCCGGGTTTTGCAGCTTGTAAAATGTGTGCAGCACCTTAACGTTGCTCCCGATCAGAGCAGGCGGGACCGGGGGAGAGACAGAGACTTTCAAACCCACCTGAGAGAACGAAAGAGAGGGTCGACACCTTGTTGCATCGCAGACTCCACCGTGGTTTGATCAACCAGAGACCGGGCAAAGGAGGGGGCAACAGATGAGCCAGGGAAAGGGCGAGAGATCGGGGGAAGTCAGCGGGAGAGAGAGAGAAAGAGAGGCGGGTGCTGGCCGCTGAGGGGGATGCACAAGGAAGACGTCTGATGCGCTGAGATGGGAGCCGCTGCTGCTGGTGGCGCCTGCCTCTTTCCCTGGGCGCTGCGCTCACTCCGGAGAGCCTCAGTTGTTGTTGTGGTGGTGGTGGTGGTATCGCTGAAAGTTTGGGAAACGGGAGCGGCTTTAACGCGGATAAGAATCGGGGCGGCGGAGCCATCTTGAAAGGAAATTGGGTTCAAAGTAAAAAAGAAATACAAGGGGAGTGCGGGGAGGGGGCCAGTGGAAATAAAGTCGGTGCAGTGGAAATTAAGTGGGGAGGAGAGAAGGAAAGGAAGGAAAAGTGGAAAGGAAAAGTAGGAGAGGAGAGAACGGGGCAAAGAACAAAAAAAAGCAAGGCAGTAAAAGTAAGGGGCGAGAAAGGGAGGGAAGGTAAGGGAGTGTAAAGAGTTGTATGCAGGGAGACTGGGAGCTGCCAGGATGTAAAGTTTGAGGAGTGTTGAGGGAGAGTTTTTAGTTTGGGAAATGGAAGTCAGCAGCATGTCTGCCCGCTGTCCGCTCCTGTTCACTCTCCTGCTGCACATCCCCATGATAAGCTGCTTGAGCCTCCACCTTTCCCAGGGAGAGGACGCGGGCCACGGGGCAGAGCCGCCGCTGCCTCTGGCGAACCTGTCGCTGGGAGCGGCCGCCTGGCTGTACCGGCTGGACCGTTCACTGACCCCCGGGCCGCTCAGCAGGTGCCTGGAGCTGGGCAGCCAGAGTGGGGAGCTGAGGCAGACCGAGCCGCTGGACTGCTCGCTGCTGCCCACTAACCCGCTCCCGGTGTACCTCCGGTACCGGGCGGCCGGGCCAGCGGGGCTGCTGACCGTCAGGGCCCGCCTGCCCGTCTATGTCCACGGGGAGGACTGTTACATCAAGTACCGGCGGAAAAGTCCGGGCACCGAGCTCTCGGTCTCGGTGTTACTGGGTCCGGGGGCTGGCCCAAGCCCGTGCCTCGCTGCCGGGCAGCTGCTGCTCAATGTCTGGGATGTGGTGCCCGCTCCCCTCCGGCCTCTCTCCCCCCTCTGCACCAGCCTCAACTCCAGCCGCCTGCTGCTGCTGCCGCCTCTCCGCTCCGGCCAGCTCCTGGCCTCCGGGGATTACTGCCTGGGCAGCGGCAGCGGAGCCGGGCCTGCCGCCGAGCTGCACTGCTCTCGGAGCCCGGCTTCCAGTCCGCAGCCCGAGCCCGAGCCCCTCCTGATCCGGGTGCGGGTGGTCGCTCTCCGGCCGCACGGCCACAGGACTCGGCCTCTCGCCCGCCGCAAGAGGAGCTCCAACCGCAGCCCCCAGTTCCAGTTGCCCAGCTACCAGGTCTCGGTGCCCGAGAACGAGCCGGCCGACACTCGGGTCATCGTCCTCAGCGCCCACGATCTCGATGAAGGGGAGTCCGGACGCCTGGAGTACACCATGGAGTCGCTGTTTGACAGCAGATCCAGTGACTACTTCCACATTGATCCTGACACTGGAGCAGTTACCACTACACAGCAACTCGACCGGGAGACCAAGGACACCCACGTGTTTAAAAGTGAGCTTATGATTTATTTTTTTCGTCCCCGTGTGCATGTTTCATGTTTGTTTTTTTTTCTTCTAACTTCAAACCTTCGAGTTTTGAATCTCGCTGTCAAAGTGAAAATTATGCTTTCAAGAATTTCACAAATAATCTTTATCTCCAAGCGTTCACTCGTTTTCCTTAAACTGGTCCATGCACAACCTGCATCTACCAACTGTCGCACCATGTCCTAAAACGTCCCAGGGTGCTTCAGACGAGCATGACCACACAAATTGACCAGGAGGGAAAAGAACTGCAGGTGTTTTGCAGAGAATTTCCATGTCTAAGAGCTTCCCTCCTGCTTCCTGAGTTGGAGCAACTTACATAGGAAATTATTAAATGGTCAGAGTTATAGGAACGCAGGCAGATATTTTCGCGAGTCCGAGTGCTGGAGGAGGTGGGAGCAGCTGAAGCAATGGAACAATTTGAAAATAAGGATGTGAACTTGATATCTAAGATGTTGCCTAAGTGGACGTTACTGCAGGTCAGCAGAACACCCGGAGTGATTGGGACATGGAGTAAGTTAAGGCTGGTAATGGGAGACGAGCAGGAGTGTATTGAAATTAACCCGCTTGGAAATAACAAAAGCAAAGCGGAAGCTTTCAGGAGCAGATGAAGCTATAATTTTACAGTTTAAAATACCTGGTACTGTGCGCGCTGACGTTTGATTTTAAAAGTGTGCATTTTATGTATTAATGTTAATAAGTCATCACAGTTCACGCACCAGATTAGTTTATTTTCCCCTCTGAACATTTTTCTTCCAACTTGGAAACACTAACTCATGGTGGGATACAATTGCACAGACAAAAGCCTCTCATCTCTCTCCCTCTGTATTGATCGAGAAATGAACAAACATTTTATATAAACCTAAGCAGTGAGTGCTTTCAGGCTGTTTTACATACAAGCCCTTCAAGGTAAAAATGTTCTGGTATTTCGTTTTGATCTAGTAATAGAATGGAAGTAACATTGTGCAGAAATTGTTTTATGCATCACGCACAGTTTGGAATTGATTTTGTCACTTAGTATTACTAATCTTCTCACTATAATTGTAATATCAGCTGTTAAAAGGATGTCAGCGCTTAATGTTATAGCCATGGAGGAATTGAAAGCCTGATTACAAGATACTAGTCGGAATGAAAACTGCACCAATGTTCAAAATAAGGGCCATCTCTTAAAATATAGAAAACTATTAACTAGAGCAACTAGTGGTATTCTCCTCAGAGCAGACAAGCATGAGAGATGTGCTTGAACTCTTGAAGGGTTTTGAAGTTAAGATAAAGTCCAACTGCTTGCAATGACAGATTGTTAGACTATACTAAAGGAGACAGGTTTCAGTTGATGGGCAAGACAATCAGAAATGACACATGCAAGGCTTTTTATTTTGCTGTTATAATCTGGAATTCACTGCCTGAAGCGATAGTAGGAGCAGATTCAATAATTTCAAATGCAAATTAGATAAGTATTTGAAAAGAAAACATTTGCTGCCTATGGGTTGAACAGGGAATAGCAGACCAATTGGATAACTCTGTCAAAGGACAGGTACGCTGGACCAAACAATCTCCTTCTGTGCTATGTAATTCTATGACTGTGCACGTTTCCTAATAGAATTGTCAAAATCCAAAATATATGTATGATAGAACAGTTCATACAAATCCAACAATGCAAGTTTGAATTTTTTTCTTAGTGATTAAACACTGCTGCAGTCCTAAAATAGAATAAGGGCCATGACGACTATTTGTCAATTATTTCCAACTGATGTCATGACTGAGTGTTCATTATAATGATTGTCGCTTGTAAATGTATTCTATTAGAAAGAAAACAACATCGGTGTGATCTTTTAAATTTAGAGCCATTAATTAACATTTGAGAGTTTATTGATTTGTTGTCAAGCTTATATAAACAAGTAATGATAGTGGAAACAACATATTTGATCTTCCATATTGTCTGTGACCGTGGTGAGCTGCATTAAAGAAAATCTTTCTAAAGACACCATGTAGAAGATATGCATTCCCTTTGACCAGCAGATATGTTTTAATGTAACAGATTACTCACCCCCTATTCAGGAAACGATCAAATCTAATTGCAGCAGAGCTCAGAATTTAAACAGTATTGCCCGTTGATGGAACCAATTTGAATAATGTGCCTCGAGTACATAGCAATTTCTGTGCTAACAATTTTGCTTGTAAAAGTTTGAAAAAGCAAAATACCAAAATATTACCTATTATTACCTTGCCACTTATATTCATTATGCTCTGCAAAGTGAAATGAACTTTATGGCATAATGTGATGTAAATATATCACGGAAAATAAATTGCAATCTATGTAAAGTAATGTTTATTTTAACATTTTCTATTTTGTCCATATTCTGTGGCAGTGTGAGAAAATGAAATGTCATGGGCTTTCATGACAGGGTGGAGAGTGAAATTGCAGACAATGCATTTATTGCTGTATGGGTGGTATTTCATACCTTATAATTTCACAAATTGCAAACAATGCAAAAATCCTTTTCTATTTATATACATGTTTTAAACAATGCAGCTTTATCTTACCTTCAACTATTTACATTTTTTTCAAATCTGATGTGTTATTTTGGATATAATAGTTCACCTTGACACATTTGTATTGCCAAGGTAGACAGTTTTAAAGACACTTCCTTGCAGAAGTCATCTTAAAATGTAGCAACCTGACATCTCTCAAGCTGGGTAAAAATCCTCTGGAATTTCCTCTGTAATGGAATTGTAGGTGCATGTGGACTGCAGTGGTTCAAGAAGGCAGCTTACCATCACCTTCTCAAAGATGACTAGGAATGGGCAATAAATGCTGTCCCAACCAGTGACACACACATCCCATAAGCGAAAGAAGGCAAGTGAAAAAGTGTTGGTGCTAGAAATTGAAGTGGAACTGTTTCAGGGATAGTGATATGGGATCCTAAATTTGAATTTTAAAAACCCTAAACATTGTAAGAACAAAAAAGGGAGGTGAAACAAGGAGACCAGTTTCACATTCTTGTTTTGAGTAACAGAAGGAGTGTTACTTCACATCAGTGAGGATACAAAGAGGAGGAGGACCATGGGTCAACATATTTATTTGGGAAGAATCCTTACAGGAGTTTTGATCATACCTGCACCACCAAAATAAAGAAATATAAGGTGTTGATTTATCAGCCCCAGGGATCTCTTTAAATCTCATCCCAGATTATAGCTTTATTTGTTCACTTTTGTATGATTGTTTGCTATTATGTTCTACTTGTATGGTTGAAATGATGTATTTATACTCCGTCTCTTACTCTATTTGATTCACCTCCGATGTGTAAGTTCATGATTAATAACGTTTATTTTAAAATTGTGCTTTTACATTCCTTTCATTTTTCAGTTATTGTCACTTGGTCTTTAAGTTATGTATCTGTGTTTGCATACAGCTTTTGTATGTGTTTTTGAAACAATGTGTGCTTCTCTGTACAGCCTATTCTCATCTGTGTTTGGTATCCACCAAATTGCAGCAATTACCATTAATGCAAAAGAAAATCATTACTAAGTCCTGATCGATTACTTTGGCTGCCGCCTGGTAACCCAAAAATGACCTGTGCCAATAATATTGCCAGACATACAGGAATGTGTTGTGCAAAGCCCTAGACATTTTTTAAAAAAACCTCTTAGAATTAATTGAGTTTTATTTGAATTGTAAATATTTTATTACATAACTGACAACAGCTGGTATTTGCATAAAGTTCTTTTTAACATAGAATGTTTTAGGGCATGTTACAACTATGGGAAAAGGGTCAAAAATGTACACTGAACAAAAAGTATTGGGAAAAGTTAGTGAAATGATTGACTGACTGTATCACGGAATTAAGGTTTTTTTTAAAGGTGATTATTGTTAGAGAGATAGTAAGGCAATAGGGATTTGGAGGCATGGTATGATGGCCATTTCTCTGTGGCTTTGAAAGTGGGCTATATAAACATCTTGCCATTAGGAAGAAATATTCACAATAACAGCTTCAATCTGAGTACAGATGATGCTATGGTACAAGTCATGGAATTCTGTCTCTTCACATCATTAAATGAAAGGACACCCCAGGCATATCACTGGAATTTCCCAGTGTATCAAAGTGGAATGGCTTGCACTTTATCCTGTCTAAAAGCATTTCACTTGAATTATTTTTAAATTGTAATTACTTACTCTGTAGACTCAAGTGGCAGGCAGTTTGCACATTGCAGAATATTACAAGCAGCAATGACGTACATTTTATTGTTTATTTTTGAGGGGAGAATGAGGATCAGCACAGTTGTTAATTGACTTGATCTTATTCAAAAAGTACAGTTGCATCTTTACTGTAATGAGATGGATCATGTCTCTGTATTTTATGGAAGACTGCATCTCTGAAAAGAGAAAGTGAGGACTGCAGATTCTGGAGATCAGATCGAGAGTGTGGAACTGGAAAAGCACAGCAGGTCAGGCAGCATCTGAGGAGCAGGAGAATTGACGTTTTGGGCATTAGCACTTCTTCAGGAATCCTGCTCCTCAGATGTTGCCTAACCTGCTGTCCTTTTCCAGTACCACACTCTCTAGTGTGCATTTCTTGAATTGCAATACTTCTTATTCTCGATCATGTATTTAAATCCTGGAGTCAGCTGAAATCCATAACTTTGTTACCAAAGCAGCCTCATTACTAGAAGGGCAGAGTGTTCATTTCTCTGTAAGTGATGAATTAGGTGGTGAAATGGGCAAATAATGGTGTGTTTACAGGAAGATACAGTCAAATAACTACCACTTAAGGGCCTCAACCAGCCACTGACTGTTACCTGTGTTTCCAGCAGTTGAGAAAAGTGGTAGCCTTTCCAACTAGTAAAGCAGCATGGCCTGCCTGTTGGGATTGAGGAGCGTCAGTTTGCTGCCATCGTGGGGATGATCAGCGAGTAGGGGGCTTGTGTGTATGGGTAGGGAGGAGTAAGTGAGGTCTGCAGATGCTGGAGATCAAAGTTGAAACTTTATTGCTGGAACAGCACAGCAGGTCAGGCAGCATCCAGGGAACAGGAGATTCGACGTTTCGGGCACAGGCCCTTCTTCAGGAAGGAGTACCCATTAAAAGCTCCACACCTGCCTTTCCTCCATTTTTCCCACAATATCTCCATCCTGTCAACCCAACAAATTTAATTTTCTGCTAGTACCTTCAGCTACTAATCTGGACCTTTGACGTGGTACTGCTACTGCCAGTGATTGTTGGTCCTGATTTAAGAAAGCATTTTCAGCTCGAATGAGGCATCAGTGAAGTGTGGTTGGGGTGTGGTCAGGACTCGTTATTAAAATAGCCTGCTCCCACAATTAGTCACAACTAAAAGCAGAAAATAATTACCGAAGAGCAATTGCCGAAGAGGTGGAGGGCTTGAAATTGGGAGGAGTCATGTTCTGATACGCTATGGATCTGAAATGCAGTAATCTGCATTAGTAAAGACATGGGAATAGCTTGTTACCTGGAGATGGGATGTATTTAAGACATTTTCAAAGCTTGTGGTTGAAGATACCTATACATCTACTAAAGAAGTATTTGATTTGACTCTTATTTATTATTAAATTAGTTCCTAACATTGCTCTAATTAAATACAGAGGTGCTAAACCACTGAGATCAGAAAGTACAAAAATTGATTCCTGACCTTTGCTTCATTGGCTCACCGAAAAGTAGCAGTTTACAACCCGCATTGCAGTATGATTCACCATATTGTTAGGAGTTTACTATGTTGCCAGCATGACCTTTTATATCACTTATACCTTTCTTTCCTGTTTATTTTAAAGTTACTGCATATGATAATGGAACACCTCGTCGAATGGCTGCTGCCACCCTTACTGTGACTGTCAGTGACACTAATGACCATGCACCACTCTTTGAACTATCTGAGTACAGGGAAGTCATTCGGGAGAATGTGGAGGTGGGCTATGAGGTGCTGACCATTCGAGCAACAGATAGTGATGCACCCTCCAATGCCAATATGCTGTACCGTATTGTCAACAATAATGGAAATAATTCTGTCTTTGAGATTGACAGCAAATCTGGGGTTGTAAGGACCAGAGGAGTCATAGACCGCGAAGTTGTATCTGAATACCACGTAATAGTGGAGGCAAATGATCAAGGAAAAGACCCTGGTCCTCTGAGTGCCACAGCAACTGTTTATATAACTGTGGAGGATGAGAATGACAACTTCCCTCAATTCAGTGAAAAGCGGTACGTTGTCCAAGTGCCTGAAGACGTTTCTGTAAATACTAAAATCCTGCAGGTCAAAGCTACTGATCGCGATAAAGGGAACAATGCTGTAATTCACTACAGCATAGTGAGTGGAAATATAAAAGGCCAGTTCTACATTGATTCTGTAAATGGCAACATTGATATCATCAACCCATTGGATTATGAGACAACCAGAGAATATACTCTTCGAATTAAAGCCCAAGATGGTGGAAGGCCACCTTTAATCAATGGTACTGGTTTGGTCATGATACAAGTGATTGATGTGAATGACAATGCTCCAATATTTGTAAGTACACCTTTTCAGGCCACAGTGTTGGAGAATGTGGCGATTGGGTATTCTGTCATTCACATCCAGGCTATTGATGCTGACTCTGGCAACAATGCTCGTTTGGAATATAGATTGGTAGTTACTCCTCCAGATTTCCCACTCGTTATAGGTAACAATACAGGATGGATTACAGTTGCAAAGGAATTGGATAGAGAGATGACTGAATTTTACACTTTTTCTGTAGAAGCTAGAGATAATGGAATTCCATCCATGACCTCCTCAGCTGGTATCAGCATTACTGTGTTGGATGTAAATGACAACAATCCTACCTTTACTGAAAGGGTTTATTATCTAAGATTGAATGAAGATGCCCCTGTGGGGAGCAGTGTGTTGACTGTTACAGCGATTGATAAGGATGTTAACAGTGTGGTTACATACCAGATATCAAGTGGCAACACAAGAAATCGATTTTCAATAACTAGCCAAAGTGGTGGTGGACTAATCACTTTAGCTTTGCCCCTAGATTACAAGCAGGAAAGGCAATATGTTCTTACGGTTACAGCATCTGATGGAACTCGGTTGGACACAGTCCAGGTCTATATCAATGTCACTGATGCGAACACACACAGACCAGTATTCCAGAGCTCACATTATACACTCAGCATCAATGAGGACAAACCAGTTGGCACGACAGTGGTGATTATTAGTGCATCTGATGAAGATACAGGGGAGAATGCCAGGATAACTTATATCATGGAAGACAACTTTCCCCAGTTTAAAATTAATCCTGACACTGGAACCATAACGACACAAATGGAGCTGGACTATGAAGATCAGGCATCATACACATTGGCAATAACAGCAAGAGACAATGGAATTCCACAGAAATCTGATACGACCTATGTTGAAATCTTGGTTAATGATGCTAATGATAACATCCCTCAATTTGTGCGAGATTTGTACCAGGGCACAGTATATGAGGATGTCCCTTTGTCGAATAGTGTCCTACAGATTTCAGCAACGGATCGGGATTCTGGCCTTAATGGAAGAGTGTTTTATACATTCCATGGTGGTGATGATGGAGATGGGGATTTCTACATAGAGCCCTCATCAGGAATTATTCGAACTGGCAGAAAGTTAGATAGAGAAAATGTGCCAGTGTATAACTTGAGAGCCTTCGCTGTAGATAAAGGTAACCCACCACTTAAGGCATCTGTGAATGTCCAAATCACCGTGCTTGATGTAAATGACAATGCTCCTGCTTTTGAAAAGGATGAGTTTGATATTTATATAGAAGAAAACAGTCCTGTCGGCTCCTCAGTGGCCAGGATCACAGCGACAGATCCTGATGAGGGAACAAATGCACAAATCATGTACCAGATTGTGGAAGGAAACATCCCTGAGGTGTTCCAATTAGATATGTTTACTGGGGATCTCATTGCCCTTACGGATTTGGATTATGAAACCAAAACTGAATATATAATTGTGGTCCAGGCCACTTCAGCACCTCTGGTCAATCGAGCCACAATACATATTCGACTTGTGGATAAAAATGACAATGCTCCAGTGCTTAGGAATTTTGAGATCATTTTTAACAACTACGTGACAAACAAATCAAACAGCTTTCCTTCTGGTGTGATAGGGAAGATTCCAGCATATGATCCAGATGTATCAGATCACCTTTTTTACACTTTTATAGAGGGCAATGAGCTTAATCTTTTGATTTTGGACCAAAACACTGGACAACTTAAATTAAGCCAAGACTTGGACAATAACAGACCTTTGGAAGCAAACTTGAAGATCTCTGTCACAGGTAAGATGGCAATACTCCTCTTTTAAATTGTTTAATGCCTCGTGAAAATGTTATCTTTGTACTCACTGCACTCAGATATAAATTTGTAAGATAAGCAGCACACTACAGCATTATATTTCAATTGTGTTTGAAGTGGTGCTTTAGGTTGGAATGTAAACTCTTGAGGAAAATTTAAGAGGGGCAAATGATCTTTTGCTTGTGTTTTTCTAGGCTTGGAGTTCCATGTTTAATTTATTTGGAATATGGAGTTTGAAGTACACTTCCATAATAGATAGTCATCTGTTTTTTGAAGATTTAATATGATGAAAGGTCAAGAATTTAAGCGCTAACATCTTGAATTTAACATTAAATGGTGTTTTAAGTAATTTCCATTGACTTTGCTACTTCTGAGACTACACCTCAAAATGATAAGTTACATGAACACCTGTGCAGTATGATGTGATCATTAGTTAACTGTGAACTGTTATTCGGAGAAGCAATGCTTGTTTTCAGTTTTCTGACATAAAGATGCAATTGACTGAGACCTATTTGTCTGGATATTTCATTCTAGTTTAGTCTCATTTGTATGTTCTTTCAATGAGTAGTTCTGTTTAAGATAGAATATGTGTTGCAATTTTAGTGATTTCTGGCTTAGTACAAGTTGTTTGCAATTTATATCACCAATTTGTTGGTAGAAATTAATCTCATTAGATTAAGACAGATTTGAATATGTTGCACTTTATCATTACTTGTACATATGTCTTCTCTTTTCTGATTTTTGAAAATGCAATGAAACAAGTAGGTAGCTGTTGAGCACTTGAGATAAACCTGAAATTCAAACGTTGTGCCAGTGTTGGACTGCATTAAGAATCTCAGTGAATGAACTTGATATATTACAATCCTGGAATGAGGTATTAATCTTTCTTTGAATTCAATGCCATTGATAATGATCTTCAGGTAATGTGGTAATTTTGTCAATTCAGCTCATCTCACAGGAAACATTCCAGTGTTTAAAGCCTCTTACTTTTATCAAGTGAAGTGGTGTTCAAGTAGTTTTCCATAATTTTAAGGCAGAAGCGTACTAGCAGTTAGTATGTGTAGGAAATTCATAAACATTCTAGACTTGACTTTAGAATGCCATGCATGTAGTTTCTAATGCAGTTTTTCTTGCAAGTTTGAAAGGAGACTAGGCCATTTTAATATGTTCAAAGCATGTCTCAGTACCTAGAATTCATTTGAGTCTATGTCATTCAGATTTCAGTACCAGGAAGTTTAATTTTGTTCATGGTATTGGACAGCAGCTGAAATTGAAGCTTAGAACAAATCAAACTGTTTTGATTATTTCTTGAATATTTGTTTTACTGCCATTCACTGTTGATTGCCACACTATCTTTGTGAGTAGGCATAGCGTTTGTTTCAAACGTGAACTTTTTTCAAGGAACTGTAATATCTTGCCAGTTTTTCTTGGAAGGTGTTGAAGTGATTGAATTGTCTTTGTAAAGCACACATTGTGTCAGCAGAACATTGTAAAAATGTTTAAAAAGCAAGTGTAAAATTTACAATGAAGGACAATGGGTAGGCAACTTTTTCCTCAGTCTCTCAAATAGTATATAAAATACGTGTTTTTTTGTTATGTTGACTTGAGGCATAAATAAAGCGCTGAAAGAGCCCCCTTATTCTCCATAACCAACAAACAAGGAACAAAAGAAGGCCTTTCACCTCTTTGAGTCTGCTCTGCCATGCAATAAGATCATGGCTGATCTGACCTTTAACCTCCACTATATTTTCTTGCATACCCCGATCATCTTTCATCTTGGTCATCAAGACTGTATCTAGCTCTGCCGGAAAAAATATTTTAAAGACTGCATCCACCACCTTTTATGAGGATGGAAATTCCAAAGAGACTCAACCTTTAGAAAAAAAACGACATCCTCATCTCTTGTCTTAAAAAGTAACCTCTTATCTTTAAATCATGACCATTTAGTTCTAGATTCTCCCTCACAAGTGGCACCTCCTTTTCCACATCCACTGATCAACTCCTTTCAAGATCTTAGATGTTTCCATGAAGTTGTCTCTGATTCTCTGAAGGATGAAAGCCTAGTCTGTCTAGTATTTCCTCATCAGGTAATCGTCTCCATTCCAGGTAGTCGTGCAGTAAGCCTTCTCTGAACTGAAACTGTGTGGCATTTCCAATTCCTGAGGTATCAGGTTTGTAATTACTTTGGCAGTAAAATGATAAACATAGAGATTTATAAGAACTGTTGTGGATGTTGCATTGTGGCAAATCATTTACTGTCTTATAACTGAGAAAGAAATGGATAAAATCCCTGAATGGTTTAATAATGGCTGTCATAGACTACAGTAAATATAGTTTTGCTTTGTCTCTACAAATTACCGGTGGGGCTGGAAACAGAAAATCTTTAAATTGTATGTTAATTATTGAAATAGTTGTTTTAGATGCGACAGCTTGCATGTTTCCGTAATGCAGAGATACATCTTTCCCATCTCATTGGTATCTAAATATAGATCATACCTTGTGGGTGCCACTGGGCCTCCCTGAGTCACTTGGGTAATTGATCACCCTGGAGACTGTCAACAGCGTTGATGTGTGCTGCTGTGCTAGCCAATGGGTTATTACCTGTTGGGGGTAGGAGTCCTTGATTACGCTGGTAGTGCTTTGACAGTGACCTTATTTGGATACAGTGCAATGTGCTTTAGATGCTTTGTGTATGACTTACTGAAGAGGTGTTGCTGATCAGCTGTTCAGTGACCCAAGTTGTTGTTGCAAGGCTTGCAGAGTATATGATACCTTCAGTGTTGGGAAGTATTCTTTTGTAGAGATTTGAAAATGTCTTAAATTAATCCTTTGACTATGAAAATTCATTTGCTAAATAATTTGTTTGATGACAACACATCAGTTCACTGCTATGTTGAGTGGATGAATATTGATTTTTTTCACGTTTCCTGTCTTGGCCGAACTGTCTCAGGTAGCCTGAAGCTGAATTGCCTGCCTTGACCAATTACTTCTGAGCAGTTGGCTTTAGAGTTTCATTGATAAAGTTCTGGGAATGGTTTATGTACTGAGCTCCTTCATTAGAACAGGGAGAACAAAAAAAAAATTATGAGGTTGGTATGTTGTGAACCAGGGTAGCATTCAAACTGCAGTCCATTTGCCATCCTGACCTTATCTTTATTTGTATTCTGAATAGAGGAATTTCACATGACTTTCAACCTTTAGCTAAAATTGTTCTGGATCACCTGTCTCTTTTTTTCCCCAATGCCTGTTTTTCTGTTAACATTAGTTGTAGGTTTAGATTCTTCCATGACGTCCTTTTCCAATTCATTCAGATTCCAGTTCTTGATGAAGGTTAGCATTTGTGGACAAAATGATCTGCACAGTTTTCAAACTGTATCAATTACCATGAAGCCTCTGAAGTGAAATGCCAGGGATAATGTCTTGACATTCCAACAGCTGTGTAACAGGACAGCTGGAAGTAACAGTACACTCAACACATAGATAGCATTTGGCCCTGACAGGGAGAGCATTCAGCTGTCAGTCATAGAGGAAATGTCACAGCACAAGAGTTGCTACTTTTCTCAAATCTGGTGATCTCTTTGTCTCAAAATAGTAGCTGCAAAATAGAACCTTTTTTCTTTTGTCAGTATTTTAAAACTTTAATCTGATTAAGTAAGTATCTGAGATAGACCTTTTTTTTTTAAACCAGAACTATCTGAAAGTTAGCTTTTTGATTGACCAATGTTTACAGTTTAGTGGGGCGATAAGGTGGCTGCTTTATTGGAGAGTGAAGTTTATATATTTTGATTTTGATTTTATATTTTTTTCCACTGAAGTTATTTATGTGAAGGGCCATGTTGCTATGGGTACTGACTGCCTACAGTACAACAAAATCTCACCTTGTGCTTCCACCCACTCCATCATCACTGAGATATTGACACCAGATGCTATCTTTCATCTTTCCAGCCAAAATCAGACATGGGAGCTTCATAGCCATTGCATCTGTGCCATTACCACGGTGATGTTGCTCAGTGAATTACGATAAAATGTAAAGGTCCCTAATCTGACAGGTCTGATATTGAAGATATTTTGATCAATTCTCAATGTTTGAGATCTGTGCACAACATTTTGGTGTATGCCAACAATTCAGTGCTTTTAAATGATGGACATGGTAATTATATGCCACGGAGTCCTGATTAGCCGATGCGAAGTGTAGACTTTTGCTCTTTTTCCAGCGATGGTGTAGTTTTTGCTTGGAATAGTGTTGAAAAATTCAACATTTTCATCTTGAACAATGGCTTGTTTACTTTGTAGTCTTTTAATTGTATCTCTGTCTTCTTTAATGGGAAGTATTTCTAATAGCTTCAATCAAGGAAAGTTTTTTAAAAAACACACCCAGAAAATAAAAAACGGGAATAGCAATACTGCATTTGTACAGAGCCTTACCTTGAAACAAATGAATTAGGAGCAGAAGTGGGCCATTTGGTCCCACATCCCACCTCTGCCAACAATAAGATCATAGCTGCTCTGTTTGTGTTTAAAATTCTACATTCCCATCCAACCCCACGAACCACAGGTTCCCTCGCCTAACAAGAATTGATCCATCCCTGTCTTAATATTATTGCGCAATCTCTCTCGCACCAGCATCTGAGGCAGGAACTTTAGAATGTTGCACACCCTTCAGAGGAAACAAAAATTCTTCTCTCTGTCCTAAAACGTGACCCTTAATTGTTAAATTGTGACCCTCCCGCCAACTCAGCACTCCCACACGAGGAATCATCCTTTCCGCATCCACCTTGTTTAGATTATTCAACGTGTTATACATTTCAGTCATGTCACCCTTAACTCCAGTGGAAAGTAAATTGAACATGTCCAATCTATAAGGAAATCATTCATCCAGGTATCGATCTAGTAAACTACCTCTGACCCTCCTCCAATTCATTTGCGTCCTTCCTTTAAACAAGCAGACCACATTTTACATAGTATTTGAAAGTTGTTTCACCAATGCCTTGTTTAAATGAATTGTAACATCCTTACTTATATTTCCGATTCATCTTCGAAATGACAGTTGATTGTCTTGTTCATATACTGTACCTGCATTGTAGCTTTTTGTAACTCATGCACCTGAATAACTGGATCCTGGTGGAATTCTGCAGGTGTTCTCCATTCTTCTGTCTAAGCAGCGAGAAATAAATTAATTTTAATCTACTTACACTATACTTTTCAGTTGATAATTATAGACTAGATTACATTTTAAATCAAAATGAACACTTTTAAATCCCCAACCATCAAACTCCAGATTTGCACTCCATTTTAATTGTGCTCAGTTTCATCCATTGGGGATGCATCAACAGTTTTCTCTTTCAAGGAAAAATATTTGAAATGTAGTCAGATGTGACAGTGAATCTGTATGTTGTATAATTGTACCAGGAACAACTCAATAAATGAATGCATAATTACATTTTGGTGCAGTTGATTTGAAGAAGGAATATTGATCAGGACACTGAACATATTCATCGAAGCCAGCAGTCAGGAGAATATGTCGGACAGTGCAGCACTCACTCGATCTGCTCCTAAGTCTGCATAAGGATGAGAATCCCCAATCCTTGATTCAGTCTTATGCGGTATCCCTTGAGGCAAACTTGTCCAATAATTTTGACTAATTTATTCACTCCTCCAATAGATAATTTAAGTTGTACATCAGTTGTCTGTTAATTTAACTTTGTACAGATAATTTTAAATATCTACAGCAGTGCTGCACCACTTGAAGTAAGATTGACTACTTCATTGTTCTCTGAAGATTTTGTTTAAAGGTCTGCAGTGAGGAGCTAAAAGGATTATCTTTTCAGAATCACAACCCTACAGCCATCAGGAAACTAACCCCTTGTTTAGAAACAAATGGATTTTATGGAGTCCAACCACAAGGTCAAAAGTTAAAAGTTGTGACCAAGCTCTATAAATATATGTCTGCATTTTATGGCGAAGTGAGCTTGTCAAGCTGACTTGAGGTGAATGTGCACCATAGGGTTAGCATTGTCATTAAGCCTGATTTCAGTTCTTGTACCAAATGGCATTGCAATCAATTACCAAGCTAATAACACAGCTCAAAGACTGTGAGACACACTTAAATAAAATTGCTTGCCCTGTGCATTTTGATTTGATTTTGTTGTCATTATCATCATGGCTTTTAATATTTATTCTCATGAAACTCTTCAATATGCTATGAATAAAATATTCTAAAATGTTGTTTTAAATAAAGCCCTTATACTCCTCTTTGGTGCAAGTCATGATTTTTCATATGTAGATGAATCTCTCATTTCCATAGTGTGCTTTCTATCTTATTGAAGCCAGCTCATGATAATTTGAAATTGTCAAGTGTAGACACCCAGTAAGTGAGGGATATCCTTTATGCTGAAAATATGTATGGCGTTGATGGTTTATGAAATTATGTATTGATTGATGCTGGCTGTAAAACTGACAAACACTGCAGGTATTGATAGAGCAGGTCATCATGTCCTTAATAGTATCCTAAAGCATTTCCCAAACAATGATTGCCTGTATGAGTGACTGTTTTGTCAAGGAAATTACTTATGTTGATTCAAGGGTAATACAGTGCAGATGCCTAGAGTACTCAGCAGGTCTAGTAATATCTGTGGAGAGAGAGAAATAGATAACATTTTCAGTTGATGACTGTTGGCAAAGTCCTGCAGATGTAGCAGTTTCTAAGTGAGGCAGCTTAAAAAGAATTATTGTTTGCAACAGCAGACCATTAAGATCATCATACTTACTGATTCTGGTAATTATTGTCTCTTTAATTGATTTTTAAAAACTGTCCTTTGTGAAAATTGGCAACGATTTCTTGTTGCTTTGTTGAATGTCTTCACCTCTACTTAATATTTTGGTAATGCAGAAGAAGATAACGCTTGAAGCACCTATTTGAATCACTGTGGGCGGCACGGTGGCACAGTGGTTAGCACTGCTGCCTCACAGCGCCAGAGACCCGGGTTCAATTCCCGACTCAGGCGACTGAATGTGTGGAGTTTGCACATTCTCCCCGTGTCTGTGTGGGTTTCCTCCGGGTGCTCCGGTTTCCTCCCACAGTCCAAAGATGTGCAGGTCAGGTGAATTGGCCATGCTAAATTGCCCTTAGTGTTAGGTAAAAGGGGTAAATGTAGGGGAATGGGTGGGTTGCGCTTCGGCGGGTCGGTGTGGACTTGTTGGGCCGAAGGGCCTGTTTCCACACTGTAAGTAATCTAATCTAATCTAATCTTGTAATATGTTATGAAGTGATTATTGTAACTGGAATATATTTAAAGCTGTTGTGTGCTTTATACAAGATACTCTAATTGCAGAATAGTATTTCAGGCGATCTTCTGTAATTGCTAAATTTAATAAATTGTGATGTGTGTTTGTATTTGCCATAGGTTTTCTCAAAGGTTGACATCATATGGCCACCAGAATTCTTGATTCTGCAGAGACTCTGTTCTTTTCTTGTATATGTAACTCATTCATTTCTTTGGAGAACAGTGTGGGACATACAAACTGCCGTACACTTCAGTCTCCACTTCATTTCAAACTACACTAAGCGGAGTTTCTTCCCTCGTTAGTTATGGAATTGTGAATCTCCTAGTTTGGTTATAATTGTAACAATGGCACAAAACTGAAAGAGAGTCATCAATAAGTGTTAAAATGTTGTTGGTTATGTTCAAGTTGTGAGGCGTGACTGACAAATTCCATTTAAGAAATTAGGTACTAAACTGCTCTTTCTTTCATGTTCAACCCATAAACCTTCACAATGTGAACCTAACTCTTCCTGTTGAGGGACTCAAGTACCCCGTTTATGTGCCTTTAATCCTTTCGGAAGCTGTTTTGGTGTGATTCAGTTCCATTGGAATTGACACCATTTATACACCATTCTAATGCCAAGGAACTGAGTCATACATAGCAGATGTGTATATGTTTGATGAAATTTTGAAGACCTATGTTGCTTTTGGCCTCTTGCATTTGAGATTTGTTTTATTTTTGTGGGAGAATTTGCAGACCAGAATATCCAAGTTGCTTTGCTGCACTAAGACCTCAGACTGCCTTTCGACAGCATGAAGTCACAACTCTGAGAGCAAGCTCATGATAACCTTTTAACTTGTTGGCACTTTGGATTGAAAGGCAAATGTACAAAGATTAAAACCATCCTGACTACTGGCATTTTCTGATACATATTGCAAGTGCTGTCTTATTTATGACACCAGAATTGTAAGAGAGCATTAGCTAGAATATTGATGTAGTATAATCATAGATCTCTGTTAATTATACAGTCGTCCCTCCGTACCCGCAGGGATGCATTCCAAGACCTACCGCGGAAGTCCGAAACCAGAGATAGGAGCGAATCTATTCATCTAAATGGGAAATTTACCTTCCCAGCAATCCCCTAGTCCCTGGTTCCGGAAGGTTCCCTATAATATGTTCGAGCCACAGTAAACCACGGAGAATGATTCCGTGGATACGGGGGTCACCCTGTATAATCTTACATGTTCACTTATTTTAAGTATACACTCAAAGCAAAAATGATTAATTGAATAGCATATAAATGATAAGTAAATAATATGTAAAATGCGAGAGCGTATCAGTTAGATTTTAATAGATGTTTGAAGTTGCTTACTTTTCTGAAGAATAAGATGATATAAAAGTAAGGATCATTTCAAAAAATTTACAGTTCATTACAGATAACCAGCAGTGTTATGACTGAGTCAATAGAATTGATCCCAGTTTAATTTTATCTTTTGTATTATGCAGAATTACAAAAGATAAAGTTAAACTGGAATCAATGCTATGGATTTAGTCATTCTGTCTTGGATGAGGGTGAAAACCAGGGTTCGTGAAGTCCTCATCAGGGGCATGTTGTTTGCAGACGACGCGGCACTGGCAACACACCTGGAAGAGCAATGGACAGCTTCTGAAGAGCCTGCCAGGACTTCAGCTTGACCATCAGCCTGAAGAAGACTAAAGTGTAGGGTAAAGGTTTTGACAGCCCCTTGCCATTACCATCAACAACTACGAGTTGGAGATAGTCCATGAATTTACACACCTTGGCTCCACCATCACAGACAGTCTCTCCCTAGACTCCAAGCTCAACAAAGAGTCTGGGAGAACAAGCTGACTCTGCACACCAAGGTTACAATCTACAGGGCCTACATCCTCAGCACATTGCTTTCTGGCAGTGGGACCTGGAGTCTTTACTCCAGACAAGAGTGGTGTCTCAACACCTTCCACTTTCGCAGCCTGAGCTGCATCCTGTACATCAAGTGGACTGATCGAGTCAGCAGCAATGAGGTCCTGGCCTGCGCCCAAATACCCAGCCTCTTCACCCTGCTCCAACAACGGCGTCTCCGCTGGCAAGACAGCACAAGGGTGGCCCATCTTCATTTCAAAGATGTCTGCAAGAGAGACATGAAGTCACTGAACATGAATGTCGAAAGGTGAGAGGACATTACAAATTATCACTCTCACTGGAGGCTGGAATTATGCAGCGGTCTAAAAAGTGGAGAAGGGAAGCTGAGGCTTGCTGCTGAAGAAAAGCACACCCGCCAAGAAAACAGCACCAGGACAACACTGGAGTACAGCGCCTTCAACTGTAGTCGCTGCTGTTTAGTATGAGGTAACATGCCCCATTTGTATGTGGGATGGCTTCAACAGCATTTATAAAAGGCAAATATGTTTCTACAAGCAATCACGCACAAAATTAAATATTTTTTTTAATCGTAGACACTGATGTGACATGCAGAAACCAATGTTGTGCACAGCAATGTCCCAGGAACACCAATGACATATCTACTTTCTCATTCTTCCTCGGTATACCCATGCACCTATAGAATCGATCTCACTTCAACTACGCACGTACTAAAACTGTAAGATGAATATAGCCCCTGCACAAGGATGACGCACACACATGAGAAAACTGAAACAGAAAAGAATTTAAGTATCATTTTTTAATGTACTCCTAACTTTCTTGCATTGTTACACTAAAATCTACAGGGGTGGCCATTAAAGAGATACCTGATCCAGTTCATTATGCAGCTGGTCACAATAAAATCGTCCTGTATTTTGCAGTGTTTCTATCAAAGGAAAGATCATGGCTTGTCTAATGTCACAGTGAAAAACTTCAGTTCTTTTAAATTGCATGTATTCCAAATCCACCACTGGCCTGGATGAAGCTGATGTATCTCTGATTAGATTTGGGATGCTTGTATGACCATGCCTGCTTTTTGATGTCCCAGTTTTCCTTTAGTTTAAATATAGTTAATCAACTTATACCCAACGTGTTCAATAAATTTATTCCTTCTTATGTTGGATACTGTTCCTGTAATTGATTGCTATTAAGATATTGGTTTTATATATGAGAACTAGCAGTGGAACATTTTGATCTGTTCTGCTCGTTGTTATCACTTGTCTTGTGCGTATTTATATATGCCGCTTCTGGCTGTGCAGCTGAAAATGTGAATGTTGATGTAATAATATTTCAGTGTTTAACTTTCCTTCCTCTCAAAATTATTTGAAAGGCTTTCTAATGCCAAATCCAGATTTTGTTTGAAATAACCTTGAAGAGCAGCAGTTTATAAAGATCACAAACCAACTACCGAAAAGCTCAATTGCTTGTGTTGGACCAAGTCTTTAATGCCCAGGGCTGCATTTACTGAAAATAAAATTGGCACTGATTCTCCTCACTGAGCTCCATATAAACTTGCAGCCAAATCCTGACCACTTAATGTAGTCTGGGAAAGCAGGAGGAATCTGAACAATGAGCTGCTCCAGCAAACAACATGGTTGTAGCTGGTTCATGTCCAACAAGTCTCTTGTGCACATTTGTACTTCTCGAAACCTAAGCTTTGCCAAACTATAACTATGTTCTGTAGACTTCAGTAAATGTTCTGATGGTGAAGATAAGGGGAGTGAGAATATACAGTAAGCAAAACACTTAGAGGTGGATGTTGCTTTATCAATGGCTTATTCTAGGAGGGGGATGTCGGTTATTTTTTAAATTTTAAAACATGGATGCAGGCTTTAGTGTATTAGACATCAAACTAATCAAAAAGCAACCTGCTTGAGTTTCTAGTAAAAATGGTCACCGTGTAACTGGGCTATTTTGATAATTGAATTGCTTCATTGCACAAATCCTGATTTCTCAGTTATTTTCAGTATAAAGTTGGTTTAAGAAGTTATTTAAAAAGTTATCAAAGATTTACTGTGAACATAAAAATAATTTAATGGTAGTTCAGTATGGTTCACTGAGGATATTCCATTGTTGTTTAAGGCTGCATTTCACTTTAGCTGTATTGCCTCAAATTGGCGCAAAACACAGTTTTGTTTTGCTAAGTTTGAGTTCTACATCTATTAGCCGAAAGTGAGGATTGCAGATTCTGGAGATTTAGGTTGAGAGTGTGGTGCTAGAAAAGCACAGCAGGTCAGGAACATCTGAGGAGCAGGAGCATCCACATTTTGGGCAAAAGCCCTTCAGGGATTCCTGATGAAAGGCTTTTGCCCGAAACATCAACTGTCCAGCTCCTCGAATGCTGCCTGACCTGCTGTGCTTTTCCAGCACCACACTCTCAATTCTACAGTCCATTGCCAATCAACTGGAACTGCTGGCATTATTGAAGACTTTGTAATTTTTAAAATAACATCCCTATAGTGAGGAAACAGGCCATTCAGCCCACACAGGCTCTCCAAAGTGCATCCCACCCAGACCCATTCCCCTACATTTACCCCTGACTAATGCACCTAACCTACACATCATTGAACACTGTGGACAATTTTAGCATGACCAATTCACCTAACCTGCACACCTTTTGGTCTGTGGGAGGGAACTAAAGCACCCAGTGGAAACCTGCACAGACACTGGGGATAACGTGCAAACTCTGCACCGAAAATTGCCCGAGGGTGGAATCAAACCCGGGTCCCTGGTGCTGTGTGGCAGTATTGCTAACCACTGAGCCACCATGCCACTCAAGTACGATTATGTAATGTATAATTCGAAGTTTGTGTCAGAATGGTCAAAGTGCAAATTGAGTTTTATGTGTAAGTTTGCGTTGCATTGAATTCATTACAGGTAAAACTTTGTTCAGAATTTTTAATATGCAAGTTTCAATACAGAACCTCATTAGCATGTTCTATTTGAAAAATTGATGCTCTTAAGATCCTGGGGCATTCCATATAACAGCTTTAACATCTCCTGTAGGTGGAACTGAACAAAATGTTCTAACATGCCTGCCTGGTTAGTTGATTTGAGTGTGATTTCTGCTTAAATTTTTATGGGAATTGATCTGGAACTGCGGATAAATGCTGACCTGAAGTTTAACTTCTAAGTGGTAACATGAGGCTGCAGTCCATTATTCATTATAAATGGAAAATCCCCTTCTTTCCTTTTGTTGTGCGCAAAGATCAAAAAGAAAATATACTCGCATCTGAAATGCTTTGGGGACTTATTCATGTCACTACTGGCAAACCTGGCTCGTCCACACGATATGTAGTCTGATACAAGTGACATATTGAGAACTCTGAATGGGCTATTGTTGCTACATCAACATGATTGGAAGGAAGAATTTTGGTTGTTTAAGGCTTACTTGGGTGAGCGTAAACTAAAGAAATGGCTTTATAGGAGTGGCTCATTTTCAGTTAATTTCAACTGTACTGCCTCAGGAGGAGGCTGACCAGATTTTTTAGAAAATTAAAATCCAATCATCCAGCAGCCGGAAATGTTCAGCTGACTGAAATACATTCTGGTTCGAACTATTCAAAGTATGTCATGATTGAGGGAACACACTGCAATGTGTAACACACTTGATTTGTATCCAATTTGTATCTTGGATCCATGGTTTTGTATGTCGGGGACAAATAAATAATTCAACACTTGGAACAGAGACCTACTTTGGCAAAACAATAATCTTTCGATAAGGTGACCATTTTACTAGTGATGAAGCTGTAGAAACTATTATGCTCTCAAAGATTTACTGTGAACATAAAAATAATTTAATGGTAGTTCAGTATGGTTCAGTGGGGATATTCCATTGTTTGCTGTCAGTATAATTGTTCTTTCAGTGCAAAGTCAACTTGAGATTTTGTTTGGTTGGGAACACTGACCTTTATGTTTTATGAGTCCTAGCAAATTGCCTATATTCCTACCTTTCTTACATGCACCTGCTGATGTGTTATCCTGTCTGTTGTGGCCATGTCCTATAATACCAGCTCATATTAAAAGTCAATGTTTAAGTAATCATATTTGCCAGTTCATAAGTTGTAGTGGCAAAAGTGGATTGATGTGGATTTCAGGCTTTATTTTTGCATTTTTGGGAGGAACTGATAGTATGGAAATGATGTAATAATGCTCTGGTTCACTTTTAAAGAGAATAACCAGTAGGTAGATGCCATGTTGGTCAGGCTACCAAGTGAATCCATGCTAGTCCCTGCATATATCAGCTGGAGTGAACATGGTTACTATGGCAAACCAGTGCATGCTACTTTCAAGGTGAGCTGTGATAAGATCTGTGCAAAGACTTGACCACCTATTATATTGCAGAGTTCTTCATACTATTTCTTGTTTCTATTTTTGATTTTGATTTATTGTAGGCACATGCACCTAAATACAATGAAAAGCTTTGTTTTGCAAGCATTGCAGGCAGATCATAGCAAACAAGGACATACAGATTATAGGGTATTTAGACAGAGTAAAGCACACACAAGGTGCATGAAGCAAGATCAACATTAGCGAGATCAATATTATTTGAAGTTAGAGAGGTCCATTCAGCAGTTTAATGGCAGGGAAGAAGCTGTACTTGAATCTGTTGGTTTGTGTGTTCATCTGTCTCATCTGCCTGTTGGAAGAGTTAGGTAGAGAGCATTACCAGGATGGAAGGGATCTTCGATGTTGGCAGCCTTTCCGCAGCAACGAGAAGTGTGAATGGAGTCCATTGATGGGAGGTTGACTTCTGTGATCGTCTGTGCTTCCTTATGGTCCTGTGCAGAACCGTACCAGATCATCATGCACCCAAATAGAATGCTTTCTGTGATGTATCTGGAGAAGTTGGTGAGGGTTCTTTGTGGTCATGTTGAATTTCCTAAGCTACCTGAGGAAGAAGAGGCATTGTTGTGCCACTTTGACTGTCGCATCTACATGGGAGATCCAAGACGGATCTCCCATGTAGTGGGCGGCACGGTGGCACAGTGGTTAGCACTGCTGCCTCACAGCGCCAGAGACCCGGGTTCAATTCCCGCCTCAGGCGACTGACTGTGTGGAGTTTGCACGTTCTCCCCGTGTCTGCGTGGGTTTCCTCCGGGTGCTCCGGTTTCCTCCCACAGTCCAAAGATGTGCATGTCAGGTGAATTGGCCATGCTAAATTGCCCGTTGTGTTAGGTAAGGGGTAAATGTAGGGGTATGGGTGGGATACGCTTCGGCGGGTCGGTGTGGACTTGTTGGGCCGAAGGGCCTGTTTCCACACTAATCTAATCTAATCTAATCTAATCTAAAAAAAAGACAGATTGTCAGTATTGTCATCCTGAGGGACTTGATGCTTTCGACCCTCTCCACCTCCTGCCATTTTGTTAGGAGCAAGGCAGGCTGATCAATGACCTGCGGATCTCAGTTAGCTGTATCTGGTAAAATGCACCAACTGCATTTATATGTGCTGTCATACCAATGAGCATGGGCTGAGCAGAAAGTCAGACAATGATGCACCTTTGCAGCAAAGAAAGAAGTTATTTGTACTGAAATGTCTCTGCCAAAACAATCTCAGTCTGGTTCATTGCCATGTTGTTGTCCTATTGTAGCTTTTATTACTTTATCCCTTTAAAATGTTTAGTCATTCCTGACTTACCACCTTCCCATGTTAACTCACATAGCATGGAAATAGACCCTTCAGTCCAACTCATCCATGCCGACCAGATATCTCAAATAAATCTAGTCCAATTTTCCACATTTGGTCCATATCCCTCCAAACCCTTCCTATTCATATACCCATCCAGATGCCTTTTAAATGTTGCAATTGAACCAGCCTCCACCACTTCCTCTGGCAGCTCATCCCATACATTCCCCACCCTCTGAGGTCCCTTTAAATCTTTCCCCTCTCGCCTTACACCTATGCCGTGTAGTTTTGGATACCCTAATCATGGGAAAAAGACCTTGTCTATTTACCCTATCTATGCCCCTCATGATTTTATAAACCTCTAAAAGGTCAACCATCAGCCTTCGCTCCAGGGGAAAAAAGCCCCAGTCAATTCAGCCTCTTCCTTTCGCTCAAACTCTGCCACTCTGTTAACATCTTTGTAAGTTTTTTCTGAACCCTTTCAACTTTTAACTTTTAACAACAGCTTTCCTGTAGCAGAGAGAGCAGAATTGAATGTAGTATTCAAAAAGTCCTATCAATGTCCTATATCGCTGCAACATGACTTTTGAACTCCTATATTCAATAAAGACAAGCACCCAAACACCACCTTCACTATCCTGTCTAGCTACAACTTCATTTTGAACTACAAACCTGCATTCCAAGGTCTCTTTGTTCGCCAACACTCCCCAGGACCCTATCAGGACTTGTTTAAGCTCAACCCTGATTTGCCTTACCAAAATGCAACACCTCACATTTATGTAAATTAAACTCCATCTGCCACTCATTGGCCCATCTGATCAAGATCCCATTATGCTTCTTCACTGTCCACTGCACCACTAATTTTGGTGTCTTCTCCAAACTAATCATTTCTCCTATATTCATATCTAAATCACACATGAATGACTGAAAGTGACAAAAATTGATCATTTAATAATTTAACATGTAAATTTATATTGTCCAACTTCAGTAATTTTTAAAATTTGGCAGTCTGTGTTACAGACTGGTGAACTGCGCCATTTTTCAGCAAGTTTTTATTGAGTTTATGCCACCACCACCTCATTTTATTTCTCAAGGTGCATGATTTCTGACGTTACTCCACCACATTGCATTTGCCTCTTGTCTGGCACGTTATGCTAACCTCTGGTTTTGTTTGCAAAGACTTGAATTGGCTTCCTTGCTGTTTGTCAAATCCCCTGTTCTAAAGTCGGTAGCAATGTTGAAGAAACTCCTTTTCGATATGAATCAATATCAGCTTTCCAGACAAATATGGACTTGCTCCTTGGCTGAGATTTCAGTGGTCTTTACAGTCAGGTCGAGACTCTGGTGGCTTTTAAATTTTGTTGATAATCATAGAAGTACAGAAAGCATACTGCACAGAAGGAGGTCATCAGTCCATCTATAGCTAACTGTAAGACAAAATGTATCCAGCCTTATCCCACTTTCCAAGTCATTTTTTGTACCACTGTAGGTTACCACACATCAATGTATATTTTTATATTTACGTTTGTAAAAGTTCCTGAGGCCTCTGCCTCTGGCATCCTTTCAGGTAGTGAATTCCAGAACTCTGCCATATTCTGGGTGTGGAAAAAAAATCTCTGCAACTCCCTATATTCATTCTACAAATCTCTAAGTCTGCAGCCTTGTTTATTGATGTTCTTCCTAGTCATTTTATCTGTGTCCCCAATAAGCAACATCTAGTTTACCCCCGTTGCAGTAAATTGGGGCAAGTCTTTAATGGGCAAATGATTTTTATACAGTTACAACAGCTAAATTGCCCCATAATCCTAAAATGTTTGTTTCCTATCCATTAACCAAATCTGACTTTGAGGCCTGAGGAAGGATGATTGGACCCAAGACGTGAACTCTGATTTCTCTCCACAGATGCTGCCAGAGCTAAGCTTTCCCAGCAATTTCTGTTTTTGTTTCTGAATTTGAGGTGTCCCATTTTCACTGCTGTTTCAATTGTCATGATGATCCTTCTGTGATACATCATGCTGAATATCTGCATTCTTGCTGAATATCTACCTACTTGCTAAACTTGTGATTTCCTTTTTACAGAAGCTCTATGCAGAGCAGTAGTTGCTATCAGAGCACAAACTGATGACATGTTACAGGATGTAACATGTTGTTTGTTTGCAATCTCGTACTTACATCCCCCTTGTTTCAGGCATGTAACTAAGGGGGTTTGGTAAAGAGCAAATCACATCGCCACCATCTCCATTTCTTGAGCCCATCAAAGAATTGGATTATTTGAGCTCACAATGGTTTGTCTACCTTTCTTTTCTTCTCCTTGCACCAGGATCTGTGAAGAATTAACATTGCGATGTTTATTGGCATATTATCAATTGGGTGAGATTGGTACCACTTTGCAAATAATTTTGAATGGGTTTACACACCAAGTGTTAAATAAATGGGGGATTACGAAACTGTGAAAACATGAGCCATTTAACAAACAATCCAGGTCTTTTTCAATATATAATTTCAGTTGCATCACACTGTAAACTTTTGCTATAAATGCTGTGTCTTACGGTCTTATACTCCATAGCCACCTGATGAAGGAGTAGCGCTCCGAAAGCTAGTGCTTACAAATAACCCTGTTGGACTATAACCTAGTATTGTGATTTTTAACTTTGTACACCCCAGTCCAACATTGGCATCTTCAAATTGTGAAAACATGGCCATTGTTGTACTTGCATGCGTAGTTATTTGTGGGAGTCTAGATGAACTACACTTTGCTTTCATTTATAGGGCAGGTCAGTTTATATTGTTTTTTTTTCTGCATTTCGGAGCAATGTTTTATCGTTTTGTTTTTAGAAATTGTTCTGTATGATGTTATAAAAATTGAATGCACTGAAAAGCTCAGCTCAGCAATATTTTATTTGATTTTTGCCCCTGAACGAGGAATTTGATCAAAAGCTTAAGAGTAGGATACTTGAAGACTAACAAATTAGTTTGTTTTAAAGTGATTGAAGTTGGTAATGCTGCCTGGATTTACTGAAATATTGGTAGAGGTTAATATTTATCAACAAACAGTGAACATGTCCTTACTTCGTTATCATACTTCACAAAAAGTATGTTTTTTGGAGTGGAATGATAAGTAGTGGGGCCTAACGGATAACCAAAGCTCTTGTAGACCCTCAAGCAAGATTTTTCACTGTTTTACCATGCTTCATATTTTGGATAATTGTGCATGTATGACACCATGACAAAATACAGCAACTCAGATTCTAAGCTAAAATATAAAGGATATAACTGTTTTGAATTTTAAGCAGAAATCAGGTGAGGCTTTTTTGTTGTTTTACTGAAGGAATTTACATTCCAAGTTTATTAAAATTTAGTTTTGCCAATGGCTCTGGAAAATCAGACTCCTTCATGAAATCTCAGATGATTTCAATTTCCTATTTGCTGAGAATCTGTCATCAAACAATTGTCTTTCAAAGACAAAGCGTGAATCCAAATGAAATTTGGCCTCCAAATTCAATCTTAGCAAATCGCAGCTCATTCATTGTATGACATTTGTTTCTTTCTTTCCAATTAATTCACAGAGTCCCTGCAGTGTGGAAACAGGCCATCCAGCCCTACAAGTCCACACTGACCCTCTGAAGAGTATCCCACCCAGACCCATTCTGCTAGCCTATTACTTCACATTTTCCCCCTGACTAGTGCACCTAAACTACACACCCCACTATGGGCAATTTAGCATGGCCAATTCACCTAAACTGCACATCTCTGGACTGTGGGAGGAAACTGGAGCACCTAGAGGAAACCCATGCAGACACAGAGAATCTGCAAACTCTACACAGTCGCCTGAGGCTGGAATTGAACTCTAGTTCCTGGTGCCGTGAGGAGGCAGTGCTAACCACTAAGCCACCGTGCCACCTTACAACTATTCTCCTTTTGAATTTGGAGACTGATGCTGTGGTAATGGTTTTGGGGCAATGGCTGCATTTTTTAATTCAGGAGATGTGCACATCACTGGCTGGGCCAGCATTTATTGATCGTCCCCAGTTGCCTTGAGAAGACGATGGTGAGTGGTCTCCTCTCACCACTACAGTCCATTTTCATGTAGATAGCCTCACAAAACTGTTAGAGAGGGTGTTCGAGAATTTTGACCCACTGACACTGACCTACATGGAGACATATTTCCAAGTTGGGATGGTGAGTGATTTGGAGATGAACTTGCAGGTGGTGGTGTTCCATGTATCTACTGCCCTTGTCATGAGTTTAGGCTATCTAAGGATCCTTGGTGAATTCCCAAGGTACATATTGCAGATGGTACACACTGCTTTTACAGAGTGGTATGGTGAAGGGAGTTGATGCTTAAGAGTGTGTACCAATCGGGAGGACTGCTTTGTCCTGGATGGTGTAAAGCTTCTTGAATATTGTTGGACCAGCTTCGAAATTTGATAACATTTGTGTATGGCCTCCTGTTTTCATAGAACCCCTACGGTGTGGAAACAGGCCATTCAGCCCTTCGTGTCTACATTGACCCTGTGAAGAGCATACCCCCTACCCTATCCCAACATTTCCCATGGGTAATCCACCTAATCTGCACATCCTAGGGCACCAAGGACAATTTACCACGGTCAATCCACTAACCTGCACGTCTTTGGACTGTGGACTGTGGGAGAAAACTGGAGCACCCGGAGGAAACCCACACAGAAACTGGGTGGAATGTGCAAACTCCACACAGATGGTCGCTGGAGGCTGGACTCAAACCTGGGTGCCTGGTGCTGTGAGGTAGCAGTGCTAACCACTGAGTCACCACACTGCTTTTTCATTCCTGAAACCCTGTTAACTGTCAAGTGTGTGGTGCTGGAAAAGCACAGCAGATCAGGCAGCAGCCGAGGAGCAGGAAAATCAACGTTTCGGGCAAAAGCCCTTCATCAGGAATTTCCTGATGAAGGGCTTTTGCCCAAAACATCGATTTTTCCTGTTTCTCGGATACTGCCTGACCTGTCGTGCTTTTCCACCAACACATTCTCGACTCTAATCTCCAGCACTTTCCTTATTGTCATCTTGTGTTGCCATATGCATACACTGAGTTTCAAACAAGGTGAGGAAAAGAAGTGTCTCAATGAAATGCGTGGGGGAAAAATGTAAATTCTATTTGTGCGCTCTTGGACTGTTACTTTTTTTGTGAA
Organism: Chiloscyllium plagiosum; assembly: GCF_037043375.1. Lineage (NCBI taxonomy): Eukaryota > Metazoa > Chordata > Chondrichthyes > Orectolobiformes > Hemiscylliidae > Chiloscyllium > Chiloscyllium plagiosum. The sequence continues at coordinate 38,876,831 of NW_028270161.1, forward strand.
GAATTTACATGAAATGGGCAGTAATAGTGGCAGCATTTTGGACTTGTGGCAACTGTATCAAGTATTGTGAGTGAGTTATGGCAGTATGAGCATTGACACCACTTGTCCTGAAGTCTGGCTTAGAAATGATAATGAGGTAAAAAAAATGACTGCAGATGCTGGAAACCAGATTCTGGATTAGTGGTGCTGGAAGAGCATAGCAGTTCAGACAGCATCCAAGGAGCTTCGAAATCGACGTTTCGGGCAAAAGCCCTTCATCAGGAATAAATTGAAGGCATCAATGTGGACTTCAACAGTTTCCTCATTTCTCCTTCCCCCACCTCACCCTAGTTCCAAACTTCCAACTCAGCACTGTCCCCATGACTTGTCCTACCTGCCTATCTCCTTTTCCAACTATCCACTCCACCCTCTCCTCCCTGACCTATCACCTTCATCCCCTCCCCCACTCACCCATTGTACTCTATGCTACTTTCTCCCCACCCTCACCCTCCTCTAGCTTATCTCTCCACGCTTCAGGCTCACTGCCTTTATTCCTGATGAAGGGCTTTTGCCCGAAACGTCGATTTCGAAGCTCCTTGGATGCTGCCTGAACTGCTGTGCTCTTCCAGCACCATTAATCCAGAATTAGAAATGATAATATCAGTTCAGTAGTTCACCAGCAATGGACTAAATTCATCCATTGTACTTTTGTGTGTTCTTTTTTCTATCTTGGCCAAGGTGCTCATATTATAGAATAACTATTGAGAATAAGTATGTATTTTAGTTTTATTTACAATATGGACTAATTTAAAATTTTAGTTTTAAATCATAATCTACTATTGATTTGATTATGATTGTCATTTCTAATATATTTTAAATAATTCTTTGATCTGGACACGATTAACTATATTGTGTTTGACGACGTCTGACTTCACTAGATGTTGTGGGAGTTGGAGTCAGATTGGGTGGCTTAATAGTATGTCAAATACAGTCAGCAACCTCTTAACAATAATACCCACAAACCGCCTTTATTTTTTTCTGGGAGTACATGTTTTACCAACTAAGAACAATAGGACTTTCAAGTAAAGATTGGAATTTGGGTGCAAATGCCTTAATGCATGTGGTTGAATTTATCTGTGGCAATGATTAACTAATGATTGATGTTGCAGCTTTCCCAGCCATAACCATTTTCTATAGGTATTTCAGTAACAAATATCAGTGCATGATCTACAACTGAGCTTAACTCATAGGAGCAGCTGCTGCAGCTAACCCTGGATTTGCCTTGACCTACCTTAACTGTCAAAACTACTCTACAAGACATTTTAACTTTGCTCCAGTTGTTCTATAGCTTCCTTGAAATATTAGGATGTTTTAATATCAAAAAGGTTGTTAAATTTAAAGGATTAGGTTTTTAAATTGAGGCTAGTGCATGTGTAAATTTGGTAGTTACAAAAGCAGCAAAAACAACAGCTTTCACTTTTATGGCAATTTTAATGTAAAATGATTTGAAGACACTTCACAATGATATACTTAAATAGGAATGAGAAAACAAAGGAGATATTAATGAATGCCAAAAGTTACATTGAAAAGGGGGAGCTTAAATGAGGAATTTGAGTAATTGCAAAGCTTGGGCCAGAATAGTTGCCTGTGTTTGAGGGATAAACAATAGATCATAGCTGAAGGAAGGTAGGATTTTTGAGGGGGAGTAGAAATGAGACACTGAACGGCAACGGGAACGGCAGCCTACGCGTCCCAAAACTGGAGGTTCAAATTCCATCTGCGATTGTTCACAGACACGAGGCACTTGAGATATCCAGTGACCTGGTAATTCGGGCCTCCTTTCAGTATAAAGGAGAGTGCAACACAGATACCATTGCGGGACTGCGAGTGCTCAAGGTCCTTAAAGAAATTGAAAATTTCCTACATAGCAGCCGTAACGGCAGCGAGGAGGAAATTGACCCATTGACTGACATCCAAGACATCATGCCAGCACTCCAGGCGGCAGACGCTGGGCGACAGAATCCACCCAACAGGTATGCAGGTCGGAGGGAATGGAAATTCGAAAAGTGGCAAAAACTGGAATGTCAAGGGTCAGGCATCCGGTACTTTAGAGACAACAAGATCTCTAACTCATGGTTAAAAGCAGCAAACCAGCAAAAATCTTCTAGATTTATAAACAGCTTGCTCCTGCAGTGTAATCTATACCTGACAAAAGCTACACTATCTCGAGGAAGACCAAATCGAAACAAACTGTGCCGAGACAATCTCTCACATACCAGGATGCTGCCCATTTGTAAAGAACGCTTGCATAAAACACCATAATAAGATCGCTGACCAGTTGCAAAAACATGTCAGTAAGTATGGTTGGACATCATACGTGGAGCCGAGATTGTTTGCAAAAGATGGCTCCCTAAGGAAACCCGATCTTATATTTAAGAAAGATCAAAAGATTGCGATAGTAGATGTCACAGTGCAGTACGAGAATGACAGTGAGGCTCTGGAAATGGCATGGCGTGAAAAAAGTGACAAGAAATAAACACCTGAATGACGAGATAATGGCATTGACAGGAGGCTCGCAACCCAAGCACTTTGGCTTCGCGATGAGCGCATGAGGCAAGTGGCTGGGCATAAATAACTGCCTCATGAAATTCCTTGGCATCGAAAGATTCAATACCTTCGCCCAAATGACATCAAGACTCACGTTGTCACTGACACTCGAATTATTACAACTCTTCAGTGACAAATGAGCAAACGACCGCAAGACCGCGATGGCCCAAGACAAGGATCGGCTAACCCCCACCAATAGACTGACGAATGGCCACCAATGCCCGAGTCTCATAAACCATCAGTACCATCCCGGCCCTTGGCCTTTGGTGATGCTAGAGAGTCCAAAACATCGAGCGATGCCAAGACTCGAAAAAGGCACTCCTGTGAGTGTTTCAAAATAGGAAGGGATGAAAATGATGAAATTCAATTAATGTGGAGCTGCAAGAACAGTGAGCATTGTACAGAAGAGGATATGCATGATGGAGTTTTGAATGAGTTGAAGTTTACTTGAAATTGAGTTATAAAATAATTAAAGCCTGGGTGACAAAGGCATTGATGAGAGTTTCAGCAACAGCTTGCTTTAAGTAGGACTTTAGTAGTTGGTGACAAATACAATCATTGATTTGTTGTCAATCCGTTTGTGTTAGATTATGTCACTTAAATCTTTTGGCTTGTGGTATATACACATGAGTCCTGTGTCTGCGTGCATTTCAAATGTATATAGTATTTGCATTGCTGTTGGTTTGTGTTTTGTGTGTGTGCACTTGTGTTCTGAGGAGCGTTACACTTTTTATTGAATGCAGGTGAGGGTTATAACCCTGGTTTATTTGGTGCTGTATCTCTTCTCAAAACTGTTAATACAATACGGATGAGTATGTGAAAGTCTCTATACCTGTATGTTTCCCAGAGGTGCATACATTTCTTTCTCTTTTTATAAGATTAGCTTTTGTTTAGGGATTTGACTTTGAGGAAATGTTATATTTTTTGATGTAGCCTTTCTGAAATGCAGCAGTGTCAATTTTTATGGCATGTCTCTGTCGCATTTTTGTCTATTGAAAAAATGTACATGGCAATCATTATGTGGAGCAAAACTGAAGCTTGAAGTTAACTATCTATTAAAAGATGGAGAGGAAACTTTTTCAGGGATCATACAGTGTAGTTAAGATATAGAATACACTGCTTGGAAATGTGTTGGAGGCAGGTTCAGTTGAAGATTTGTTCAAGGAAATTGGCACTAGGTAATAGAACCAGTATATGCATGATGGCCCAAAGGCCTCTTTTCTGCATCTTAATAATTCCGTGAAATGTATATGGGCTCAATCTTGCAAATTTTTTTTGGCTACGTGTTATATTCATCAAGTTTCATGGAGGATTTTTCTCCACAAGGCCTAGTGAGAGATCTCACACTACCTTCTCAAATTTGCTTAATTAACTACTTACCCTTCCCTGTGGTGTCTCTCACAGCTGATTCTAGCCCCAATTTTCCACTTTCCATTCCTGGAAATACTCTCAACTCACTAGACATTGCCTGAAAGATTGCCCCAGTACCTACACCACTCTCCTTAAAAAAAAAGTAACCGTGTACCAAGTATAACATTGGCAGGAGCCACCATGCCATGCTCTTCTTGGCACATAACTGGCATGGCTGACACTCCCTTGCACATAAAACTACATTCTTTTATCTTCGTTGCTGTTTAACCACGAGGCCACACAATTTACTTGTCCTTGTCTACATTTCAACTAACCACCCTTTCCGGGTCACCAAAACTATGTTCCCAATGCCCACTGCAGACCCACATTTTGTCATTTGACCAGTTGGGAAATATCATATACAGGCAAGCAATCAGACAAGAACATGATCGATTTATTTCCAATCAACAAAAGTAATGACTAACCAAATGAACTAAGGCTGCAGTTCATACCCACAAACCAAATACTGGCATGATGACCTGCGACAAACTTAGAATCTACAATTTTCTGCTGCACCCAGTTCTTATCTGCTGGAGCCAGGTGTAAGTCAGGTCAGTGTCCTGGCATGTAGTGCCTGACACAGTTGAGCTTTGTCATGGATAAGGAGAGCTTCCTCTTCCCAATGCTCTCATTCTCCTCTTCAGAAGACAGCTCCCATTCTCCCAGCATCTAACACCATCACCTTGTTTATTGCTCCAAATGGATAGACACGTTGAATTTTATGTTGAGTGTTACCCATCGCTCCACCTAAATACAAACCTCAGCTACGATCCCCCTCCCCCCAGCCTTGAGCATCCCACTGTTGTCCCGTTTCCCCCCTCAACATATTTATTGATTGGGTGACCATTACAATCAGTGAGTGTCAATAGCAAAAATTAAGCGATCTGGTGTGAAAAAATGAATGTTCTTAACCTTAACTGGCTTCACATAATGAATACCTTTCACCTTGTTAGCTGACTTACACACTGAATGCTTCCAATCATGTTGAGCCATTCAACAATATGAATGCTTTTCCACCTTGTTAACTCATTATGCTAGCCTCCAGCACTCTATTGTTAACTGCAAGTTCTTATCTGATCGGAGTCATGCTCAGCTGAACCTCTTGCCTCACAAAACTTTAAAGCTTAACTCTTTCCCTGCCTGCTCATACCCTATACACATTCTTACCTAGAAAAGTTAGCCCAATTTGCACCAACAGTCCTCCTTGCACCCTCCTCACCATTCTCCAAAGCTCGCTGCAGATGTTTGACTGGGTCTGTGATAGTAAGACCTGACTGATCAGATGCTTGACTTCTGTGTTTGAATGCCACTGACTGATGACATGTGATTGCCCTGACTGCTGCTGCTGTTGGCCCTAGAGGGAGGATTGACTAATGCCGACTCTCCAGACTGTAGTGGACATATCCCCTGACCCTGATCAGCCCAAGCCCCTGACTGATGGGATCCTTACCTTTACTGGACTGAGCACTATCCCTCCACATGGTTCCCAGTAAAGTTGGTTTGTTGTATAAATGTGCCGTGTGCTTGCCATACAGGAAGCTGGCACATGCTGTAGAATGGCATCTTGGCATGACTTACAAGATGTCCCAGCATGACGAGCAACCTGACTCTCTGTCTTCACAAAAGAACATGACAATAAAGCAACACTGATATCTTTTAGACGCTTGTTGAAGAACCAACACATTAACAGGCATGGAGCAGAATGGCAAGGCATGGATACTGTGAGCATGCAGGTAGATGCCAAGTGAGCAAATACTAAGAGTGCAAGTACAGAGCCTTGAGATGCAGCCTGATCCAATCTGTGAGTTGGTGGTCTATCCGTGTGAACAGCATGTCCTCTCAGCAGCCTTTCAATGTTAGTTGCTATTGCACCTTGAAATGCAGGTCTGCATTTCCTAATCAACCAGCAAGCAGATAAGAGTGGTACTATGAGGATTGGATGCCAATGTCTGTGGGCATGGTTGTGCACAGCCGATGTGCCTAAGTGGTGCCCCGAGAGGCTATTTTGGTGACCAACATGGAGGCTGTTCAAGGTGAGAAGTGAGCTGAAGTTCCAGGTACTCGTTCAGACTTGCACATTGTGAATTCTTAGCATCCAGTTTGCTCACAGTGGCTGGTATGATGGAAAGCTGCACATCATAGAAGTGAGATCTGCAGTTAATGAGGTCATTAACAAGTAATAATCTCTCTAATAGGCAACTCTGTGCTGTCTAGTAAGAACCTGATCTTGTGCTCCGAACTTAATTAAAAGATGCAGTGATTTGCTGCCGATTTCGAGATCTGGTCTCCTTGCCACATTTCTTGCCATGGTCCACATCATTCAGCCCCACAAATGGAATTTCTCAAAGAGAAGTGCTACAGATCTAATGATTGCACAATGCAAACAGAGGTAATATTTATATGATAGGGCCATTTTGAAGGTTCTTTCTGGCAAAATGAATATATATCTTCTGATAGATGGCTGTGAATTTATTGTTAACTGTATAATATCCATAACTTTGCCTATATGCCAATCAAGCAAATAAGCAACATCATTTTAAATAGATTAAAGAAACTCCCTCTTTCTAAACCAAGTGCAGTTGTCTACTTTTAACTAACACAATGTTTTATAATATTTATGTGTCTCGTAAATGAAGTGCCCCAACCCACTGATAGCAAATGTCAGGAAATGAACTATGTATGTACGTTCTTGAGGCAAATCAGTAAGAGGCATCGGTGAACAATTTGCAGGCCATTCCTGCACCAACTTTTCACATTTGCAAGTTCTATGATCATTATTTTCCTGCTGTTTGTTTTTCATATGCAATAGTTTTTTTCATTTCATTGGAGGAAGAATGGGACCATCAAAATGATTGAGCAGATCAGACTACCAACATAGCCTTCTATCCCCCTCTCATTGAGGTCTTTTTGCACCCAGTGCATACATTTCACCTTCCTGTTGTGGGAGAGTTGAAACTACGAGATACATGGTTTAAATTAAGGGGTCTTCTATTTAAGATGGAAATGAGGAGTTTTCTTGTCCGAGCAGTGTAAAATCTTTGATATTCTCTTCCCCAGAAAACATTGGAGGCAGGGTTGGTGAAAATGTTTATGGCAGAGGAGATAGACTCTTGACTACGGAAAGAATTGGTAATCTGAGGCAGTTGGGATTTATGGAGTTGAAGGCAAAAGTGAGGCCTGCAGATGCTGGAAACCAGAGTTTAGATCAGAGTGGTGCTGGAAAAGCACAGCAGGTCAGGCAGCATCTGCAGAGCAGGAAAATTGACATTTCAGGCAAAAGCCCTTCATCAGGAATTGGCCAGTTGGTCATTTATCTGTCATTTGATTTAAGTTTGTATCCCTTTGTAAATTTCGCTGGAGGTTCCCTGCTAGTTACCACCTGTGACTGCCTGGTATATCTGACTGTACAGGGCCAAAGATGTCTACACAGTCCTGAGTAATTCTGTTAATAAACTGACAATAGAAGATATTGAGCAATTGGCACTTCTGGTCAGATTTGCATTTATTTCTATCCATGAGCATTAACCAGTGTCCACCCCTGAGAATATAGGGTTTGGAGCCCAGAAAAATGAGAATTTTATGTTAATAATTTGCTATAGTTTTTAATCGTCTCTGGTGGCAGGAATACTCCAGACAGATATGACATTTTGAAGCTTTTCAGTTGTTAGAAAAAAGACAGCATTCTTCTGGAAAAAAGGCGACTCTGGAAATATTTGTTTCCAAGTTTGAGAAGAATTGCACCTTCTGTTGCCACTTTTGTCTGTTGATCCATGTCACCGATGTTGCATTGGCCTGTGACGTTTTCACATTGTCCATCCATTCTCTTCTGCAATGATTGAAATGTGTTGTAACATAAAGATCAGTCTGTGTCTGATCCATTGTTTTGTGCCATTTTACTGTTCACAAGGTATTTGTTGAAATATTTTCCAATCTGCAAACTGAAGATGTATGCATAGTCAAAACCTCTGTCTATCTATTCCCTGAAGATTGCAGTTTTGATCAAGGCCGATGAAGTGTTCCCGTTGAGGGAATTGGTGAGTCTGGGTGAGGACTGGATGTGATGGGATGTATTACCAGCTTATTCATTGCTAGGAAATGCTGAACTTCCATTTCAGTAAAAATGCTGTAATATGTTTACAGTTTTGATACAATGAGAAAGGCTATGATAGTTAAAAATCCCACTTTCTCTCAAGGATTTGTGTGTAGCATTATGTTTTGGTAATTGAAAGTTTGGCACATCACTCAGCCTAGGTATCCCGAAGAGCTTTCAGGAGTTAATTGTCTAACTTCTGAAAGTCAAAACGGAATTGCTGTACTTTCTATAGAAATAATCCACGTTCTTTTGCTCAAGAATGAAGAATTTATAATCTAATCTTTTCAAAGCCACTGTGTCTGAAACTGGAGATTAGTGTGATAAATGTATGTTCCAAAAATGCATTGGTAAGCAATTTTCATAGTGTGTGCTTTCCTCCATTCTTTTGCATGAGTTCTTCTGAATATTTCCTTTGGTATATCCTTATTAATATCCATTTAATATGTCCTGTGCAATGAATAAACCTATTAGTAGATGTTTTTCTAGAATCAGCAGCTTTTAAAGTAAACCTGTATGGGTGGCATTTTATTTCTTCTGCTTAGGACTCAAGTCTTTCCCCTTCTAAGCTGATGTTAGAAAAGCTGAAAATCACTTGTGTCCTTTGGTACTTGCTGTTATTAGTGTCTTTTAGGAAGGAAATCTGCCATTCTTAACTGGTCTGGCCTATCATGTCTCCAGGCCATTGGAATGTGGCTAATTCTTAACTGTCCTGTGAAAGTTGGGGATGGACAAGAAATATTGACTGGACAAACAGCACCAACTTCAACATCCAAAGAATTAATATAAAAAGATTCCTTAGCATATTCTTGTGGGAGGGTGGAGAGTTATGTTAATCTGGACAATAGTTATCTCTGTATGAGTATTGCAAAAACATTTTATGTCGTCATTATTGCCTTGCCGTCCAACGGACTATTGCATTTCCCACATCACAACAGCAATTGCATTTCAAAACTTCATTCACTGGGTGCAAGGTGCTTTGGGATAAACTTGGTTCTTGAAAAGTCTGTATAATTGTCGATCTTTGTTTTAGATATACATAATTGGCCCAACAATGTTAAATTTAGACTCCATTGTGTTTGTAAATCCCAATGCAACAGTTCTGAATCTTCATTTCATAGCCTTTCCGAATATGGCAAATTGTCACCGAGTTACTCGCAGTTTGTTCTGTGGATCCCGTTAATAGGAAGCTCAATTAGATAGCCCATTTCATTTTGTTTCTAATCTGGAGACCAGAATTGTTGTTGTGCTTAATAGTTTGCTTTAAAGCTGTTGGTATGACATTGGTTTGGAACTACAGAGCCTGGTTGTTTCAGTGAATTTATGATTTTATTGCCAAGATAAATAATGCAGATGGAGGAGGTGGTGTACAGATGCTGGATTGCAAGCTAGTTGGTAGGGAAGCAACTTCCAATTAATCGCATCATGCTATGATTCAGTTGTACGAAGTTAGAGGATGTTGTAAATCACCATTCCATTAAACTGCCTGTAGTGACATAGATGAAAACTAACTGAAAAATGCAGGAATGCTCTAAGTTGAAAGCAATGTGAGCTCTTTGCAACTTTGTTAAATATTGTGTAATCTCACCATTCCTGAGCCCAGAATGTACCAAGCCTTGTACTGTGCAAGTCATAGTCATAGAGTCATAGTCATAGAGATGAACAGCAGGGAAACAGACCCTTCGGTCCAACCCGTCCATGCCAACTAGATATCCCAACCCAATCTAGTCCCACCTGCCAGCACCCGGCCCATATCCCTCCAAACCCTTCCTATTCATATACCCATCCAAATGCCTTTTAAATGTTGCAATTATACCAATCTCCACCATTTCCTCTGGCAGCTCAATCCATACACGTACCACCGTCTGCATGAAAGTGTTGCCCCTTAGATCTCTTTTATATCTTTCCCCTTTCACCCTAAACCTATGCCCTCTCGTTCTGGACTCCCCCACCCCAGGGAAAATACTTTATCTATTTACCAAATCCACACCCCTCATGATTTTGTAAACCTCTATAAGGTCACCCCTCAGCCTCTGACGCTCCAGGGAAAACAGCCCCAGCCTGTTCAGTCTCTCCTTATAGCTCAAATTCTCCAACCCTGGCAACATCCTTGGAAATCTTTTCTGAACTCTTTCAAGTTTCACAACATCTTTCCAATAGGAAGGGTACCAGAATTGCATGCAATATTCCAACAGTGGCCTAACCAATGTCCTGTACAGCTGCAACATGGCCTCCCAATTCCTATACTCAGTGCTCTGAATAATAAAGGCAAGCATACCAAACACCTTCTTCACTATTCTATCTACCTGCAACTCCACTTTCAAGGAGCTATGAACCTGCACTCCAAAGTCTCTTTGTTCGGCAATAGTCCCTTGCACCTTACCTAAGTGTATAAGTCCTGCTAAGATTTGCTTTCCCAAAATACAGCACATCACATTTATCTAAATTAAACTCCATCTGCCACTTTTCAGCCCATTGGCCCATCTGATCAAGATCCTCTTGTAATCTGAGGTAACCCTCTTCGATGTCCACTACACCTCCAATTTTGGTGTCATCTGCAAACTTACTAACTCTACCTCTTATGTCCACATCCAAATCATTTATATAAATGTCAAAAAGTAGTGGACCTAGCACCAATCCTTGTGGCACTCCACTGGTCATAGGCCTCCAGTTTGGAAAAACCACCCTCCACCACCACCCTCTGTCTTCTACCTTTTGAGCCAGTTCTGTATCCAAATGGCTAGTTCTCCCTGTATTCAGTGACATCTAACCTTGCTAACCAGTCTCCCATGGGGACCCTTGTCGAACGCCTTACTGAAGTCCACATAGATCACATCTACTGCTCTGCCCTCATCAATCCTCTTTTTTTTACTTCTTCAAAAAGCTCAATCAAGTTTGTGAGACATGATTTCCCATGCATAAAGCCATGTTGACTATCCCTAATCAGTCCTTGCCCTTCCAAATACATGTACATCCTTTTAGCACTGCAAGATGATATTTCTGTTTGATGAGAATTGATTGTTTGATTTAAATACTTGACTGGAGTTTATTCTGTTAATTGAAACAGGTAACATACGTCCTTGTTAGTTATTTTTTTTCAGTAACAACTTTTTCATAGGTAAAAACAATGACTGCAGATGCTGGAAACCAGAGTCTAGATTAGAGTGGTGCTGGAAAAGCACAGCAGTTCAGGCAGCATCTGAGGAGCAGGAAAATCGACGTTTCCGGCAAAAGCCCTTCATCAGGCTTTTGCCCGAAAAGTCGATTTTACTGCTCCTTGGATGCTGCTTGAACTGCTGTGCTTTTCCAGCACCACTCTAATCTAGACACAACATTTTCATACTTTGATATCTTTTACTCCCACTAACACCCAGATGTACATATTTAACGCTGACATTAATAGATTCTTGATCAATAAGGGAATCAACTGTTGTGGGAAAAGCCAGGAAAGTTGGATGTGTGAAATGTTGGATCAACCTGAACCTACTGAAAAGGAGAGCAGACTCAAGGGGCTGAATGGCCTTCTCCTGTTCCCATTTCTTATAGTTTTCAAACCTCGAAATGGAGCGAGTGCTGCTTCTTCTGTAAAAAGAAGTCCTGAACAAACGAGCATATTATTTGGAGTGTGAGCCTCCTCATGTTTCTGAACTTAGCCTGAAGTTAAAATTTGCCAGCAATGTGAAAATGAAGACTTCAGTCATGTTAAACAAATGATTTTGAACAATCAGAGCTACCAGCCTTTATACAGAACTTGATCTGGCCTCTCCTGTTCTTGGATTTAATTTGCTTCTTGTGAATAATTGCTGTTTGAAGCATGAAGAGTTCAAAGTTCTGCCATGTTTCCTGATCGGCTGTATATTCAACAGTGAAATCAAACCAAAGTACTGTACACACTGGAGAAACTCAGCAGGTCTGGCGGCACCTGTACAGGGAGAAACCGAGTTAGCATTTTGAGACCGATACAATTGTTTGTTTGGAACTGAATGCTCAGTCGTACATTCAAGTGTTTGTTTTGTGCCTTCTTTTCTGAAAGCTCCTGATTTTTAGCTCAGCATTTGGTGAGCTACAAATGCGATTCTGAGTCTTCCATTAACTAAAACAAATAAAGGCAACACATAGCTCAGTCTGTGTTCTTCATGCTAGCCATTTGCTAGCGGATATTTGGAAACAAGTTGGTCACCTGCATAATCTCTTAAAGCAATCACTTGAGTGAGTTGTGGGGCCCCGAGGAAAATTGAGGATTTTAAAAAGTAACTATGAAAACAGTGATTTGTTCTTGGATAGGAATTTCTTCTTTTCTGTAAAGAATAGCATGTTCTCTCTTGTAGCCACATTTGTTGACAATGTATTGCTCCTGGAAATTTGTGCATATTGTAACTGATAATTCAAGTTCTATTCTTTGTGAAAGACTGGATAACTCCCACAAGGTTAGCTCCTGGAATCAAAGGAGCCCTGTTAATTATTTGAGATGTTGAACACTTATCCACTTCCACAAATAATTGCTTTCCTAATGCACCTTTATGTGGAGTGGTGTTGGGACTTTTGAAGTCCATTGACTTAATTTGGTCATTAATGAGTTGTCATTTATACACAATCACTTGCAAATGTGTTGCTACTCATGTAATAACTCATAAACTAAGATGAAACATTTCTGTCCAAGTTTCCATTGCTATAGAGTCTACCAGAAGCTCAAATACTAAGAATAATTTGCATCTAAAATGATTAGTGTATTGATCCACAATGCCAGGTGCCACCTCGACTGAAGCCAAAGGTAAGGCTACTAGTAGAAGATAAGTAGAAAAGGGCGGCACGGTGGCTCAGTGGTTTCCTCCGGGTGCTCCGGTTTCCTCCCACAGTCCAAAGATGTGTAGGTTAGGTGAATTGGCCATGCTAAATTGCCCATAGTGTTAGGCATAGGGGAATGGGTCTGGGTGGATTGCTCTTCAGAGGGTCGGTGTGGACTTGTTGGGCCGAAGGGCCTGTTTCCACACTGTAGGTTAAAAAAAAAAATGATATGCATCTTAAATTGAAAAAACTACTGAGAAGCCACAAACAAGGTTTCTGGAATGTTTCTAAAAGCATTTGAACTTAGTGGCACACTTATTACCTTGGCCAAGATGTAGAATATGGTGCAAGGTGAGTCTGCAGCCACACCAGCCCTCAGTGAAATCAAGGTGGTGCTGCATCAGGCACACGCCTCTCCCACGCTACAGCACAAACCCCATCGAGAAGATGCAAGCAATTATCCAGTCATGGGTAGCTTCTCATTGGTCCCCCACAAGTACAAACGTATAAGGAAAATGAGCAAAGGGCAAGCGTGTCTGATCCGTGACAGATAAAAGCCTGCCACTGGCATTATGAGTGAGCGAGAATAAAGACTGGTTTTAACAGACAGATACTTGACAAAGCTGAATATCAATTATGATAAATAATTTTCTGCTACTTGCGTGTACATGACCTGAGTAATCTGCATTTTTGACAGATTTGGCTTGCTGCATGTATTCAAGCTAACTTTAACATTTTATTTGCTTTTTACTTCTACTGCTGACTACACCCTTTCTTGAGGACTACTGTAATCTTCCAGATTGAGAGAATGCCAAAAAGGTCCACTCTGAAAGTTTACCTAATCCAACCTTAAATATAGACACAAGGAAATTAGGAGCAGGAGTAGGCCATTTGGCCCTTCAAGCCTGTTCTGACATTCAATATGATCATGGCAATCATCCAACTCAGTACTTTTTTCCTGCTTTCTCCCTGTACAGTTGATTCCTTTAGCCCTAAGAACTATATCTAATCTCCTTCTTGCAAGCATCTTAAATTACTTCCTTTCAATTTCTTTAAACCCCTTCCTTTCCTCGGCAGGCAGTTTTTTCTGTAAACCTAACCAAGGTCACTTCTCATTTATAATTCTGCACTAACACTGTCAGTGGGACGGTCAATAGAAGGAGATATCAGACAAGCTTGATGCAGAAGGCAAGAGCACAAAGTCACACAGGAACAGCTTCAGGCCATTCAGCCTCTCAGTTGTATCATTGCTAAGCTTCCTGTTTTCTCTAGCTGCCTTGTTCTATAACCTTTTAGGACGAGCAACCATTTGAAATATAAATTGTGAAACTTTCAACCGACAGTCTTGAAGTTTTGAAGGAGAATGTTTGAGGTTTTTGATTGAATCAATCATGTGTGGTATAAAGGAAACAGAGCAAAACTGGACTCAGTGGGAATCAGAGAGCAAACTCTCTGCTGGTTGGAGTCATAACTAGCACATAGGGAGATGGAGGTCAGACATCTCAGCTCCAGGACACGTCTGCAGGAGTTCCTCACATAGTGTCCTAGGTCCAACCATCTTCAGCTGCTTCATCAATGACCTTTCCTTCATCATAAGGGTAGAAGTGGGAATGTTTACCAATGATTGCTGCATTCACAACTCCTCAGGTACTCATGCTGTCCATGTTTAAATACAAGACCTGGGCAATATCCAAGCTTGGGCTGACAAATAGAAAGTAACATTTGTACCACACAAATGCTTGGACATGACCATCTCCAATAAGAGACAATCTAACTACTGTCAATAGTGTTATCATCACCGAATCCCTCACTATCAATATGCTGGAGGTTACCATTGATCAGAAGCTCAACTGGACCAGCCACATAAATAGTGGCTACAACAGCAAGTCAGAGCTTAGGAATGTTGCAGTGAATAACTCACCTTACTCCTTAGTCTGTCCACCATCTACAAGGCACAAGTCAGGAGTGTAATGGAAACTCACCACTTGTCTGGTTGGGCTTAGCTCCAAAAATACTCAAGAAACTTGACACCATCCAAGACACCATCCAGCCTGCTTGATTGGCATCATGTCCACTCCCTCCACCATCAGTAGCAGCAGTGTGTACTATCTACAAGATGTGCTGCAGAAATTCACCAGAGCTCCTTAGACAGCATCTTCCAAACCCATGACCACTTGCATCTAGAAGGACAAGAGCCGCAGATCCTTTCCAAGCCTTCATCCTGACTGGGAATATATAGCTGTTCCTTCAGTGTTGTTGGGTCCATATCATGGAATTCTCTCCCAAATGGCATTTTGGATCAGCCTATAGCACATGGGCTGCAGTGGTTCAAGAAAGTGGTTCTCCATCATCTTCTCAATGCAATAAATGTTGGCCCAGCCAGTGACACCCATGTCCCACAAGGGAATAAAAATAATTGTCATCACCCTGAAGGTTGTATTTAACTTTAGACTTCCAATCAGAGGGAACAGTTTTCCTTTAAAGCATGAACCAATTGAGATGTTTACAAGAAATAATGTTTACATCGTTGAGGAAAACAAGCTACACCTCGGCATCTTAATTTAACTTATTGAAGCCCCGGAATCATTCTGGTGAATGTGTACATCACTCTCTTTTCAAGGGTGTCATAACCTTCCTCAAGAGTACTGCCCAGAACTGAATTTACACTCCAGATAGAATCTAAGGGCACTTAGGAATAAATATTGTCATGACATCTCATATTTCTCCCATCCGTTACTACAGTTGATTTCAACCAAATAGGGTGAGGAAACCACCCTGTCTTTTCATTCTTGATTGTTGTTCAGTAACCCCTGCTGGGCATGCATACATATGGATATGACCCGTTTGCTGATGTTCACTCTTAAGGTTCCTTTGTGAAGAATTACTACTTGAATGAACCACCGTAGGACTGTCCACTAATAGAATGATTGATCAGGCCCTCAATGCTTTCAGTTTGTGTCACAAGTTCCCAATACGACTATTCCGTTGAAGAAAGGCAGCAAAGATAATGCAGAAAAAAGCTCTTTATCACAAGGCGAGAAGCACTTTTGCTCTTGGCAGCCAAATTAAAATCTACTTTTTATTGAGCTACAGAAACAGGGGAAATCTGGATGCTTTTCAAAGTGGGAACAATGTATAGTTATCTTTGTTGAGGGGGTGGAGAAAAATAACATGAGCTGTTTCCACAAAGCTGGCAGAGACACCAGTCACACACATGTTTGAATACATTGCTCCAACCAAATCCAAGAGGAGTTTCCATGATCTTCTGCTTAATTTCTGAACTCTATTAATCAGTTGAAAATACATGCCCTTTCTACAATATTGGCTCTCTCTCAGTGGACCTTTTGGTGATGGATTAGAACTAGCATGTTTGCTTCCCGTATTAATATTTGAACAATTGCTCTTTATTAATCTTGTATATAAACAATGCAACAAATATACATACAGAGGGGTCATTTTAACCTTTATCGTCAGGCAAAGATTGAATGACAATGAATATGTAATCCATTGTACAACTTGCCCAACTTTTTTCTTTTATGTCTTGCTTGATTTTCTTTTTTGGACAATGAGCTACTAATTTTCAGTCACCGGTTTCCTGCTCCCCATTAAAATTCCCTGAGGCAGCTCTGTCTCCAGTTTTCAATCTCCTCCACTTCGACTTTGATCACTATGGTGCTGTAGGAACACTTGTGGGATTGAGGAGATTTCTGTTTGATTCAGTCACTTTAGTAGCTTCCCCCTTCACGATAGACTCACTGTTGTGATTCTGAGTTTCTGGCTAAGTGCTAGAAAAAGTGAAGCAATGAGTTCAGCACAATTTCAGAAAAAGACTCTGTTGAACTTTTGACATCAGTTACAAACATTTCCACAAAACTAGCAGCTATCACTTTTTTAAAAAATTAAAAACTAGTTTTGAGCTAGAAAATGTACTAATTTGAGATCTCTGCCAAATGCTAAGGGCAGAGATTTAAAGTGAGAAGGGAAAGGTGTAAAAGGGACTTAAGGGGCAACTTTGTTCAGGGACAGGTTGGTGCATCTATGGAATGAGCTGCCAGAGGAAGTGGTAGAGGCTGGTACAATAACAACATTTTAGAGGCATCTGGATGGGGACATGAGGAGCAGGAAGGCTTGAGTCTGATATGGACCAAATGCTGGCAAATGGGACAAGATTAGTTTAGGATATCTGGTCAGCGTGGACAAGTTGGACCGAAGGGTCTGTTTCCGTGCAGTATTACTCTAAATGAGTGGGTTGAAGATGACTCTTTTGGCCATGACTGGTGAAGAAAATTTGGAGCTAAGTCAGCTGTCTTATTCAGACATGGTAATGATGTAGCTGCATCAGAGAAGTTTGTAATACTTCACAGAGTTTTGTTGAGTGACCAGTCAGACTGACTGGGTTGAAAGTAAGGACTGTAGATGCTGGAGATTAGAGTTGAGAGTTTGTTGCTAGAAAAGCACAGCAGGTCAGGCAGCATTCGATGACCAGGAAACGTCGATTTTCCTGCTCCTCAGATGATGTCTGACCTCCTGTGCACTTCCAGCACCACACTTTTTGACTGACTGACTATCTTAACCATTTGGGTTTCAGTTAATCCTACAAGCTAACTCCCTCCCAGTCAGAGTGGTCCTGACTGGACAAGCAACACAATTGGCTGCACGTTTGTAGAGTACATGCTGCTGGGGTGGCACGGTGGCTCAGTGGTTACCACTGCTCCCTCACAGCGCCACAGACCCAGGCTCAATTCTAGCCTCTGGTGAATGTCTTTGTGGAGTTAACACATTCTCCTCACGTTTGCGTGGGTTTCCTCTGGGTGCTGTTATTTTCTCCTACAGTCCAAAGATGTGCAGGTTAGATGAATTGGCTATGCTAAATTGCCCATAGTGTTCAGGGATGCATAGGTTAGTTGCATTAGTCATGGGTACCTGTAAAGTAATGGGGGAATGGGTCTGGGTGATACTCTTTGGAGAGCCGGTGTGGACCTGCTGGGCTGAAGGTAAAAAGAGGTAAACACCCGCACCAATCAACCACACCGCCCCGTGGCCCAACATTTCAACTCCCCCTCCCACTCTGCCTAAACATGGAAGTCCTGGGCCTCCTTCACCGCTGCTCCCTCACCACCAGACGCCTAGAGGTAGAACACCTCATCTTGCA
The DNA here is from genome assembly GCF_037043375.1 of Chiloscyllium plagiosum. Taxonomy (NCBI): domain Eukaryota; kingdom Metazoa; phylum Chordata; class Chondrichthyes; order Orectolobiformes; family Hemiscylliidae; genus Chiloscyllium; species Chiloscyllium plagiosum. The sequence goes on from NW_028270161.1 coordinate 38,894,854, forward strand.
CCTCGGAACACTTCAACCCCAAGGCATCAATGTGGACTTCAACAGTTTCCTCATTTCCCCTTCCCCCACCTCACCCTAGTTCCAAACTTCCAGCTCAGCACTGACCCCATGACTTGTCCGGACTTGTCCTACCTGCCTATCTCCTTTTCCACCTATCCACTCCACCCTCTCCTCCCTGACCTATCACCTTCATTCCCTCCCCCAATCACCTATTGTACTCTATGCTACTTTCTCCCCACCCCCACCCTCCTCTAGCTTATCTCTCCACGCTTCATGCTCTCTGCCTTTATTCCTGATGAAGGGCTTTTGCCTGAAATGTCAATTTCGCTGCTCCTTGGATGCTGCCTGAACTGCTGTGCTCTTCCAGCACCACTAATCCAGAATGCAGGGCTGAAGGGCCTGTTTCCACATTGTAGGGATTCTGTGATTCTATGATATTTTCAGCCAATCCATTTTCAACCATATTCCTACATGAACTTGAGTTTTTTTTAAGGTTGGGAACATTGAACCTGTCCTCAGTTTCTCAGTGGTAGTGAGAGTATGCATTGTTTATCAGGCTTGATCAAGTTTTCAAAATTTATTTTTTCTGTTCTATTCATGGCCTCCCTACAATCTAATATTGCTGAACCTTCATAGTTCTATTATAAGTACTAAACTTCAGAAACCTTCTCCCTTTAAGAAATGTTTATTGCAATTTTGAAATGGTCAGATATAATTTATTACTGGTCATTAATTATGAATGTCAACAAAAGTGAAACCGATTAAACAGAATATTGCTCCGTATTATTTCTCTGCTGTCTGCGTTCTTAAGGGTGGAAATTGCATTTGGATTCCTGTTTAATCTTGAGAGAGAATTCCACATCATTGAGAAATATATCAAGGCAAAGTGCAGAGCATAGTAGCCAAAGGCAGCAAACTGTGGTTATACCCCTCTAATGAAGATGATTTTGAAAGAATGCAGTCAGTCCTGTATACTGCTTAACTTGCCCAATGCATCGCATAGTGTCTGCTATTTCTAACATTATTAACTCCTTGCAGTTGGTCAGTGTGTCTGCAATCTAAGTGTATCACCACATCAATGAGGACTGCCAGATCTTAAACCTGCTGATGCACTTGGCTGCAGCAGGGTCTTTCATCTCATTGGATTTTATTGTTGCACTATGAATTGTATGAATGCATTCTGACTTATCATAAATTATGTATAATCACTGACACTTGCATTATTTGGGATATAGTAATTAGTTTATCAGTATTGTAATCCATCAGACTGACTATCAGGGAGAACAATCTTCAATATGTCTTCACCGTGTCCAATGTATACATTACCAGCTACCTGACAAAGGAGCAGTGCTCCAAAAGCTTGTACTTCCAAATAAACCTGTTTGCCTATAACCTTGTGTTGTATGATTTTTAATGACATTAAAAAAAAATCACTTCAGAGCGATTATAAGACTGCCATCTGATAGATACATTAATTGTCATCTCGATGATTGCGTTGTAAACTGTCCATTTGGACATGTTGCTTTGCTCTTGGTCCATTACAGGGAGGCACAGATGCTCACACTTCACTATACAGTGAAAGAGAGCAAGGCAACACTGGCTAATTGCTGATAGCAGGTCCAGCTGTCTCGAATGTTTACTAAACCTCCAGTTTAAAATAACTGCACATGACCCCTCATGCACTACAGGCTGCCTTGCACATTGGTTACATGCTCTTGATATAAGTGGAGAGGGAGTACCAACACTGAATTGAAATCCCTGCATGCCTACAAGGAGCAGTATAATCTTCTGAACGAAGATGGAAAAGAAGCAAGATTCTTTGCACAGGTTCTGAAATAGATATGTACTTGTCATGTTAGTTGAAGTTTCTTTCCATTATAATTAAGTTCATGGAAATTTATGAAGTAATTTCCTGGGTACATTGTAAGACCTCCCTTTTTAAAGTTTGAATGTAAAATTTAAACGTCTACTCCTTTCTGTTAAAATACTGATTCATATAATTACAAAAATCACATTCCACTATTAGTCGGTCACTTTTGAATCACCTGCATTTTAAAATTTCCATTTACTGTCAGATTTATCACTCTTTAGCTGCCAGTTTTGGATACATTTGGTCTGCATTGATAAAAGGGATAAAATTTTAACTTTCTCAAAACATATACATCCACAGGATTAAAATCCGATCCATGGTTCACTCGTTCTTCTGTTGGGTGGCCTGAATGCTATGCACTATGTACAATATATCTGTCCACTTCAATGGAATCAGAACAATCAAGAAGTAGTTAGAAAATATCAAATTTGTGGGTCCTCAGATTCATAAGTTGACCTGTATTCCAAATGAACATGGTGAATGCTGCAAGTCTAGTTTAGTGGTTTGTATGGAATATAGGTTTAGGGCAAATGAAAGTGGACTGAACTTTTTGTACATCATAGAAATGAATAGTAGGAATCAAATGTAGGGATGATATGTAGAAGGCTCATTTTGTAATCGTTCTCCATTTAAATGAAGAATTCTTAATCTCTGCATTATATCGGAGATTTAAATAGGAAAAAACCCTCTAATGGGAGCCTGCTGCATTGACTAAATAAAGGAGCTTGGGTTACTTCCAGTATTTAAGTGGGATAACTCTATAGTATCACCTTTACATAGCTTATTTTTCTCTCCTGAATAATAATTCATCTCTCTGATCAATAAATTGAAGGTGAGCACTATTCAAGAATAGATTGAAATTTGAACAGACAAGCATATGAGAAATGCATCTCTGAAGAGACTAGAATAATACTTTGTAGTACAAACCATATATGATGCTATGCATTTTATAGATGTCATTTGAGTGTTCTTCTACTTCACTGAACAAATGTGTCCCTAGCCAAGGCACTGCCTTCAGGAAATAAAGGAAAGAAATTTAGAAGGAAAATGGCAACACCAGAGCAGTGCAAGAAGCAACAAATTTGGTGGAATTTGCCAAATAAGCTGTCAAACAGATCTCTGAATACATGGGGGTGGTAGATGACCTCTCCTGAAAATGCACAGGAAAGGTGACTCATGGGGATGACCAATCAGAGAAAAATTGCCCCCATTACTAGAATTAGTGGAGAGTTCCTCCTCTGACCACGGGTTGTTTCTCTCCTGAGCTTGCTAAAAATACAAGGGACAACCAACTTCTGGGTAGGATGACAGGAAAAGGATCTGTGAAGAGGGTTGGAGGAGAAAAGGAAGCTCTGAGCGAGCTTTGTAGGCGGGTGGGAGAAGGAAATTCCATTCTATTGTAATGAACACTGTTTCAATTGTTAAACGTTTTAGTAGCCCTTCTCAAAGGCAATTCGAAGACAGCCATGAATGCTGGTTTAGCCCCAGTCTGCACCAGGTAATGTTCAGGTGATGTGCGTAGAAGTGTGTCTGTTATTTTGGGGGCAGAAAAAAGACATTTGTCGCTAACTTGGTCTGTTGTATTCAGTGTTGAAACAGTTTAAATATACAAATTAATGTTTAATTATGCATTAATTAATGGTGTTGATAATTACTGAGGATGGTGATGGATTTTTCAGTGCAGATACACCGTATTTTAACACACATACAAAAGGCTTTGTTCTAATTTATTTGTATTAACTAATACAAATTGTTTGAAATGACAAAGGAGCCCTGAAAACTAACAAGCATCCCAAGTGGTTAGGGAAGGGAAGTGTTTTGACCCCCCTGTGTATTCCACTAGATTTCAAAGCTTATATGAGGTATGCTGTAGAATTGAATTTCAGAGCAAATATTTTATGAATATGAAAGTGTGCATGCACAAGTTTTTTTTTCTTGAAATCCTCTAATTTCATCAGCTGCTTCATAAGCCCAGCCAAAAATGTTCGATACTGTCGCTTTCAGCAGCCAAGGTTTGATAATAAACTGGCTTTGGAAAATTATTATAATACTGATTATTTTAGCTCATAACCATATTTACAAATACTTAGACAGAAAATGTTCTTCTGTAAAATTAACTCTCAAGAAAATACCAGAGACAGCTCACCTTTCAACCGTACAATTTAATTTTTAACAAATTAATGCTCCCCAACTATCATGCCAATTTGCCACATGATAATTATGCTTCAGCTCACATTGATTCATGCACTGTACATAAAGGATGAGAGAGTCCTACAACATGGAAACAAACCCTTTGGTCCAACTCGTCCAACCAAGTTTCCCAAACTAAAACTGGGCCCATTTGCCACATTTGGCCCATATTTCTCTAAACCTTTCTTATTCAGATTCCTATCCAAATAACTTTGGAATGTTGTAAGGTGCCTGCATCTATCACCTCCTCTGGCAGTTCACTCTACATACAAACCTCTCTTTGTGTGGAAAAGGTTGCCCTTTGAGTCCCTTTTAAATCATTCACCTTTCATCTTAAAAATATGCTCCCTAGTTTTGAACTCTCCCACCCTAGTGAAAAGACCTTTGCTATTCACCTTTCCTGTGCCCTCACAATTTTATAAACCTCTATAACGTCACCCCTCAACCTCCTACACTCCAGTGAAAAAGTCCCAGCGTACCTTTATAATTACAATCCTCCAGTCCTTGCAACATCCTGGTAAATCTTTTTAGAACTCTCTCCAGGTTTAATAATATCCTTCCTGTAATAACTCCATGGAGGCTGGTATCCCGTCACCAAGTCACCTTACATTTACACATGGCAAGTCCTTGACACTGATCCAGCTTCCTCAGAGGCAACTCTAAATTAACAGAACTTCTGATACTCCTATTTATATGTCAGCCAGGGATCCTGGATTAGACTAGATTTACAGCCCCAATCAGGGAACTCCTATTCTATGTAGTCCACTGGCTGACATTGTTACAATCATGATACTTTCTCTAGCAAGGTGACCAGAACTGCACACAGTACTCCAGAAAGGGCATTACCAGCATCGTGTATAGCCTCAACATGACACCTCAACTTCTATACACAGTGGTCTGAGCAATGAATGCAAGCGTACAAAGCATGTCTACCTGTGATGCAACCTTCAAAGAACTATGTACCTTAACTCTTAGGTCTCTCTGTTTGACAGCGCTACCCAGGCCTCTACCATTAATTGTGTAAGTCCTACCTTTGTTTGTTTTACCAAAATGCAATGTCTCACATTTATCCAAATTAAACTCCATCTGCTCCGTCTTAGCCCACAAGTACCACATTTTCAGAATGATTCAATTTTGTGCCCTTGTTTGAAGACAATCTCAAATGTTGAACTTCCATTTTCTTGTAATCAAGTTACAACATTAGTAAGACAGCACTAAGTACCAGCAAGCAGTTCAAGCTGAGAGGCATTGGATCGTTTCTGAATAATGAGGATGCTTTCTGGCGTATTTTCCGAGTTAGATTCTCATGCTGATTTTCAGATCCCCTCATGGCTTCACCCTCCTTGTTTCTGTAATCTTCTACAACCACACAACGTTCTAAGAATTCTACTTACCTCTAATTCTGCCCCCTTGATAATTCCCAATTTTGATAGCCCAATGATTGGTGACCCTGCATTCAGCTGCCTCGATCCTATGCTCTGGATACCCTCTATGAAGCTCTCTACCTACTTGTCTTTCTCCTTTTAAAACCAAGCTTAAAACTGACCTGTATGACCAGGGTTTTGGCTATCTTTCCTAATAATGCCATGGAACTGTCCTGTGGAGAGTCTTGGTATGTTTAATACATTCAACACTGTTTTTAAATGCAAGTTGATGGTGTTGTTAGATGGTTTGGTACACCCTCTGGTCCCCACTGCATTTTTAGTAAGCAGTAAGTTAGTTAACTTGATTGTGTTTAATGACAAATGTTCATTTGCAGGCGAGAAAGGACATGACAAAAGCAAAACATGCAGGTTGATGGTGGAAAGGTCATCAACCTGAAAGTTTTCAGTGCTATCAAATTTGGACTGACTGTTGGGATCAACAAACTTTCTAAAGCTGCTGTCAGCAGTGGCTGGTTCTGGCGTGTCAAGTTTTGAAAGTTCAGATGTAGCCAAGGGCATGTCATAAGGTCGTTGAGATACTTTTGCATGTGGCAACAGCTGGGAAATTATATGCTTGCTTGTAGAACAGGTAATGGGCAACAAGGATGACAGACCCAACAGATACACACATGTCGGCACATAGGGGGAAACCTAATGGTTATATCTGAAGTTGAAACCTAATATTTAAATAAGAAGGACGTGAAGATTTTTCTTTAAGTTTTTTTGTAAAGAGCAATAAGTCTACACCGTGGGTTGCTTCAGTTTGTGTTTTGCTTTTGAAGGAGTCTTTGTCTGACCACTGCCTTGCTGATCCACACAGGCCCATTTTGATCTGATAAGAGACCTAAGGGGCAACTTTTTCATGCAGAGGGTGGTACGTGTATGGAATAAGCTGCCAGAAGAAGTGGTGGAGGCTAGTACAATGTCAACATTTAAAAGGCAACTGGATGGTTATATGAATAGGAAGAGTTTGGAGGGATAAAGGCTGGGTGCTGGCAGGCATGGATGGGTTGGACCAAAGGGTCTCTTTCTGTGCTGTACACCTCCATGACTCTAAATAGAAACTTGATTTGTGCCAAAGTGATCCCTCTTTGGCCTGCCCCCTCATGCTGGACTGAAACATGAACTCCAGCCTGTTTGTGACAATACAGTTCAAGAGATCTTTTTTGATGTTACCTTTTTTGGATGCTGCCTTTTAGCAGGTTTTTATGAGGAGTAGTTAAGCCATAACTTTATCTGAAAAGTAGTAAATTTGTAAGCTCCCCAGAATGGCACTTGGAGGGAAGTAAGGGGGAAGGTGTGGGCGCAACTTTTGCATTTCAAATGAGCAAGAAATGCAAAACTTGAGCCCACACCTCCCCCCTTACTTCCCTCCAAGGCCCCAAGGGATCCTTCCATATCCGCCACAAATTCACCTGCACCTCCACACATATCATTTACTGCATCCGTTGCACTCGATGTGGCCTCCTCTATATTGGGGAGACAGGCCGCCTACTTGCGGAACGTTTCAGAGAACACCTCTGGGACACCCGGATCAACCAACCCAACCACCCCGTGGCTCAACACTTCAACTTCCCCCTCCCACTCCACCAAGGACAGGCAGGTCCTTGCACTCCTCCATCACCAGACCATAGCAACACGACGGCTGGAGGAAGAGCGTCTCATCTTCCGCCTAGGAACCCTCCAACCACAAGGGATGAACTCAGATTTCTCCAGTTTCCTCATTTCCCCTCCCCCCACCTTGTCTCAGTCCCAACCCTCGAACTCAGCACCACCTTCCTAACCTGCAATCTTCTTCCTGACCTCTCTGCCCCCACCCCCACTCCGGCCTATCACCCTCACCTTAACCTTCTTCCACCTATCGCATTTCCAACACCGCTCCCCCAAGTCCCTCCTCCCTACCTTTTATCTTAGCCTGCTTGGCACACTCTCCTCATTCCTGAAGAAGGGCTCATGCCCGAAACATCGATTCTCCTGCTCCTTGGATGCTGCCTGACCTGCTGCGCTTTTCCAGCAACACATTTTCATATTTGTTTAATTGTCTTGCCCTGAAATTAAAGCTGAATTACTGTACTTGGGACACTCATGACTTTTGAAACTTCTCAACTGAAGTGTGAGAAGTCTGTGCAGCTTTGTACAATTCCAGATTTCCTGCAAATTCACTGGGCCTAGGCAGCATCTATTGCCCTTTCTAATTGTCCTGAGTATAGTTAAGAATCAACCATATTGCTTTGGCTTTGGAGTCACATGTAGACCAAATCAAATGGATGTTAATGAACCAAATGGGTGTTTACAACCGTTTTTAGATTAGATTAGATTCCCTACAGTGTGGAAACAGGCCCTTCAGCCCAACAAGTCCACACCGCCGCTCCGAAGAGTAACCCACCCAGACCCATTTCCCTCTTACTAATGCACCTAACACTACGGGCAATTTAGCATGGCCAATTCACCTAACCTGCACATCTTTGGACTGAGGGAGGAAACTGGAGCACCCGGAGGAAACCCAGACAGACACGGGGAGAACATGCAAACTCCACACAGACAGTCGCCTGAGGCTGGAATTGAACCCAGGTCCCTAGCACTGTGAGGCTGCAGTGCTAACCACTGAGCCACCGTGCTGCATAAATGGTTACATGATTATATTTAAAAAATGGAATAAAATGGCAGTGAATTCAAATTTCACATTCAGTGGGACTCGAGCCATGTCCCTAGAGCATTAACCTAGCGTTTTGGAGTGCTAATCCAGTAACAGTCCCACTATGATACCATCTCCTTTTCCCACAAAATGAAAGTTTGCACTATATTGTAATGCTGATCGTTTTAATTTTGTTCCTTCGTGATATTGTAATGTGAAACCATTTCCTGCTAATTCTGACTGAAGGCTGTATAAAGGTTCAAAGATCCTTCCTTAGAATCTAGGAACAACAAGGATTTTGTTTCAGTTTTTAAAAAGTTCTGATGCATTCTTTGGTGAAGTCCAATCGTCTTCATTTCATTTGTAAAAGAAATAGATCAAATTCCATCCACTTCCTTATTCTTCTGAAAAAAAGGTAGACATTGAGGAGTCACTGAACGACAAGAGATCTTGGTAGTCCCTTGGTTCCTATATCATTAATTTTGTGAAATAAAATTCTGAATTACAAGATTTTATTCAGATTTATAGACCTTTGTCATTGGAGAGTATAATGTTGAATTGAAATATAAATATTTGGGGCGAACGTAGCCTCATAATTGGGCAAGAAAATGGACAATAGGTATCCTCAATTAGTTGATGTGCATGATTCCTGTTGGAGACTGTCAATCTAACACAATCTGTTCAAATACTTTGTGAAATGTGGAATTATTATTTTATGTCTACTAAGATTAGAGTTAATTACTGTAATTATAAATCCCAAAATAAATTGGTTTGACCTGGTTTAAGATGGATTGAATGGAACCTTGAGTTGGATTTTATGTGATCAAAACAGTGGATTTTCACTGTTTTATGAGAAGTAGAAAAGTGCGCAGGCTAAATTAAGCTGTTTTGTTAAACTAGTCTGTGTAATAACTGAATCACTAGGTTATTTTTATCGTTATATAAACTGATTCAGTATTACTCTGAAGGGGTATTAATAACTTGATATACCTCCTGCATTTTAGACTTAGTTTAAACAATTGTTTTTTAATTTGTCTGGCCAAGTATTTACTGACACAAGTTGTTCCTTACTTCTTCTCCTTATTACTTGAAGTTTAAAATATTTCTCACCTGTCCCCTTTACTTATGAGTCAGAACATGTACATAACTGAATAAACTTTGAGTCACACGGTACACTTCCTCCTTGTTGCTTGAAACAACACACAATAAGGTCAACAAAAATGATATCTGATCGTTCACTTACAAAAGTGCCATTGTAGATTTGTTAAGAGTCTTGTATACATGCACTGTCCTGCTTCACTCTGTGTTGTTATTGTGGCACTTTACACACAAGCTTACGTGTCCATTGAAATATTTAAGGAGTAAAATGGCTCCTTTAATGAGAGTAGAATGTCTATCTCCTACATAGTTAACAAACAGCCAGCAAAATTGCATGTGTGCAGCTATTTGAAAAGTGACAAAGCACTACTCTGATTCTTGTTGGTTTTAACTTCACAAAGAAGTTGTGAGGACTGTTGCAGATTGCACAATTTGTTATCATCAGAGAGTTACACTGATATGACTGCCTTCTCAAATCAACAATAATCTCCCAGTCATCTGAGAGACAACCATCCCCATACTCCAATAAGATAGTTAAATAACAAATGAACTGATAACAATGCCAAACATTGAAGCATGATCCAAAATCATCATTCCTCATTCCTACTCCATATCAGGGAAGCACTGTATTTGTAATGGAGATTTAACACTATTCTCCCACTAAAGGGATAAACTGCTGAAAAATGTATAGTGCTCAGGGCAGGCCAACAGAGAAATTGAAAGGCTCTGGTCTGCTGAATTTTCCTTAGAGACAAGAAAAAACTGCAGATGCTGGATTCCAAGATAAACAAGCAGGAGGCTGGAAGAACACAGCAAGCAGTCAGCATCAGGAGCTGGAGAAGTCAATGTTTTGGGTGTAATCTGGGCCTGGATACGGATGTTTAAGCTCTGCATTTCTGGGATTGCTATCCATCCTGTAGCACAAAGCACTTAATAAAAAGCAAAACAGCTTGACTAGAAACGTTAACTCTGATTTCTCTCCACAAACCTGCTGAGCTTTTCCAGCAATTGCTGTGTTTAGCACAAAGCACTTGCTACATCACTGAGAACCAGGAAGTACACTGCTGTGGAAGAACCAAATGTTAGGGGTAACATGATCATCTTGCCTGCTCCTCTGCCCTCACCCTCAACTCCCTGGGAGATTAAGAAACACTGAAAACGGACTGAAATGAGAAGTAAAGAATTGGAAATCCAATGACATGAGCATTGAGGCAAAAAAAGTGTGTTGGAGGAGTTGATTATAAGCAGCTCATTATCAGTCGACACTAGTGACAAACCAGGAATGTTCCTCCTGAATCGCAGAATTGTTATGGTACTGTATGAGGCCATTCGGCCCCTTGTGTTTACACTGCTTCCATTACCTAATGTTAGTCTCCTACATTTTCTCTATATCCCTGCACATTGTTTCTATCCAAATGACCATCCAATGTCCTCCTGATGGTCCCAATTGAATCTGTAAAATCCTTAAAATTTCCAGATAGTGCCTTCCATTCTGTAATTACTTGTTGTGGGAAAAGGTTTTCTTTTTCACATTCACCCTTTTGCGTGTCACTTTAAATCTATGCACTCCCATTCTTTTTCCTTTCTGAGTGGGAACCACTTCTCCTTATCTGCTACATCCAGCCTGCTCATGAGTTTGAAAACCTCCATCACATCTCCTGTCAGCCGCCTTCTCTCCAAGGAGAACAATCCCAACTTCTTCAATCCATCCTCCTAACTGAAGCTTCCTGTTCCTGGAGCCATTCTTGTAAATTGCTTCTGTACTCTCTCCAATGCATTCACATCTTTCCTTTAATGTAAGCAATACTCCCTCTGAGGTCTCACAAGTGTCTTGTAAAAGTTCAACATCCCGTCCTTTCTCTCATACCCTGTGCCCCTATTAAAGTTGGAACACTAAGCTTTATTACCTGCTCTCTCCACCAGTCCTGTGACCATCAGTGATCTTTACACATATACACTCAGGTTCCTCTACTTTTGCACCCCCCTTGGTATTGACTTATCCATTTTATATTATCTTTCAAAATGATTCTGACCAAAATGCATCCCCCCTCACTTTTCTGCATTGAATCTCATCTGATACCTATCTACCCACTCCACCAAATTGTCAATGTCGCTTTCATGTACTGAAAGCATATTACAACACTGGTTGTATTTTCTGTGACAAACTTTACCCAACAAAGTACTTTGCCTCCGTCTCTGTTGATAAGTGTATTGTAAGCATTATGTTCATGACAACAGCAGAAATTTAAATTAGTTATTCAACACCTCGTTCACATTCAGCAAAGTTCTGATGACCATTTTGTGCTGTAACAATTGTTCTGAACAAGTAAACAGCTGACGGTTTAAACCTAAGTTTTCTTTTGTTAGCCAGATGGGTATTTTACAATGTTTTGAAAGTTTTTTTGTTTAGTTAATCTGCATCTGTTTTTTTCTTTAGTAATGTTGTAAAAACCATCTCCCAAGGTGAGAGTGCAGGATTAATTATTAATGCATGCCCACATTCCAATGGGGTTAATGAGTCCCTCACTGAGCAGGACTTGATCACACTGATGTGTGAGCAATGTGCTGCGAAGCTTGAGGAAGATTTATTTCATGAATTTTTTGCGTCTTGTGATGGGGCGAAGGTTTTTTGGCACAAGGTCTTTGAAATAAACACACTATTTCCTAACTTAGATGACCATTCTTAACTGACAGAATGATGAATGATTGTTGTGAATGATACTTCTTCTGAGCCAATGTGAATGAGCTTTGTGAGGACATGACAGGTGGTTGTATTTTTTTTTAATATTCACTTGTGGGCATCGCTGGCTGGCCAGCATTTATTGCCTGTCCCTATTTGCCTTTAAGAAGGTGGTGGTGAGCTGCCGCCTTGAACTGCTGCAGTCCACATTGTATAGGTTGACCCTCAATGTCCTTAGGGAGGGAATTCCAGGATTTTGACACAGTGCAATATTTCCAAGCCAGGTTGGTGGGTGTTCCCATGTATTTGCGGTCCTTGCCCTTCTAGATGAAAGTGGTCATGGGTTAGGAAAATGCTGTCTGAGGATCTTTGGTGAATTTATGCATTGCATCTTATAGATAATGCACACTGCTGCTGCTGAGCATCGGTATTGGAGGGAGTGGATTCTTGTTGTTGTGGTACCAATCAAGCGGGCAGCATTGTCCTGGATGGTGTCAAGCTTCTTTAGTGTTGTTGAGGATGCACTTATCCAGGCAAGTAGGGAGTATTTCATCATATTCCTGACTTGAGCCTTGTAGATCGTGGACAGGGTTTGGGGAGTCAAAAGGTGAGTTACTTACCACCGTATTCCTCGTCTCTGACCTGCTTTTGTAGCCACTGTTTATATGGCAAGCCCAATTGTGTTTCTGAGAAAAAGTGTGGCACTGGAGCAGATCAGGCAACATCCAAGGAGTAGGAGAGTCAACATTTCGAGCATAAGCCCTTCATCAGAAATATGTCTGAGGGAATGGGGGGGGGGGATGTGGATGGAGAAATAAATGGGAGGGGTTTGGGGCTAGGACAGCAATAGGTAGATGAAGTTGGGGGGTGATAGTGATAGATTAAATTACTTACAGTGTGGAAACAGGCCCTTCGGCCCACACCGACCCTCCGAAGAGCAACCCACGCAGACCCATTCCTCTACATTTACCCTTTCACCTAACACTACAGGCAATTTAGCATGGCCAATTCACCTAACCTGTATATCTTTGGACTGTGGGAGGAAACCGGAGTACCTGGAGGAAACCCACGCAGGCACAGGGAGAATGTGCAAACTCCACACAGACAGTTGCCTGAGGTAGGAATTGAACCCGGGTCTCTGGCGCTGTGAGGCAGCAGTGCTAACCACTCTGCCACCATGCTGATAGGTTGGAGCAGAGGGTGGAGTGCATAGATGGGAAGGAAGATGGACAGGTAGGACAGTTCAAGAGAGTAGTGCCAAGTTTGAGGGTTGGGTCTTGGATAAGGTAGAGGGAGGGGAGATGAGGAAACTGATGTTGATTTCACCATTTTTCCCCCCCCCCACCCCACCTTCATCTACCTATCGCATTACCAGCTACCTTCCCACCCAGCCCCACCTCTTCCCATTTATATCTCACCAACCTTGCCTCAGTCCCCTTGCCCAACAACTCTACCCCTCCGCCTCCAAAAAGTCCCGATGAAGGGCTTATGTTCGAAATATCGACTCTCCTGCTCCTTGGATGCTGCCTGACTGGCTGTGCTTTTCCAGCGCCACACTTTTTGACTCTGATCTCCAGCATCTGCAGTCCTCACTTTCTCCCAGTTGAGTTTCTGGTCAATGGTAACCCAAAGGATATTGATAGTGGGGATTTTAGTGATCGTAACACCACTGAATGTCAAGGGGCAGTGGTTAGATTGCCTGGCATTTGTGTGACGTGGTTGTTACTTGCCTTTTGTCAGTCCAAGCCGAGATATTATCCAGACTTTGTTGCATTTGAACATGGACTGCTTCAGTATTTGAGGAATTGTGAATGATGTTCAGAGCAGTCATCAAAGGGGATGAGCCAAAGAGCAGGGAAAAGTCGATTGATACTGATGGTGTAACATTCAGAGCAAGCTTGAAATATCGGCCTGTCTTTGAACCATCCTGAGAGGGGATTTGAAAACACGCTTCACATTTGACTGTTGATGCCTTGTTTGTTCACAGCTGGTTGTGTTTGGACAAGTGAAAGTGTTGTCTTAGTGTTGAAACATTCTCCTTATTTTGTTGCTCAGAGTTTGGTCAAGTGTGCTGAATAGTAATTAAAATAACCTTCACTAGTGATGAAGAACAAATATACACAAAAGTGCTCTGTGTTCTCTTCAGCTGGCTTGGATGTTATTGATTGCAAGACAACAGTTTTAATAAATTTCTTAATGACTGACAGTTATTGAGTTTAGCAAATAAGCAAATGTGTGCAAAAGTTCACCACAGGAGATTAAGACCATATATAGCATGCTGGCATCCTTGCCTGCTTCAAAAAGTGTAGTGCTGAAAAAGCACAGCCAGTCAGGCAGCATCCAAGGAGCAGGAGAGTCGACGTTTCCAGCATAAGCTCTTCGGCAGGAATGTGATTAAGAGCTTAAGCTTGAAACGTCGACTGTCCTGTTGCTTGGATGCTGCCTGACCAGCTGTGCTTTTCCAGCATCACACTTTTTGACTCAGATCTCCAGCATCTGCAGTCCTCATTTTCATCCTTGTCTGCTTGACCCGCTGGAAAGTTAAGAAGGATGTGCAGTTCCAGATCAGGATCACGGTGTGAAATATCCAGAGGAACTGCACATTGAAACTTGCCCTCTTTGGAAAGAAGTTAGTTTGAAAAGGATTGTATTTGCTCCCAGCTGACAACACAACTTGCTGCTTCAGTGCTGATTTCCCCTGCCTAACCCACATCAGTTCCCCACAACAGCAGCTCATGATGTCCCTAACAGTCTGACATGACCCTGTCCTCATCAGTGAGTCATACCTCCCACTTCACTATAGTTACAGCAGCAGGACAGCGCTGTGAATATTTGGCTCATTCTCCTTTGTTTTGTGACTGGGCAAGTATCATCAGAATGTCACAAAATGATGGATGGGTGCAGGCTTGAGCTAATTCACTGTTCGTCATCTGCATTACAATACTTCCAACTCAGTCCGCACTAGCCTGGGTAGGGTTCACAGTATTTGAGCATAGAGTCTGAATTGTTAATCCAAAAATAATGTTTCTTTTCACATTGCTCTTTTCTTTTTTATCATGAAAGCACTGACTCTGACTCTGATTTGGAACCAGAGGTACTTGTAGCATTTTGATCCCCAGCAAAGCAGAAATTCTTCATCTATGAACCCCAGTGTCAGGAAATTATCCAATCAACCTACAACTAATGCCCAGTTAAGGCCCACCTACATATACTTTATGTTGGGATCACTAATGGGGAATCCCTTTCCTATCTCAATATCACCTGAATCTAATTGTACTGCCCAGTTCGTGTCCTGCATGAGACCAGTTCACAAAACAGCAACTACTGATTAAATCTGGTATCCTCCAACCAATATGCTTTACATTAAATTCAGTAATTCCAGACCTGTTTAACTGAACTGTCTTCCTGTAAAATACAGGCTGGATTCTGAAACCATTGCCATTATGCTTGCAATATTGAAACCTCATTGACTTCAACATTTAAAAAGGTGTAGTGCATTACATCTAATAATTTGGAGATTTCTTTACAAAATATTTAACTTGTTCGAAATGTGCTTGAGGATATTGTGTAGGATGCTATCAGTTAAATTCTAAACAGGATGGTAAAAAAGTTAGACTGTTGGCTAGAGATTGATTGTGCTAAGTCCAGTTTTGGAATGTGACTGGCACATCCCCTAGAGAGAAAATGATAACAGGGAATAGACCAGTAGAAGGTATGAGGAAGCCATTGCACGAAAGCTTCAAGAAATATTCATGCATCCAAGCTGGTTGTAAAAACAAAAATTAATTTTAAAAATCACAGGCAGCCAGTAGACAGTGCAGCCTTCCAGTGAAGATTAGCCTCATTGAAATACTTCCCAGCCCCTCTCTCTTAACAGTTGGCCAATACTACGTTTTCAGTCCATTAAAAAGGATTTGGTGCAGAGTGATCAGGATGATACACAAGTCTTGGGGACTGAGTTGTGAAGAAAGGCTAATGCTGGAACAAAGACTTGAAGGGAAACATGATATATGTCTTTCATAGTAATACAAGCTATCCAGGTATAGTTGACGTAAGAAAGCTATTTAACTTGGATAATGGGTACAGACCAGAAAAAAATGTACAAAACTTGCAAGCCTCAAAAGATGTCAAATTGGAGACAAAAAGACCTACAGTTTAATGAATGCATGGAAAAGGGTCCCAGAGAATTTATTGATCTGGGTGAACTGGCAGCTTTTGAAATGGAGTAGGTTCTTCCTGATTTTGCGGCCATGTGTACAAGACTTGCATCTCAATGATCAGTTTGCTGTACTGTTAAAACACATAGGGTGCAGCTCCCTACTGGTGCTTGACTGTACACTTGTACTACGCCAAACAAGAAATGAGCAGGAAATTTGCCAGTGAGCATTTTGGCCTGCACCCCTGCATGGAAACTGAACTTGTTCTAGATTAGATTAGATTACATTACAGTGTGGAAACAGGCCCTTCGGCCCAACAAGTCCACACCGAACCGTCGAAGCGCAACCCACCCCCCATACCCCTACATTTACCCCTATACCTAACACTACGGGCAATTTAGCGTGGCCAATTCACCTGACCTGCACATCTTTGGACTGTGGGAGGAAACCGGAGCACCCGGAGGAAACCCACGCAGACACGGGGAGAACGTGCAAACTCCACACAGTCAGTCGCCTGAGGCGGGAATTGAACCCGGGTCTCTGGCGCTGTGAGGCAGCAGTGCTAACCACTGTACCACCGTGCCCCCCACACTATCATCTATCATCTGAAAATAGAATTTTGCTGGAGCTAGGAAGTTTGCCAAATTATTTTGCAAAAATTCAACACTGAATGCTGATGGTTGGAAATGATAGCAAATAAATGCACAGAGATCAATGTCTGTTATATGTGTTGTCTAAATACATTCTGTTCACCTGGTGAGGAGAATGGCCTTTACTTCTAGTGTTATGAAACAATCATTTTTAATATTATACTTCAGGTACATTGAATGTGAATGAAGTAGTTGAGTTAGTTTCACCCAGAATCAATGCCTGGTTTTGTGACTGTGATTTGAGTCCTGAAGACATATTGTCATCACATGACTGGTCTCCTGGAATGCCAAGAAACTAGAACTACTCAACTGATTTATGTCCTAATTGGCAGAAAGGTTAGAAAACTGATACCTGAGATAACAGTGCAAGCTCTACTTCAGCTCTTAATATTTTTAGCTACAGGTGAGTCTTTTGGTTTAAATATCGTGACCCGATGGTGGGATGACCTTCCTATGCGAGAGCAAGTTTTTTTTGTAACAAGCTAATATATCCTTTTCTTGTGAATCAAATTGGAAGAAAGAAAGAAAAAAAATTGTCTCTGTATCATGTTCTTTAATTCCTCATTCACTCTCTGAACTGCACAAACCAGTATGAAAGTGTTTGTTAGCAGTTTTGCTGCTTGTGATTTCACAAAATGTAGTAAAGAACAACATTGGATATAATTTATATGAATTTTTTTTTAGATTTGCAGCATTTCCTATGTAAAGGAAGTAATTTGAGTGATTAACGTTTCAATTGCAGTTCATACTTTTTCATATTCATTAAGTCACACAGCATGAAACAAACCCTTCGGTCCAACTCGTACATGCTGATCAAGTTCCCAAACTAATCCCATTTGCCTATGTTTAGCCCATATCCCTCTCAACCCTTCCTATTCACGTACTTGTTCATTAAATGTTGTAACTGTACCTGCATCTACCACTTAGAGTCATAGAGATGTACAGCACGGAAATAAACCCTTCGGTCCAACTTGTCTTTGCCGACCAGATATCCTAAACTAATCTAGTCCCATTTGCTAACGTTGGGTTCATATATTCCTCTAAATTCTTCCTATCATATACCCATCCCAATGCTTTTTTAAAGCTTCCACCATTTCCTCTGAGCTTAATCCAAACACGCACCACCCTCTGTGTGAAAAAGTTGCCCCCTCGTCCTTTTTAAATCTTTCCCCTCTCTCACCTTAAAGCTATATCCTCTAGTTCTGAACTCCCCTCATCCCAGGGAAAAGACCTTGTCTATTTATCCTATCCATGCTCCTCATGATTTTACATACCTCTATAAGGTCAGCCCTCAGCCTCCAATGGTCCAGGGAAAACAGCTGTAGCATATTATCCTCTCTCTGTAGCTCAAATCTTCAATCCTGGTAATACCCTTGCAAATCTTTTCTGAGCCCTTTCAAGTTTCACAACCTTTTCCGATAGGGCAAGCAGAATTGCACACACTATTCCAAAAGTGGACTAACCAATGTCCTGTACAGCCGCAACATGATCTCTCACTTCCTCTTGGAGTTCATTCCATATACGTATCACCCACACCCTCTGGAAAAGACCTTTGCTTTTCACCTTATTTCTGTCCCTCATGATATTATAAACCTCTGTTACCCCTCAACCTTCTACGCCCCAGAGGAAAACAGTCCCAGCTTCTCCTTCTAGCTTAACCCTCTAGTCCCAGTAACATCCTTGTAAATCTTTTCTCCACCCTTTCCAATTGAATAACAGTAAATCACATTGCACCTGAAAAATAACCTTCTGACTTCCTGATGAACTTTAGAAATTCTAATGGCTCTTGTTCAGAGAAACAAGAACAAGCATGTGCCTCTCCATTCATTATCACTTCAGTTGTATTTTTCATAGTATTCAGATATTCTTTTTGTCTTGAGACAACAAAATGTGCATGTTGGTTCAGTGGAGAAATGCACGTTGTTAATCAAAAACGGAAAAATTTGATTTTAAGGAAGAAGTTTACATTAAGTCCACGCCTTTTTGAATAGAGACCTAGATTGGGACCTTTCTTGAAGCAAATTAACAGCTAATCAGATGAAGATATGGGACAACAAGCACGGAGAAAAAGTGAGTTCAAAATCTCCAGTAGACATGAAATCATTAGGTGAAATTAAGTCAAATGTTCAGATGCCATATGAGTCTCCCTTGTGTATGTCTCACACCTTCCTTTTAACACACCGGTGTCATTTTAATCCATCCACATCCATTTTCACCACTTTGTTTAAAAACAAATGTTGGCGTAACTGTGTAAGAATTAAGGAGAATTATTTAAAATAGCGTTCGTTATCCTATTTTAAATATTGTTTCTGTATCCATGTATTCAACAGAATGAGAAACAAAATGAACAGTTGAAGCCACTATCCAAAATAAATTGCCCAGTTGCATTATATGAAAATTCAGTGTTTGAAAGTGGGTGTTTTTTCTCTGGCATATTTTCTGTTCTTTATTCAGCAAATCCTTATTCTTGGATTATTTGCTTGATCCAGTGAGGAAAACCTAACTCTTTTTAGTCTTTTTTTTTCAGCTCTGGATTCACTTAATCTGCCACCCAATATGTTAAAAATGTTAAACAAAAAAAACCCCCCAAAGAACTACAGCTGCTGGAAAGCTGGAAAATGCCCCAGAATTTCCTGTTTTGGTTCTGAAGAAGGTTCTCTGGACCCAAAAAGTTAACTTTCTGCTTCTCTTTGTCTCCAGATGCTGAGTTCTTCCAGCAATTTCTGTTTCTGCTTGAAATGTGACAGTTCACATGTAGCATGTGATGTACTTTGCAAAACAAGGATCACAGCACATTATGCCACTCTATTCAAATATTCTCAAAAGTAATTGAGTATGATTAAAATTGATTCTATGACAAAATGTCTTGTAATCCTCAAACATCTGCAAACTGTAATAGAATTACACTGCAAAATTGCCCACAAAATAGGATTATCACTGTGCCCAGTTTTCTAAGTATGTGATTACTTTCTCCTCTTTCTGCTGCATGTACAATATGGACTGGCCTTTCAATGCACAGAAGGCATTTCATAATTTGTAAGGTAGGAAGAACTTGGATAGTGCCCAAGTTGGCCTGCTGATGTCTTATGACATTGAACTTAGTGAATATATCGTACAGAAATTTTATATAACGTGTTTATATCTAATGTCAGAGATATTCTAAATCTTTGCATTAGTATATTGGAGGAATCTGTGTACCTTCACCTGAGACTTAACTATCAAGAATTTGAGTTCAATAAGTTTGAATAAAAGCTGCTGTTATAATGAGCTCTGTCCAGTTTATAAAGATAATTCCTTCTTGTTTTGAAAATTTCTTTGCATTGATATTTTCCAAAAACGTTTTCTGCATTATTTTCCCTTTTCCTTTTGAGTGCTGATTCAAGATTTTTTAAATGTAATTTGAAAGTGAATTTACAATGGTGGATCAATTCTGATAAACTTCTTAGAGATGTGTTTGTGCCCTGATGTGGTTTAGTTGGAATTCTTGTCTTCAGGATAATAGGATTATAATGGTAATCGTTGTGTCAAATTAATTGTGTTTAATAGCAGCCCTTTTTTAGGTCTGTCTTCAGAATTGAGGCTGACATATCTATGTCTAGATTAGAGTGGTGCTGGAAAAGCACAGCAGTTAAGGCAGCATCCGAGGGGCAGTAAAATCGATGTTTCGGGCAAAAGCCCTTCATCAGGAATACAGGCAGAGAGCCTGAAGGGTGGAGAGATAAATGAGAGGAGGGTGGGGGTGGGGGTGGGGAGAAAGTAGCATAGAGTACAATAGGTGAGTAGGGGAGAGGATGAAGGTGATAGGTCGGGGGCAGGGTGGAGTGGATAGGTGGAAAAGAAGATAGGCAGGTAGGACAAGTCATGGGGACAGTGCTGAGCTGGAAGTTTGGAACTGGGGTGAGGTGGGGCAAGGGGAAATGAGGAAACTGTTGAAGTCCACATTGATGCCCTGGGTTGAAGTGTTCCCAGGCAGAAGATGAGGCATTCTTCCTCCAGGCGTCTGGTGGTGAGGGAGCGGCGGTGAAGGCGAGTTTGATATCTTTCACATTGTTCAAGCTCCTTGCTTGAAATTGTCAAGACTTATCCCATAATCAAAGATGTTCCTTACGTCATGAAGCGTTTGATTTACTATACCTTTTTAACTCTTCATGATCTGAATCTGGAATTTTATGCATGGGAAAATGACTGACCTTCCTCAAAACGTATAACACAGTTTCTTGAACTTCTGTAGCAATAGTTGGAAGAAGATAAAAGTAATTTCCTGAGAATTTATTCAATAACAGACTACATTTATGGATACTCCTGGAGTGTATTTTGGGTGGTAAGAATAGATATCCTGCTGTTTTATGGCTGTTGTTATGGTGACTCAAACTTTCTCTTAGAAATTCAAAAGGGAAGTAAGTTTTTAGTATTGGTCATTGTTCTGCATTTTAAATAAAGATGTTAATGGAAGCAACCAGCATTTACTGTGAGAATGCAAATTTGTGTCACTTACAAAACAAAAGCACTTTTGAGACATGTTTATGTATCAATGGTAATCTGAATGGATTGCAACAAAAGCAACCCAAGAGGGAATTAGGAATCTATTTGGTGGCATTACATGGCTCAATTGTTTTCAGGAGTGATATGGATCAGTGGATGCAGTAAAAGAGGCCTCTGCTTTGCTGAGTGGGGCAGTAACAAGCTCCTCCGATTGCAAAAGCACTTTGTAAATATTTAGCCATGATTGCACTGGAAAAGCACAGCTTGGTAACTGTCAGTTAGAAGGATAATCAGGGAGATAGTGAAGTGGAATCCAGCAATTACAGTTTGGTAGAGTGTCTCCATTGTCCTCATTCTGCACCTGTCTGCAGGAGCTTGGATTTTCAAAATCCAGTGGGCTAAAATAGGAAATCTGGGTGTTGACTCCAGTTTTAAGTGTTTTGTTTACATCTTGGAACCATGCTGGCAAAATGGAGACTATCATTATGTTAAACGAATAGTAATATATTACCTTGTCTCTAACAGTGCTTTCAATTATGATGTGAAATCCAGAGCAACGGAGTTGATTTCTATCTGGGAGTGTGGAGGTGATGCAGTATGGTGTTGGCAGTGAATGCATACTAAACGGGCTTGTTCTACAATCGCACTGAACACAAACCAGCATTCAACCCACATCCCATGTTTGAAAAGTTGCGTGGATTCCTGAAGACTCTCGCTTTTTAAATATATTGATATTACTTGTGCTTACTGTCATTGGGAATTTGTTTTAAAATGACATAGCCTCAAAATGGATCTACTAGTGTTTCTCAAGTTGTTCCAAAGAATTTACAATTGGCATTCATTTCAATACAAATGAAAGATCATGTGGATCCTGTTAGTTTCTCTCCAAGTGTAGAGTTTCTAGAAAATCCACTCTTGAATGCTGACCAATGCTTGGATGTTGCTTGCATTATCCCCCCCCTCATACATTCCATTGAGGCAGGTCTGTAATACTTGATATTTGTAATAGTATAAAACATTTCTTTCACTGGCTCATGATGAGTTGTAAAAAAAGGGAAGATGTGTATCATATCAGTGAAACACTTCAAGTGCATCACATGCAATGACTTGTTTTAAATTTCGATGGCTGTTATTCTATTCATCGGCTTAACAATTATGACATCAAAATTGGAGGTTTAGTGGACAGTGAAGAAGGTTACCTCAGAGTACAATGGGATCTTGATCAGATGGGCCAATGGGCTGAGGAGTGGCAGGTGGAGTTTAATTTAGATTAAAAATAACGTGCTGCATTTTGGAAAGGCAAATCAGGACAGGACTTATACACTTAATGCTAAGGTCCTGGGGAGTGTTGCTGAACAAAAAGACCTTGGAGTGCAAGTTCATAGTTGTTTGGAATTGGAGTCGCAGGTATTTAGGATAGTGAGTAAGGTGTTCAGTATGCTTTCCTTTATTGGTCAGAGCATTGAGAATAGGAGTTAGGAGGTCATGTTGCGGCTGTATCGGACATTGATTAGGTCACATTTGGAATATTGTGTGCAATTCTGGTCTCCCTCCTATTGGAAGGATGTTGTGAAACTTGGAAGGATTTTGTGAAACTTGGAAGGATTCAGGTAAGATTTACAATGATGTTGCCAAGGTTGGAGGATTTGAGCTGCAGGAAGAGGCTGAATACACTGGGGCTGTTTTACCTGGAGTGTCGGAGGCTGAGGGGTGACCTTCTAGAGGTTTATAAAATCATGAGAGGCATGGATAGGGTAAATAGACACTTCCCTGAGGTGTGGGCATCCAGAACTCGAGGGAATAGGTTTAGGGTGAGAGGGGAAAGATTTAAAAGGGACCGAAGGCAGCTTTTTCACGCAGAGTGGTGCGTGCATGGAATGAGCTGCCAGAGGAAGTTGTGGAGGCTGGTACAATTACAGCATTTAAACGGCATCTGGATGGGTAATTGAATAGAAAGGGTTTAGAAGGAAATGAACCAAGTGCTGGCAATGGGATGAGATTAATTTAGTCTGGTCAGCATGGACGAGTTGGACTAAAGAGTCTGTTTCTATGCTGTATGTCTTATGAATGGCAAAATCCCATAAATTGTAATAAAAGAAAAGTTATTTTTCATATTGCTTTTTAGATTCTTTAGGTTGTCGCAAACAATTTCACAGGCAATTATTATTAGCTTTAAAATATGAGTCACTGTTGTTCTATAAGCAAACACAGCCAATTTGCACGTAGCAAAGCAAATTGACAAACCATCTCCTCCTCTTTGAATAGTGAATAGGGAACATAATGTGCACTGGAATCTCAAAAGTAAGTATATTAAAATGCTCATACAAATTCAATGCTTGTTCTATGTTCATTTTAATTGAAAACTCATTTTTTGTTAACTTTTTTCACTTCCTTTTCTCTTCATGCTTTGCTTTCACTCACATTTAAGACTAATTATTAATCTTTGGTATGCTATTCTGTTCACAATTTAACATATAGGGATGTGACATTGAGATAATACAAGATTGATTTTACTTGTAGCAGGTATCTTTTTGTAGGAAGCACAGAATAAGTTTGGAAAAAAGCTAAATCATCACATGTCCTTAAATCAGGGTATGTATTCATGGTTGCCTTGGAACCCGTATGTAAGCCAATAGCTAATAAATTACATGGGCACTGAATTTTGATCTCTAGCTCAGCACAAGTGATTGATGGCTGCTGTGGAAGCCTCCTTCTGTACCTTACTGATTGCGATATGCAGTCCAGTGATATATTGTGAAAAAGAGATCTATCAACGTGATATGGTGATCTAGAATAACTTTCATGAGCTCCTGAAGCAAGTGCTCTGAGCTCTTTATTCCTTCGGATGCTTAAATAATGTCACCTTTTATGTATGAAATAAATTGACTGACTGTGCTGCAGATTAGGAACAGATTCAGGTTTGGAGGACAAGTATCCAAGGGTTTCAGTGCAGATAGGAAGAAATTTAAAATTTGACTTGAATGGACAGGAAATTGGCTCCAGTGTAAAACGGATGCCAATTCATAACCTCAGAGTTGACTTTGGCCCTAATGAGGTGTAAATTTAATTTCTGGTTGAATTAAAGAAAAAATATAATCCACTGGAAACTGTAAAGAACATCCAAAGAGGCACTTTCGATTGGTTTTGAAAAATGCCATCAGGAAAGGAGATTTTGTTTCCTTTAGCAAGATAGTATGTCTCACACTGCTTTTGTTTAAGATTCCTTATGCTCAACTGATGTTAGCCAAAGTCATTGTGCCCTCAAGTTACTAATGAACAAAGTTGCCAAGAAGTAAATGATTGAATCTTTTTGGATGGCTTTGTTGATGCCACAGTCCCTGTGGCACTTTCATTATGGTACTGGCAAGTTGCAATCGAAATGAAGGTGTATAGTAGTTTTTCACAGAAATTAATAGTGCAACAATTCAAACCTAAATGTCTATCTGCTGCAACTAGTGGGAGTCTGAAATGTCTACAGACTCACAGATCAATGCAATCCAACCCTCAGGCTTGTATTTACAAGGCTATTGTCCATCCCCTAATCTTTTGCCCTTTTGAAACCTATACTGATTTGAGAAGAAAGTGACAAAGAACACAAGACTGGATGGTAGTTTGCTTCTTAAATTGACCATGTCTTACAATCTATATTAGGATCTTCAAACAAACAAGTAAGTAAATCAAACAGTCCACCTGCTACATAAACAGAGCATTGACTTGTACAAAGTTGTCTCCAGTTGCGATTTGACATTATCTTTTCAGTGGCTAGGGCTCTTTTTTTTCTTGTAACAAAACAAGATTAGTCTACCAAGTTTACACTAATAATGGTATGCCATTTGCAAATTATTGAAAAACATTCTGTACAACAAGAGGAGATTGAAAACCCCAAATAATCCAGCTATAAGATTCTTGTTTATGTTGTAACATTATTCTCCAGTTATGGTGGAAAATTTTCTGCCGATGTCAAAAAAAAGACTTGTCACTAAATTCTGCAAACAGGAGATGTTTTTGTTTGTCTAAGAGATTTTCCATTATTATTCCTTTCCTGAAGTAACTTGCTTGAGTTTATCACTTTTGTGTTATCAGATCTATTCCAGTAACATCTCACCTCCTGTAAGTCCAGCACTTCAACTGCTTTTGTCTTCACAGTTGTACTGCATCTGGTTTCAGGATAGTGATGTCTGCGCACTGCTTCCCCACTTTTTCATATTCACTGTAAGAAGCCAGTTTCAATAGCCATGCTACGTAATGAAGCCTAGAGATGGGTAATGTGCAGAACCAACTCCCTCTATTTACACAGCTCCACCAAGTTCCTTTACCTCTGTGGCAGAATGTTAGATTCTCATTTTAATTTCGATCTCTAGTGTAGTTCAGATTAAAAAAATGTCCATATTTGTATGGAATAATATAGGAAGACCGTCTCTCCATCAGTCACACACGAGGCTGATTTTAGTTTTTGTCACTGTGAGGGTCTTTTGCTGGTGTGTGTGATGTACAACTGTGTTCGGCTGTTAGGCAACTCTGTAGCTGCTTTAAGTTAGGTTGTGGACCCTTTTTAAAGGGCACGGAATTCTGAGGGACAGGATTTACATCTATTTGGAAAGACCACGACTGATTAGGGATAATCAACAAAGCTTTGTGCATGGGAAAGCATGTCTGGCTAACTTTAGTTTTTTTTTGAAGAAGTAACAAAGAGGATTGATGAGGGCAGAGCAGTGGATGTGATGTATGTGGACTTCAGTAAGGCATTCGACAAGGTTTCTCATGGTAGACGGATTAGCAAGGTTAGATCACACGGAATACATAGAGACCTAGCCATTTGGATACAGAACGGGCTCAAAGGTGGAAGACAGAGGGGGTGGTGGAGCATTGTTTTTCAGACTGGAGGCGGTCCACTGCTTTTCATCATTTATATAAATGATTTGGATGTGAACATAGGAGGTATGGTTAGTAAGTTTGCAGATGACACCAAAATTGGAGGTTTAATTGGAGCAAAGAAGATTACCACAGATTACAAAGGGATCTTGATCAGATGGGCCAATGGGCCGAGGAGTGGCAGGTGGAGTTTAATTTAGATAAAATGAGGTGCTGCATTTTGGAAAGGTAAATCAGGGCAGGACTTACACACTTAATGGGAAGGTCCTGGGGTGTGTTGCTGAACAAAGAGACCTTGAAGTGCAGGTACATAGTTCCTTGAAAGTGCTGTCATGGTTAGATAGGTTAGTGAAGAAGGCGTTTGGTATGCTTTCCTTTATTGGTCAGTGCACTGAGTATAGGAGTTGGGTGGTCATGTTGTGGCTGTACAGGACATTGGTTAGGCCAGTTTTGGAATACTACCTGCAATTTTGATCTCCTTGCTATAGGATGGATGTTGTGAAACTTGAAAGAGTTCAGAAAAGATTTATGAGGATGTTGCCAGAGTTGGAGAGTTTGAGCTATAGGGAGAGGCTGAATAAGCTGGGGCTAGTTTCCCTGGAGTGTTGGAGGCTGAGAAGTGACCTTATAGAGATTTATAAAGGCATGAATAAAATAAGTAGGCAAGGTCTTTTCACTGAGGTGAGGCATAGGTTTTATGGTGAGAGGGTTAAAAGGGGCCTAAGGGGCAACCTTCACACAGAGAGGATGGTGTGTGTATGGAATGAGTTGCCAGAGGAAGTGGTGGAGGCTGGTACAATTACAACATTTAAAAGACATCTGGATGGGTATATGAATAGGAAGGGTTGGAGGGATATGGGCCAAATGCTGGCAAATGGGCCTAGATATATATAGGATATCTGCTTGGCATGGCTGAGTTGGACAGCAGGGTCTGTTTCTGTGCTGTGCATCTCTATGACTGCGTCCTGCCCCCAGGAGCTGCTGACCAATCGGATTGTCAGGCAGCTGTGTGGTCTACATGCCACCAGGTGTGGTGAGCCGAGCTGGGACTACACCTGGAAAAAGTCAGTGCGATGGAGGATGTGTCCTCCCAACCAGATAAAGGGAAGGGGCATGCCTGGGTGAGCCGGTGAGGCATAAATGTAAAAATACTGCAGATGCGAGGAATATGAAAGGAAAAACAGAATGCTGGAAATTCTGAGCAGTTCAGGCAGCATCTGTGGAGAAAGAAACCGATTCAACTTTACATGTCTAAAATGACTGCTTGCAACCACCAATCCAAATGTTAACTCTGTGGGTGCCACATTTCTGCATTATTGTTCGTGGTGCATCTCAATTACATAGGGCAGGTGTAATGGAACTTTTCCTGTCATGTTAATATGTTCTAGCAATTTTGTAAGGGATCTGACTAATCCAGTTAAACTGTTTTGAGGAGAATGGAAAAGACCCTAATCCTAGGTTTGGGGAGGAAGGAGCACGTGGGGGAGCTTGAAGTGGCGAGCAAAGGACTGCGGGATTGGTGGTGGAAAGAGGCAGAAAAGACACGCTCAATCTTTGTTGCAGTTGCAGGGATGTCCATGAGCTTCTGCACTCTCTTAAATGTGACCATGGTGGGAATGGGGAGTTTATAGAATTGATTGGCAATGGAGAAAAGAATCCTGGAGTTAACTTCCTTTGCTGTGAAGATCTGAGAGCAGTTGGATGGTTGTAGCAGAAACAGAATATCATGTGGTCAGCATAACAATCTTATTATATCCGAAGCAACGTCTTTCGTTGTGAGGAAGTCTTGAACAATTTCCATGCCGAGATGTCTCCAAGTATTCAGTTACAGCTTCCTTATAGAAATTATCCGAAGCATATTCATTCAGTTTGGTTTGCAGGTGAACTAATTCTGGCTAGATTAAATGTGCAAGATGACCGTTGACCCAGTGGTAGCAAATAATATCCGTGTTGTTTTTTTCCCCATATCAGTGAATGTACTCTTTGTTTACATCAGCGAACTCCAACACCATTGTGGAAGAAATTTGGGAATGGAGGAGAACTGGGATTTTTGTGGGTAGCAAAGATGGACCGTAGGTGAAATGGCTGCCTGGTTTTTTACACCTTGCCCAACAGATTCACTGGAAATACAACCTGGGAAGGTGTAATACAGATTTACCATGTTCTACTGCCTGTTTTGTATTTGTGCTAGAGAGCAATTTCACATGCTCACTCTCTGCCTTATTCACTTTGTTAGGGGGCTGAACATATAATAAACCATTGTTTAGCATCCAGTTAGACAAACATGGATGTGAATGTTTCTTTAATTATGAAATCACATTGCTGAATTGATGAACAATTGATGAACAAATTAAACAACACCTGGATTTTTAAAAAAAACATTGTTTTTGAGATATTAAAGTGGGAGGCAAACTGAAATGCTTTCAAAATGGTTCCTTTTAATTTGCCAGTTGCTCAGCATCCTGTTAATTGTCACATGATTGGATTTGACTTGATCAAACCTGCATCTATTTTTAAAAACTGACTGTAGATCATTGAATTGAGAGTTCTTCTGTTTTTCTTGACAGGTTAAGTGCTTCAAGTGAGGGTAGATCATTGCTCTGCAAACTGTCTTGAGGTT
Source organism: Chiloscyllium plagiosum (assembly GCF_037043375.1). Taxonomy (NCBI): domain Eukaryota; kingdom Metazoa; phylum Chordata; class Chondrichthyes; order Orectolobiformes; family Hemiscylliidae; genus Chiloscyllium; species Chiloscyllium plagiosum. The sequence continues at coordinate 38,923,532 of NW_028270161.1, forward strand.
TTGTAAAGTTCTTTTGTATTTTTAATCCAGACTTTAACAAAATAATCTGCCAAGAATTTTTGAAACGCCTTCAGCAATTATGGACTTTTCTTAAATAGTAATTGTTGTTTGATAACTGTCTGAGGTAAGGTTTCTTTCTGGGTGGGGTGCCTTTTGAAGTATTTAATTGACCAATCCTTCTGTTGCAGACAATTTATTAAAATAGAAGTGGTCATTTTAAAGCTTGATACTATATATATTTTCTGGCTCCCTTAGCCTTGCATATTAAAATTCTGCAATTCTTGGTTTTCAAATTAAATGCATCTTTACTCCCATTTTTGTCCTCACCACATCTGAAAATGCTGGTTCACACTGAGATACAGTTCACTGGGTTTCCAGGACTCTTTTGCACCTGTTACATGATAATCATATTTCCAGCAGGAAGCCTATTCAGTTGGAGGTGGGCCTACCATTACTGTCTCTTTGCAGTTGCATATTCCAGTTTGTCCAGAAGGTTCACATGCACATGGAAATCTAGAACCAGCTCCTTGTTCCCTGCTTCTTCTGTCCCCTTGCACATGTGGACAGGAACATGTGATTGATTTAACTCAAACAGTGCTGTCATTACTTTGTGGAATTAAATGATTTGCCGGATTTGAAGAGTGACTTTGTCTACCTCTCACCTGTCTTTGGTAAATCCAAGTGTCATACTTTTTGAACATTTTTGAGGGAAAAAAACAATTAAGTGATGCTTTGAGTGTACAATGATTTGTGTCATTGTAATGCTGCTTCTGAGCAAGTATGAAATAGCGAATAGAATCAGTGCCCCCTGTTACAAGACTCTTGTTCAGAGTAGCAGGTCAGGGATGTTGTTAGGCGATATGGACCACAAAATGCTTGGGTCAGTACCCATTGAAAATAAACTCGTGTTGAAACCATGGCATGAATAGGAAGACTTCTGTGGTCTTTCTGAGTAAAATGCTTGTATGGCAACCAGGCACTATTTAGTGGTGCTGGAAGAGCACAGCTGTTCAAGCAGCATCTAAGGGGCTAAGGAGTTTTGCATAAACCAAATCATCCGCCGACATTTCCGCCACCTCCAAACAGACCCCACCACCAGGGATATATTTCCCTCCCCACCCCTTTCCACCTTCCGCAAAGACCGTTCCCTCCGTGACTACCTGGTCAGGTCCACGCCCCCCCTAAAGCCCACCCTCCCATCCTGGCACTTTCTCCTGCCACCGCAGGAACTGTAAAACCTGCGCCCACACCTCCTCCCTCACCTCTATCCAAGGCCCTAAAGGAGCCTTCCACATCCACTAATATCATTTATTGTATCCGTTGCTCCCGATGCGGTCTCCTCTACATTGGGGAGACTGGGCGCCTCCTAGCAGAGAGCTTTAGGGAAAATCTCCGAAACACCCGCACCAATCAACCACACCGCCCCGTGGCCCAACTCCCCCTCCCACTCTGTCGAGGACATGGAGGTCCTGGGCCTCCTTCACCACCGATCCCTCACCACCAGACGCCTGGAGGAAGAACGCCTCATCTTCCGCCTCGGAACACTTCAACCCCACGGCATCAATGTGGACTTCAACAGTTTCCTCATTTCCCCTTCCCCCACCTCACCCTAGTTCTAAACTTGCAGCTCAGCACTGTCCCCATGACTTGTCCAGACTTGTCCCACCTGCCTAACTCTTTTCCACCTATCCACTCCACCCTCTCCTCCCTGACCTATCACCTTCATCCCCTCCCCCACTCACCTATTGTACTCTATGCTACTTTCTCCCCACCCCCACCCTCCTCTAGCTTATCTCTCCACACTCCAGGCTCACTGCCTTTATTCCTGATAAAGGGCTTTTGCCCGAAATGTCGATTTTGAAGCTCCTTAGATGCTGCCTGAACTGCTGAGCTCTTCCAGCACCACTAATCCAGAATCTGGTTTCCAGCATCTGCAGTCATTGTTTTTACCTCTACTATTTCCACTTGAGGCCACAAAGCTGAGCTGCAGAATTTCTAGCTGTTACCTCTGCAATGTGGGTTGGCAGCAGTCAAAACGGGTTTGGCCAGTGGAACTCTCTTGATTCAGTGATGATTTGCCACAGTCGTGACAGTCCCTCCTCACTCAAGTTACCATTGCAATCTGTATTGATGCTGCACCAGCATAGAGGAACCATAATATCAAAAATAGCAAACTTTGTCAAATCCCTCTACAATCTGTGGCGAGGGGTTGTATGGGATTTGCAAGCTCCACAGCTTTTACTTAAGTGCTAGAATTTTTTAAATGCTCAAGAGTTTCCTTCTGCAAATGCACAGACAGGGAGTAATATTGTGATTGTTGGACGACGTCTGTATTTTGTTTCGATGTGCTATCTGAACTTTCAACAAGTGTGGAATGATTTGCCTTTTACAGTTGGAGCATAATATTTTTTGAGAATGTGGGATAATATTGTTAAACCTGTATGGAGTATCACATGCCACTGTTTCCCAGAATTTTTAAAATTGTTTTCATCAAATATTGTCTTCCACAATTTCCAACACATTACACCAGCTTCCTATGTTTAAGACTGAGGTGATCTGTCACTCCAGTGCTGTGCAACAATGAGCTTCCTGTATAATGAACTTGATCATCGTGAGGATTATGGCTTGCACTATGATCTTAATCATTGGTAATAATGACAGAATGTATCATGTACTTATATTCATGCATTTGCTCATTATTTGCTGCCTCAGTTCAAACAGATAGCTGTGTTAAGTGGTTTGGTAAACATTGTTATAATTGGTTTCCAAGCTGGACAGAGGTGCAACGAATGGCAGGAATATGCCACGCTTGATCAGTGTTCTTTAGCTGCTTCTATGAAGAGCTTTTGCTCGAAACGTCGACACTCCTGCTCCTCAGATGCTGACTGACCGGCTGTGCTTTTCCAGCACCACATTTTTTTACTCTGATCTCCAGCATCTGCAGTCCTCACTTTCTGCTAGAGTTATATGTGTCAATATTGAACAAAATAGGGCTGAACTCAGCTGTAACATCTCTCCTGGTTAAATGATTTGATGGCACTCATTGACCAATAATTTTCTTGGTCTGTGACTTTCGATGTAAATTGTTCCCATTTTGTAAAATTTCCTGGAAAAGTCATGTCAATGTTATCGTTAGACTGATGGTGAATGAAGGACCTCAAAAATGACAATGAAAAAGATCATGATTACCCAGTTCTGAGTCGTAGGATTCTGAATTTCAATCAATTCACCATGTTGAAAGTATCAGGTTTTAACTGAAAAACATAGTGGAATACCAATATCTTGAGTCTGCAGTAGTTACTAACATTGCAGATATCTTTTGAGTTCATGGTGTTGGATGTTTCTCCAATTTTCTCTGTCGCTAGACATTGTGCGTCCAGAGAAAGAGAGAGAGAGACCCTGCTGTTGTTCCACACAGACAGCCATCACCAATGCTCTGTCAAAAGCAGTTCCCTGAAACACATCTCTAAACTTGTCACATAGGTATACCTGAAACTGAATATTTGAATTCCTTTATTCCTAACTGATTTCAGTCTCTATGATTTAAAACAAAATACAATTTTAAGTTCAGACAGGTGTTTGTTTCTTTATGGTATCTTGAAGTTTGGCTGAACCTGTGGTTGAGCAATTACTGCAGCAATTTTTAAGCTAGCTTTTTTCCTTTTTGAAAGTGTTTCAATCCAGGGAAGTCCCAGGTATTAAAAATCAAATGGTGAAAGCCGAAAATCAATCCTCAATATTTTGCCACAAACATGATAGCCCCCAGTGTGCCTGGAATTTTAATCAGAAACTAGTGTTAGACCCTTTGACATATACAAAGATCTCAATGCTTACTTGAGGAATCTGACTGAACAGAAATTGAGTGGAGCATTCACCAAGCTTACTCCAATGATCCTTTTGGGCTCTACCCAGTAGTTCTTAACTGGTATTGCTGGAGGCCACTGACATACAGGTGCACTTCTTTAAAGTTAATGTGGATCCAAGAGTTGGACCAATTCCCCTCCTGGCGTGGCTTTTCCTTGACCCTCTCTTTTTTTTCTCTCTACTCTCTCTTTTGCACATGCTCTGACCTGTCACCACCTCCAGCCCTGCCCCCAGATAAGACTTCCACCCCAGAATTCTCTCGAATATTGCTGCTGGTGTCACAGCTGACCCCACTTCATCCAGAATGAACGAACCTTTGCTGTCTCTGGGAACCAAGTACACATCACAGCTCCTGGAGATATTTGAATGGAGCACCAGCCAAAATGTTTTCGCGCATTCTTTGAGAAGACCAACATTCCTGGCCAGAAGATGGATCGAACATTTCTCTGTTTTTATAAACTTGAGTTAATAGCATGCAAAGGTATTCAATATTCTGTCCTGCACAAAACACAACACAGAAAATAAATATTGACTTAGTTGTGATAAAGTTTAAAAATATCAAAGAGGTCATAGCTAACGATTTAAATAGCCTGTCTTTATTTTTCAATCTAAATAATTCAATGTGAAAACTTGTTAAAATCTAGGCAGTTCAATTCATGTTTACTTGGCTTGAGGGCAGAACTATGATGAATTTTGACTGGTTTTGGCCAAGCTATTGGTGAATGGAGCAAATGTTCTGGGAAATTATGATCTTTTGTGAATAATGGCTGACATAACTTGTTTATGCTATAATTACTTGATACATGGTAGAAATGCAATGCTATTGAAACTCTATCCCAATGATCTGCAGGAAATGTTGGGCCATTGTTAGGACTTGACCACTTCAGTAAGTTAAAGGAGAATAGTCAATGTTAGCACTTTCATGAATACAAGAAGGAAATCTAAAGGTAGAGGAGATATTATGTTATTTAAAAAGTACAAAACCTTTTACACCATGAAAGTGTGTGGGAATTTCTAAAATTCACTTGAAATTGCTCAGTAGAGCGTCAATTGATTTTGCTTTCTTGTCCAGTTTATTTTCAGAAATGTTTAATTAAAGACATTCATTATAAATCACTATATCTAATGAATAATCAGATCTCTGAATGGTTAGCACAGTAGCTGTGACAAGTACTTAGAGATTTAAAACATCTCGTTCCATCTCCCATAGCATGTTGCCACTTGTAACCTTCCACTTTCCTGATAAGACTCTGTGTGTAGCAGCATGTTTTGTTGTTGTTAAAACAATGTGTTATTCGTTGTTCTTAATATCCCATGTCTTCTGAAGTATTTTAAATGAAAGTGCTAAGGAAATGTAAATAAACAGATTTTGGGGTCTGACAAGATCAGAAAGCTGTGGACAGCTGTTGGCTTGTCTCATTTTCGGCAGAAATTAAGTTTGGAAAGAGAGGAAAGTAATTAAACTCGAATGAATAGAGGTAAAACAAATGGCTGAGTTTTGTCATCAGCATTGTGTCAGTATAGTTGGTTTATAAATAATGGGCTTACTGTCTCCTGTAGGAATGCAGAACAGGATTTGTACACGTCTTTTGAAAGCTTTAGTCTTGCCCTTTATTGACCGTTTATAATGAGCATACACCTTTTTAAAATAAATTCACAAATAAAATAAATGTATAAATTTAATACAGCATTTGTTCAGAATTTTAAAATTGGGCCTCAGCAGTAGCCTGCTTTTATTGTATTTTTCTGCAATGAAACATTTCATGAGATTTTTAATGCGGTTTTGTGAATGGGAATGTTTGTTCTTGTGTTCATTTGCATTTTTGTTTGTTCAGTGAATACAGCATAATTGCAACTTAGCTCATTTTAAAGTAATCTACTTGTAAAGTAATAAACTTGTATAAATTCTGTACGAAGTTGAGTTGTTGCAGCAATCATTCCAAGATAAACTGATGCATATTGTAAGCAATCCCACTTTCTAGTCAGTCTTCAGTTGACTTCTCTACGATCTGGTCTGCTAACTTTGAGAACATCTGTGATTCCTAGGCCCCACTTCTAATGTGAAAAGAAAGGCATGGATCTCAGTGATGAGTGTGCTGTCCGGGAAACCTCTGAGTGAGCCAACTGAACTAAAATCCAATACATGAACAGACTTTCTAAAATTGATTAGAATTGACAGGTAGTTCCTGGAAGATGTGATCTAATTGAAGCATGCTAACTTCTTAAGGGCTTTATGAGTTAGATGCTGAGCAATTAGAAAATTGAGTCTGAGTCACAGAATAAGGAGTTGGCCATGTCGGACTGAAAAGAGGAGTTTCTTCACTTAAATGATTGTGAATATTTGTAATTAGCTACCCCTGAGAGCTATGGATTCTCAGTTGCTCAGTACGTGCAAGACAGTGGTCACTAATTCCATTAGTACTCAAAACACTAGGGTGTACGGCTGTAGTGTGAGAAACATGAAGTTGAGTTAGAAGATCACTGATGATCTTGTTGAATTGTGGTGTAGGCTGAAAGAGCTAAATGACCCACTTCAATCGTCTTGTGTTCTTATGAATTGAGTCCCATGACTTTTGAATATGGTAATATGACTTAGTATAAGTTCCTAAGCCTTTGATAGGATTATGCTGAAAAGGCTTCATTCATACGGACTGTGTATCCAGAAGTGTAGCTTCAATGTTGGCATTGATGTAACTTCATAGAGGCCGATATCCCATTACCAAGTCACCCTTTACTTTGACGTGGCAAGTGCTTGATTCTGGCATGTCGTCATCAGAGCCAGCTCTCAGAGTGAACAGAATCTCTGACACTCCTCTTTTTATCTGTCAGCTAGGGCCCTCTAATTAGACCAGATTAACAGTCGCAATTGGGGAACTCATATGTTATGAGATCTGCCTGGCTGACCTCGTTCCAATCACTGCAGGCATCAATGCAGTTGCCCACCATTTCCATGTGCCAGCTACAACGGAGGGAGAGGAAACAGCACCTATCCCTGTACTAGTCTCATAGATCTCCTGAAACATGCAACATTATCAGTAGAGCAATACTCCCCAAGATTCTGGAGAAAATTGGCTAACTGCTCAAGCTCCCTAGTCTCATCCGTTCCTTTCATCATATGCTGTACATTTAATGTATGATTTGACAAATCACTTGCAGTTTGTGTGAAGAATGGAAGGAACATGACTATTAAGTATTTTTTGCTCCTGACCTTTGCGATCCCTGCAGATGTGGACAGAGTTTACCTGCATACTAAATAAAGCTGCAAGGTCTATAATCTGTCCAGACTGGAAGTGAAGACCTTAAAAATTATGCTTATCTTGATCAGAAAACTGCTCTGCACCAATGATGCAATGCTAATCGCTCACACAGTGTCAGCAACAAATGTTCATGGAATGTCTATCACACATTGTTCTCCCTTTACTATACCTGCCATGAAAGCTGGTTATAGGCAGGATGGGAAATCTCATCAGAATAAATAACACTTTACTGGAATTTGTTAGTAAGTTCTGCGACATTGGATCCATTGACCGACCATCCAATTGCACATGCTCAAATCAATACAAGCTGTATCTCCCTAATCTGGCACCTTCAGGACCAGGCCTTCACTGAACAAAAGAACTTGTTCGACCATGGGAGGTCAAGATTATTCCTGCACAAACTTTTAGTCCATATTGAATTATATAAATTGTATGCGAAATAGATGCGTAGTTTTCTGATTAGACACCAAAAGCAGGAATAAGAGTATCCAGACTAGAGGAAGTGTACCAAGAATTTATATGAGCAAGGATTAATGCAGAGCCACTATAGGAAAACCAGAAGTACGGTGGATGCCAGACCACAGAAATGTGCTGGATCAGAGCATTCTGGATTAGCACAGTACAACCTGAATGTTTTAGGTTGACTCTGTCTGAAGGTACACACAGAGCAACGATGGGCTGAGCTGATTTATGAGGCCTGTGTTCTCAACACCTTGCTACGTATCACCATGAAATACCGCTGTCATCCAGGTCTCATGAAAGGAAGCTCAAAATTTCTTCTTGGACACATTCTCAACAAAGAACTAAACATGAATAAGACAGCCCTCACAAAGGTAAATCTGCTATGTCTGCTTGCACTCATTTAAACCGAGGCAAATTTGCTGACTCAGGCATGTTTACAAGATGCAAAATGGATGCATTTCCAAGGATTTTCTTCAGGTATGAGGAAGCCAAACAAAGCCAAAAGATTATAACAGATGCTTCCAAGTGTGACCTGAACATTACTGCCCATTTGCGAGAATCACGAGCTGAAACAGGGATGAATAGTAATATTTCCTGAGGATCAGTATCACCAAACACTCCGTGATCGGAGAGGTAGGAGGCAACACTGAAAAGAGCAATTTTTGCAATGGCACCCAAACATAACCTCACATGTGACACTTGCTGAATATGCCTGTTGTTTTCACAATGCCTTGAACAAAACTGCACAATTTGGAATTATTCCATTGCCAATGGATTGACTATATGTCTATCAGGCTTGTGTAATTGAGAAATGTCAATTGCAAACTCAACTCTATATGAGTTGTTCTTGCTAGGCCTCATTGGGGTAATGCACTGGAAATCCAGCAGCACTATTGGAGTTGTCACAATAGCTAAAGATTTTCCAAAAGTACCCACATTTCCCAATTTATTTGTCTCTTCGACTAGGTTCCTTTACTTTATTAATATTTTTAATAAGTAGTAATTAATTCTGGCCACAGATAAATAGTAACAAATTGACACTCACTCACTCACCCACTCTCAATGGGTGTCATGTGCAGAAGGAAACGTTGGGAAGGCATCAATGACCCCTGACCACAGAGTGTACTGCGATGACTTGGTTTTTTTTATGTCCCCTCGTCCAGACATTCTGCTCCTTGATCTTCCTTCTCCAAGGTACTGTCACTTGCTTGCAGGAGGCATGGAATGACTCATTTGCACTTATAAAAGCTCTGACTTATTGGTCGAGAGCCACAGCAAATGCTGAGGGGAAATAAAGTGGCTTTCATCAAGGTTGAGGTGTTTTCTGCAATAGAATAATGAGCAGCTTTAGAGGTCTGATAGTTTCTGAGCCAAACATTCCCACCCACAAGCTTGTGCAGCTACAGGGAGCCAATCCCTTCACTCAAGCTCATTTGCAAAAAGCTTGCCCCACTGCTTGAACAAGCAACAGTGTAAACATCACTTACAATGAATGTCAGGTAATTTGCTTTTTAAAAACAGCATTGACACTTTCTGTCATCATTTGGTTTATAAGTCAGACCCTTTCCCGTTTAAGTCCAATCAGAACTACAGAAAAAAGATACAATCTTTAACCTTTGCTTAATGACCTAAATCCTTTATTGCAAATACTCAAAAAGGTTTGCATTGGTATATACCAATGGTCAGATTGAGAAATAGTGTTGTGCAGAGTTTCTGGTGAGCAGACTGCTCGTATAATTATTTTTTATTCCAATGTATTATTCTACCAATCACTTTTAGCATCAAACTAAACATAACAACCGCACCGTTCTAAAAGTTCTTAAGTATTTACTTGTACCTCACATTAACTTGAGGTTGGAAGTTTTAATTTTTAAATAATGGTTTTAAAATTTGTTTAATTAAGGGAATGCTTATTCACACTAGCCTTAAGTGAGTCTCTATTTCAGAACTATATGATTACACAAGTACTGAAGAATGCAGCCTGCACTAGAATATAGATATGTTAAATTAATTTCAAGATAAAGGAGAGTTGTTGTGTTGGTGCACTGCACATTGGACTAGAAGTCCTGTTTATGGACTACCTGAAGTCCTGAAGAAGGGTTACACCCGAAACATCGACTTCGCCTCCTGATGCTGCCTGTCTCACTGTGTTCTTCCAGCCTCCTGCCTGTCTATTTTGGATTCCAGCATCTGCAATTTTTTTGTCTTTATGGACTACCCTCAGCAAACACAGGCTTCACTGCTCCGTTCCACAGTAGCTCAGAGGAATGTGTTCATTTCATCAAGTTTCTTGTCAGAATGGTGAATTTTAAACTATGGAACAGTGAAGATAATGGACATGAAAATAGATGTGTGGATTTAATGTTCTGCCTGACATGGTGCGGCCAAAGAAAATAGTTGATGTTGACACTAGAAAAAGGAATTATAATTTGGTTCTGCACAGTTTATTGCTCTTCATTTGGATCTGATCTCTCTTCTGAACAAACCTGCAGTTGGAGATAACGACAAAATTGCGATATATTTCCTGTTATTTATTAACGCTGTGGATTCTTTTGTGTGTTTTATTTTTCCATGGCTTGCAAAAAAACTCTGACACACAAGCACCTATAGTACTACATCTCCTACATAACCAGCAAAAGTTCATCCAGATACTCCTCCTCCTTTATTGTATTTTGGACACAAATTAAACACAACAATTCACAGGGGGTGCGATATTTTTCTTGCTTTGGTGTTCTTTGAGCAGTGTCTGATAGACTGACTGATTTAAATAGGCCTGTCTATTGAATTTTATCTGGAATAAAACTTTCATGTCCAAAATTGAAAGATTTAAGAGGGCATAATTTTAAAAAAGCTGTTGAAATGCTTGTGCATTATGCTGGGTTGTTTTGATAAGACAATGCCATGTCACAAGTGTCTCGTTATCATTTTCACCCGACAAACTGTTGTTTTGAAAGAATTAGTGATTGAATCGACATGAGTCAGTTTTTTCACCAATGTGCTTGTTCAAATATGCATCATTTATTCACAGATTTTTTTAAAAAAAGTTCTGACAGAATAATACATCTGTATTTCGCGCCCCCAGCCACACCCTCAAAAGCCCAATCTTTTGAGCAAAGCTGAGCTGATCAATTGGGAGGTCCACATTCCTGCTCTCCCACAATCCAACTAACCCTGTTTCACAGGCTGTACAGTGACAGATGTCATGTTCTCATTGTCTTTCAAACTGAGAGGTTGAACCAGTTGAGTATCAAGCTTTTAAGAAAAGGCGAATAGAAGAAAGTAAAAGGCATGTAACATTTTTACATAAACTATTGTGTATTCGTGTTCCATTTTAAATATGGGTTCTAAGCATGGCCAGAAACTTCCAATGTTATGTAATTTGCTCCTTTTTTTAAAATAGGGTGGATCCCACAGCAGCAGATCAAGTTTAAAAAACAAATTAGCAAGCACAAACTTGTATATTTGCTAACTTTTTTGGCTGCTTTATTTTCCTCCATAACTGGAAAAAAATGTGCAATTTAACAGAAAACAGCATTTGCTGAGTTCTGTGGGCATTCAATCTGCTGGTATATTAAGATTTGCCCATGTCTTAAAGCCTTCAGCTTAGAAATTCTTTCCTCCTTTAACTTTTGCTATTCAGGGAGTACCTGTCATGACATCAAGCCACCCCAAAGGAATTCACAACCATTGAAGAACTTATGTCGTGTAAAGTTAAAAATCACTCAACACCAGGTTATAGTGCAACAGGTTTATTTGGAAGCACTAGCTTTTGGAGCACTACGCCTTCATCGGGTGGTTCTGGAATAATGTAGTTACTGTAGTGATGTGGGTCACACAAGTACAATGGGGTAAAGACAAGGTCTTTTTCCCTGGGGTGGGGGAGTCCAGAACTAGAGGGCATAGGTTTAGGGTGAGAGGGGAATGATTTAAAAGGGGCCTAAGAGGCATCTTTTTCAGGCAGTGGGTGGTGTGTGTGTGTGGAATGGGCTGTTAGAGGAAGTGGTGGAGGCTGGTACAATTATAGCATTTAAAAGGCATCTGGATGGGTATATGACTAGGAAGGGTTCAGAGAGATATGGGCCAAGTGCTGGCAAATGGGACGAGATTAATTAGGATATCTGGTCGGCATGAATGAGTTGGACCAAAGAGTCTGTTTCCATGCTGTATGTCTTTATGATACTGTTTAGTGGTAACGATTAGCAAAGACACCAGGATAACCCCTTATTGTTCTTTGAAAAATTCCATTGGATCTTTTTATATCCAACAGTGTGGCCAAGATCCTGTGGACAAAGTAACAGAGAGGGTAACATTGCTCCCTGTTCTTTTGAAATAAATTAGCAGCTTCCAGTTACTGCATATGTCCAGTTGAACATGGAAATCAGGAAGGTTTGATTTGCTGAAGCTGTTACATCAGTACCTCAACAAAAGACTCCGTATTCAAACCATTACAAGAAATAGTGCAGTTGCCCACTAGATATCCACCAAACTCATCAGGAAAAATTGAAACTTGAGTAAGTGGATTCTTAATGTTGAGTTCTAACTGCTGCCAAAAAAAAATCTGACATTGAAAATTAACTTTTACATGTGAGGATCCTTGTTCTTTTAGTTCGAGTTAATTGTTGTATGGTGATAAAAACGTAACAAGTAATTCTGATTTGATATTGAATTCAATTTTCTAATTGAATAGTTTGAACCAGGAAGTGTGTCTCAGTGAGGTCTATTAGTCTGATTAGTTCAAAAGATATACCATTGCTTGACCTGTTCGTACAGGTCCCAGATCTCCTCCTATAGCAGCCAACACGCTACATTTAATCTGTAATTATTGTAAATTCCAATGCCTAAAGCAACAGAAGGTTGTGCACAAGTACAATGTCTCACCGACTCCATTCATTTGTCATTAATGAAATTCAGGCCAGTCCATTTTGATGATGCCAGTTAAAAGTTGACTTTTGTGATGGACACCTTAACACACTTTGTACTGCACTGTGGTGTTAGATTACACAATGTGTTGCAATTCTGAATTTACAATTTTCTGACATCATTTGTCAAGCAGAAGCCTTGCTACTGAGCCGAGCTTCATTTAACCAGGCCCTACTTCCCTCCTTTCATCACAGAAATGAATCCAGGCACTTTTTAAACCTAGCCATCATTTACTATCCTACACGACTGGTAACCTGTTCCACCTGTTCTCACCAAGTTCTGGATTAAAAGGAGCCAAATCTGCTATTTTCTTTTGACATGTTCAATGTAAATTCTCATCCTTCAATTTTGTGCTGGACAGAGAAACGTTACTGTTTATTTCTAGTTCCCATTTAAAAATCTTTCTGTGGTTCCTTCTTGAACTTTCAGTCTTCTGGGGACAGCAGGATGGGATATTTTGAGGAACTTTGCCATAATTGTGGAGTGAGATGCCTCAATCAATTTGCCTGCCAGTATTTCCTGACCTCAGCTTTGATAAGCGCTTGACTTTTATCAGCCAATCCAACTAGGAATACCAAACGCCTCTTCATGACATGGTGTACTTTGACATTCAGTTTTGTAGGCAGTTGAAAATTAGATGTTTCTATGATTTGCAAATGATTTGGATGAAAATGTCGTTGGTGTGATTTGTAAATTTGCAGATGAGACAAAAATTGGAGGACTTGTGGACAGTGAGGAAGGGTATCAAAGGATGCAACAGGAGATGAATCTCCCTCTCTCTTTTACTTTATAATTGTTCTTTTCTGATGATCTCCTTTTATTTTCTCTGCTCCTCATAGGACTTCCTAAATCACGGAACAGTCAGGCCTGAAGGATATGTTCATGATAGCATTTACTGATGCTGACCACCCCACCCCACCCTCACCCCTCCACCACCACCACTCCTATCCAAAGCAGCACCAACTTTTCCATCTTTGCCACAATGTTTATTTTCATGAATTGCGGTAAATGTAGTGTCCTCATGGTGGACTTAGGACATGGCTGAAATCAGTAAGTCAGTGTGTGAGAACCTCCAGCTGGGCACTTAGTCATTTTGATGGCATTTTGCAGAAAGATGCTTCTCTTTCTAGCTGATCTTTTATTTTTATTGAATCAATTTTTTAATTGAATCTTTGGAAATCCAGTTCAGAGCCAAATATGAATACATTAGAAACATCATACCACTGTACATGAACCTGTCCTGATGACAGTCACTTCACACATCGGTACTCTTGCTCTGCTCTTTACAGTCTCCCTTGGCTGTGACTATGCTGTTGGCTGGAATAAGCAGCAATTTAGTGTCCTGCATTTATCTGCTTTGTTTTTGCAAAGCCCTGCAGGGTTTCTGACCCTGATATGAAAGGGTAATTTCTTTCTTTTTAATGCTGATGTATCTTTTTTTTAAATTGACTTCCTATCTGGTTGGTTCTCACGGTCTTAGACAGCAGTTGGAGCACTGCCTATGCTTAGTCTGGTACCTTTGGTCTGTAATTTTCCTGCAATTTAACCAGCCTGTGACTACAGTACCAGATGTTATCTTAATGGGGAACTGTTTTAGAACAAACTGAAAATATGTTGGAAATGCACACCTGAGAAGAGGCAGTTTAATGTTCTGTTTGTAAGTCCTTAGTTAAATCACAGCCTATAGAAAATTACACAAACTCCTTTATATTTAGTTTATAGTTAGAGAGTTGTACAGCACAGAAACAAACCTTTCAGTCCAACTCATCCATGCCGACCAGATATCCTAAACTGATCCAGTCCTGTTTGCCAGCATTTGGCTGATGTCCCTTTAAACCCCTCCTATTCATATACCCATCTGGATGCCTTTTAAATGTTAGAATTGTGCCAGCCTCCACCACTTCCTCTGACAGCTGCATGTGAAAAAAGTTCCTCCTCAGGCCTCTTTTAAATCTTTCCTCTCTCACCTTAAACCAATCCCTTCAGTTTTGGACTATCCCACCCTAGGAAAATGACTTGACTATTCACCATTTACACCCCTGTCTTGATTTTATAAACCTCTAAAAGGTTAATCCTCGGCTTCTGACATCCAAAGGAAAAAGCCCCAGCCTTCTTGGACTGTCCCTATAGCTCAAACCTGGCAACATTCTTGTAAATCTTTTCTGAACTCTTCCAAGTTTCACACCATCCTTCCTATAGCAGGGACAACTGAATTGAACGCAGTATCCTGAAAGTGGCCTCACCTGACCAGTTTCAATTTGATTTCCCAAGTCCTATTCTCCATGCACTGACCAATGAAGACCACCCTGTTTACCTGTGACTCTGCTTTCAAGGAACTATGCACCTGCGCCCAAAGGTCTCTTTGTTCAGCAACACTTCTGATGGCCCTACCATTACTGTGTGCGTCCTGCCTTGGTTTTTCTTACCAAAATCTCACACTTAACTGAGTTAAACTCCATCTGCCACTCCTCAGCTCAATCTGATCAAGGTCCCATTGTACTCTGCACTAATCTTTTTCACCGTCGACCATACCACCAATTTTGGTGTTGTCTTGAAAACTTATTAACTATACCTCCTGAGTTCACATGTAAATTATTTACATAAATGACAAAAACAGTGGACTTGGCATTGATCTTTGCAGCACACTATTGGTCACTTGCCTCCAGTCTAAAAAATAAACCCCTATCACCACCCTTTGTGTCCTATCTTCAATTTTGTATCTAATTGGCTCGCTGTCTTGGATTCCCTGTGATCTTGTAGACCAGTTTACCATGCAGAACCTCGTTGAATGCCTTGATGAAGTCTATATAGACAACATCTACCACTCTGCCTTCATCAATCTTCTTTGTCATCTCTTCAAAAAAAAACTAAATCAAGTTAGTGAGACATGATTTTCCATGCACAAAGCCGTGTTGACTATCCCTAATAAGTCCTTATCTTTCCAAATGCATGTAAATCCTGTCTCTCAGAATCCCCTCTGACAAGTTAATCACCCTAACTTCAGGGTCAATGGGTCCCTATTTCCCTGGTTTTTCCTTACCATCTTTATTAAATAATGGCATCACATTAGCCACTTTCCAGTCTTCCAGCCTCCCACCCGTGCTGTCAATTATACAGATATCTTTGCATGGGGCCCAGCAACCTCTTCCCTAGCTTCCCACAAAGTTCTGGGAAATCTCTGGTCAGATCCTGGGGATTTATCCGCCTTTTATACATTTAAGATCTCCAGCACCCCCTCTTCTGTAATATGGATCCTTCTCAAGATATCACTATTTATTTCCCCAAGTTCCCTCGCTTTCATGTCCTTCTCTGCACTAAATACTGACACTAAATATTTATTAAGTATCTCATTTGTGGTTCCATATGGAGATGGCCTCATTGATCTGTAAGGGGTCCTGTTCTCTCCCTAGTTGCTCTTTTGTTCCTAATGTATTTGTAGAATATCTTTGAATTCTCCTTAGTTCTATTTGCCAAAGCTATCTTCTGTCCCGGTTTTGCCCTCCTGATTTCCCTCTAAATATACTCCTTGAGGGATTTCACTCAATCCCAGCTGTCTATACTTCACATATACCTCCCTCTTTTTCTTGACCAAAGCCTCAATTTTATTGAATCATCCAGCATTCCTGACACCTACTAGCCTTGTCCTTCACATTAACAGGATGAGGGGACAGCTGATCGAAACTTACAAAATGGAATCATACAATCCCTACAGTGTGGAAGCAGTCCATTCGATACAACAAGTCCACATCAGCCCCCCAAAGAGCATCCCACCAAGGCCTACACTGCTACCCTATCCCTGTAACTCTGAATTTCCCATGGCTAATCCACCTAGCCAGCATATCCCTGGCCACCATGGGCAAGTTAGCATGGCCAATCCACTGAACCTATACATCTTTTGGACTGAGAGAGGAAATTGGAGCACCTAAAGGAAACCCATGCAGATATGGGGGAGAATGTGCAAAGTCCACCCACTCAGTTGCCTGAGAGTGGAATCAAACCTGGATCCCTGGAGCTATAAGGCAGCAGTGCTAACCATTGAACCACTCTGCTGCCAAGCTCCTTGAGGAAAGTAATATGCAGTGCATGTGCTAGTGAGAGTAGGAATAGAGGATAGGTCAGATGAATGCATGGCTAAGGAGCTGCTGTAAGGGACAGGATTCACATTTTTAGATTATTGCGATCCTTTGTGGGGTAGAATATCCTGATGAGGAATTTTGCTAGTGCTACTTAGGTCCCATAGCATGTTACTCATTTAAAGCCTAAGAGGTGAGTCTGAGGCTGGTACAGTAGAAAAGGAGAGCATGTTAAATAGTCAAGGCAGACAAGAGAATGGCAGAGAATGTAGTCAGACTGATCGATTTAAACTGCATTGATTTCAATGCAAAAGCCCTGACGTGTAAGGCAAATGAACGTGGGACATGGTTGGGAACGTGGGATTGGGATATCATAGTTTTACAGAAAGGTGGCTCAAGGAGGGGCAGCTTAATGTTCTGGGAATAGATGACATAGGAAGGATAGAATAGGCAGCAAGAGAAGAGAGAGAGTGGTGTTTTTGGTTAAGGAGAACATAATGGTTGTATTTAGGGAGGATGTTACTGGAAGAAGATTCAGTGAAGTTATTTGGGTGGAACTGAGAAAGGGACGAGCCCTTACTGAGATTGTACTATGGACCCCCCAATAGTCAGCAGAAAATTGAGGAGCAAATAAAAATTGAGATCTCAGATAACTTTAAGAAAAATAGGGTTTGGCCTGGGTTTTTGATGATGAAGTCCCATTAAGTGTAAGGGAAAAACAATTGCTGAGTGTATTCAAAAAGAATGGGTACCCAACAAACACAGTCCGCCGATTTCTCAGCAACAAACCCAAACAAGCAGACAACATGTGTCCAGAAACCCTAGCCACTCTCCCTTACATCAAAGACAGCTCAGAAATGATTGCCAGACTACTCAGACCTCTTGGCCTCATGGTAGCCCACAAACCCACCAAAACTAAAAAAGCAGCTAATGAACTTGAATAACCCTATATAGACAACAAGCAAAACTAATATCATCTACAAAATACCTTGCAAGAACTGTAACAAACACTACATTGGACAAACAGGCAGAAAATTAGCCACCAGGATACATGGTCATCAACTAGCCATAAAAAGACATGACCAACTCTCACTAGTATCCTTACATATGGATGGGGAAGGACACCACTTCGATTGGGACAACATATCCATCCTAGGATGAGCGAAACAGAGGCACATGCGAGAATTCCTAGAAACATGACATTCCAACCGGAACTCTATCAACAAACACATTGACTTGGATCCCATTTACCATCCCCTGAGAAAAAGAACAGGAAATGACATCACAGGAAATTATGTCACTAACCCAAGAAAACTTAAACACATAATAAAAAGCAGGCCATACCACCAGTGCTTCATCCGGAGGCTTGTTGTTGATGTTACCTAGTGTGATGACGAAACATTTGAAACTGAACCTTCAGCTCAGCGAGCAAACCTATATTCAGAACCTCAACCTGAGCTACAAATCTTCTCAAAACTCGTTACTTACCATGTTTGTACTGTTATCCAAGTAGGGAAATGTTGGATATTCTTTCAGCTGTGTCACACTGGAACATACGGATCCAGTAGATAACATCACATGTGCTAGTTATATGCATTTAAGTGCTGGTAAGTTTTGAAGTCTTGAAAGGGGAATTATTTTGACTGGTAGCAGTTGTCAGTAATTTCCCAACTATTATGACCAGTATCGTCCTAGTATTTTGCGCTCTCTCTCTCTTGCACCCCCGGACCCTTGCTAAACCACACACCCCTACTCCGCAAAAAAAACCACCAGCACCAGCTTGCTGTTCCTGAAGACATTGCGAGACTTTGGGAACCTTGACCAGAACATCATTGTTGCATTAGTTTACTTATAGGTTTGACAGTGCACTTTCAGCTTACACAACTTACAACTCACAACTCACAAAATGTACACAGTACACAGACTGTAATAATTCAATGACTGGGCTGAATGATCAGTTTTCTTGATTGACAGTGCAATAATGTGCTGCGACTTTTGCACACCAACACTGGAGTAAGTCAGTCTCACTCATTAGTGTGCCTGTAGAACAGGACTCTTCATCACTGGGGAAACCCTCATTGGTCAGAAATGTGTGAAACAAGTCCCTCAAGTTGTTTTTTGCTCATCTCAGGATGCAATGATCATGAACTTGCTTAGTAGTTATCAGAATCCTCTGGCATAATGAGTGCAAATATTTTATGATTTTAACTAGGTTTATATGATTACATATGGAATTAAATGTCCTGTATGGATAGAAATGTAGGTTTTAAAAGGACTTCTACCTGGTCAGAGCAACTTGGTATGCCCTGTATCTGTTGTATGGAACCAGATAGTCAGTTTTTTAAAACTTAAAATGGGTTTGGCATTGGCCCCAAATATGTATCTAGCTTCAATATCTCAGCATCATAAACTGATTTCAAAGGGGCAGTGAATTATTTTTGGAATTCTGCCAGTTGCCAAACATTACAGCAGACTGACTGCAGTGCAGGTGAGAGACCGCAAGATGCATAGAGAGTTAAATTATTCATTTAGTATGTCAAATCAGTGGGATGGAATTCAGTCCATTGCCTAAGCATATTTCTAAACCTTATTCAAGCAGTTTGTCAAGTTTCAACTTGTATCTCAAAAGTGCATTTTTACCCCCACAGGTATAATCATTCTTGGCACACTACCATTGTGACTCAAAGAGCATGTAAAGTCGAAGTCCTTTACTTTGCTCCTGTACCCTTCATTTCCATGTAATTCTGCTGAAGGTTTGTTTCTCATTCTTCTGATGAGGCCACTCTGTGATCATTGATCCACCCTGGTGGCCTTTATGTCAGCCCCTGTGTAATCCCACTCCAAATTACTTGTCTTAATCTAATGAACAAATAGGTGTTTATGACAAACCTCGCTGTATGCTACAACTTACAGAAGCAAAACATTATACAAATTCAATTTGTATACATGTACAATACATTTTGACCAGAAGAACAGAAAGCCCTCATCAGTAAAATGAAGAAAAGCAAGTTTTGCCATGAAAGAGATTGTTCTCATGTGACTGATAAGTTCCCTTCTCACTTTGTATAGCAGGATAACTTTTGTCTTGATTCTGCTTTCTTTTAAAGAAGAATCTTTTATCAACTGGAATGGTGTTTTATTGATACCGTGGAGCCAGACAGTGAGGTAGAGATTGAGCAGGATTTACAGAAAATAATCTCTTACAGGAACGAGAACTGGGTTTTGAAAGGGGTGTTGGAAAGCTAACACCCAGATGAGGCCCAAGTCCTAACTCCACCTCAGCAGCGTTGTTTCAGTAACATTGGTAAATGTTTTAGGTAAGAGGTGAGCTTGGCAATGATTTAGTGGTGCTGAGCACTTCCAGAAGGCTGGAGTCTCCCACTTGACACTTTAAGTAATGGCAACCGTGATCAATCCTGCTGTTGCCTTGTCAGTTAGACTAGCAGTTCCTCAGATGGTCAGCATGTTAATAGGGAGGGAAGTGGCCATGTAAGAAACTAATAGTACAACACAGCACGTGGTGTGAGCTGTCTCGCGAAACATAGAGTTTTCAATAAATAAAAAGAAATCTGATAACTGGGCATGATCATGCGTCATTCAGTTTGGATTCGCTGATTTTGATAGTTGCAAACTCCATCCTTGCTCTCTGCGTCTTGTTAACAAACTCCTAAAGTTTTAATTTCATTCTTGGGATGTGTGCAGGGCCATCATTTTTTGCCTGCCCATTATTGCCCTGGATAAGACTGGACTAGATAGTCAGTTTTTTAAAATTTAAAACCTTGAACAGCTGCAGTTCTTCATTTGTAGGTCGATAGATTCTGTGTTTTCAGGTTTTTGACGCTATGATAGTGAAGGGATGGCGATATAGTATTGGGTCAGGTTGGTATGAGACCTTGGAGGAGGTGGTAATGTTTCATGAAGTTGCTGCCCTTGTCCTCCTGGATGTTAGTGGCTGTGGGTTTGGAAGCTGCTGCTAAAGAAGCCTGGATGAGTTTTTGCAGTGCATCATGAGCCATCAACTAGAGGGAGGCAAGCAAGTTACCACAGGGCCATGCCCCCTCCCCGTAGCAGCACTTTGACTATCCGGGCACAATCTACAATTTTCAGAGTCCAGAGATAACCTCTAAGACTGTGGTTTCTAAATGTGTCCACACCAAATCTCAATCCCCATTTATATTTGAATATCTGTGCCAAGTACATAACAAATGATGCTGTTGCAGTTCAGAGACAATTTAAAAAGTACCTGAGATGCAGTAAACCAAACAACATATCTCCTGATTTTAAAACAGGGTGACTCCTTTAGCTGAAACAGAAGAAGGTTATGTGATACAAATTGATTATTCTAGTAAAGTGATGAGTTGAAGATAATGTGCATAAAATCAAATCTGGGACAGTGTGGTCATTAGCATGATTGTCAGGGGATTGACCAATCGTCATCTTTGTATGGGAGTTGTGGTAATACTAAGTGCACCCCATTTTCACTGGGAGACTGAAGAGTGATTTGAACTTGCATGTGAGAGCCTCTATGTGAATTCAAGAGACTTCTAGCAAACCGATACCGACATGGAAGTGCCTATCCTGCTTTCTGCCACAAAAGATATTTAACTTTATTACCAAACTGCAGAGAGAATGAAATCCTGTTTAGAAAGATAACCTGTTGGGACTGTATGGAGAATCCTTTAAAATCTGCCCCAGTTAGTGTTGGTTTCTGTACCACATCAGCAACTTGTGACAGTCAAAATGTTTAGGTTATTTCTGACTTTAAATTGGTGTGAAGCCTATTTGAACTAGTCCTGAAATCCACCTTTAAATAGAGTCATAGAGATGTACAGCATGGAAACAGACCCTTCGGTCCAACCCATCCATGTCGAACTGATATCCCAACCGAATCTAGTCCCACTTTCATAACTTCTTAAAGTGCTTTGGAAAATGGCAATGTAAGATTAATTGTATCGTCTGTGAATCCACATAAAAAGCAGATGGTTACTCTGTCTTCATGCTTTAGGTTCAGTTTTGCTGAATGATATTTGAACTGTTGAGAAAGAGAGTGGAACCCTCTATCTTTTTGTGCCTCATTCTTTGAGTATATTGTAACCCCAGTTAAATAAATCATTTTTAAAATTGTACACTATATTGATGTTAAAACAAAGCTCAGATCTGCTTGTATAAGCACTACTCCAGTGGCTGACTCAGAGACCCTACACAGTGAATATCTTCGCTGCAGAGAGCAGTTCAATCCATTGACCCATGGTTATGTTCAGTTAGTTCATCCCTGTGGTAAGGGTAATATAATTGTTAGTTAATGTCAAGGTGTATACCTGTTCAGCGATCACTTGGTATTTCTAAAGGTGAATTATACACATGATGCTGTACTTTCACAAATAGTCAACATATTGAAGGGGAAGAGGAATGACAAGTGGTTTGCAGAGTGGTGTTCATGTCTATTTGGAAGCGAGACGTTTGGAAATGTTTTGATTATTATGCCTTGGTAACCTGAGTCAATGTGACACAATTGTTAAAGTTCACTTGAGAATGTAACTTTAAAAAAACGTTTTGCGATTTACATATGGAAGAAGTGAAACTAACATGGTTATTCTAACAGATGAGAAACTTAACAAACAATCGAGGTATCTTTCAATGTATAGTTTCAGTTACATCACACTGGAAACGTTTGCTATAAATTCTGTCTTACAATCGTGTACTCCACAACCACCTGATGAAGGAGCAGTGCTCCAAAAGCTAGTGCTTCCAATTAAACCTGTTGGACTATAACCTGGTGTTGTGTGATTTCTAACTGAATCAATCAATGTTAGTTACTTTATCCAGAAGATCCCTCAGTTTGATTCCCAGATTCTGTTGAATGAGTCGGTCTCGCGTGCATTTACAACTAAGTTTGAAGGTAGGGAATTATCAGCCAGAATTTGCAAGGCTATTTGCTAGCGACAAGATAGATAAGGTACCTTGTCTTGGCTGGCATTCAAAGAACCAACAATAATAAGAATTGTTGTTTTCAGGAACATCAGAAGAGGAAAACAATGTAGCAATGGGTTTGTTTTTTAAAAAATCAGTCCATTTGAATTATCCATCATGAATGAACTGAATCCTGTTGTGCCTTTGCAATTTCATGCATACATCTCAATATATTCTGTTGACTAAAATATCAGTTTTCTGAGCAGTGTATCCAGCTAAATGGTTCAAGTAAGAGGAGGTCAGAGAAGGATAGGTTGGCGATCACAGACTGAGGAAAATAATGCAATAATTGAGATACATTAGACAGCATTGAAATAACAGGTTTCTGCCTCTTTAAATATGGCTCAAGGGATGCCACTGTAAAATGGTGAGCATTTGTCTGTGAATATCAGTAATCTCTTAAGCTATGATAAACAAGAAATTTCCTTCATCTCTTGTGCAGAACAGCCCCTTGTTTATGCTTTTCCTCCATTATTAAGATTCCTATTTGTACCACCTGTCCGATTATATAAGGAGTAATGGACAAAGGAATGAGAATTTTGGGAGAGTTTGCAACTTTAAAAGAAACTTTTTGCTTATCAGAGAACAAAATAATCAATATAGTCAGCTAGGAACATGTAGCAAATATTAAAAGGTTCAGTAGCACAGGTGACTGTGTGAGCTTCTACACAATGTACAATACCTATGTTATGTAAAATTGTGGGATCAACCTGCTTTGACATCGCAGAATTGTGTTGAAAACACATTGGTCAGTTAACAAAGATGGTACCTGACTCCATCTCAAATGTTAGTTTGAAGCAGATTGCATAACATTTGAACATAAATGACTTTTAAAAAATACATGCTTGGCACAATGCAATCAGTTAGTTGCTGTTCCAAAGTGCAAACAAGGTTAAAAACTACAAGTGCTCTCAATCCTTGTTCAGTTTGATGGGCATCAGCAAATTGCTTCAAGTGCAAGATACAAGACCAAAAGAATGCGACTGCTCACAAACCCACTTAACCAAAAGGGACTATGCTTGTACTTGTAGTGTATGCAAGAATAGATAAAATTTACAACATATTGAGGGAGACGCTGTACACTTTTTCTATTTTTAAAAGATATATTTAATTGCTTTCCTTCTGTGAGCAGCAGGACTGAAAATGTGTTGCAGCAGGTCAGGCAGCATCCAAGGAGCAGGAGAATCGATGTTTTGGGCATGAGCCCTTCAGCAGCATACCAACTTTTCTGTATCCAGGATACAGAACTTCTGTCACCTGCTCTTTTCAATGTCCTTTTATCCAACTGCACTGCAATGAGTACCAAAGACTGTTTCAAGCAGTAAACCATGTTGGATATCTTAGCAGTGAAAGGTACAATCTCAGTTGGGGAAGCTAAGAGAGTAATTTCGGATTCTTTGTATTGGGAAGAGGCATTGTCCAGCAACAGGCTGACTAAGATTACAGATCTACAACTGAGGAATTATTGCCACAAACTAACATCCTTTATTTGGAGCAGCAAGGTACGTTTACAGAAAGAAAAAGTATTGCAGATAACAGCAATTTTGTTTGCGAATGTTGTTGCATTAAGAGCTTTGGAAGGATTTGGGGTTTTTGAGTGTACTCTCGGGAGGAAGTTGTCTCGTGATATGTGATAAATACCCCTCAACCTTTGAACTCTGCGCCTGTTCCTTTTCAAAACAACTGGTGAATAATTGAAATGTTTCACTTCACAGTCATTGTGAATGACTCTCCAAGTAGCAATGACCTTTGAACGTCTGGCTAACTTTTCTTGACCTTGCAGGTAAAGGAGAAAAGTTACAATGGTTTTGAGTATTAGAGTTGATCTTGAGACAGTTGAAGAAAATGCACAATAAACATATCTCCGTTAAAGCTCCGTGACCCTCAACTTAATCTTGTGCAGCCTCTTTGCAAATTGTGGAAGAGAATCTTTTTCAAGTTGGTTTGGTGTCAGAGTTGAAAAGGTTTTATTGGCCCAGTAAGTTATTTTATGACAGTCACCAACTGAGCCAGAATTGTATTTCGTGCTATGCAGCAAATGAAAATTCCACTTTAATGAAATGTAAGTGCTGAGGCTACCTTCTATCGACACAACACTTCTGGGCAGAGAATGACTCTTAAATTTGGCCAATATCTGATCCAGGAGTATTCGGCTTATTCCTGATAGGATTGGAGTTAATCCATTTGTTTTAATATGCTGGCTTTGCCTGGGATCTAGCTCCATCTGGAAATCTCAATTTATTGTAAAGTGCCATAGAGTGATATTACCTTGTTGCACAGTGTGTGCCCTGAAAATAGAGCAAGTTCAGTTGTTCTGAATATTGGGTTTCAGTTGTGGTGCAAATTTAACTTTACGGATTCCTAGCCACCAGATACCAGTGTATTTGGTATTTCAGTTCATTCTGATACCTGTGTAAGTCATGTGCAGGTTGGCTTCATTAGACTTTGCTGCCATTCAGAAACACCATATTTTGTGTTTGTTGTTTTTTTTTTACTGTCCCTGTTCTTACAGTCCACAGTTTGCATAAACTATTTTCTTGATGCTGTTAATGTTTAGCTTGCAATAGCTTTCTTTTTATTGTCTTGCACGAAGGAATTGTTTCACTGATTTCCAGATTTTTATTTATGAACATGTGCTGTCTATGAAACAAGCAAAAATATTTTGTCAAGTGTAAGAATAACTGTGCTAAATGATCAATCAACAACAAACAGTGTGTGTGTCTTAGTTTACATTTCCAGGTGTCACAGTATGACAGGATGTTTTGTCATGGTCTTGTGTTATTGACTCCATGAACTGAAGGGCAGCATGGGAAGAGAATAAATGGAATCAAATGTCCATTACTATGGGTAAAATAAGTTGTGCTGTTAACTCTGAGTGGGAGTTATGGCTGTGGGGCCTGAAACTGGTAGCAGTCCATTAGCCCCAGCCCATGACACCTTGGAGACTTAAACTTATTTCCCTGAAAATGGTGGGGCTGAATTTTCTTTTGGGGGGGGAGGGGGATGGGAAGGTGGCAAAGAAAGAACAGAAAACCATTCTGCTTAAGCCATGACCTGTGACCAATTGGAACAGTCTTTGTTAAGGTCAGTGACTTAGATGGGCCATTCAGAGGAAGGTGAAAGATTTTGGGGAGATTTTCTCTTGTTGAGCTAGTAAGAGCACTCCTTCCCCCAGGCCATATACCCTAACGGTAGAAGAAAAGTTCTGAACTGCTTCAGTTGTTCCAGAGGCCCCAGAAATAATGTGCCATCTCCAAATTAAATGGTGCAATACCACAGCCTCAGGGGAACTTAGGAATGTACAACAAAAACAGCCTTGCCAGCAATGCTCATATCCCATGACCAAAAAAACATACACAGATTGGCAAAGGAGGCTGACTAATGTCATCAGATGCTTCCAACATTTCAGATGTGACTATCAACCTTTTAATTTCTAAACTGCTGCTAACCCAGGCATTGAAACATTAAGGCAAATGGTGGGTAGCAGGAGTGCATAAGCTTTGCTTACATTTTGATCTTCTATCATCTATCAGGAGCAGAATGTTAAAATTGAGCACATTTTGCCACTTAATTTGGTATTAATGTGTGGTAGCTGTAATTGTAGAGACAAAGCTGAGTTTAATTTGTTCAGAACTATATGCTATAGAAATATTCTGTTATTGCATGTCACGAATATTGTTTTAAGATACTTGTTGAAAGAGCACAGCCGGTTGGTCAGTCAGCATCCGAGGAGCAAGAGAGTCGATGTTTCGAGCATAAGCTCTTCATCAGAAGAGCTTATGCTCAAAACATTGACTCTCCTGTTTCTTGGATGCTGCCTGACCGGCTATGTTCTTCCAGCACCACACTTTTTGACTCTGACCTCCAGTGTCTGCAGTCCTCACTTTCTCCCACTCTAGCAGCTAAGTAAAACCCAAGGAAACGACTGGATTATTATAAGACTGCAATGGCTGTTCTTCACAGGGGCAAAGTTGGGAGGGCAGATGGTTGATGCTGTCTCCTACTCTTGATCAGATCTTCCTTCTGCCAACATATTTATTAAAGGTTTCAAGACAAAGCCACTTGAATAAGATACCAGATGTGTCTGGAATCACACCTTAGTATGAGATATGATCTTCTGAATTGAAGAGGGAAAAATTGAAAGGATTACTTGACCTTTTCCAATATTAATGTGTTGAAAAATAGAATTTCAAAATGTATATTTGGATTGCTTTCTCTTGACTATTTATGTCTAGGCAAGTGCCAACTGCATGAGCAGTGGCCCTGCTGAAGGAGCCGAACTGAGAGATGCATTAACTGTACCTTCCTCAAACTAATTTACAATGCGTGCCTATTATCTATACTTCTGGGAATGGTTGTATTTGAATCATGGGAACCACAGTTCCAGTCAGCTTTTGAAGCCTTCATTATCTTGCCTCCTGTTTGATAGTTTTGCTTTCTGACAACAGCGAAAAGGTAACCAGATGTAGAACAGCTCTCATCATGTCTGGAAGTACATCTCTTAACAAGCTAATAAAAAACTATCTGAGGAAGACTGGAAAAAAAACTTTTACCTGCATTGTTTGGAAATTATGTGCATAAGGTTTCTTGTGCTTTTATTTAGTGGCATTGGTTGCAATAAAAACATCTCTAAATAATTACAGTACTTTTTCAAAAGAACATTATTAAAGCAATAGTATTGACTTCTAACTGTCAAAAGAGTTCAAATGGACCAGATCATTTTGCTTAGACTCCAGAATATTAGACCAGAACCAGTGCTTTGGGATTATGTGAGCTGTGGTCATTGCATCTGCTGAAGACAGGATCAGTCAGTCATTTTGACACAGATAATAAGCAACTGCACTGGAGCTTTGATCACAGTGCCAAAAAAAACTTACATCGTGCCAGGCAGATTCAATTTGTGAATTGAACGGGATAAAATAACTAACAGTCTCTTGGGATTTTATGCCACACTTTATTCAAGTCAGCTCCCTTATTTAAACAAACAGAATCCAATTAACTCATTAGCTCTTTCCCTGTAAAACTGGTAATTTTATTGACTTATGGGAAACTAATCTCTGGGTCTAATTGCAGAGGTCAAAGGGACAAACCCCTGGGTCCACCTTAAATTCAGCAACGTCATCAACAGCAGCCATGCTAAAAGTGAAAACAGTGGCCAAAATCCTCCAGTTCCCTGGAGAAGTAGAGAGCAGATTTTGGGATCACTTACTTTGCAGCCATTGGGGAATTCCTTGGACTCCAATTTAAACAATTTTAGAACAAAGAGATGGAAATGGGAAAGTTTTATTAGTGATGTGTTGACATTGAATAACTACTTCTTAAAGTGATTCTATATTCAGGTTTTGATCCAATGGACAGTTATCATTATGGATCAGTCAGTCTGTGTTCTCCTAATTTCCAGGAATTGGTGAAGAATAGCTTTTATTTTCTCTCCTCTAAAAAATACTCCTGCCTCTTTTGTATCAGTTCTGATGATTCTGTAATTTTGTTATTGAAGAAGTGACTGGAAAACATGCCGTTAGAGTTTTCTGTAGGGGTGGCTGCAAATTTTCTGCAGGCAAGAATATTCTCTTGTTCAAAATCTTCTCTCAAATAAAGGGCAGTTTTTACAGTAAAAACAAAACACAAATTTTCAGAGCTTCTTTTGAAGTGATTTGGTACTATGAAGTATGCTGTATGTCTATGACAATAATAACAATGTTACAAACATAAGTTTAAAAGTTCATATTTTACTAGCTTAAGTTAGTGAATGTGATAACGAAAATAGTTGAGACAAGATTACAAGTCATGGATAGAATTACGTTGAAACTTTATTGCTGGAACAGCACAGCAGGTCAGGCAGCATCCAGGGAACAGGAGATTCGACGTTTCGGGCACAGGCCCTTCTTCAGGAAACCTACTGCGTTTCTCCTCGAAGATTTCAACCTACTGCGTTTCTCCTCATGGATAGAATTACCAATATTTGCTTAAGTGCATATATAAGGCACTTTGGAGTTCTGTTATCCTTGAAACTGAGTACTTTACTCATCTCCATCATTCTTTACTGTTCTGGTAGGTTTTGAATATAGATAATTTTTGTTCTTTATCTTTCCCAGCAATTCTTTTATTTCTTCCCTCTCCTGAACTTGCTGCTTCCTTAATGGATAGAGAATCAACCCATGATTCTGTGCTTCCTCAAGTGGCCAATATTAATGTGAGACTCAACATGCAAAGTCAACATGTTATTCAATCCTAAATAAATTATGACTAAGCCTGATCCTTTGCATAACTGATTCGCACCGCTCTAGTACAGGGATTGAACCTGGGATTTTCAAATGAGCTAGCTACCCAGTGGGTAAATGCATTTATTTTAGCAGTAACACATGGTGCAGACCTGTTTCTGAATGTGAATCCACTAATTTTTCAGTTAAAAATGTCAAGTTGGAGTATCTGAAGAGCTGCTTCTAAAAATAGCTGTTTCTACCTTTTCTCAGATCTGTATTGAAGATTGCTGAAGAGAATATAATTTTAAGCCAAAAGTTAAATGTCGATTGCATGCAGCACTCTTAAGGTGTGGATCCAAATAAATAATTGAGTCCTAAACTTCCAATTTGGATCTTGTCTTCTTATTCCATTGAAACACCCTGTGTTTAATCAAAATATTAGCTCTATAATTAAATCAAAAATATCCCTGATTAGAGGTTAAATTGTTGTGGTTCTGTTCACCGAGCTGGAAGTTTTTGTTGCAAACGTTTCGTCCCCTGGCTAGGCGACATCATCAGTGCTTGGGAGCCTCCTGCGAAGCGCTTCTTTGATGTTTCCTCCGGTGTTTATAGTGGTCTGTCCCTGCCGCTTCCGGTTGTCAGTTTCAGCTGTCCGCTGTAGTGGTTGGTATATTGGGTCCAGGTCGATGTGTTTGTTGATGGAGTTTGTGGATGAATGCCATGCCATATGAATGGCATTCATCCACAAACTCCATCAACAAACACATCGACCTGGACCCAATATACCAACCACTACAGCGGACAGCTGAAACTGACAACCGGAAGCGGCAGGGACAGACCACTATAAACACTGGAGGAAACATCAAAGAAGCGCTTCGCAGGAGGCTCCCAAGCACTGATGATGTCGCCTAGCCAGGGGACGAAACGTTTGCAACAAAAACTTCCAGCTCGGCGAACAGAACCACAACAACGAGCACCCGAGCTACAAATCTTCGCACAAACTTTGAAGAGGTTAAATTGTTTTGATCAACAAAAGTAAGCAGATCCATTTACTGCACATTTGTAATTCAAGGGGAAGCTTGACATTCTGTGCGTAGAATTCAAATGTGAAACTGCTCAGCTGTCTCACTAAATGGAGTTCAAATCAATCAAATGCATTACTGCTCACTTCCTTTATATTGAATCAACAATAAAAGCAGTTTTGATGCTCATTTTTCACATTCATAATTCTAGCAAGTGAAGTCCATCTATTAGCGAGTTTTGAGAAAGTCCATCTACTTTCAAATTCATCAGCAAATATGCAGCTTATATTAGTCATCTTATATGAATGTAGGAACAGGAGCTAGATATTCAGCCTGTCAAGCCTGCATTGCAAACTAATGCCATCATGGCTGAATGAACACTTCAGTATCTTTGTGCTGTCACTATCCCCATGACCCAGTGCACCATTGATAATCAAAATGTATATCAACCTTTACTTCAAATATATTGCATACTGAGCTTCCACAACCCTCTATGGATAGAGAATTCTAATAATTCACTGCCCTCTGGACTTAATGAAAAAGGTTGCCTCATCTCAGTCCTAATAGGCATCCTCCTTATTTTTACATTGTGCCCACTGCTTCTATACTCCCCAACCAGGAGAAGCATGCATCAAGATGTTACAACTCCAGAGCAGGTGGGACATGAACCCAGGCCTCCTTTCTATCCATAAAACAGTAAGTATTTTTACGCATTTCGTGGGCTTCAATGAGACCATCTCTCATTCATTGAAACTGTAGAGAATACAGGCCCAGTTGACCTGATCTCTATTCATAGGATAGCCCCACCATCCTGGAAACAAATATGATGAACCTTTGTTGTACTCACAGTATGGCAATAATAGATTTTTCTGAGACCAAAACTGCACAGAGCAGTCAAGATGCAGTCTCATGATCTTGTGCACAGTTGAGGCAAGGTTTCAGTACTCCTGTGTGCAAATCCTCTTGCAGTAAAGGATATCATTCCTTAGCCTTGCAAGTAGGCAGGTACATACTTGCATCTGCATGTTAGCCTACAGTGATTTCCTGACCACGACATCTAGCTCCCTTTTATACAGCTACATTTTCCAACCTCTCACCTTGTCAAGAAATACGCCGCACATCCGTTTTCTCCCATGAAGGTGGATAACCTCACATTTTCTAAATGATGGAATGTGGAATTCAAAGCACAAATAGATCAATCATGATCTTATTGAGTGGCAGAGTAAGGTTGGAGGGGCTGAGTGGCCAACATCTGTTCCTGTTTTGTATGTTCATTCCATGATGGAGTGAGTAGAACTGACTCATTCATGGGATTGCTCTCCATGTTGCAACTGGACTCTACATTTTCAGGAGAACGTGTTGTTGCTTTGCAAATAGCTAAAAGAGTTTGTAAAGTTTGTGTTTGTCTAATTCAAAAGTTGAATGGAATAGCATGGGTGACCATTAATGGTGGTGATTGGGGGTATGGGGTTGGTGGGGGTCAGCGGAATAAGGATCTTTAGCAGTTGTTTTTGTGGTGCTACATTATGTCAGCAAGAGGGTACAGAGATAGTGGGCGGCACGGTGGTAGTGGGCGGCACGGTGGCACAGTGGTTAGCACTGCTGCCTCACAGCGCCAGAGACCTGGGTTCAATTCCCGCCTCAGGCGACTGACTGTGTGGAGTTTGCACGTTCTCCCCGTGTCTGCGTGGGTTTCCTCCGGGTGCTCCGGTTTCCTCCCACAGTCCAAAGATGTGCAGGCCAGGTGAATTGGCCATGCTAAATTGCCCGTAGTGTTAGGTAAGGGGTAAATGTAGGGGTATGGGTGGGTTTCGCTTCAGCGGGTCGGTGTGGACTTGTTGGGCCGAAAGGCCTGTTTCCACACTGTAATGTAATCTAATCTAATATGACCACTTTGGTTGCAGTGTGGTTACTTTTGTCCTTTTGATCAGGCATCTATATTTTGAGTGGGTTGTGTCTGAACTAGTCAATGTTCAGAGTCAATTAGACCTAATCTGTACCAATGTAAAGTATGGTTTAATTTTTAAGGGAGTGCTTACCCAGGCAGAAAGTTGTGTGAAGTTTCAGCATATAGGTTTTAAAGGATGTCAGTGATATGCTTTGTCATTGGAAACTGGCCAAATATTGCACTAGACTGCATTTCCAAGAATCCATTGTCACTGAATTCCTGATTTTGTCAAAAAGTTCCACCATTTCTGACCCAGAGGTCTGCAGGTAGTCATTGATTTGGAACAAAGTGGAAAATTGCCCTTGTGAACAAGATTAGTTTCTGACCAAAAGAGGAAATGAAATGAGCTAGCCCAATCTCAACAAGAGACAACATCTAAGTATGAAACTATAGTTCTTAATTTAGTTACATTTAATCTGCAGGAATCAATTGAAATTGTTTTGTAAAGCTACAAAATTTGTAGGTTTGTAACATGCATTTGTAACAGTAACTTTTTTTTTTCTTGTGATTGCATAGCTATAAATGACAATGATGGAGGAGGCTGTTGGCAGAATTATGGAGTGGGCTTGTACACTCACTGGTGCTCAGTTTGGTTCAGCCGGAGAGACTCAGTTTCTGATCTCATTACAGCCTTGGTCCTTACCTGGACTAAAGGACTGAACTCCAGAAGGGAGGTAAGAGTGACATCAAGACCCTTAGCAAAACTGGAGTCAATGAGAATCAAGGGAAAAGCTCTTCACTGGTTGAAGTTGTGCTTAGCACAAAGGGAGATGGTTGTGGTTGGTGGAGTCAGGCATCTCAATCCCTGGATATCACTGCAAGGGTTCATCGGAGTGTGTTCTAGGTCCAACCATCTTCATTGTCTTCATTTCACTTTCACTCTAATATAAGATCAGAATGAGAATGTGCAATTGTCACTGTTGAGCACCATTAGCAGTTCCTCAGACACTGAAGCAGTCAGTATTCATTTGCAACAAGACCTGGTTAACATCCAAGCTTGGGCTGGTAAATGGTAAAAGTAACGTTCATGTCACATAAGTGTCACAAAATGACCATCTCCAATAAGAGAGAATCTAACCACCTCCCTTTACATTTCAGTGGAGTTACCATTGCTGAATCCTGTACTACAAATATATTTTGGTGATATTGTTGACTAGAAACTGAACTAGACGAGCATAAATGTACTATAGTTAAAAGAACAAATGAAACTTAACTCCTGACTCCATAAAGCTTGTCCACCATCTATAAGGTACACGTCAGGAGTGATCTGGAATATTCTCTACTTGACTGACCAAGTGCACCTTCAACATTTGAGAAGCTCAACACCATCTGGCAAAGGCAGCCCATTCTCCATCTACCACTTGCAATTTTCATTCCCACTACCATCAATGCACAGGAGCAGCAGTATGTGCCGTCCATACAATGCACTGCAATAAACTCACCAAGACTCCTTTAGCTTCTTTCAAATCCATGACTACCACTTTTTGAAGGATAAGGACAACAGAGACATGGGAACACCATTTCCTGCAGGTTTCCCTCAAAGTCGAGACTGTGGTGCTAGAAAAACACAGCAGGTCAGGCAGTATCCGAGGAGCAGGAGAATCGAAGTTTCAGGCACAAGCCCTTCATCAGGCAGGACTCTTGCCCAAAACATCAATTCTCCTGCTCTTCAAATGCTGCCTGACTGCTGTGCTTTTCCAGCCCCACACTCGCGCCTCCGATCTCCAGCATCTGCAGTCCTCATTTTTTCTAATGGTTCCCTCCAAGCCACACTCATCCCGGCTTGGAAGTACACTGCCATTCTTTCACCATTCCTGAATTAAAACCCTGAAGATCCCTAATGGCGTTGATTTTATCGACCATGACCATAAAATGTGGCAGTTCACCACCACTTCCTCAACGGCAATTGGGAATTGGCAGTAAATGCTGGGCCCAGCCAGCGATGCCCACCAGGCTAAGTAAAACAATATGGTTTGGTCACAGAAAATGTTGTTAATGAGGATTTGAAAATAGTTCATACAACAGAAGAGGAGGTGTTGGAGGTCTTAAGATGCATATAGGTAAATAAAGCCCTGGGACCTGATTGGGTCACACGGATGTACAGCATGGAAACAGACCCTTTGATCCAACTTGTCCATGCTGATTAGATGTCCTAGATAGATCCTCGTCCCATTTGCCAGCACCTCACCCGTATCCCTCTAAACCTTCCTGTTCATATACCCATCCATCTGCCTTTTAAATGCTGTAATTGTACCAGCCTCTGTCACTTCCTCTGGCAGCTCGTTCCATGCACACATCACCCTCTGCGTGAACAACGTTGCTCCTTAGAAAGTCCCATTGTACTCTTTTAAATCTTTCCCATCTCACCTTAACCCTATGCCATCTAGTTTGGATTCTCCCACATGGGGAAAAGACCACATCTATTTACCCTATCCATGCCCCTCATAATTTTATAAACCTTCATAAGGTCACCCCTGAGCCCCCGGAAGCTCTATTCAGTCTCTCCCTCTCGTTAAAACCCTCCAACCCGGGCAACATCGTGTAAATCTTTTTTGAGCACTTTCGAGTTTCTCAGCATCCTTGCTGTAGGAGGGAGACCAGAATTGCACACAGTAGTGTTTCCCACAACTTTGTGGGAAGCTTGGGAAGAGATTGTGGGCCCCTTGCTGAGATATTTGTATCATCGACAGCCATGGGTGAGGTGCCGAAGATTAGAGGTTGGCTAATGTGGTGCCATTTCCTAAATGCTGTGAGGAAAAGCCAGGGAACTATAGAGCCTGATGTCATAGGCAGGTAAGTTGTTGGAGGACATCCTGAGGGACAGGATTTCAATGTATTCCAAAAAGCAAGGACTATTAGGAATTGTCAACATGGCTCACTAAATTGATTGAGTTTTTTGAAGAGTCGATAGAGAAGGTTGATGAAGGCAGAGTGGTAGACATTGTCTGTATGGGCTTCAAGGTGTTTGACATGGTTCCGTATGGTAGACGGGTTAGCAAGATTAGATCTCATGGACCCAAAGGAGCTAACCAATTGGAGACAAAATTGGATTGAAGGTTGGAGTCAGAGCACAGTGGTCGAGGGTTGCTTTTCAGACTGGAGCCTGTGACCAGCAATGTGCCACAAGGATCAGTGCTGGGTCTACTATTTTTTATCACTTTAATTAATGATTTGGATGTAAACATAGGAGGAATGGTTAGTAAGTTTGCAGATGACACCAGAATAGGTGCTGTAGTAGATGGTGAAGATGATTACCTCAGAGTACAATGGGACTTTCATCAGATGGGCTAATGGCTGAGGAATGGCAGAGGAAGATTAATTTCGATAAATGTGAGGTGCTGTATTTTGGTAGGGGCCCCGGGAGCATTGCTGAACAAAGAGATCTTGGGCTACAGGTGCATAATTCTTTGAAAGTGGAGTCACGGGTAGATAGGATAATGAAGAAGATGTTTTACATGCTTACCTTCATTGATCAGTGCATTGAGTATGGGAGTTAGGAAGTGTTGTGACTGTACAGGACATTGGTGAGACTACATTTAGAATGCTACATTCAGTTCTGGTCTCCCTGCTATAAGAAAGATGTTGAGAGGGTTCAGAAAAGATTGACAAGGATGCTGTCAGGACTAGAGGGTTTGAGTTAAAGGGAGAGACTGAATAAATAGGCTGGGGCTATTTTCCCTGGAGCATCGGAGATCAAGGGGTGACCTTGTAGAGATTTGTTAAACAACATGAAGAGGATGGATAGGGTGATTAGATGAGGTATTTTCCCCAAGATTTGGGAGTCCAAAACTAGAGGGCATAGGTTGAGGGTGAGAGGGGCAAGATTTAAAAGAGGCAACTTTTCATGCAGCGGGTGATATGGAATGAGTTGCAAGAGGTGAAGCGGTGGAGGCTGATACAATGACAGCATTTAAAAGGCATCTGGATGGGTACATGAATAGGAAGGGTCTAGAGAGATTTAGGCTAAGCAATGGCAAATGGGATGAGGTCAGATTGGGATGTCCATCGGTGCCAGCGAGTTGGACCAAAGAGTCTGTTTCCATGCTGTATGCCTGTATGAACCATTCAATCCATAGAGTGTGGAAGCAGGCTACTCAGCCCATCAAGTTCACACCAACCCTGCAAAGAACACCCTGTCCCCTATCCTGTCCCTGTAACCTTGCATTTCCCATTGCTAACCCACCCAGCCTAGGCGAAAGTGAAGTGGTTTGACTGAGCTGCTCAACGGGCCTATAAAGAAGTTTATAGATAATATCTTCCAGTTCTCATGCTGTGAAAGGCCAGTGACTAACTTGTACTGTTCTCCTCCTCCATTCCATCCTGACTCAGCCAACCAACCTCCCTGTCCTCTGCCCAGATAATTGAGTTGAGTTGGCTAAGAGCTATATTGCTAGGCAACAATTGCCACACTGTGTAACATTGAATGGTACCAATCACCCAGTGGCTTTGTTATCTTGCAGATGCTGGAGATCAGAGTTGAGATTAGAGTGGTGTTGGAACAGTACAGGAACCTGATGAAGGGCTTTTGCTCAAAACATCAATTTTCCTGCTCCTCAGATGCTGCCTGATCTGCTGTGCTTTTCCAGCACTACTCTAATCTTAACCCACCCAGCCTGCCCATCCCTGAAAACTATGAGCAATTCAGCATGGCCTAACCACCTAACCTGCACATCTTTGGACTGTGGGAGGAAGCCAGAGCACCTGGAGGAAACCACACAGACATGGAGATTGTACAAACTCCACACAGCACCCTGAGAGTGGAATTAAACCCGGTTCCTTGGCACTGTGAGGCAGCAGAGCGAACCACTTAGCCACTCTGCTGCTATTAACTCTATGACTTTGATTCTTTAAAGCAGTCATGGTGCTGAGGGCAGAATTGAAACCAGACCAAGACCATTCAATGGAGTGTTCATGTGGTGTTGAGATGAAATAATGCAATCGTGATTCTTGTCATGAGGGCTGTTGGCAGAAGTGCTTTCTGTTTGGTTTGACTGAGCTGCTCAATGGGCCTATACAGAAGATTATAGATAATATCTTCCAGTTCTCATGCTGTGAAAGGCCAGTGGCTAACTTGTACTGTTCTCCTCCTCCATACCATCCTGATTCAGCCAACCAACCTTCCCTGTCGTCTGCCCAGATAATTGAGTTGAGAGTTAAATTCAGATGGTCAAAATTGAAATGAGAGGATAATTGATTTTAGTGCATTATAACATAGTAATTTTTTTAATGTGGCAGCACTGAACACCTTTCCAAAGTACCTTATTGGCTGTACAACACCCTGGGATGACCTGAGCTTGGGAGGTGCTACACAAACTAAAGTGGGGCAAAGAAAAGCTTGAACTCTGCTGACCTATACCTGACTCCTCCTGCTACCTATTTGGCATACAGGCATGAGCATGAGCAACATAAAATGCAATTATAGCTGCTTCCACTGGAAGATTAACAACTTTTTTTAAAAAAGTATCTTGGATTGGCTAAGAGCTGTATTGCTAGGCAACAATTACCACACTGTGTAACATTGAATGGTACCAATCACCCCAGTGGTTTTGTTATCTTGCAAGTAATTGGCACGTGCAACATGAATGTTCATTTGCTGAGGATCTTAAGTGTTCTAAGCTCCATCTTCCATTTCCTGTGTTATAAAGTGGAGAACCACAATGACTTATATCTGTCCTGTTCAGTTTATTTTTCAGCAATTAAATGTACATTTTGGACGGAATAGATCTGTCTAACTATTGTTCATGTCGTCATTCCCATTGCTCCAGTAGTTCATTAAAGCATTGCTGCAAAACGAGCCAGCTATTGTCTCCTTTTTGTATCACATATTCCTGAGGTTGTCTTAAGACATGTCTGCCTGTGCAGGATATAATTTTATGGCCAGTTGAGTAAATATTTGCCTCAGTGCCAGTGACCCGGGTTCAATTTCACCCTTGGGCAATTGTCTGTGTGGAGTTTGCACATTTTCCCCGTATCTGTGTAAATCCTCTGGATGCTCTGGTTTCCTCCCACAGTCCTGAGATGTGCAGGTTAGATAGATTGGCCATGCTGAATTGCTTGTAAAGTCCAGAGATGTACAGGCAAGGTGGGTTAGCAGTGAGAACAATGGGGTGACAGGGGATGGGTGGGATGCTCCTTGGATGATTAGTGTGGACTCGATGGGCTGAATTGCCAGGATTCTATGATTCCTGTTATGTGGGGCAGCGCGGTGGCTCAATGGTTAGCTCTGCTGCTTCACAGTGCCAGGGTCCCAGGTTTGATTCCAGCCTCAGACAACTGTTAGTGTGGAGTTTGCGCATTCTATCCTTGTCTGCGTGGGTTTCGTCCGGTGCTCAGGTTTCCTCCCACAGTCTCAAAGATGTGCAGGTTAGGTGGATTGGTCATGTTAAATTGCTCATAGTGTTCAGAGATGTGAAGGCTAGGTGTGTTAGTCAGGGGAAATGTAGAGTAATAAGGTATGGGGGTGGGGTGGGATCTGGGTTGGATGCTGTTTGGAGGGTCAGTGTGGACTTGTTGGGCCAAATGGCCTGTCTCCACACTGCAGAGATTCTATGATTTCTATTGAGAACGATCAAGCTCAACCTTGGACAGTGCTGTCAAAAAGAAGTGAAAAAAGGTTTCTTGTGCTTCTTAATTCTTGATCTATTGTTGTCATGTTCAGCATTCTAATAGAACATGTTCCCCAACTTGAGAACCTGGCTGCTGAGAATGCTCACTGTTTTGAAGGTTAGGATAGTTTGGAGGTGTATGCCATAAACATCTTGGGAAAGCAAGTTGGACACTGCTGTGCAAGTGTATAGTGGCCTGATGCCAGTTGAATTTGACCATGTGCTTCTGATTGCTGTACCCAGAACAGAGAGCACTATCCAGAAGGTCATTAGTTTCTGCGGAAATTAAACCAACTGAAAAAAATTGACCTCAGTTGACTGACTAAAATGATGAAAGTATTTGCATGATTTGTAAGATGAGAATTCCTAACGCGTTGCCTGTTGCCTTAGAAATTTCAGCAAAGAGGAAGCCAGTACTCGCTGCATACACAGCACATCTGCTCCCATCGTATTTCTCTGTTCTTCTGTAATGGCCTTCAAATGAGTGCTGATCTAATTCCATATTCATTAGCCAATGCACATATTCATATTTCTTAATAACCCACTCTAATGTGTAGCACTTAATAGAATGCTATGCTTCCAGAGAATCATGAAACCAAGGCTACATCTCTCTCAAGTGGACAGATAACAACAAACGATAGCAATATGCTGCTATCTTGCCTGAAGTTAATCTACATCATTAAAATAGATGATCAGGTTATTTTTGTGTTGCTGTCTGTGTGCAAATTGGCTGTTGCTGTTCCTAATTACAACACTGAGTACACTTTCACAGTACTTCATTGGCTGGAAAGCACTTTCTTTGTTGTGAAAAAATATGATGTTATTATAAACAGGACAAAATTCTTTGTTTTACACCTTTAGTAACATTCCTTTGTTACTGATCACCAATTGGTGCAAACAATCTTTCATCCATTTACTTTCTCAACTCCTGACAAAATTGTGTTTAGATTTCAGTAAGACCTTTAGTATTGTCCTCCGAAATTAAACGAAAGCTTCAAATAACAGCTAGGTGTTTGAGGGAGGCAAAAACTGTCTAAAGCAGCAGATGCAGTGGAAACAAAGCTATACAAATAGGTCAGTGAGTGTGAAAGATTCAAAGTTGGGGTCCTTGCTATTTACATTAACATACAAATGATTTGGAGCTGGAGATAGAGCAGAGCTGTCCTAGTTATGACAACATACAGGAGTGTCAACTGAAAGGAAGAGGGTAACCAAATACACAGATTGAGAAGGGGTAATTAGGTGACAAAGGATAATCAAGCTGGGAAACTGCAAAGTCACAAATCTAGAATGATTACTGGTTCCAAATTGAACACTGGAGAAGAACTTGGGGCATTCGGGATAACTCATTAAAATTATCAAGGCAGTGTATAACATCAGGAAAGCAAGCTGCCTACAGATTGGGATGCACAACAAGAAGAAAAGCAGGCAGAGGTTTATTAGAGTCAAGAGTGTGGTGCTGGAAAAGCACAACAGG
Organism: Chiloscyllium plagiosum; assembly: GCF_037043375.1. NCBI lineage: Eukaryota > Metazoa > Chordata > Chondrichthyes > Orectolobiformes > Hemiscylliidae > Chiloscyllium > Chiloscyllium plagiosum. Next base: position 38,963,333 of record NW_028270161.1, read on the forward strand.
TCAGGCAGCATCGGGGGAGCAGCATCCCTGATGAAGGGTTTTTGCCGAAACATAGATTCTCCTGCTTCTCGGATGTTGCCTGACCTGCTGTGCTTTTCCAGCACCACACTCTCGACTCTAATCTCCAGCATCTGCGGTCCTCACTTTCACCCAGAGGTTGTTTATATCTGTATAAAGCACTGGTATAGCTGAAGCATGGGCATTCTGCAGCAAAGTCATGCTTTTTTTTGTGAATTTAAAATAAATATGCAGATTTGTTCTGTACTGCCGGCACTAAATCTCCTTCGAGCAGTGTACAAATATCACCCACCTGTTAAATCACATCATAGGTCGGAAACGAACAGAGATGTTTGGACAGAAGAACAGTACAGTATGTATTTTACTTATCGTGTGAGTGTTCAAAGATATCTGGTGGATGTTGTTTATTTTGCTTTTAGGTATTTCGCTTTCTGAATGGAGTTATATGTGTGAACAAAGTAACTGATAAAGTCCATGAGGGTCGTTTATTTGAAGACTAGATTGTTTATAAACTCCCATTCAGGAAAGTATCCTGTTAGTAAGAAGCTTCTGTCAGGAGGTCCTTTTGATGGGTTGAGTATTATGACAATGCACATTTTCATGAACCAGTCTCACCTATTGATCTCCAAATATCTACCATGTGTTAGGTAACACCAGCTAACACAGCTTCATATCTTGTATGCTAGACTTCGTGTGTGCAATGTAAATAATGAGTTGATGTTTTGTTTTATTTTTCCCCTGCCTAACCAAAATATTTGCTGCTAGCTTCTGCTATTTTCACACTGTGGCCTGCTTCCAATAGCGCGGCATGGTGGCACAATGTTTTAGCACTGATGCCTCACAGCGCCAGGAACCTGGGTTCAACTTCAGCTTTGGGTGACTGTTTGTTTGTGTGACGTTTGCAAATTCTTCCTGTGTTTGTGTGGGTTTCCTCCTGGTGTTCCGGTCTCCTCCCATAGTCGGAAGGTGTGTGGGTTAGGTGAATTGGCTGTGGTAAATTTTCCTGCAGTGTCCAAGAATTTATAGGTCAGGTGTGTTAGCCGAAATCTGGGTTACTGGGATAGGGTGTGATGCCCTTTGAAGGGTCGGTGCAGACTCAGTGGGCTGAATGGCCTCGATCTACACTGCAGGGCTTCTGTAATTCTAAAGCTGTTACTAGTGATCTTTGGTGAACTATATTTAATGTTTTCCCTGGGTAGATAAACATTGACATTTTGTAAATGATCTTTCTGTACTGTTTGCTTAACTTTAGATACTATGTATTATTGCATTGCCCAAACTTTAGGATAACGGGTGGAATAGGGTTTTAAAAAGTATTGTTCATCAACCTATTCAGATATGTTTGGACACCTCCTGAGCAGGCAGACTTGAACCTGAAATTTCCATCTCCGTGGTAGGAACACTACCGCTTCACCACACAACGTCTTATATATTGCTTGGCTTATTAGAGAAATGTTTGATCCAAACTGAAATAAATAGGCAATTAAGTTTAGGGACAGAAGTGTGGGGCTATGAGTGAAATGGTTCAGGGGACCCAGAGGGTGTGATTGTGGGAATGTTCAGAATGTTCAACAGGTTAGAGGTTCTGGCTTCGAGTCGGGCTAACTGCCCATGATATTGTGTTTCAGAGAGCTATTCAAGATTCCACTGACTCTGCTAAATAAGGGAATGCCATGTGACATTAGGGAATGTAAAATGGTTCATGGAGCTTTTGTCAGTTAAAAATCAATTTTGTTTGAAAGCACAAATATAAGAATCAGAATGCCAGCTGTCGTTCAGTGGAAAACTGAGTTTGATATTTTGTTTTACGAAATTGCAGCAAGACACGATTAGTAACAGATTCATATTGCTGCATTTCTCATTGCAGTAGGTTTGTATTATCATGCAGTAGAATTCTTTGCTCTTATTTTAGACAGCAGTTTTACAATAAATATCCCATATTGATTCAAGTCTCTTCAAGAGACTTCAAGAGACTCCCACAAACAAGAACAACATTCCCAACGTTTCCTAACTATTAGAGGTCAGATCATAAGAACAGGAGCAGATGTAGGCCATTTGGCCCATTAGTCTGCTCTGCCATCCAATAAGATCATGGCAAATCATTGATTCTACTTTTCTGCCTTTTCCCGGTATTCCTTGTTTTCTTTACTTATTAAAAATCGGTCCATCTCTGATTAGATTAGATTAGATTAGATTACAGTGTGGAAACAGGCCCTTCAGCCCAACAAGTCCACACCGACCCGCCGAAGCACAACCCACCCATACCCCTACATTTACCCCTTACCTAATACTACGGGCAATTTAGCGTGGCCAATTCACCTTACCTGCACATCTTTGGACTGTGGGAGGAAACCAGAACACCCGAAGGAAACCGACGCAGACACAGGGAGAACGTGCAAACTCCACATAGTCAGTCACCTGAGGCGGGAATTGAACCCAGGTCTCTGGCGTTGTGAGGCAGCAGTGCTAACCACTGTGCCACCGTGCTGCCCACTTTGAATATACATGCTTTGAATATACATAATAACACAGTCTCTATACACAGCCCTATGTGATAAAGACTTCCACAGATTGACTGCCCTCTGAGAGATGAGATTACTCCTCATCTCTGTCCTAACTGGGTGGCCCTTCTACTGTGAGCTCAGGCCCTCTGGTCCTAGATATTTTCACAATGGAAACCACTTTTATCCTCATCTACCCTGTCAAGCTTCCTAAGAATCTTTTTTATGATAAGGTCCCCTTTTCTTGTTCTAAACTCCAGTGAGAACAAGATCAATCTCCTCAACCTCTCCTCAGAAGACAGTCCCTCCATCCTTGGTATCAGCCAAGTTAAACTTCGTTGAATTGCCTCCAATGCCAGTATATTTTTCCTCAGAAAAAGAATCCAACATTGTTCACAGTATTCCAGCTGTGGTCTTACGCATGCCTTGTATAGTTTTCGAAGGATCTCTCTATTTTTTATACTTCATTCCATTTGAAATAAAGGGCAACCTTCCATTTGCCTTCCCTTTAACCTGCCTAACTTGGATGCTCATCCTTGTGATGCATGTGTAAAGACTCGCAAATTCCTTTGTGCTGCAGTTTTCTGCAGTCTTTCTCCATTTAAATAATATTCAGCTCCTCTATTCTTCCTGCCAAAGTGCATGGCTACACGTTTACTCCCATTGTGTTCCATCTGCCAAGTTTTGCTCACCTCCTTAACCTGTCTGTATCCCTTTTGTAAACTCTCAGCATCACCTTCACCACGCCATCCTAACCATTTTCGTGTATTCTGCAAATTTGGTGGTAATACATTCACTTTCGCTACCCAAATCACTAAATACATCTTTAAAAATTAATTGTGGTCCTGAACATGAATCCCTCTGTTATTTCACTAGTTATAGATTGCCATCCTGAAAATGCCGCACTTATCCAAATCCCTAACTTCTACTGATTAACCAATCCTCTATTCATGCTAATATACCATCTTCAACACTGTGCACTCTTATTATGTATTTGATACCCCGTCTGGAAAGTTGATAGCCTAGTAGTGTTATTGTTAGACAATAAATCCTGAGACCTGAGTGGTGTTCTGGGGATCTGCGTTTGAATCCCACCATGGCAGATGTTGGAATTTGAATTCAATAAAAATTTGGAAATACAAGTCTAATGATGACCACGTTGCTGCTTTGTTAGGAAATTCTATTCTGTAAATGAATAATAAAGTAAACATGTCTTCTGGAAAATCCAAACATGACATCCATTTCTTCCCTTTTATCTGTCTCAATTGTCACCTCTTCAAAGAACTGTAAATTTATTAGGCATGATTTCCCCTTTATGAAGCCATGGGAGCGCTTTTAATTATTTCATGTATTTATAAATGGTCTGCTGCCCCATCCCTAGAGAGACTCCTGCAAGTTCCCAATGTCAGATGTTAAGCTAACTGGCCAAAAGTTACTTCTGTTTTGTCTGCTTCCCTTTTTAAAATACAATGTTCTATCAGCCATTTTCCAAACCTCAGTGACTTTTCCAGAGTCTAAGTATTCTTGGAAGAATACTGCCTGTGCACCCACAGCTCTGTATTTCCTTCCTTTAATATCTTGGGATGCATTCTATCAGCTCCATGGGATATAATTAGCATTTAGATTCCCTATTACTTATTGTATTTATTTCCTCTTCCCGCTTTTGTCCCTTGAGCATGTAGTATTTTTGGCAATAAGCAACTTACAAATGTTAAGGAATAGGTTTGATAAAATATCAATTGATCAAAGGTTCATAGCATGATTCATTAACTTTGAAATCCTAGTTACTGAAAACATTGGGTCACAGTAATAAACGTTGAATTTTCTGTGCAAGAAATGTTTTCAATTGTTATAAACTGACACTCGAACAGAAAATAGATAAGAGAAACAAAGATGGAACAAAAGTCCTGATCAATTCCAGGCATTATCATGGAAGTATTGATCCATGTATACTGTGCTGCATCTAGTCTGAAGTGAATTTTGAGTCATGTTTTGCACAGTGTTTTGACTGCTGCCAATGTGGTTGAATACTTAGAGTCATAGAGTCATAGAAATATACAGCATGGAAACAGACCCTTAGGTCCAACCCGTCTATGCCGACCAGATATCCCAACCCAATCTAGTCCCACCTGCCAGCACCCGGCCCATATCCCTCCAAACCCTTCCTATTTGGGCACAAAATGAAATTACAACCTTTCTGGTGCAGAGTCAAGAATGTGATCAGCTCCTGTAAATGAGGAGATGCAGTTATTTGAAGCCTGTATATTCTTCGATGGAGTTCACATGGAATTCACCCAAGGTGACTGCTGTTATTGTCATGCTAAAGTTCTGAAATTAGCTGTAAAGTTTTCTTAGCATTTGTTCTGAGATTAATTAGTTTGTTTGTGTTTTGCTGCATTCATTTGACATAAATTGAGCTGAATGTGATAAAGATATGGCAGGTTGTGAAAAGTTGTTTTAGCTGTGGTTTGGCTGCTTTGCAAAACACTTACAGACATAATGCCACCTTTATCCACCTTGGCTAAAATGCAGATGAGTGCTTTTTGAATTTGTATCATTTGCCTATTTAAGTGTGTGTGTTTCTTTTCAATTCTATAGTTCACATTTTTGGAATTTTTCAATTTTGTTTTCAGTGGCAAGAGATCACTGACTTTCTTTGGTAAGGATGTTTCTACAGCATATTCCAAGCTACGTTGTACTGCCTTCTTCCTCAGCCTGTGTCACACACAGCTAGATAAAAGTAAAATGTTTCGACTGGCAACAAGAACTAGTTTTAAAAAACAAAAAACGCTGCTGACGCTCGAAATTAGAAACAAAAACAGAAATTGCTAGAAAAGCTCAGCAGATCTGGCAACATCTATGGAGAGAGATCAGAGTTAAGGTCGCTTTTTCAGAACTCAAGAACCAGTTTTACATTGACTCTTGGTGACAGTCACTGTTTAATTGCAGCATGACTTCCATTCTTGGAGCATTAGGACTCAATAGCATGGAAACAAACCCTTTGGTCCAACTCGTCCATGCCAACCAGATATCTGAAATAAACCTTGTCCATTTTCCAGAACTTGGCCCACAATCCCTCTTAAACCTTTCCTATTCATATACCCATCCAAATGCCTTTTAAATGTTGTAATTGTGCCAGCCTCCAGCACTTCCTCTGGCAGCTCATTCCATACATGTACAATCCTGTGTGAAAAAGCTGCCTCTTAGATCCTTTTTAAATCTTTCCCTCTTACCTTAACCCTATGCCATCTAGTTTTGATCTGCCCCACACTGGGGAAAAGACCTTGTCTATTTACCATATCTGTACCCCTCACAGTTTTATAAACATCTATAAGGTCACCCACAGCCTCTGACACTCCAGGGAAAATAAACCCAGCCTATTCAGCTTCTCCCTATAGTTCAAACCCTCTGACCCTGGCAACATCCTTGTGAATCTTTTCTGAACCCTTTCAAGTTTCACAACATCCTTCCTGTAGCAGGGAGACCAGATTTGTACACAATATTCCAAATGTGGCTTAACCAATGTCCTGTACAATGGTAACATGACCTTCTAACTCCTCCACTCAGTGCTGTGACCAATAAAGGAAAGCATATCAAATGCCGCCTTCATTATCCCGTCTATCTACGACTCCACTTTCAAGAAACTATGAACCTGCACTTCAAGGTCTCTTGTTCAGCCACACTCCCCAAGACCTTACCATTAAGTGTATAAGTCCTGCCCTGATTTGCCTTTCAAAATGCAACATCTAACATTTATCAAAATTAAACTTCATTTGCCACTCCTCAGCCCATTGTCTCATCTAATCAAGATCCTGTTGTACTCTGAGATAACCTCCTTCGCTGTCAGTTACACCTCCAATTTTGGTTCATCTGCAAACTTGCTAACAGTACCTTCTATGTTCGCATCCAAATCATTTAGCCTTTGAGACAATGGTGATGTTGGAACATAATCTCATCAGACTATATAATAACATGATTTGTCAGTAAAACCTAGTAATTTTACACATAATGACATAATTTGTAGATAATCTTGTGACTCAGTTATGCTTTGTATGCATGCTGATCATCTTATCATGGCTGCATTGGAAACCCACAATTCACTTTGCCACTAGTGCAGAGGTTGTCTGGCAGTGGGATTCTAATATATGTTCAGGATGGAAACATTTTGTGTATCATTCTGAATCTCTGACCAGTGTTCCCACCGTTCTTCTTCTTTATGTGGTCTAATTGCTGCATTGCCCCCTGTGTTCTGGATTGTTGCTTTACCATGCACCTTAGCAGGGAATGTTGTCTCCAGTCTATCAGGATGAAGGAATTCTCCAAATTTGACACAAACATTGTCAGAAGCTTTAGAAGAATTTATAAATGATTTTTAAAATCATTTCTTCATGGCTTATTGATGCTGCAGTGAGGGATTGGAGAATGTGGAAATTTTTAATGTTTTGGTTAATAACATGCTGAACTTTTTGTGGGTAATTTGGAACTTTTCTGCTTGATGACCTGTAACAGAGTTATTCCATTCAAATTGTGATAAATTGAATAGCAGCACATCTCTCAAAAATGACAGAAGTAGTCAATGGATCCTTCTGCTTCTGAAAAAGGAAATGTTGATTCCATTTTGGATGCAAACTGGCAACTGAAAATTAAATGTGAATATATTAAATCAAATAACAGCAATAATACTCTGGATCATTCAGGTATTTAATGGGCTTTTTAAAAGGCTGGACAGGTGAAAGACTGCTACGTGATGCACAAAAATATCTGCAAAGCAGTAAAAATATTGCTAAACAGTGGAAAGATATGGGGGAAAACAGGATAAAGCTTAAAGATGAAGGAAATAAAATGGAAGGTGAATTGGACAAACAAGCAAGGCCTGAAGCTGGTGTGGTTAGAAATCTGCCAATGAGAAAGATGCCAAATGTTTCATGTTTAATTTGAGCAAATTACTCTAATTATTGCTCATCTCTTGTACACCAAACAAAATGCTGGTGAATATGTTTATCAACATTCAGAATTATTACTTTAACATGCTACAGTGCATTTGGCTGTTAGCTAGCATCTGCTTCTCCTACTGTATCTTCCTTTGTACAGGTATATCCATCTGCTTGCTCCTGTTCTTTTTGTTTACAATTTTGCTTGCATGGATAAACATTACCAAGGAGAACATTCTGCTCTGAGCACTCGAGCAGAGGAGGATGAAAAGTACACATTAGCAGTTCTTCTACATATTTGATTGCTGAATGCTCACAACCCAGTATGTTGCTCACTTAACGTCCTCCAATGCTATTTGTTTGCATTTTTTGCACTGTCACCAATGCTCTGTGCTCTATTGCAGTCCATTCATTTCTACTTCCAAACTCTTACTGATTATAATTTGAGACAATTAAGAAATGATAAATAGTTACTTTGAACTTCACACAGGAAAAGGTACTTCAGCCAACAGAACCATACACTACAACTCACCATATTAGCATGCTCTTATATTCCTTTCTCCCTCATACATTTACCTGGTTTCTCTGACTTCCTTTTGCTAAACTATTCAGCTCAGCTACTTCTTGTGGAGCTGCACTCAAAATCTTACAACTCTGGATTAAAAAGTAATTTTATCTAGAATGCCCCACTTTGTTTATATTTATGCCCCTTCTCTACTTCTCCATTATATGAATATCCATTCTGGGTATAAAAACGAATAAGGACCTATTCAGTGCAGACATGTTTTTCATAATCTTACTGAGTGCATATTTCCTGAGGGGAAATAATCTGGTTATCTCAATTTCTTGGTAGAACAGCCTTTTGAGATTCATAGAGTCATACAGCATGGAAACAGACCCCTCGGTCCATGCAGATCAGACAACCCAATCTGACCCAGTCCCATTTGCCAGCATTTGGTCCATATCCCTCTAAACCCTTCCTATTTATTAGATTAGATTAGATTACTTTACAGTGTGGAAACAGGCCCTTCGGCCCAACAAGTCCACACCGCCCCGCCGAAGCGCAATCCACCCATACCTCTACATTTACCCCTTACCTAACACTACGGACAATTTAGCATGGCCAATTCACCTGACCTGCACATCTTTGGACTGTGGGAGGAAACCGGAGCACCCGGAGGAAACCCACGCAGACACCGGGAGAACGTGCAAACTCCACACAGTCAGTCGCCTGAGGCGGGAATTGAACCCGGGTCTCTGGCACTGTGAGGCAGCAGTGCTAACCACTGTGCCATCGTGCCGCCCTATAAACCCATCCAGATGCCTTTTAAATGTTGCAATTGTACCCACCTCCACCACTTTCTCATGCAGCTCATTCTATACACGTGCCATCCTCTACATGAAAAATTTACCCCTCGGGTTCTTTCTAAATATTTTCTACTGACCTTAAGTTAATGCCCTCTAGTTTTGGAACCCGCCACTCTAGGAAAAAGACCTTGGCTATTCACCTATCCATGCCCTTCATGATTTTATGAATCTCTATAATGTCACCCCTCAGTCTCCAATGCATCAGGGAATACTGAATGACCTGGACAGAGTGAACATTGGGAAGATGTTTCAATTCCAGGAAAGACTAGGATCCAAGGACACAGCGTTAGAGTAAAGGGAAAACCCTTTAGAACAGACATGAGGAGAAACCTCTTCAGCTGGAGAGAGGTGAATTTATGGAATTCAATGCCATTGAAGGCTGTGGATGTCAGGTCATCGAGTATACTTAAAACAGAGATAGATTGATTCTTGATTATCAAGGGGATCAAAGGCTACGGGGAGAAAGTGGGAGAATGAGGTTGTGAAACAAAATCAATCATAATTGAATGGCGGAGCAGACTCAATGGGCCAAATGGCCTAATTTCTGCTCCTATGTCTTATGGTCTTAAGAAAACCAGCCTATTCACCCTCTCCCAAAAGCTCTCACCCTCGAGTCCCAGCAACTCTTTGCAAATCTTCCTGTGTTTTAATTTCAGGATGGACTTCAATATGAATCATAGTTGTCTCAGTCATGATGGTGCAACACTGTTAAAAGAAACATTTGTACGAGACAGATGCCAGTCAATGAGCCCCAGCTTTTGTTCTTCAGCCAATTTTCTTTGCATTCTGTTGAAGTGGTTGACTCTGTATTGGACATGATTCTTTAGTGATTTTGGCATGTGATGAATTGTTGATGTGTGAATTGGACTATTGTTAGTTTAACGATTGAACCTTCTGAACACTCCTATGCAGTAGGAATCAGGATTCTGTGAAATGTTCTTTCTAGATCAGGGCATTGCTGGTACTGCTGTATATGCTGGGGAAGGTTAGATGCCCAGATCTTTGATGTCAGTAGCTTAAAATAACAGATGTTAATATCCTCGGATAATTGTTAGAAACTATTCTTGGGAGAATTAGTTGTTTTCTTTTGTGCTTCCTCATTTTTCTCTAAATAAAAATATAGCCAGTATCGGTGCATTTCGCTACTGTTTTATATTTAAACTAATTCTATGAACTGTTCAGTTGTGTAGTTGGCAGTTGTCGATTATTCTTGCTTTTTAACAAGTGAATGCTGTCTCTCAGACTAGTAAATGAGATCCCCTGGCAGGAACGGATTCAAAGATAAGTGAAAATTGGCTGATGCAGTAGCTATTACAAGGTCAGGCTGATGGCTAACACATTGGTTGCTGTGATCTGCATGTTTGTTTGCTCAGCACGGCTTAACTAAGCATCTCAATCATTTAGTATACACTTTGGACAGGACTTTTTTTTTGCCAAAGTTTAAAAATCTGAGTGCTGTATAATCATTTACTGAAACTCCGTTAATTTTTATTGGCTTATTGGAGAGAGTTGTCTTCATCCACCATTGTTTACTACTGCATTAAATTGTATAATACACAGGTTTGTCAGCTTTTCAACCTGACATTGACATTTTACTTCACCTCAGTGTGTGTGTGCGCGTACACTCATATGTGCTTAAGATATATTAACATCCAGGAGTTAAAGAAAGAATTGGTAAACAGTAGGGGCAGTTGCTGGTCATGACAGGTAAAGTTTTTTCCAAAAAGGCATGTCAGTGACCCAGAAATATATATAATCCAATAGGAATCGGTCATCAGCCATTTCAAATGTCAATATAACTTTTTGTTGTTGTTAGCAATTGATTAATGACTTATTTCCTGCTCCAGCCAAGATCCACATGAATAAATGTTATTTGCCAGTCACTGTTGTAACTTGAAGTAAGCAAGGTGCTTTGAATTCTATTTGATATTATTTTGTTATGTGAATGCAACAACTTGAAACCAGAATTTCACTTCTCGCCGGACATGTTGCCAACATGCAAAAAGATTTTCATTTGGCAACAGCTAGTAGTTAATTACAAAGTTAGAAACAAGCCAATGACAGATATCTGCAAGCATTGAATCCCTAGGACTGCAAGCTTTCTCCCTGCTACAAGCAAGAAAGTTATTGGTTGATACAGCCTGGCTTCAGCAAGGGGAGTTTTTTTGTAGTGAAATACTTAGTGCAGAGTGTAAGATTGGATTTGTTTTCCTTCCCAGCAAGCTTTGCCATAACTTGCTGGTAATTGAGACAGTTTACTGGAGGTAAAATTTTTCTCTTCATTGACACTTTCGCAACAAACAACGTGTTCCCAAATAATCTATTTATGATTTTCACACAAATAGTGAACAGAGAAAATCAATCAGACAGGTTGGCAGAGTAAAAATTGCAAACATTGCAATGATGTCTCAAGATTGTTGAATGTCCTAATTCTATAAACTTGCGACATGAACTTGTAGTTTGAGCTAGGGTGCACCTATTGTTATGTCTGGTCTAATAATACTCCTGTGAAGCTTTTGCACTTTTAACAAGGTGAGAGGTACGATAAATGTGTAGTTTGTTACTTAAATTTTCAACGGTTAAATACAATATAAATATCCTGAAATGATATTACAGATGTCGATGCTACAATTTCAGATGTAAGCATTAACTTAGCCTGGAAGGCAGCTTGGAGTTTGGTCTCCAAAGCACACCACACATCATTCCCTTAAGAATGAATTCCAAACCAAGAACTCACAAGTGAGACTCTGAGTTAACTTGACTTCAGATCAAATCTTAGGCTGTGTTCATTCTAGGGTACTACAACTAGAATTGCAAATAAATTTGTCTCCTATGGTGTTCCCTGTATTTTGTTTGGTATATTATAAATTAGAATATAAGACCATTTAAAAAAATAGGAACAATTGTTCAGCCCCTCAAATCTGTTCTGCCATTCAGTAGGATAATGGCTGATTATATAGTTAAACTAGATATCAGGTAAATTAGATAATCTGTTAGTATAGAGTCCAGTGCTAGAAATACCATGTTTAAGCAGTGCGTTCAAAGATCCCATGGGTATTAAGTGTCCAAACTAAATACATTTTCCCTGTTAGCACTGAAGTGGTGATTCTTCCTTTTAGTGTTCCTGTGAGTAACGCCATTGTTTGCTAAGAATCTCACTCACTTTGTCTTGCTCTTCTGTAATTAGCCAAAACATGTGGCATGATTTAGATGGTATTTGTGACTGTACTGACAAAATAAAGATCAGATGATGTCTTATCACCACACGAACTAACCTGTTACCCTGTAGTTCTCTTGTCTGTTAGACATATGTAGTTGGAAAATTCAAATTCAAAACTGACACTCTGGAATTTGGAGGTTTGAGGTGGGCAGAGTGTCGAGGATTCCTTGGTGACTACAAACTTCTGCAGTTGTAAAAATAAATATTTGAATGTTTATTTCCCCACTGCTTTTGATCTAACAATGCATTTAAAGAAATGCTTTAATACTACATGAAAACAAATCTTCATACAGTTCTCTGATTAATGCCATGTGAATTGTACTGTATCCATTTTTATTAAAACCTTTTTTTAGAAACTCTGTTAAGTAAGTTACAGCTTTCAACTGTTTTCATAGTCTTTGGCTATCACCAGATGGAATCTCTGGTAGACATCAAAGTTTCCCTGGTAATGGTTAAGGAAAGTGGTAGCAGTAGGCACAAATAATGTGACACACTTCAAACTGAAAAACCTTAGTTAGAATTCATAAATCTTTCTTAGATCATTTTTTGGAAATCCCTGCAGTTCTATCTTCCTCCATTACCCTGAAATTGATTATTTAAATTTTATTTTATTTTTATTTTGAGCCTGACATCAGGATTGGGTAAATTGTTCGATGGGATTCTGAGAGATGGAATTTACATGCATTTGGAGAGGCAAGGAATGTTTAGGGATAGTCAGCACGACTTTGTGTGTGGGAAATCGTATCTCACAAATTCAGTTGTATTTTTCGAGGACTTAACTAAAATGATTGAGGGCAGAGCAGTAGACATTCTCAACATGGACTTTAGTAAAGCCCTGCCAAGGTTCCACGTGGTAGATTAATTCGTAAATTTAGATTACATGGGATTCAGGGAGAGCTTGCCAATTGCATACAAAATTGGCTTTATGGTTGGAAACGCAGGTGATGATGGAGAGTTGTTTTTCAGATTGGAGGCTTGTGACCAGAGGTATTATGCAAGGATTGATACTGGGTCAATTTTTGTTTGTCATTTTATATAAACTATTTGGGTGAGAATTTAGGAAGCGTTGTTAGAAAGTCTGAGGATGACATCAAAATTTGTGGTATAGTGGACAGTGAAGAAGACTATCTAAAATTAGAAAGAGATCTTAATCAGTTAGGCTTTTGGACTGAGGAGTGGTTGATGGAGTTTAATTTGGGTAAATGGGAAGTATTGTATTTTGGTATGACAAACAGGGCAGGACTTATACAATTAATGGTAGGCCCCTGGGTAGTGTTGTCGAACAGCAAGACTTAGGGATTCAGGTACCTCGTTCTTTGAAAGTTGCATCGCAGATAGATAGACTAGTTAAAAAGGCGTTTGGCATGCTTGCCTTCATTGCTCAGTTGAAATGTAATGTTGACGTTGTACAGGACATTGGTGAGGCTTCTTCTAGTGTACTGTGTACAGTTCTGATTTCACTGCTCTAGGAAGGATATTATTAAATTGAAGAGGTTTTAGTAAAGATTTACAAGGATGTTATCAGGACTGGAGGATTTGAGTTATAGCGCGATGTTACAGAAATAAAGATAAGGCTGCAGAAGGATTTGAACTTGAAGTTGCGTTGTAAATTTGAGGTGGGCTAGGACTTTATTCACTGGAGCTTTGGAGGTTGAGGGGTGACCTTATAGAGATTTATAAAATCATGTGGGGCATAGATAAGGTGAAAGCAAGGGTCTTTTCCCCAGGGTGAGGGAGTTCAAAACTCGGGGGCATATTTTTAAGGTGAGAAGAGAAAGATTTAAAGTGGACCTGAGGGGCAACTTTTTCGCAGAGTATGTGCCAGAGAAAGTGATAGATGCAGGTACAGTTACAATGCTTAAAAAACACTTAGCCAAGTACATGAATAGGAAAGGTGTAGAGGGATATGGGCAGACAAGTGGGACTCGTTTAGTTTGGGAAACATGGTCAACATGGACGAGTTGGACTAAATGGTCTGTCTCTGTGCTGTATGTCTCAATGACTCTAAATATCTGCAAATTACTTGACCTTTGAGCAATGTTTCTGAGCCCATGTCCTCTCATTACAAAGACAACCTCCTTTTACATCCATAATATCATACTTCTCCACTCTAGCACACCCTATTTGCTACTAAAGTTCTCACCCATGCTTTTGCCTCCACACTTGAACATTGCAATCATTTTTCCAGTTGGTGACCTTTCTTCTACCCTTCATGAATGGCAGCTATCCAAAGCTCTGCTGTTCACATCCTAATTTTACATCAAGGTCTATTCAGCCATCGTCTTTGCGGTAGCTAACCTACACTTCCTCCTGGTTTACAAATACTTCAACTTTACAACTCATCCTCTTCCATTTCTTACTTCTGTAACATCCTCTAGTTTTACAACCCTCCAAAAACAATGTTCCTCCAGCTCTGCCCAATATCCTTTGCTCCAACATTGACAGCTATGCGTTCAGCCTTAAGCATCAATGGATCCCTCGACTTGTAAGGCTCTCCTTAAAAATGCATGTCTTTAAACCAGCATTAGGTCATCTTTTCCAACGTCCCTGTCTTTGATGCAGTATCAAATTTTAACAAACCGTGTTTCTGTGGAAAACCTTGGGACACTTCCTATCTTAAAGGAACTACATAATTGAGATTTGTTGCTGATAACTCATGAACACTTCATACCATTTTAATGCATTCCCTTTTTATTCCAATTATAAGTACCAGGTACAAAAATGAATCAGATGCTCATTGATACCATAGCATTAAAAACATAAAATCAGATTATTTGTAATTTTTCTAATGGCTAATTCAAAATGTACATATCCATGACAGGGGTTTATAGATTTTAGCCACTTGAACAATTCCTTTTCTGCATCACTGTGGCACGCTTGGGAATTGTGACAAAACTGGTAGACTGTGAGGTTCTTGATTGGGGTTATTAACCTGGGCCAATCAGAAAAGCCTTGGCTGACCAATATATCTAGGAGATAGCACTACTGGTGCTTGGCAGTAGTGTAGGGGTTTACTAAAATATATATATTTTTTTAAATCCAGCAGTTGAGGACTGTCTTTGAATTGGCTGGCTACTTGGCACTAGTACATAAAGGTGACAGGACACCGATCTTTGTGCAGTTATTTCAGAAACATAGAAAATAGCTGCAGGAGTAGCTTCGAGCCTGCAGCACCATTCGATATGATCATGGCTGATAATGCAATCTCAGTATCCCATTCCTGTTTCCTCTCCATATCCCTTGATCCCTTTAGCTGCAAGGGTCACGTCCAGCTCCCTCTTGAATATAGCTAATGAACTGCCCCCCAACAGCTTTCTGTGGGAGAGAATGCCTGCCCATTTACCCTCTCCTTACCCAAAAACAGGGATGTTAATCCTAATTCCCTCCTGGAACCCTGGCTAGCATCAGGATTCTCAGTGTTTATTGTGACAGCCCTATTCCTTGATACTGCAACTGTGGTTGAGCAGGAAAAAAACACTCCTTTAGCTATGAAACATTTTAGGACATCCTGGAAGGTGAAATCTAGATGCACATTCCACGTTCCTCCCCCCTCCGCCTCCTAACCCCTCACCCATAGAAGTTGTTTCATGAATCAGAGATGAATATTTGTCGGTTCAACAGAACAATCTGTCCAGAGTGAACAGCTGGACATTCTTGTCTGACAGGTGAGATCAAGTGTCCAGTCCTGATTCAACAAATTGCATGATTCTCCCATAAAGGCAGAAACAGGTGTCCTGATCCAGGGTCTGAGTAAATTCTCAAGATCATGTCCCAGGATAGTTGAAGCCCACTAGTTTATCTCTATATTTGTGTGAGGAATACAACTCAGTCAGAACTGACTGCTCTATAAAGGAAGCCTTGTTTTAAGCTGCATCCCAGACAAGGTTTAAATCATGTACACCTCAAAGTAATTAAATATTATTCACTTTTTTACTAATTGATCTATAAACTCACTTGACAGGTATGAACATTTCTCGTAATGCCTCATGTAGATACCACCTTTCTTATTTAAATTCCACATTACTTGCATTCATATTGTTCTCACATATTCAACAACTGAGGCTTTTTCCAAGGTTTTAAAATGCAGTTGTTGAGACCAGACTTGTTCCTGATCGAGCTCGTGAAATTGAAACTCGAAAGTGCCTTGCCAAACAACCATTTTGTCCCTGGCTATAAACATGTTTTTTCATGTGTTGATGGATTATCTGATGTGATAGGTCTGTATCTGTTGAAGGACATGCAATTCTTCATTAGTTAGTGTCTGTCAGGTACATCAGTCTGGTTTTGGCACTAACATACTTGAACAATTTTAGGTGGGGTTCAGATGCACTGTAACTTATTTCTTGCCAAATTTATAAGAGTCCAGATGAGAGAGACATTTAAAATCTTTTCAACATAACAAAACAGATTCTTGTTATAATAACAACCCATTAACATTTTTGATCAAGTTTCAGTCCATCTAAAGAATCAACTAGTCACACCTATCTTTTCCTCTGAGGTCCTGATGTTAATCCCTCTGGTTTACTGTTACACACTTTCAAGTAATTATGGTGTAATTTTCTTTCAAAACAAATTATAGACTCTGTTTTTAATGTTGGCTTTGCTCAAGGGTACCATATTCTAAAAGATTTTTTTCCCCAGACACCCTGTTAATTTTGTCCTAGAATCATAGAGTACAGAAGAGGCCCTTTGGCCCATCGAATCTTTACCACCAAAAATATACTATTATCTATAGTAGTCCCACTTTCCCACACTTGGCCATATTCTTGAAAGATCTTCTTGCATTGTTGGTTATTTGTGCTCCCTTATAGATGTATTCCTGACCAAAGGGAACAAGGGACTGGATGTTACCTCCATAGTGAGATTTCCATCAGAAATAAACACTCATGACCCTAACAGATTTCTGGGAGGTCAGTGGTCGTAGTCATTTTTGTTTTGAGCTGTCTCAGGAAGTCAATTTGGGTTGTCTTTTTTGTCGTTTGCTTTTAGGGCTGTAACTGAGATTTTAGCTGTAAGGCAAACCTGCTTATGAAGGTCAAGTCAAGAATTGTATGTTAGACTTCTATAAAAAGTATTGCACATTAACAGAGTATACTCCTATTCATGGTAATCTGAGGTATGTCAAGTTTAAAAGTTTTTTGTATTGTTGAAAGACTATTATCTGCATTCTAACAAGCTGGTCTTTGATCTATCTCTTTTCTGTCTGACTAACTCCACCAACATTGTAGTCTTCATATCTTTGGGAAGTAACTCTGTGACAATCATTCACAAAGTTGCTTCCAGATTCTAAAACTTTGGCAGAATAGGCTTGTGGAGGAATACATTTGTTTCAATATACATTAAAACTTCCACTTTGCATGATGCAGAGTAATTAGTTGCATCAACCATTGTAATTATTTCAATTTGGAACCTGCTCCCAGCCCTGTGTTATTTATGCTGATGCTTTTGATGGCCAGCACTATTCAAGCAATAAGAACAGGAAATAGGTTCACACTACTCTGTCTTCATCAAATAGTTTGCATTAGTAACACTTCATGATATTGAATTGCAAAACTCGTCCATCTGTGGTCAATTTTAAATGTCCCCTGCTCCAATTTGATGTCATCAGTAAATTTAAGTAATGTTCTTTCAAATCTTTTATCCAGACTATTTATTTCTGTAGTCTTAACTGGAGACAGAACTTTGTACTGGTGTTTGGATCCTCAGCTGCAAGGTAACTAAATAACCATATATGGATTTAAACTGACTGGTGACAGGCTACGGGTGCATCACAATCAACCTTGATGTTATTCTTAGCCAAAAGTTGCAGAGATATTTTCGAGCAATGTTGATTTGACAGTAGTAGCAAACAGAAAGTCTGGTAAATATTTCACCATCCTGCACCTTCTCCAACTCTGGCATTGAGCTAATTGTAGGTTCCCTGCCGAGGAGAATAACTATCATAGCAGGCTGCGAAGGAATTGCCTGGGAAATTGAATTTTCTGCTGGGCAATTCCTCTATGTCTGGAACTCTTTGGAAGGTTCTTAAAATTGGCGATTTTGGAACATTCTAATCAAATTAACTAAAATATTAACTCACCCTCCCCATTGTTTGGCATTTTTGCTAAGTTTGCACATCACATAAAGATAAATGAAGAGACAGATAGCGTTGAGGAGACATGGAAGCTGCAGAAAGACTTGCACAGGCTAGCAGAGTGGGCAAGACATGGCAGATGGAATGCAATGTGGAGAAGTGTAAGGATATGCATTAGGCGTAGATTCCTTTTAAAATGGGGAAAGGTTTCAGAAATCTTAAGCACAGAGGGACATGGGAGTTCTAGTTCAGGATTCTTTTCAGTTGGCAATTAGGAAGGCAAAAGAAATGTTAGCATTAATTTCAAGAGGGCTAGAATACAGGAGCAGAAATGTATTGCTGAGGCTATGGAAGACTCTTAAGACCACTCATGGAAAATTTGAGAGGAGTTCTAGGCCCATTTGCTGGTATTGGAGGAGCCCAGAGGACATTCACAAGAATGATCAGGAGATGAAGGGCTTGTCATATGAGGAGCCTTTGATACTATGGTTCTGTACTCAATGGAGTTTGAAAGGATGAGGGGGGATCTGATTGAAATTTAATGAATACCTGTACTGGCAGGCCTGAATAGAATGGACATGGGGAAGATGTTTCCACTAGTAGGAGGGACTAGCACCTGAAGGCACAGCCTTCAAGTGAAGGGACAACCTTTTAAAATTGAGATGAGGAAGAATTTCTCAGCAAGAGGGCAGTTAATCAGTGACACTCTTTGCAGTAGAGAGCTGTGGAGGCCAAGTCATTGAGTATATTTAAGACAGAGATAGATAGGTAAGGGATCAACGTATTTGGGGGTGTGGGGGGTGCTTTCAATCATGATCGAATGGTGGAGAAGACTGATGGACCAAATGGCCTAATTCTGATCCCGCTTTTATGGTTTTATTATGGTCAGTACTGCAAATAGGATTATTGACAAGTGAAGGCTAGACATTGTTATTTTTGTTTACTTATGATGATAAACCTATTATAATGTATGAATAAAACTGCATCAGTTTATCAAGCTTGTTGTGGTTCTGTTCGCCGCGCTGGGAATTTGTGTTGCAGATATTTCATCCCCTGTCTAGGTGACATCCTCAGTGCTTGGGAGCCTCCTGTGAAGCGCTTCTGTGATCTTTCCTCCGGCATTTGTAGTGGTTTGAATCTACCGCTTCCGGTTGTCAGTTCCAGCTGTCCGTTGCAGTGGCTGGTATATTGGGTCCAGGTCGATGTGCTTATTGATTGAATCTGTGGATGAGTGCCATGCCTCTAGGAATTCCCTGGCTGTTCTCTGTTTGGCTTGTCCTATAACACTACTATTACAGAACAAGCCAAACATAGAACAGCCAGGGAATTCCTAGAGGCATGGCACTCATCCACAGACTCAATCAATAAGCATATCGACCTGGACCCAATATACCGACCGCTGCAGCGGACAGTTGAAACTGACAACCGGAAGCGGCAGATTCAAACCACTACAAATGCCGGAGGAAAGATCACAGAAATGCTTCACAGGAGGCTCCCAAGCACTGAGGATGTCACCTAGACAGGGGACGAAACGTCTGCAACACAAATTCCCAGCTCGGCGAACAGAACCACAACAACAAGCACCCGAGCTACAAATCTTCTCACAAACTTATCAAGCTTACAATCTTCAAAGAATACTTGTTAATTGGGGTAATTATTATGTTCTATTGTGTTGCCTAATTAAATTGCTTCATTCTTTTTGATGTCAATTTGAATTGTTACTTGAACAAAATTTCAAATTCATTTTGATGCCACTTCCAAAAATGGGATTTCAACATTGTACAACAAGAGATTTGCAACGTTAAATAGTGTTTCAGCAGTGAAATAGTTTTGCTACCTTTCTCAGGACTGAATTTTTTTTTGTCCCCTGATGCTTTTATACTGCACTCAATATTCAACAGTTTGGTTGTGTTGTGGCTATTCATATAAGGTGAGGTGAATTCATTCTGATAACTTCACTTCAGTCACTCCCTCGTTTGATGCATAAACATATTGCTCTTATTCTAATAAAAAAAAAGCAGCCCGTACTACTTGCTTCAGTTTCATTGGTTACATTTTGTTTCTTGAGCCAGAGTTTTAAACTAAAATTAGAGACCAGGGTAACAATGACATTAATTGGTGTCATATTTGGAAGGCGCAAATTAATTGCTTGAATAAACTAAGGTCCTCTGTGTGAGTAACTTTGTAGCCACTGAGACCCGTGAAATCTAGGCAGTTAATGGAATGCATTCTCTCTTAGGAATCTCTCCTGAGGCAACTTTTTTTTTAATAGATATTTTTATTAGAAATTTAACATTTTTACAAGTTTACAAAAATAAACAAAACTCTCAGATATAAACATTGATATATAATTAGCTCAAATATATAATAGCCAAAATTTGACAAAAAAAAACAAAACAACAAAAAAAAACCGAAAAGAAAAAAAAAACAAACAAACAAAACTCAACTATCTGCTAATCTAACCTACAACTAACCAGGGTGTATATTTAAGTCTCTTACATGCTCGGGAAGTGTTAGCATCAGATATAATAAAACCCGTATTCGTGCGGGATTCCTCCCCCGAGGGGCCGCGGACCAGCCAGGTTTGTAATCTCAATTAAATAAAAGCCCTTGTTAGGATAGCCGAAATATCTGTATTTATGTAATTCAAAAAGGGCTGCCATATTTTATAAAATAATTCGGTCTTTCGGTGCACCATATTTGTAAGGAAGTCAAGGGGAATACATTCCATAATTAGTCTGTGCCAATTTGAAAGTCCAGGGGGGCCCTCCGCCACCCAGTTCACCAAAATATTTTTCCTTGCACAGAAAGAAAGAATAGAAAATAGTCTCTTCCCGTGCATGTCCAGGGAGGGAAAGTTCGAAAAGCCCAAAAGGAGAGATACAGGGTCCACTTTAATTTCCGTTCCTAAAATTTCTGTCAGGGTACTTGCTACTTTAGTCCAATATCTACGGATCTTATGACAGGTCCATAAGCAATGTACAAGAGTGCCCACCTCTATTTTGCATTTAGGACACATTGGAGATGCTCCTGCCTTAAATTTTGCCAATCGAACCGTTGCAATATGGGCCCTATGAAGTATCTTCAGCTGGATAGCCTGGGTTCTGTTACAAATAGTAATTCTTCTAGCATTTTCCCAGATATCATTCCACGTTTCTGTGGAGATTTCTAGTCCCAGATCCTGATCCCATGTTTTAAGCAGATTATCCATATCTCCCGATACTTCATCATGTAGTAAATGATAAATATTACTGACGGAAGATACCCCCACTGGTCGTAGGACACTACATTCTCTATTTATAAAGACTATCTAATAACGTAGTCTTCTTCTGTATATAATCTCGAATTTGGAAGTATCGAAAGAGGTCTCCATTGGGTAATCCGAATTTCTGACGCAGCTGTCCGAAAGACATCAGGACCCCATCTTTAAATAAATCCCCGAGACATGAGATACCCCTGGATCTCCAGAGTTTAAAAGTGGGATCTGTTAACCCCGGTTGGAATCCCCATGCTCCCACTATCGGTGCATAGGGGGATGTTTTATGTGAATTACCCTCATTTTGCCGCATTATATTCCAAGCCTTGATTGTATTTAGTATTATAGGGTTTTTACAGTGATCTGTAATGATTTTCCTCTTGTCTGAGAATAAAAGGTTAATAAGTGGGTATTTTACTTGAGAAGCCTCGATGTCCAACCAGATTGATTGTGGATCAGATAAGACCCAATCAGCTATATAACTTAATAGGGAACTTAATTGATATTTCCTAAAATCTGGGAAGTCCAATCCACCCCTTGTCTGTGGAAGCTGTAGCTTCTTCAGCTTAATGAGGGGCCGCCTATGGTTCCAGATAAAGGAACTCAGCCAGCCGTATAATTTACATAAAGCCATCCTCGGCAGCATCACCGGAAGCATTCTCATAGGATATAGGAGACGGGGCAGGATATTCATTTTGATTAATGCTATTCTACCCAACCAGGAAATTGGCAGGTCTCCCCATTGCTGGAGGTCCTGCCTTATCCTTTCCAATAAATACACAAAATTAGCCTTATACAACTGACCAAATACTGGAGTAATAAAAATGCCTAAATATAAGAAACCCTCCAGGGACCAGCGAAAGGGAAAAAGGGAACCGTCCGCTAAGCGGGGTATCACAGCAAGGCCACCCATTGGCATAGCCTCCGATTTTGAAAAATTAATTTTATAGCCTGAGAATGCACTAAATGTATTAATAACTTGGATTAAGCGAGGTATGGACATCAAAGGGTTACTGAGGAATAGAAGAACATCATCTGCATAAAGGGTAATTTTATGTTTACCTGTACCAATCCTTGGGGCCACTATATTAGGATCAGCTCGTATAGCTTCTGCTAGTGGTTCAATTATTAGCGTGAATAACAATGGCGAGAGGGGACATCCCTGACGGCAGCCCCTACCCACACTGAAGCTATCCGAGCCTAATCCATTGGTAACCACAACTGCTTTGGGATCACTATACAATGTTGAGATCCATTTGGTAAACACCTGTCCAACACCAAACCTCTCCAATGTGTAAAACAAATATGACCATTCGACCCTATCAAATGCCTTTTCCGCGTCTAATGAAACCACTACTGGTATCTTTCCCTGATGACAAGCTTGAATCATATTCAGAGCCCTTCTAACATTATTGGATGATCTACGGCCCTTAATAAACCCCGTCTGATCCTCCTTTATAATATGTGGCAGTATCCTTTCTAGTCTCAGTGCTAACGTTTTAGAGAGGATTTTAAAATCTACATTTAGCAAGGATATTGGTCTGTATGATGTACAATCTTCTGGGTCCTTTCCTTTTTTAAGGATAAGAGAGATATTTGCCTCTTTCAGCGAAGGCGGGAGACAGCCCTGACTATATGCATAGTTATACATGTCCATAAGTGGACCAACCAGTATTTCTGTAAATTCTTTATAGAATTCAGCTTGAAAGCCATCTGGGCCCGGCGCCTTACCATTTTGAAGGTGCCTAATTGCATCAACTATTTCTTGGGGTGTAAGAGGAGCATTTAGGACCGATACTTGTTCCGGAGTTAGGTCTGGAAAAGTCAATTTTTTAAAAAATGACTGCATCCTCTTCGTCCTATCTTCACAATCCTGTGATTTATATAACTCAGAATAGAATTCTCTAAAGGTCGCATTAATCTTTTTATGATCATGAGTCAAAATACCCGTACTTTCCTTGATAGACATAATAGTCTGAGGGGCCTTTTTTTTCTTTGCAAGAAATGCTAAGTATCTACCCGGTTTGTCGCCATATTCATATAACCTTTGCTTTGCAAATAATATTTCCCTCTTAGCCGTTTGAGTAAGTGTAGTGTTTAGAGCTGTCCTAAGAGCTGTAATCCTTTGCAATTTAATAATAGAAGGTCTATCAGTGTATGCTGTTTCAGCCGCTTTTAAGCGGGTTTCAAGCAGACGCTGTTGTTCTCCCTTTAATTTCTTCTGGGTCGCTGAGTAGGAGATGATCAAGCCTCGCGTGTAAGCTTTGATGGTCTCCCACATCATTGACGGGTTGCTAGCTGTACCTGAATTAATTTCTAAAAAAGTTTTAAATTCTTGAGAGAAGTACTTTACAAATTTACTATCTTTCATTAAGAAGGGGTCCGTACGCCAATGCCGAGGGGATGTCCCACTGTTCCTTGCCTTAGTTTCCATATATACAGCAGCGTGGTCAGAAATTGCTATATTACCTATTTTACAAGATGATATGGAATTTAAAAAATCGAGGGGTCAAAAAACATATCAATTCTGGTATGACATTTATGTGGATTAGAGTAGAAAGAAAAATCTCTACCCTGTGGATGAAGACATCTCCATACATCTACTAATCCTAATTCTTTGTTCAGATCCATCAATTGTCTAGATCTGGGAGATACTCCTGCAGTACTCTTGGGAATCCTGTCTATTTCCAGATCCATAATACAATTAAAGTCTCCCCCTATAATTATATGACGGGCATCAAAAGCCATCAATTTTGAAAAGGCTTCCGTTATAAATTTAAAGGGGTGTGCCGGGGGGCAGTACAAATTTAAAATCCCATATTCCTCTCCATTTATGAGGGCTTTAATCAAGATATATCGTCCAGATTCGTCTTTTATCTGCTTTAGGATTTTGAAAGGGAAATTCTTCCGAACAAGAATAACAACTCCCCTGCAATTTGAGCTAAAAGAAGAAAAAAAGGCCTGATCAAATCCGCCCTGTCGTAATTTCAAGTGTTCTTTATCTGACAGGTGTGTCTCCTGTAGGAGAGCTATATCAACTCTTTCCTTCTTAAGATTTGATAATATTTTCTTCCTTTTAAGTGGCGAATTACTCCCCTTGACATTCCAGGTGCACCACCCAACCGACTGATCAACCATAATCCTCTGGGCCAATCCGAGACCCCTCGGGAGGGGGAACCCTATCCAGAACATCCCGAGCGTGGAACATGTAAAATTTACAAAAATAAAGCCCCTGAGGCAACTTAATGTGCCTACACAACAGGTTCATTCTGATCAGAATCTGAAATTAGAATACTATATTTTTCCTTGATATTTTTCAGCAAGTATAAGCTGAAAGACACATTCATTTCATCCAAAAAACTCCGCTGCCTGTACCCTGTCCCACAACAAACTGCTCGCACATCATTCCTGTCCTCACTACATTAGCAATCAGTACCCCTGACCCAAATTTATAACTCATATCTCGCATGCCCTTCCTGAACTCTGCATCTTCCACTCTTCCTTTGAGCCTTTGTTAAACTCTTCACCATTTGTTAAAGTGTCTATTACACTTCAATGTTACTGCCTTTAATGGAGAAAATTAAATCAATGTAAGTTCTTGTTGAACTCTTCTAAAGTGTCTGCAGGCTTGCCTGTGGAGGCTTGCACCCTTGCTAAAACTTGTGCAATTTTTAAAAATAGAAAATGACAGCTTTATTCTGTGTTGCTTGATTAAATTGCCAATTAACTATTTTTCTTTTCATGTTCTTGCCAGTGTTAATTTTCCAAAACTTCCAGATGCTTCCTTTTAAAATTGCCATTCAGTGAATTGCATGCACTTTGATGTGTAATAACCTTTTGTCAAAGATCAGAGTTATTCCAATATTGATTGCGAGTTCTAGAAACTCTTTTTCATCCATTTTAGAACTCATTCCTGATGTCCACAACTTGGTGTTTCTGATTTGAAGATGTGTAATTTGCATTTCATGAGTAGCTTTTGATGGAATCTTCACTACTTTCTTTGTGTTCGGTTTACTGCATGATTCCCCAAAAGATGAAGAAAATGGGCAGTTTGTTTCCAGGACCTGTGAATAACCACTCCTTTATAAATTACTTGGGGACATGGGTTTTAACTTGACCCATTCTGTGGAAATAACTCCCCTCAACTTCATGGGTAGGATGCACCAAAGTAAGTATCAATCGTGTTCAGTGTGGTCTTGTGTTCTTCATATTTCCTTTTGCTCTTCATTATAACTAAGAAGGCAAATGCTCAAAATACCAGAAAGAAAATTCACCCGCCAACACAGTTTGGTGGAAATTAAAGTTTTGTGCCTGTGGGGTGTAGTGCTGGAGTAATTAGGTTCCATTCCAAATTCCTGCCCCATCTTACATAAAGAAATCACACCTATTGCCAACTCCGGCACTCGGAATTTCAGAGCCAAAACACACAGGAGATGTCTGTCTTTGAGAAGATGTATGGTTTTCTCCGTCGTAAGTTATGCAATTAACGTTTTAGAGACTTGCGATGTTTCTGTTTCTCTGTGGAGGTGTTTGGGCACCAACTCCTTTATGAAAATATGCCTTAACAAGTTTCTTTGTTCATTCAGACTGCCAAATCATTTCTGAGTTCCAATGAAAGGTCATTGACCTGAAACTGGTCCAGATATTCCAATGATCAGATAGTCTGTCACTGGAGGAGCACAGACAGGAATTGTATGGCAGGACCATGTGGATTCCTAGCCACTGCAAATGTCTTAGGATTTGCCTTGGTAATTGAAAATTCTGCATATGGGAACCTCCAAAGGTTGATTTAGAAGTCAGAGAATTCCAATTCAGTTTAGCTAATACTCACCCAGGAACAATTCGAGGACTAAATGTGACTGATTCTTGGGTAACTATTAAACTGAAAAGGACTCTCACTCTTGGCCCTCTTTTTCCCTGCACCCCCCTAAAAAGAAATTGACATCTCCCCGAATCTTTACAACCCCCAGACTCATGACAGCCCTATGTCTGACCAGACCCCATCCCACTGTCCAGTTTCTTGTCCTTTTGCTGTCACAGCGACTGGTTGTTAAAAAACACAGCACAAGCCCTACTGTAAAAGGGGGCATGGCTTCTTTTAAGATTTTCTTCGCTGCTGGAGTGCAGTGCAGGTTCCTAACAAATTGGCACTGCAGTTTAGAAGAACAAAATATGGGTGACACAGTAGCACAGTGGTTAGCGCTGTGACCTTGCAGCGTCAGGGACATGGGTTTGATTCCAGGCTTAGGTGACTGAGTCTGTGTCTCTCTGGTGGTTTGCATATTGTCCCCGTGTTTGCCTGGGTTTCCATTGAATGCTGCAGTTTCTTCCCACAGTGAGGTGGACTGGCCTCCAGTGTTGTACAGGATAGGTGGATTAGCCACGATAAATACAAGGTTACAGGTATAGGGTTGTGGGGTGATTCTGGGTGGGATGCTCTTCAGAGGGTCATTGCAGACTCTGGCTGAATGGCCTCTTTATGCACTTTAGGGATTCTATAACTTTATCACATTGAAGCTTAGAATTTTAAAGGGTAAATGTTGAGAGGATTTTTCCCCTCGTGGAAGAATCTAAGACCACAGGGCTTAGCCACAGAATAAAGGGGCACCAATTTCAGACTGAGTTGAGGAATTTCTTTACTAAGAGAATTGAGAGTCTTTTAACCCTTTGCCACAGAGAGCTGTGGGGTAGCGTCCTTGTTTTTATTAAAGGCTGAGATAGATTCTTGATCAGTTGGGTTATGGGGAAATACAGGAAAGTGGATGTAAGGAATATCGGATCAGCCATGATCCTATTGAATGGCGGTGCAGAGTCAAAGGGCCAAATAGCCACCTCCTATTCTTATTTTTTATGGCCTTATAGGAAGCCCCTGTCCCGGAAACTCCAGTGCAGAACACATCTAAAGTTTAAGGTGATAAGTTTTAATCTAATCAAGGACAGAGAGAGGGTTTCTGACTGGTCGGAATATTTGGGTCTGTTTCTCCACATCAACTGTGTAAACTATTTTCTGCATTTTCTGTCTTTTTCCTGTGTTTTGCTCCTTCTTTAGGAGGATTGTTTCCATGAAGGACCCAGATTTCTTTACTGGGGAGTTCAGTGATTGAAAGGAAATTTTGAGACAACTAGATTTTCAGACAAGGACAGCCGCCTGCACATGTCAGACTTTCAGTTATGTGAGGGAAGATCACGGCAAGGCATTTTGATAACCCAGTAGTTACACACAGATCTTGTTGATCTAATTCACATTAACCTGTACTGTCCTAGGTTTGGTCTGCAGCATGCTGATAGCTAGGTACAAGTCCGTCTCATATATGGAAGGGTAAAAGCATCCAGGACTTACCGTCTTGAATATGATCTGAGATGGCAGTTTTTTTGGGCTTCAGGTGCAGAAAGTTATTACACTTCATAATGCTGTTACCCATAGTTCCAGTTCTCTGCAAAGGCCCTACATGAGGAATGATCACTGCGTTGACATATGAGGAGCCTGTTCTCCCACAGAAAAACACCTTGGTGAGAAATAAAACCTTCATAACTTAATTGAATTTCTGGAATTATGGTACTTTAAGAAGGGAAAAAAACAGAGTGGTCATAAATATTCATAATGACCTGAAGTGAATTCATAATTTTATTTTTTGGGAATCTCATGTTCAACTCCACACCTTTTTTATCTTCTTGGCATATTGCCCTCAAACAATATTTGGAATGTTAGTATTGCAGCAATAAATGTGAAGGAGCTAGTAAGGTTTGGAAGGAAGTGGGTTGCAAGCCTGGCAAGAAATCGCACTCTCTCATTTCTCAGAGTATGAATTTGTGCTGTGCTGGTTGGCACCCAAGTGGCCGTTCTTCAACTGTACACCGAGACAGTACATATCAGCAGGCTACTCAACCACGGAGGGCATCACTGTCAAAGATGCTTCCAGCTGTAACAGACATTTGCCATTTGGTGCCTTTACTGCCAGTCATCAAATCTTGTGGACTTCCCCTCCCTGGTAAAATGTAATAGCAGACTCATGTCCTGACTGAAATCAATTGACTCAGCACAGAATAGGCATCAAAACCTAGAGCTAAGAATTTGTTTCACCCTATTTTTAGTAAATAAATCATTAGAAGAGCTCATTATAATTTATTTGTGTTTATGAAGGAGTGTAATGGGGAGGGGGAAATGTAATTTTACAGCATTATTCATAGCATTGGAAGACACCATCTCAAGACTGTGTGGAGCAGTTGCTAGAATGTGAACATATAATGCACTTCTGAATTTTTCCTGTGAAACTTAAAACCGGTTCTGCTACAACTTGAGAGAGTTGTGCAGGTTCCCACATGGTGTTGACAGTGCAGGTTTATTGAAGAGCTGTGATATTGAATTACTGTTTAATGTTGTTCAATAATGTAATATTGGAGGTTTCGTGCAGCTGGAATGCATGATTTCTGTAAAGGAATTACCCACTGAAATGCTGAATACACAAAGAAACATCAAGTCACCACTTTGAAGGTGGCTTAAAGTTTTATTCCTGTGCCTGTTCTCACAGTTACCTCTATTTCTCCAATTACATTCAACCGATTTTAAAAGGAGTGTTTGGTCAATATTATTTGGTAATACAAAATTGTCTATACTTATATTTAAAAGAAAGACACATTTTGTTAAAGATTTTTGTGTTCCTAAGAATAATTGGGGAAAAATACCTTTGCAAATAGAGAATGGTATTTATATTGCATGAGATGAGAGTGTATGGTTGCAAGTCAACTTTGATAGAGATATTCCAACATAGAACACATCAATAATGATGACTGACAGTTAACTGCCAATATTTGATTACATTTTAAAGCCAGGATGATTGACTTTGATTGGGCAAGACATTTCCTGCAGAAGGGCTGATGCCTATTTTGTGGAGTTGAAAGAGGCACAGTGTGTCTTCATGTACCTTCTGTCAAGAACAGTGCAGTGCATGTTAAGTGTTTCAACAGCAGTGAGCCAAGTGGTCCAGAGCAATCTGATATGAGCTTGAAGAAATATTTGTAGCTTAAAAAGTGTGTGCCATTAAGTGAGAGAAGTTGCAGCATTAGGTTAGACATTATTGTATCTTAGTCTTGTGGAATATATCCCGAGATGTAGAATGCAAAGTCATAGTTACAGAGACCTACAGCACAAATACAGACCCTTCAGTCCAACTCGTCCATGCCAACCAGATATCCTTACCTAATCTAGTCCTATTTGCCAGCACTTGGTTCATATCCGTCTAAACCCTTCCTATTCATATACCCATCCATATGCTTTTTAAATGCTGTAATTGTACCAGCCTCCACCACTTCCTCTGGCAGCTCATTCCATACATGCACCACCCTCTGCATGAAAAAGTTGCTCCTTAGGTCCCTCTTAAAGTTTTCCCCTCTCACCGTCAACCTATGTCCTCTAGTTCTGGACTCCCCCCACCCCAGGGCAAAGATCTTGTCTATTTATCCTATCCTCAGTGCAATGGTATCTTGATTAGATGGGCCAATGGGCTGAGCACTGGCAAATGGAGTTTAATTTGGAAAAATGTGAAGTGCTGCATTTTGGAAAAGCAAATCAGAGCAGTGCTTATACACTTCATGGTAAGGTCCTAGGGAGTGTTGCTGAACAGAGAGACCTTGGAGTGCAGGTTCATAGCTCCTTGAAAGTAGAGTCGCAGGTAAATAGGGTAGTGAAGAAGATGTTTGGTATGCTTTCTTTTATTGGTCAGAGTATTGAGTATAGGAGTTGGGAGGTCATGTTGCAATTGTACAGGACATTGGTTAGGCCACTTTTGGAACGTTGCATGCAATTCTGGTCTCCTTATCGGAAGGATGTTGTGAAACTTGAAAGGGTTCAGCAAAGATTAACAAGGATGTTGCCAGGTTTGGGGGATTTGAGCTATAGGGAGAGGCTGAATAGGCTGCAGCTGTTGTTCCTGGAGCACCGGAGGTGATGGAGTAACCTTTACAGAGGTTTACAAAATCATGAGGGGCATGGATAGAGGACAGGATAAAGAGACAAGGCAATCAAAGAAACAATAAAGGAAGGATGAGAGGGTAAGTCTGGAGATAAATTTTGGAAAGAAGGAGAAAATCAAGGTCGGCAGATCAGGTTAATGAGAGAAATGTGAGATGGGAATGTTTAGGAATGGCAAATGGAGGGCAAGCAGGGACAGTTAATAAGAATAGGGAGGAGATTGAGAGGAAATATTGGACAAGGAAATAGTTGGAGACTGAGAAATTGAAGACAAAAGGAAAATAAGGTGCGGTCATAGGAATAAATATGAGTTAACAAGTGGAAGTTAGTAGTGAGGGAAAAATTGAAATTTTGGAGTTGTATATTAAAGACAGAACGAAGGATAGTGAAGCATGTTCAATGCAAGTGAGAAAGATGAGAGTGTACAAAGGTCATGGAGTAGGATTGAAGATTGCACAAACCTAAATGCAGTACTTTTTTAAACAACTACTTTAACCATTGTTTAAGAGAACATGTGTATATTTTAATGGTATGCAGTAGGAATTTAATAATCCTAGGGGAGTTTGAACATTTTAAAAAGAACAGGAAAAAAAGAAGAGATTGTCTTAATAATGATGGACTTATTGAGATAACATTATCGTACTGAAAAAGTAAATGAAATTGCAATGAGATTCTCTGTAGAATTGACTGAAGTCCTGAATGGGATGAGATGTGGCAGCAAACAACAGGGCTACTGTTGAGTTGATGCCTGGCAGGTAACTGCGTGCAGTCAACTCCAAAGTACAATCATTTTAAGCATTCTCTACAATATTCCAAAATACTCCACAGAAACTTCTCTTCAGTTATGTTTTTGGTCATTTTAATTTCATGTCTTACTTTGATGTCCCTTTTCCTTTCTTTATCAAGGCCTTGAGACATTTTGAATGAGCCAAGCATATACAACTGTATTGTAAAGGAGTTTAGTGGGATTCAGTAAATGTTCTTAAAGTTACTTTTGAATAAAGTTCTTGACACTCGAGATGACAAACGGAGCAAGTATTTGTGAAATTCACATTAAGTCATTTTGGACAGATATTTGAATCGAGGCCATGTGCTAGTTGATTTGAATATTCTTATGGAATTTAATAATTACAGCATTGTGCAGTTGGTTCCTTGACTCTACCCATAAATAATGCATTAGTTTTTTTTGTCATATCAGTTTTCCTTTTTGCAAATGTTGTCTATGCTGTTAATTTACATGCCTGCTTCACTATCGTTAATGGTGCCTTTAACACCACAGGCACAACATAGGACCATAGGATCACAAGTAAGCCATATGGCCCTTTTGAGCCTGCTCTGCTATTCAGTAAGACTGACTCTGAACTTTATTGTGGCCTTGGCTTCACTTTCCTGTCTGACTGCTGTAACTTGGACTGCGTTGTCTATCAAAAATCTATCCAACTCAGCCATGAGTAAATTCAATGACCTAGCTTCCACTGTTTTCTGGGAAACAGAATTTCACAGACTAATAAACCTTAGTCACAAAACTTCTCTTCAACATTGTCTTCACTGTCAGAGCTGCGGTCCTTCATTCCTTGTCTCACTACAAATGGAAATATCCTCTTAGAATCCATCTTATCAAGCTGGAAAACAACACATTTACCCCACCTCTCTGCTTCCTGCTAATTAATCAATCATTTATCCATGTTAATATGTTACCCTTGCACCATGAGCTCTTGCTTTGTGTCGTAACCTTGAATCAGACCCCTTATCAAATCTCTTTTGGTTATCCAAGTCCAATACAACCACAAATTACCTTACATCCAATTAGCTGTTATAAATGAACAGGATTTCACTTTTACAAAACCATGTTGATTCTGCCTATGCAATCTTGTGCAAAACCGCAAGGTTGCAATAAAACCAGTGCCCTCATTTCTATTCCAGCTTTTAGGGAACCATTGCACAGAGTGTTGGTAGATTGTGTGTGAGACTCCTACCAAAAATTGAAAGGGACCAGCAGTATATAATAACTATTATAGATGTGGTTACCCAGATTCCAGAAGCCGTTCCCTGAAAACGATTCCTGTCAAGTTATTGATAGAAAGGTTAACCCAGTTCTTCACCCAATATGGATCATCCAATTGAATCATGGAACCAATTTTTTTGTCTAATTTTTCAGTAAGGCATGAATATTCTGGATATAACACAGCTAAAATCCACAATCTATCATCCACAGTCACAGGAGTCTTCAGAATGGTGTCATCAGACGTTAAAGATGCTCACAGCATATGACTGAACGCTTCCATCACTGGGATGTAAAGTGTTGAATTTCTCATGTTTGTTGCCTAAAATTCACTGAATGAGCTGAGAGTCTCTTTGAATTCTAATCTCTTTGCATTTGTTTATAGACATGATTAGTAAGTTTGTGGATGACACCAAAATTGGCAGGGATGAGGAGGATTGTCAAAGGATACAGCAAAAAATAGATAGATTGCAGATTTGGGCAGAGAAATTGAAATACAGTTAAATCTGAACAAATATGAGGTGATACAGTTTGGAAAATCAAATTCAGGTGCAAATTGTACAATAAATAACAAAACCCTTCGGAGTCAAGAGTGTGGTCCTGGAAAAGCACAGGTCAGGCAGTATCCGAGGAACTAGAGAATCGATGTTTTGGGCATAAGCCCTCCTGATGAAGGGCTTATGCCCGAAACTTCGATTCTCCTGCTCCTCACATGCTGCCTGACCTGCAGTACTTTTCCAGTACCACACTCTCAACTCTGATCTCCAGCATCTGCAGTCCTCACTTTCTCTTAGTTGTTTAGAACTCTTAGGAGCACTAACAAAAAGAAGCATCTGGACATATAGGTCCACAGATCCTTGAAAGTGGCAATAAGCTGGTCAAGAAAGCATACAGCGTGCTTACCGTCATCAGCTGGGGCATTGAATATAAAAGTTGGCAAGTTATGTTACAGCTGTACAAAACATTAGCTCGGCCACATTTGAAATATTGCTTGCAGTTCTGGTTGCCACAATAACGGAAGGATATGGATGCTTTGAGAAAGATGCAAAAAGGGCTTACCAGGATGTTGCCTGGTCTGGAGGATTTTAGTTATAAAGAGACTTTGGATAAACTTGGATTGTTTTCACTGGAAAGATGGAGGCTGAGGGGCAACCTGAGAGAGGTCTACAAAATTATGAGAGGCATATAAGATGGAAAGTCAGAGGCTTTTCCCAAGATGGAAAGGTTAACTACAAAAGGGCGCAGGTTCAAGATGAGAGGGGGAAAGTTTAGGGGAAAAGTGCAGGGAAAAGTTTTCAGAGGGCGGTAGGTGCCTGGAATGCTCTGCTAGTGGCGGTGGTGGAAGCAGGCACATTACTAACATATAAGATGTATCTTGATAGACACATAAACGGGAGGCAAACAGAGGGATAGAAACCACGCATGGGCAATAATTAGCAAGTCTAAATAAGGATTGGGAATCAGTCCAGGCTTGGTGGACTGAAGGGCCTGTTCTTGAGCTGTAGTGTATTGTAAGTAAGAGG
This sequence comes from Chiloscyllium plagiosum, assembly GCF_037043375.1. NCBI lineage: Eukaryota > Metazoa > Chordata > Chondrichthyes > Orectolobiformes > Hemiscylliidae > Chiloscyllium > Chiloscyllium plagiosum. Next base: position 38,997,193 of record NW_028270161.1, read on the forward strand.
TCCCCTATAACTCATCAATCAGAGAGCTGAAACTCTTATCCATGTTCTGGAAATGATTCATGAAAGCCTGCAACAAGAGCTTTTCAAATCTCCCAGTCACAAAAAGGTGGACAGAACAACCAGCCACCCATTCCCTATGTGAATTATTTAATTGAAACCGCAGACCACAGAAAAAAATGAGCAGGCTGTCAAATCAACGTGTTGAAAAGGAACTACAATCAGGAACAGGATAACCAAGCATAGTGGAGGATGTAAGGCATAGTGCAAATAAGACAAAGGGAGGAATGCCAAATTCCCGAATTGAACCTCGTACTGTCTGGTTAACTGATATGGTATTGCTCGGAATATTTGATACCTGCTCTCATATTTCGATGCAAAACAATGAGACCTGACGGGCCAGTCCACAACATTTAAAGCAGTGGAGGATCAAACCAGGGTGCACGGTATTCACCACACATAATGTGGCTGGGCGGAGGAGACCCATTCCACATAAAAGCAACCTTATCCTGAAGTTTCAAGAATCAGGTCCATACATGATGGAAAGAAACCTAATCATCCCCAGTTGTTTGAATGCATAAGTCTGATGGTTGAACCAGGCTCTGTGTAGACTTCAAGAATATTAGTAATGCAACCAGGGTTGACTCCTACCCAGTTCATTGTCTGGAAGACTGTATGAAGTTTTTTCAAGTGCCATGTTTACAACAAAAATAGGTCTGTTAAAGGGGTACCAGTAGGATATTTTAATACCCGTGGCTAAAGGTACATTAGCTCTTTTTCACAATTAATGTCCTTTTCCAATGTCGAGTTATGCCATTTGGTCTCTGGGTACCTTCCAGAGGCTGCTAATCTCAGTTGAGACTGATATTTCTAATTCTGTAGGATACCATAGTGGCATTTTGAAGAATTCACCTGGAACAGCAGGAAGCCGTTTTTGGAAGGTTACAGTTAGCTGGTATAGTATCAAACCTTGAAAGAGCAATTTAGCAAAAGAATGAGTAATTAATAAATTTGGTGAATCCTTTAAATAGTGTTGTTGAAGGCATCCCTTGCTCAGTGTCAAGGATGGAAAATCGTGTTCGAAATAAGTAATAGTTTTGGTGTTGATGGTGGTTTTGATGTGGCTTCTGGCCAACAGATTAGTCATTCTGCATCCCTTCCCTTATTTAACGATCCAGTTCAGTTCCTTGGTTTGTACAATACTCTCCTTTCCCATCTGGAATGATAAGGTTTAAGACTGATATGACACATGACATGGGGTATTCATCATGGCTGTGCTAGAAATGGTCAGTAACAACACAGATGCCAGTTTTTCTTTGGCTCATCACCCACAATGTCAAAATTACTAGTGCTATTGCATTCTATCTGTAAAGGTTAAGCCAAAAATGTGACATGTTGTGGGTAAACTTTATTTTTGCTTGTGTGCTTTTCTTGTAGGCTACATTTAAATTATAATTTTGTATATAAAAATAATAGTTTAAATTTTGCTGTTCAACTATGTGAAGAGTGTGAAAGAGCCCAATTTTCCTGTGTATCTTATGGTTTTACAGAGGGGATAAAATATAACAACAGTATGTTGAACAGTGATCAAAATAGTAGAATAGCAGTGGAATAACCAATCAACTTGATCCTTCATAAGCATAAGTGATTCCCATGTGGACATCTTTTTGACAGATTGATCCTGGTGCTCAAACACTGTTTGAAGGATGTCCAACTGTCAGATTCATGTAGCAGCCACCCTAATATTCCATTGTCAGTTGACCTTAAGAGGGTGGTGTGAACTGCCAGATTGAAATGTTTACAATATTCAAGATGCAGGATTTTAACCAGTGACAGTGAATGATGATGTAGTTCCAATTCAGGATGGCATGTGTGGAGGTGAACTTGCAGCTAGTGGTGTGCGCAAACATTTGCTTCCCTCAGCTTTCCAGTTGGTTGAAGTTGCAGGTTTGGAAGGTGCTGTTGAGGGAATCCTGTCATGCTCTTTACTAAGAGGAGGTGTGCAACTTAGGATTTTTGCTAATGAATTACTGTGTGATGCTTGGGCAGGAAGTAAGAGACCCATCTGAGTTTTTATTATGTGTAAGTTATAGAAGGTTTCCTATCAGGCAGATTAAATGCTGTGTTCTAGTTCTCCATTCTGTATTCTCTGTACGGCATGCATTTCTTGTAATAAAGCACCACAAATGAAATGGTGAATAAGCACAATGAATAATGGGACAAGTGATCTATTCTTCTTGCAACTCATTGTCTAAATTATAATGTGAATGACTTTGGCATAAAGCCTGAGACACTGAAATCATGTCATCTTTCTCCATCTCATCAACTAATTCTGTTAATATGATATGTGGATAAAAAATGATGCTAGTCTTATCTTTCTATAATTTATTATAGTGTGATCCTAGCTTCTTTATAAAAAGAAGAATATTTGCATTATTTTTGTAGGCTTCCATCAGATTTATAAATGTTCAAGGTTGTAATGATGATCACATCAGTGGATTTGCAAGTATATCCTCTTAAGCTTTTTTGGTAAAGAAATGAACCTGTTCAATACCAATATCACACTGATATTTACCTGTAAAATGCATGGACTTATGTCTCTTGCTAAATTAATAACTGACTTAGAAAATAGAAAGCAGATAATTGTGGTTGAAAAATGGATGTAAACAATCGTATGAAAGCCATTTAAGTGGACCCCATTCTTTCTAATTTGGCAGGTATGCTATAAGTTCAATGACTCTTTTAAATTATTTCTCAAAATCGAAAAGGAATAAAGAGTCTCCAAGGTCAGTGTAATGTTGGCATAGGACTTCTGTCACCAGAAAAATGTTATCCAATAGAATTTTAATGTTTTGTCAAACTTGCAGTGTTCAAGCCACCGATATACCACATGACATAAAATAGATGAAACATGAATAAAACAAACGTGCAGTCTTTTGAAAATAGGCTTGAGATTTGGAACTGTTAGCAATAACTACCAATTAGACTCTGCCAAAATAAGGAGGCTTTGGTCATGCACTGTTCCAAAAGCAGGTCTGCTGTATGCACACTCAGGGTGGAGACAGTCTATTAACTGAAGTGTTCTGTTTCAAAGTGTGCTTCAGTTAATTTCACAATCAAACAAATGTCTCCAGAAGATTTTTTAAAAATGTTTATATTATTGGAATTGATATATCAGGAAAGTTAGAGCAGGAACAGAATTGATAAGTTTCTACATATTGGCTTCAAACTTTGACATTTATCTTGCTTTTCCTCTATTATCTGACATTTCCAAACATAGCTTCTGAACATTTGATGGATTTTTGGCTCATGCCCAATTTCCTGTCACACCTCTGTTTACATCAATACACCCCTAATCCTTTCAATCACTCCTTTCAACAGATCTGTTAAGATGAGGCACACACATTTGAATGTTGCTACATGGCCCTAACTTGGCAATATTTCTACCTTTTATTCATGCAACACTGTCCTTCACTCTCACATCTCAACTGTTTGGCAATAACTGACAACTACCAGCTATACAAGTCAAGTTCTTCACTTGGCATCCCATGTCACTAGACTCCCCAAGAACACTTCAAGACAATTGGATTGCTGTCTTGCTTTCACAACAATTCATACAGCGGTTCCACAGATCTTAATGTATTATTTTTAAAAGCACCCAGACATAGCAAGAACAGAGAAAGTGACCAAAGGTGGACTATTTTCCTTCTCCAGAGGTAACAGTGGCTGAAGGACCTGAATTGAAGGGAATTTATATTTGCCAGGAATTGGTGTTAGAGAGACTGTTAGGTCTGAAGGTTGATAAGTCCCCGGGGCCTGATGGTCTACATCCCAGGGTACTAAAGGAGGTGGCTCTAGAAATCGTGGATGCGTTGGTGATTACTTTCCAGAGTTTGATAGATTCAGGATCAGTTCCTGCGGATTGGAGGGTGGCTAATGTTGTACCACTTTTTAAGAAAGGAGCAAGAGAGAAAGCAGGAAATTATAGACCAGTTAGTCTGACCTCAGTGGTGGGAAAAATGCTGGAGTCAGTTATAAAGGATGAAATTATGACACATCTGGATAGCAGTAACAGAATAGGTCAGAGTCAGCATGGATTTATGAAGGGGAAATCATGCTTGACTAATCTTCTGGAATTTTTTGAGGATGTAACTCTGAAGATGGACGAGGGAGATCCAGTGGATGTAGTGTACCCAGACTTTCAGAAAGCCTTTGATAAAGTCCCACATAGGAGGTTAGTGAGCAAAATTAGGACACATGGTATTGGGGGCAAAGTACTGACTTGGATTGAAAATTGGTTGGCTGACGGGAAACTCAGAGTAGTGATAAACGGCTCCCTTTCGGAATGGCAGGTGGTGACCAGTGGGGTACCGCAGGGATCAGTGCTGGGACCGCAGCTTTTTACAATATATATTAATGATACAGAAGATGGTATTAATAGTAACATTAGCAAATTTGCTGATGATACAAAGCTGGGTGGTAGGGTGAAATGTGAGGAGGATGTTAGGAGATTACAGGGTGACCTGGACAGGTTAGGTGAGTAGACAGATGCATGGCAGATGCAGTTTAATGTGGATAAATGTATGGGTTTTCCACTTTGATGGCAAGAACAGGAAGGCAGATTACTACCTAAATGGAATCAATTTAGGTAAAGGGGCAGTACAAAGAGATCTGGGTGTTCTTGTACACCAGTCAATGAAGGCAAGCATGCAGGTACAGCAGGTAGTGAAGAAAGCATGCTGGCCTTCATAACAAGAGGAATTGCGTATAGAAGCAAAGAGGTTCTTCTGCAGCTGTACAGAGCCCTGGTGAGACCACACCTGGAGTATTGTGTGCAGTTCTGGTCTCCAAATTTGAGGAAAGACATTCTGGCTATTGAGGGAGTGCAGCGTAGGTTCACGAGGTCAATTCCTGGAACGGCAGGACTAACTTATGTTGAAAGATTGGAGCGACTGGCTTTGTATGCCCTGAGTTTAGAAGACTGAAAGGGGATCTGATTGAGACGTATAAGATTATTAAAGGATTGGACACTCTGGAGGCAGGAAACATGTTTCCGCTGATGGGTGAGTCCCGAACCAGAGGACACAGCTTAAAAATAAGGGGTAGGCCATTTAGGGCAGAGATGAGGAGAAACCTCTTCACCCAGAGTGTGGTGGGTGTGTGAAATGCTCTGCCCCAGAAGGCAGTGGAGGCCCAGTCTCTGGATTTGTTTAAGAAAGAGTTGGATAGAGCTCTCAAGGATAGTGGAATCAAGGGTTATGGAGATAAGGCAGGAACAGGATACTGATTAAGGATGATCAGCCATGATCATAATGAATGGTGGTGCAGGCTTGAAGGGCAGAATGGCCTACTCTGCACCTATTGTCTATTGTCTATTCTTTCAACGAGTAAGTGGTCTTTCAATATTCAAGTCATGAGAAACCTGGTATAAGATCATATGACTTAAATAGGCCATTCAATCATTAAGTGAACTCTGCCATTCAATGAGATAATCCTTTACTGCCCGTCTGCCTTTTCCCAAAAGCCTTGATCCCCTTTCTGCCTAAAAGTCTGTCTATCTCAGCCTTGAATATGCTTAGCCTCATCAGCCCTCTATGGTAAAGAATTATTCAAATGTCTTTTAAATGTTGTAACTCGACCTCTATCCACCACTTCCTCTGCAAGTTCATTCTGCCCACAAACCACTGTGTGAAAAAAAAGTTGCCCCTTGTCTTTTTGAAATCTTTCTTGTCTCAACTTACAAATATACCCCCTAGTTTTGAACTTGTCCACCTTAGAGAAAAGATTTTGCTGTTCACTTTATCTATGCTTCTCATGATTTATCCATATCAGCTACTGCAACTCAAACACAACTCATTATTGTGTGCCACTTAAAAATGCACTGTGTCGCTTTCGCACAGACTTGTGACTGGTTTGTCATGTGGCAAGCATATTGGACAACAGTGCTCTGCTGGGTAGGAAAGGCTAATCATTGAGTTGTTTCCTTGCATTTGGAGTGCTCCTTTGAACAGAGAATTGTACAGCTAAAACAAAATAATAATTTGGACCTGATTCCAGGAGAGGAGCAGAATGACAGAGACCTAACACCTGGATTGAAATATAATTGGAGGTTGCTTTGTGTGTTGGATTCAGGTGACATGTTCATTGAATTTAGGAACATTTCTATGAAGATCCTGGGATATGTAGACTGGGTGGATTAGCCATGGTAAATAGGGGGTTACAGGATGTGATCAGGGGATGGGTCTGGGAGAGTGGTCTTTGGAGGTTTGGTACGGACTCGATGGGCCAAATGGCCTACTTTCACTTTGTAGGTGTTTAGTGGTTCTATATTAAAGACCTCCGTATAATTGGGCTTTGTGATTGCGAGTTACGTTTAGAACTGACATTTTATATTCCTACCCCTGAACCTGGTTGATGTTTGTACTTCTGAAGGTCAGCCGTTTCCATTAATAATCTCCTTTTACATGAAAGCCCCTCTTGCTGTTTTTATACCTGTCATTCAAATTCCCGACTGTTGTATCATGTTTGAGGTTTTGAGTTTATTTTGCTTAGGCCATGCAAGTTAAAGTTATCAAATAAAATATAATAGCTATCTTACATTTATGGATTTTGACATTAGGAAAAGAATGCAATGAAACTGTCAAAATATTGAGCCTTGAACACCAACTGGGAAAGTGCCACACACAGCAGTAGGATAATGAAGACAAATAAATGGTGTCTTGCGGGTGCTGACAGAAGAAAGCGAGATTCACAATGTCTTTAGACGTAATTCACTTCTTCATTATGCATTTAAGTTGGGCTTTATACTTCCAGCACATACATAAGAATTAGTCATTCTTTGGGTTGCTCAATGAAGAGTGCTTTTTAATACAATGTGTGTTGGCTTTCTGAGCTTGCAGTGGTGTGATGATTATATCTCAGTTGAGGAATGCAATTTGGAATATTGGTAGCAATGTGTCTCGACCTGTCAGCATGTCACCGAGTGTTTATGATTGGAGTGCTTGATTGCTATTAAGGTTGACATAGGATTCTTTATCAAGATACGAAATGGAACTAAAATATTTGATTGAAAAGCTGAGCTTCTCCCTCATTTATGTTCACATTAGGAAGCTCAGACTCCAACAATAATGCAACATTGAAAGTGGAGTCGCAGGTAGACGGTAGTGAAGAAGACATTTGGTACACTCGACTTTATTGGTCAGCGCATTGACGATAAGAGTTGGGAGGTCATGTTGAGACTTTACAGGACATTGATTGGACCATTTTTAGAATACTGCTTTAAATTCTGGTCTCCTTGCTATGAGAAAGTTGCTGTTAAACTTGAAAGGGTTCAGACAAGATTTATAATGATGTTGCCAGGGTTGGAGGGTTTGAGCTATAGGGAGAGACTGAACAGGCTTAGGCTATTTTCTCTGGAGTGTCAGAGGCTGAGGGGTGACCTTGCAGAGGTTTCTAAAATCAGGATAGGTTGAATAGCTAAGTTCTTTTTTCCCAGGGTGGGGGAGTCCAAATCTCGAGGGCATAGGTTTAAGGTGAGAGGGGAAAGATTTAGAAGAGACATAAGGAGCAAAGTTTTCAAGCAGAGGGTGGTGCATGTATTGAATGAGCTGCTAGAGGAAGTGGTGGAGGATGGTACAATTACAACTTTTAAAAGGCATTTGGATGGGTCTATGAATAAGGGTTTAGAGGAATATGGGCCAAATGTGGCAAATGTATTGAGATTAATCCAGGATATCTGGTTGGCATGGACGAGATGGACCGAAGGGTCTGTTTCTATGCTGCATGGCTCTATAATTGTGAAGCAATAGATACGCACAATCCATCTTTTATATCCTTCAAAATAACTACACAGCCATTAGATAATTGTTATTTAGCAAAACATAACATGACCAATTAATCTGTTGAAAGGGTTAAAAAAAAGGTGGTTTATGTTACATTTGAGTGCAGCTGGGTATCACCGCTTCTGAGAGTATATCCAAGAAAATTGCTTCTTAAAACACTTGATAAGCTGCTTAGAACAACCAACATCTCCGTGCAACGTGTTTGAAAAGTATAGGCTAGAACTCATCTATTAGGTAACTGAAGTTGTCTTTACCATGGATGTTAATTAAATGGATTAGAGAGAGTTGCAACAAATAGTCGAGAGTTTTTGTTAGGAAGCTGATGTTTTACTTCCACCCTCTTCACTTAATGAAGGCATTTAAACATATTACAACAATTCTCTGAACAGAAGTGCAATAAGTATGACTGATGTCTGATTATTAGAACCTGCCAAACCACAACGTTCCAAATTGTTTGGCATCTATTGTCAATAACAACACACCAGATTTTCTTCAGGATCTTTAGTCCTGATCAAAATACAGATGGCAGGAAAGGGTTTATCATACGGTCGTGCTATTTGGAGTTGTTTATTTACTCTGTAACTATTCCTATTTTTCAAACATTATTGATTAATCAAACCCTTGTTTTTTTTTGGTTTAAGAATTCCTGGAGATCGGAAATCCACATTCCAAAAGTCTGCAAATGTCCAATTTTCACTATTACTTACCTTGTTAACAAAAATAATTATCTAGAAACAGTGTGAGATTACTCCTGCACTGAATCTCAACATTCAAAGAGCATTTACTACCAAATCAGACCCATTCCAATTTTTGTGATCCTGAGATTGTGAAACTTGAGTTGCTTCACCCTATGAATATACGCCTTTTTATTCTTTGCAATCTTAACAGATGCCTTCTGAAATTTCTTACAGCTAAGATCTATGGGCAGATCCCTACTTACCATGTAAGTGACACCCTCAAAACATTTAAATTCACCAGGCATGATCTACTCTTCATGTATCTGTACTGAATAGCTTTGGTCAACAGCTATTTTTCCAGCTGCTCTTTCATGTTAGATTCTAATAACTTTCATGTAATTCATGTATTTTATCCTCTGTCCCCTCCTTGTTTTAAATAATGGAGTGAGATTTGAAATATTTCAATCTGAAGGCAAATTTTTGAATTTAAAGGGTTTTGGAAAATTGTGCCAAACTTCCAAATTTATTTCCTGAGGAATATCCGATCTGAAAGATTTGTTTATTTTGTTTTCAATTATTTTCTTAATTGACTTTTTATTTACTTTGAGACTTGCAGTTAATCCAATTAAGACTGCCTCCCCTGCCACCATCCCTGGTTTGGCATTTTTAACTTTGTGTTGCTCCAGGTAAAACAGCACTTCCAATTTTACATATTGTGTTCGCTGATCACCGTGTGGTTTCATTTACCTTCGGGGAGAGCACACACCAATCAAGCGACCAGTTTGTGGAGTGAGGGGCAATGTTCTACAAGTATGATTCCAACCTTCCGACCTCCTGTGATTTTTACCTTTCTGTCTTCATCCTGTTATGTGGTGAGAATGAGGGTCACTGGATACCACTTCATTTTTTTGATTAGTCACTTCATATGTCTTCATGTCCTGATATAGCCTTCAGGATTCAATTTTGAGTTCATCAATATCAGATCATAATCTCTGCTCTATTTTCTAATTTACAGTCTTTCAAATTTCTGCTGTTGCTATTTAGGCTGCTTTTTTTTTGTTTGATTGCCATCAATTTTAGTCTGATTGCCCCTTTTGTTCTTTCACCTCTTTTGCTTCCTCCCTCTGATGAGGATTTTCTTTTGTTCTTTCTCATGGGAGGCCCTTCTCTGCTTCTCCACTTGCTTAAAGCTCGATTTTTGTTTTCCCCAATTCTTAAACAAAGCCATTGATCTGAAGCAGTAACAATATTTCTGCACAGGTACTGAGTGCATCCAGCATTTTTCTAGTTTTATTTCAGATTTTCACCATCTTCAGTGTTTTCTTTGATGATCATGTTTCTTTGCTGTCATCCTTAACCATTAGACAAGTCTGCCATTGCCTTCTTCCTCATTATCCTCTTGCATCTGACTATCTTTAATAGATCCACAGTTCCTTTTGCCACTCACTCTCCCTTTTCATATTTAAGAATACTTTGATTGTTGCATTTAATTGTTTTTCACTTTATTGTCCATCCAGAAATTATTTTCAGCCACATTCCTTGTTTGTACAAAAGTTACAGTTAAATGAGTAGTTATAATAAAACTACCCTCTTCCAAAAGTCTGAAAACACTTCGAAAAAGATGTGAAAACTTGAAATTTAAATTAAAAAGCAGTCTAACACCCATGTGGCTGCAATGCAGTATACAGCAGTTTTAGCCCTTGCAAGTGTTTTTTTCAAATTCCCCTTTGGCAGATCTTAACTCTTTTATCAGTGGATTTTATAGCTCTCCCACCCTGTAGGATTTGCACTGCTTGCAGATTATCATTACTCAACTGTGGTTAATGTAAAGTAAACTCCAAGCCCTATCAACTGTAAAAACAAAGGATCGTTGACATCAACCAAGTACTGAAAATAGCTTTTGATAGATAAGCTGATGTAAAGTAGAGGATTGTTGCAAGGTATCAGGGCTTTACTTGCCTATCTGCCAAGCTCCAGTTGCCAGGTTACGTTATAAGAATATGATAAAATAGGATTTGTCTGGCATTCTCACTGTTCTGGATAATGAAAAACATGCAGGTTGAAAACATTTGGAAATCATTTTAAAGAAAAATGGTTAACCTAATGGCTTCATGCCTAATATTTGTTTTAAAACGTAATGACAGTTGGAATTTGGGTTACAAAATTGAAAAGTATGGAATACTAGACTGTTCAAAACCCCTAATCCTGCAGATTTGAGTTAATGCAATTCATGATAGTGAAACTGTGCGAAAGGTCTGGAATTTGTGTGATGTTAGTCCTTCATTTTTCATGATATGGGGAATCACTTTTAAAACCTTGGGGGTTACTGTGTCAACATAAAAATGTATCTTGCCGAAAAGAATAATGTCAATTGATACAGAGGCTGTATCAACCTCCTGACTATCAAGAGCAATGTTAAGTCTCCTGTTCTAAAAGGATTTGGCATACAAGACTTCTCCCATGCTAGTTTTTATGGTGAAAATTCTACAACTGTTACAAATCAGAAGGAAAAGCAGAAAATGCATGAAATACCCAGCAAATGAGTGAGCACCTATATATTGCCTGACATTCAGATGTATAATCCTTCATTGACTCTGAGACAGAAAAGCATTTTCAGTTGTGTTGATAAAATTGGAAAAGTGAATAGGTAGTGAGGGAGAATCAACAGATATTATTATCCACAAAATGGACATCAAGTTTAAAACAAATAATTTAATGTAATCCATTCATTCAAAATATGCAATTGGTATAAGAGTTAAGTTTTCAACAATTTAGCAGAACTGGAAGCTATGTTCAAATGATAACTTAGAACTGGAATAAATTAGACTAAAGCAAACATTTCAAAATCAACCACTGGATGATGGGTAGCCATTTGAGGTCAACAGGGTTAAGGCTGATGATTGCAGAATGTGAGTTGTTTGGGGCAGAATGTGAGTGGTCGAGTTGGAGTTTGCAAGGGGTTAAGATAAGATGCCTGGCATTGGGTTTTGGGAAATTAAGACTGGTATTAAAAAAAGGTGACAGTGAGGATTCTGTAATAGTGAGATGAGGACTCAAGCCACTGATAATTTGGAGCTGGAAATCAGAGGTCTCGATTTTTGAAATACCTGAGAGATTTGAAACTCAATTCAGAATTAAACAGAACTCTGAAGTAGCTGATCGTGAGGCTCTGTAAGGAGAGATTGTCTTGAAGGCTGCAGGTAAGATCCTGAGAAGGGGCACAATTAGAGCCAACGAGCCTAATTGTAATACTTGACCAGGTCATTTTTGGTGCTCTGAAACAAATAAAAAAATCAAGTTGGGAGAATTTGCACAAGTAGTGGTACAAAAGTTTGTTGATGCTTCATTTAAAGAAATGCAGATTGAATGTGGATTGTAATTGGATAGCAAGTAGGAATCCATCAGACTCTTTGAAAGATAGATTGTAGGAGGCTTGAAGGAGAGTTAAATAGTTGAGAAAGAGAAGTATTCCATGGGTCTCTTGGAGGTAAAACAAGTCTGAGAGCAGGGGGAAGATGAGAAAATTTAAGAGTCTTGTGGCATGTTATGGAGCTTGGTAGTTCAAACAAGAGATCTAGTTAGCTGAGCAGATAACCTCAACCTTGGACACAAATTCACAAACTCACAGCTGCCAGTGGAAATGAAAAGGGAAAGGCAGCAAGAAAGATCAAAGGGAACCATTTGCTGTGAAAGAGAATTTGAATTTGGTTTTTGGAAACAGTTTTCAAAACATTTTATGATGGATTTCTATTGTAATAACATTGCTACTATTTCACTTTCATGTTTTCCCTTAATTATAGAGTACAGAATTAAAGAAACATTTACACTCTCATATATATATGTGTCCTCAGGCAATATTTAAAATATGCAAAAACGATTGACTAATCGCAGACGCCTTTCATTTAGGCTTTGGCAGTGCAGTTGTGTTGCGTGTTAAGGTTTTGTTTGATGTGCATACGTAATAGAGACTACAATGACACTGACTTGAATATAACATTCCCTGATTATGTCCCATTTCATACTCTGAATCTTACAGATCTAAATCTCTCTCTTTTGCTTTTAAATGTCTTCCATCACATCTCTGACACCATGACTAAAATAATATTCCTCCTCTTGGATCATGATTTTGTTCTATTGGAGCATTTTTTGTTCTCCTTCTTACAGCACCACACCCTACCCTCTATAGCCTTAATTCACTTGTTGATTTGTCAGATGTGGATAAGAGAATTGTCTGGGAATGCTAATGCATTGGTTCTTCAGTGATTGGTTGCAATCATTATTCAGAAGTGCAGACAGGGAGCAGTAAGTTCTCCTCTCACTGTGCCAATCATTCTAACAACATCATATATGCTTCTCTATCAAATTGTAATGGTTTGTCTTGTTTTCTCTCTCTCTCTCTAGATGGTACTCACATCATTACTGCACTGTGTACATTGAGAGTGACCATCATCACAGAAGACATGCTAACAAACAGCATTACTGTGCGTTTGGAGAACATGTCCCAGGATAAGTTTCTGTCTCCACTGCTGTCGCTTTTTGTGGAAGGAGTCGCTGCTGTGTTGTCCACAACCAAAGATGACATTTTTATTTTTAATATTCAAAATGACACTGATGTTAGTGCAAACATTCTGAATGTGAGTTTCTCTGCATTGCTGCCAGGTGGAGTAAGAAATCAATACTACCCTTCAGAGGATCTGCAGGAACAAATTTACCTCAACAGGACGTTGCTGACCACCATCTCTACTCAGAGAGTCCTTCCCTTTGATGACAATATCTGCCTGAGAGAGCCCTGTGAAAATTACATGAAATGTGTCTCTGTGCTGAAGTTTGACAGTTCAGCTCCTTTTATTTCATCCGACACTGTCTTATTCCGACCTATTCATCCCATCAATGGACTGCGTTGCAGGTGTCCTCCTGGATTTACTGGAGATTATTGTGAAACAGAGATTGACCTTTGTTATTCAAATCCATGTGGTAGCCATGGTCTCTGCCGAAGCAGGGAGGGAGGCTATAACTGTGAATGTCGTGAAGACTATACAGGTAAGTGTCTCTCTCTATTTGAAATGTATTTATTTAAGATGAAGACCTGATTCTGCTTTAGAATAGATTGCTATATGAATTTTTCAATCTGTACACCAAAACAAAGTAATATAAAAGGTCAAAATTATGAAATAAAACCAGAAATTTCTGGAAAAAGTTGGTAGATCAAGCAGCATCTGTGGGAAAGAAGCAAAGTTCAGGTCAATGAACTTTAATCAGAATGGGAAAATGTTACCACTGTAAATTGTTTTAAACAAATACAGAAGCCATATACCCAAGATAGGCAACGTTCAGGCTCCTGAGCATGGGGCTCGTCCATTCCATCTGCTTTTCCTTTTTCCTCCTTTTTTACTTACTTTTTTTTTACTTTTTGCTCCTAATTACCCTCTGGTGAAGAGCTCAGTCACAGTGGCATTGGTAGTGATGGGATTGATTTAAAGAAGGTGGGAGAAGATAGGAAGACAGCTTTGATGGGGTCCGAAATGAGACTTTTGATGGGAGCTTCAGAGGCAGCTTTAGCAGTGTCAGCATTGTGAGCCCGAGTCCTAGTGGCGGCTTCATCAGTGGCTACGTTGTGAGTCCCTATCAGGACTCTGGCGATGCTGTGGTGATTGCTGAGTGAGACTCTGCAGCAAGGTGTGGCTGCAGCAATAGAACAGAAATCCTGTTGGCGTGGCAACGAGGCAGTGATAGTGGCAGTTTTATGGGCCTGGAGCGAGATTCCTGTCAGCAATGGCAGTGGGTAAAGAACAAAGTTGAACAATTGTTCAACTTCAGATTGATACCAAAAAAGCTGTCAATGTTGAAAGCTAGGTATTTTGATCAGAAACCTTTTGAATAGTTCAAATTTTGAACGGTAGAGTTTTTTTAAAAATCAAGTCTTAATGAACATTTGTGGATGGATAGTTGGTCTTCACTTTCAGGTCTGACTTGTGTCTCAGTGGATCTAAAACCATGTAGTTGGAAATACACTTTTCCATTATCCTAACTGGGCCATTGGCTGATATCAGATATGGATGGATAGGAAAACCCTGCATTTATGTGGTGTGGCCTTTCACAAATGCTTCACAGTCAGCGAACTGCATTTTTAAAAAATGTAATAATTTGTTTGTAGAATCTTAGGAAACCAGTTTGCATAAAATACAGACCAGAAATAAATGACCAGAAAAGATTTTTTTATTGATAGCAATTGAGATAAGTTTCCAGAGGGCAATTCGATAAGGTGCCACATAGGAATTTATTGTAGAAGATAGCAGCTTGGTGGTACCTGTATTGAGGGTAATGTATTCGGGTGGATTAAGGATTCATTAACAAACTGAAGAAGAATAGGGATTAATGGGTCTTTTTCAGGCTGGAAAGACTTCAGTAGTGGAGTGCCACAAGGATTATTCCTTGTGCCTGAATTATTTATTATTTGCATTCATGTTTTGGAGGAGAGGGCAAAGTGAAATGTACCCAATTTTGCCCCGATGCAGAAATAGGGCAGGTTGTGATTAAGATGTAAGGAATATGCAAGAGGGTATAGATATATACAGAGGGTATGGGTCAAGTGAGTGGGCAAAGACTTGGCAGATGGAGTTTAATTTAGCAAAATATGCTGTGCACCTTGCTGGGAAGGATCATTAGGCCGACTATTATTTAAATGAAGAGAGACTGTTTTCAAAAAGAGTGCAGCAGGATCTGGGTGTTCTTGTGCATGATCACTAAAAAATAATTACTTGCTGAACCTGCATTTAAAGGTGGCAGGTGGAATTTTGACCTTTATTGCTAGAAGGCTAAAGTTTAAAAATAGAAAGTTTTATTGTCTTGAAGACATCATTTTGTTGTAAAGCTAGATGGAAATGCAATGGGTACATGCCTCTTTGACAATGTTAACCTAATGTTATTCATTGTTTTAGCATACAGTTACACTAGATGACAGATTTGTCTGACATGAAAGCCTTTTTCTGACCAGTATTTGGAGCTCCGTCATCTTCAATTGCAGTGTTTGGATCTAATTTATCAGCTGGCCTTGCTTGTCTGCGACAAGGTCATCTCACTGAGCTTACATCACCGATAAGTAGATATTGATCAGAATACTGCCAACAAAAAGGACAATCAAACCTTTAATCCAGAAGCGGTGGTAAGGAAAATTCATGATTTCTTTAATTTTGAATTTTCCATTGTTTCTGACAGTATTTAGAAAGGAATTCTGTAAAGGGATTGCATCAATTGTGAAGATGAAGATCTGGACCCCTCCCCAGTGGGGTTGGGAGTGGTCGGGGGAGTGCGGTTGGGGGGGGGGGGGGAGGTGTTAGATCTTCAAGGAATCTACTGTTCTTGGAAAATAAATACAGATCCTCTGACTCAGCAAACCTTAACTTGGAAGCTGTGCTGCAGGAAGGAAGTTGACATGCATCGCTCTATGGCTGACTGGGAGACTGGAGAGCTGCAGACAAAATGAAATCTGCACAAAATGCAGGAACTCTTGGATGGACTATGCCAGTGGGCTAAAAAGGTTGAATTGCTGGGAAACGTTGAGCAGCTGAATGATTTCCGAAAAGGTTGACTTGTTGAACCAAGAACTCTGGAAAGCTACAGCATCAGGATTTTCACAACTTGAGGGAGCAAGCTGGTAGAAACATGGCTAATGATAATTGTGCCCATGAAACTCTGGTGAAAGCTGCTGTTGGATAGTCTGCTTGCCTGCCCTGTTGAATAAAGAGCAACATATTCTGGAATTGTGCATCAATATGATGGCACATGTCAGTGGAGAGTGAGGCAGGTGCTTGTTTTGAGCAAGGCCTATCGATGTTCTGTTAACTACAGTGACATTTATCCTTCCATTTAAAAGATTTGCTGGACAACTTGTGTTCCATTTATGTTGCTTCTTACTTGCATTAAAGTACAAAAAGTGAAATCTTGGTAATGTCTTTGTGATGGGGAGGTAATTTGATAAATTTGATTATGTTGTTTTACAGTTTTCTCTGGAATCATAGCACAAGCACTTTGTATCAATGTAGATGGGACTGAATTGTATTGGGAGCAGTAAAGTATTGAAATAATACAATAGTAGAATGACCAAATAAATAAAAGGAAACTGTAAATAAAAGTTAATTAGGCTAAAGTGCTTGAACCTGATCACTTAAGTTGAAGGATTTGAAGGTGGAAAAGTGCAGTTTTGGTATTTTGGGATTTTATTGAGAAGATGAAGATAAATGGCCAATGCAGTGTCTGTATTTAGAGGGATGGTGAACTAATCTGATTCATTATAGACCAAAGTAGTGTAGGTTGAGAATATGTTTGAAACTTTCTTTCACGACTAAATCAGTAATATCTTGATTAACATTACAGGTTTAAGAAATAAGATTGTTCTTACAAACCCGAGAGTTGTTTGAGTTGATGTGCTTGATAAATATGGTCTAGCTTTTGACAAGTTGCAAGACATTAATTGATAAGATTAATTGAGATTAATGAGAAGATAATAAATGAAATCAAAGAGTGGTTAGAAGGGACAAATTCAAGTAGCAGTTAAGGTCAGCTTCTCTATGTTTGGGAAAAGGGTCCTGGTCTGGGACTGCTTCTGTTTGCTGTGTATGTAAGTGGTTTGGATCAAGAGCAAAAGAGAGTTGAGTCTATATTTGTAGAAAACACAGAAGTAGAAGGCATTTTAAGTAATTCTGTGGACCACAGGAACCAGTAAAGTGACAAGAGTTCAAAAAATCCCAACTACACTTTGAGCAGGGAATAGTGACGTGATGTAAAAGAGCAGAGAGATTTGAGAGCTGAGGTTGACAAGCTATTAAAAGCAGCATTTCAAGTGGATAAAGCCATTATGAAAACAAACAACAAATGGAATACTGTTTCTGGCAAGAGGCGCAGAACATAAAAGTCAAAATGTACTTTGTGAACGGTTTTGTAAGCTACAGCAAGAGTACCGCATGCAGTTTTGGGCACACACCTTTGGAGGATGTTGATCTGAGGCTTGAGAAATCTACAGAGGAAGATTACTAGCACAGTATTACATTGCATGAGAAAATACAAGCATGAAAATAGCCCTGAAGCATTTGGGTCCATTTAATTAGAGCAGAGGGCATTCTGAGGTGATTTACAGCGATATTTAAAATGATGACAAAATGTTACAGCATGAATAGAAAACTCGTTTTAGGGGTTAATAAGACATGGATGTAAGATGAAATATGAGAGATTTGGGACAGAGAGCAGAGAATATTTATCAGTACGCTGCAGTTACATTAGCAAGAGTTAGTGATTGAAGCAGATTCCATGTCAACATTTAGGAATAGGGAAGGTAAGAAGTTGAAGAAAAGGAAAAAAAACCTGACAGGTGTACAAGTGTGGAGAAAAATAATTGTTAACTTCAAATGGTTAAATCAAACAGGCAATTTTCATATTGTAATGCCCATGTCATTCTCTGCAACTACTGCTGGGAAGAAGCAGTTAGAGGTTTTCAAAGTAAATGAATGTTTTGTTAAAAGGCTAAACCCAGGTGAAATATGATGATACGAAGATATGAAAATATGAAAAAGGCTGGAAAAGTCACCTTAAGATAAAAAAACATAAAGCAATTGCAAAGTAGAAGGCAGTGAAGTCAAGTAACTCACAAAAAGTAGAAACTGGCAAGAAAATAGGAGAATGGCCATAGTCAGAATTTGCTGGTCAGTTTTCAAATAAAAAGTTACACTGAAGCCAGAAGTATTGTACTTGAAGTTTATTTTGAGCTTGTTTGGAATATTGAAGAAGGCCAGAGGCATTGAGGTGAGACCGGAGATGGATGGAGGTGTTGAAATGGTGAGAAACAGGGATAATATTAATGCACAGAATGGAATATTCAGCAAGCAATTACTTGTCTACATTTCCCAATAGTGAGTAAACCTTTGGGTGGGGGCTGTGTGGGGAGAGGGGGGGATTTGGAGTTAAGCAATTCTGAGCATTCTTGTGAAACCACTCGAATTTTGTTTTGTAGAATTTGTTTCCCCTTGTTATGGGGCCAACTGCATTTGCAGCTCCTCTTGCATCCTGAATTTCATTTGCATTTTGATAAGCTGTCTGTAGCTACCCCAAGTGCAGTAATAAATAAAACCCAAGTGATTGTGCAATTCATTTGAAGCTGCCCATCATTCCCTCCTTGATGCTGTTAACTGAACAGCAAAATACATTTGTAACAAAAACACAACTTCACAAACAGCCTTGCATTTGTTTAAAAAAAAATCTATTGAGAAGTGGACAGGAAGTGCCAAGTGACTGTCAACTATTTGATAAATTCCCTCCATGTGATGATAGGTGAGGGTATAATTCAGTGTAACATAATCTCCAATCTTTCCCTCTTACTGCCTCCATATCCAGCAAACTCTCTGCTTCCTGTGCACAGCAATTACACTGCTTTTCTTCCTTCTTGCTGACTTTTCCATAAGCTAATTATTTATAATATCTTCGGGTGATGATAGTTGACTTGTCTTCATATGTCTAGGTTTGCCAACATGAAAGGATTTACATATTTGACAATCATCTACGAAATTGGATTATACAACAATTAGCTAATTACATTTGGAACTGGCCTGGTTTCCTTTTCTAGAGAGTCAATCTGAAAGGAGACAACCTAATGGTTACGTTTATATAAGCCAAGAAGAAGGTAACTGTGTGAAATTTATACAAATGGTGCTGATAAAGTCAATAATTGAATCTTTAAGATGCCTCCACATAAAGATGTGTTGTCTGAGACTATGACTTTGAACTGGTGAGAGAAGTTGGAGAAAGTGACCCAAAATGATCATGTGTGTTTTGACCTTCAGAAATGACCGATTTACATAATGATTTTTTTATAGTAGTAGTATTAACATTTAAAAGGAGATTATTTGCTAAAGAAGGTATACAGATAGGCAATGATGACAGGATCCCAGTTATATGTTACTGCAATTTCAGTTTTTTTCAGATAGATGTTATGTGATAATAGATCATATCAAAGCACATCATCAGGATACTCACACAGAATATTCTCTTGGAGGATATTAGTCGGTTTCTGCCTCCCACTCCTGACAAAAATATTTTGTCTATTTTGTTAGGCCAGTGTTCTTTTAAATTGTTTTAATCCGATGACAAACGTCTTATTGAGGAGTTTCATCTTTGGTCAAGACACAAGAATTCATTTATGGAAAACATTTTGTCAAATACAATCTTGTCGAAGGACAAATGCATTTGTCAAGGTGCACAGCTTTGCTGGTGGTGCTTACTTTCAATTTTGTAGACCATGGATGGGCTTAAGTTGGATGGGCTAGTGAATTGGTTACTTTCCCATAAAAGGAAGACGATTGGTGAAATTATCAGTCTTGTTTGTGGGAGCTTGCTGGCTGCAATTTGGCTGCTACATTTGCTGAATTACAAAAAGGTCAACATTTTACAAATACTTCAGTTGACTGTCAAAGACTTTCCTGTGAATATTCAGTGTTTGCGAAAGACATACATCAATGGAAATTGTTCTTCACTGAAGAAAAATACTATCTGTGGTCTTGTTCCTATGGGAAGGATGTTGTAGAACTTGAAAGGATTCAGAAAAGATTTACAAGGATGTTGCCAGGGTTGGAGGATTTGAGCTGTAGGGAGAGACCATATAGATTGGGGCTGTTTTCCCTGGAGCGTCAAAGGCTGATGGGTGACCTCATAGCAGTTTATAAAATCATGATGGGCATGGATAGGATAAATAGACAAAGTCTCTTCCCTGGGATGGGGGAGTCTAGGACTACAAGCATAGGTTTAGGGTGAGAGGGGAAAGATACAAAAGGGATATAAGGGGCAACTTTTTCACACAGGGGGTGGTGCACGTGTGGAATGAGCTGCCAGAGGAAGTGGTGGAGGCTTGTACAATTGCAACATTTAATAGGCATCTGGATTGGTATATGAATAGGGAGGGTTTAGAGAGCTATGGGCCAAGTGCTGGCAAATGGGACTAGATTAGGTTGGGATATCTGGTCGGCATGGACTAGTTGGACCAAAGGGTCTGTTTCTGTGCCGTACATCTCTAACATTCCGTGACTCTGTGGCCTGCTTGAGTTATAAAGGAAGATCATTATAAGCAATTTGATTTGTTTCAGTTTAATTCAGCCATATCCCCAGACTTGCGATTATAACTCAAACAATTCCTAGATTTTCCTGACTCAGAATTCCATTTGATGTTTTCATCACTCTCTTAAAAATAAGTTGTTGACATTAGTTATGAATTGTTCTTTCTGTATCTATCTGCCTTTGTGCAGTTCAAAAATCTTTGTTTGGTTTGTATCACTCTTGCAGACATTTTTCCCAAACTATTTCATACTTGATATACCTTTCTCAGATCATCTCTCTGATACTGAGCTTCAAAGCTGCAATATCTGTGTTAACAATAACAACTGAAGGAGTAAAATTTGAAGGGATATAGAGAAAGTTATTGTGGTTCTGTTTGCCGCGCTGGGAATTTGTGTTGCAGAGTTTCGTCCCCTGTCTAGGTGACATCCTCAGTGCTTGGGAGCCTCCTGTGAAGCGCTTCTGTGATGTTTCCTCTGGCATTTATAGTGGTTTGAATCTGCCGCTTCCGGTTGTCAGTTCCAGCTGTCCGTTGCAGTGGCCGGTATATTGGGTCCAGGTCAATGTGCTTATTGATTGATCTGTGGATGAGTGCCATGCTCTAGGAATTCTCTGGCTGTTCTATGTTTGGTTTGTCCTATAATAGTAGTGTTGTCCCAGTCGAATTTATGTTGCTTGTCATGAATTTGACTGGGACAACACTACTATTATAGGACAAGCCAAACAGAACCACCAGAGAATTCCTAGAGGCATGGCAGTCATCCACAGATTCAATCAATAAGCACATCGACCTGGACCCAATATACCGGCCACTGCAACGGACAGCTGGAACTGACAACCGGAAGCGGCAGATTCAAACCACTACAAATGCCAGAGAAAACATCACAGAAGCGCTTCACAGGAGGCTCCCATGCACTGAGTATGTCACCTAGACAGGGGACGAAACGTCTGCAACACAAATTCCCAGCTCGGCGAACAGAACCACAACAATGAGCACTCGAGCTACAAATCTTCTCACAAACTTTGAATAGAGAAAGTTGGTTAGTTGGGGTATGGGGTGGTGGAAAGGTGGAATGCGGAAATAGTAGAATTAACTAGATCCATCTTTAAAAGAGCTGGTGCAGACTTTATAGGCTGCATCAAAAATCACTGTTATCTTTGACAATCCAATTAGCTGTACAAATCTGTAAAATGTGTAAGCATTCTCTAGGCAGAAGCATTTTCTCATTGGAATTAACATCTGTGACCTTTATTGTTCTTGCTGATAGTTCAGTTATTATTCTAGTAAAGGTTTTCCCCTGCATTTGTTCCATTAGTATCTCGGGCTGTGCATGTGTGGAAAGTACAAAGGCATATTTTCATTCCACTTACTACTTTTAGCAATAAGAAAGGGCGTGAGTATCAAGTTGTTTATCTTCTGTTTGTATTCACCTCCAATTTTGCCACAGAAGCAGTGTGCTTCAGTGACCCAGTTCAGCTCATGTCATTAACAGGAAAATGTACTGGAGGAGCTATTTCATTGACTGTTAAATTAATCTGGAGTTCCTGCTGAGCTGATGCCTGGCTGGAAGACTGCCCACAGAAACTGATGCTGCAAGCTGTGCAGCTGCCCTTTGAGATTGAAGCATCTGCAATGGACCAATCTGCAACTTCCATTCACACCAGCAAGGTCGCTGCAGGAGCACCATGATGTGGGAAATGGATGCTTCTTGACCACCAGACCAAACACTGCTTTGAATGTATGCAAATAAAGCCCATAGCGACAAATACTTTGCACTCCCCATGCTTGAGGAACACTAATTCCTGTCACCAAACAGGAGCTTGACCCCTATCCTGTTCACTGACACGTGTGGTTTCTCCAGCCATTGAACTCATTGTTGTGCACTGCAGGAAACTGGGGCGGGGAGTCGTGATATCTGTCAGATCTGAGCCATCTTCAGTGCAGGCAGCTACCTGGGATACCCATGTCAGTGACATCACAGGCAATGCAATTGCACTTGCAGGGAGTGTGCCCTCTGCAATTGTGGCATCAGAAAACACAGACTTTCTGTAAATACCTGTATTAATTTCTTGGCAATATGCCTGCTTGGCACCCCTCTTATCCATTTGAGTAAGTCAAACCATAAAAGTAGTTCTGAAAGCCATTCACATTTTTCAAATGGCACTGGGCAATATATCATTCATTTTCTGTAAAAATAAACAAATAGCCAATTTGTTTGAGGAGGTAATGAGCAAGTTAGACCAAGGAGAGCCAAAGGATGTTATCTATCTGGACTTCCAAAAGACCTTTGATAAGGTGCCGCACAGGAGGCTGCTGAGTAAAATAAAGGCCCATGGTATTAAAGACATGGTACTCATGTGGATAGAAGCTTGGCTGTCTGGCAGAAGGCAGAGAGCGGGGATAAAAGTGTCCTCCTCAGGATGGAAAGCAGTGACTATCGGTGGCTAAGAAGTGGCAGATGAAATATAACATAAGAATGTGTGAGGTCATGCACTTTGATAGGAAGAACAGAGGTATGGACTATTTTCTAAATGGGGAGAAAATTCATAAATCTGAAGTGCAAAGGAACTTGGGAGTTCTAGCCCAGGTTTCTTTTATGGTAAACTTGCACATTGAGTCAGTAGTTAGGAAGGCAAATACAATGTCATTCATCTTGACAGTATAAAAGCAGGGATGTACTTCTGAGGCTTTATGAAGCTCTGATCAGACCACATTTGGAGTATTGTGAGTAATTTTGGGCTCCATTCCTTAAGAAGGATATATTGGCCCTGGATCTGGTCCAGAGGAGGTTCTTGAGAATAATCCCAGGAATGAAAGGCTTAATGGATGAGGAAGATTTGAGGACTCTGGAACTATGCTCGATGAGGTGGATCTGATTCAAACTTGCAGAATACTGAACAGCCTGGGAAGAGAGGACATTGGGAAGATGTTTCCGTTGGCAGGAGATTAAAGTACCCGAGCACACAACCTTTGAGTAAAGGGAACATCCTTTGGAATGGAGATAAGGGGAAATGTCTTTCGCCAGAGTGTGGTGAATCTGTGGAATTCATTGCAAGTGAAGGATGTGGAGGCCGGGTCATTAAGTATAATTAAAACAGAGATAAATAAGTTCTTGATTGCCAAGGGGATCAACGGTTTCTGAAGAAAGCAGGAAAATAGGGTTGGAAAACCTATCAGCCATAATTG
Organism: Chiloscyllium plagiosum; assembly: GCF_037043375.1. Classification (NCBI taxonomy): domain Eukaryota; kingdom Metazoa; phylum Chordata; class Chondrichthyes; order Orectolobiformes; family Hemiscylliidae; genus Chiloscyllium; species Chiloscyllium plagiosum. Next base: position 39,020,988 of record NW_028270161.1, read on the forward strand.
AATTGCGGAGCAGACTTGATGGGCCAAATGACCTAATTTCTGCTCTTATGACTCTTGGTCTTGTTGCACATCTGCCTGTATAAGAATCCACTTGGGATCAGACTTTACAGTCTGATTTATAGGACCATCTCATGGGAAAATGATGACAATGACCTCTCTCACTTCTCCTAATGGGACACTGGACCAAAATGGCAATGCAGTGGTGTCTTTGTACTGTAAGAGGCAGAGATGTCCTCACCATGTCCAACCAGCAGAAATAGCTTTTCTTAAAAAAACTCAACTCAGAGGTCATATTTAAGGAAGTGTATGCAGCTTCTCTCAAAAAGGGATTTATGCAGCAATGGATTTATGCATTTCGTGTTTAAAAACTTGGAATTGTACCTTGCCAATTATGTTTGAATAATATACTTAAATTTGAGTTGCTCTGTTATTCAGTGTAATACTTTATTCCAATTCTGTATTAGTTCCACTATTTTCTTTTTGCAACACAGAAGCTAATTTGCCTCCATTCTCTTACTATTAATATATTTCACAACAGTCTTGGGAGAATTCATGAACTTGAGACTCCATTGAAATGCATTCAGTTGAATATCCATAATTATTACACTTTCTGCATGAGTACAAAATCCCTTGTGCCTTTGTAAAATGAATCTTTTTTGTGCACAATTTCTTCAATACCTGCACCTTCAAAGCACATTTGTCGAAAGAAAGTTTTTAAAAAATTTAACTTGTGTCCACCTAAAAATAATGATATTTGTTGATGATCCTAGCGTCAACAAAATTCTAAAAACCTGATAAGAATTATGAAGAAGTGACTCTTAGGTTGCTTGTGAGCATCAACTTTGTCAGTATTAAATCAAATGTTGTTCAGAGACAAGCAAGTGAATGTCCAGTGTGTATACTAATAACAAGCCATGGTACAGAAACTGAGTGGCTTTCAGAGGACAAATCTTCAACAAACTGCAAAATGGGTCACCTCTGAGTGTGTGAGGTCAGAAAACTTCAGTCTTTGTGTTTGACTTAGTGATATTAAAGAGACATTTTGCATTGGAATCAGGTTATCAGGAGGCATGTATTTGTCATTTGACATGTGGTCTCTTTTAATGTCTGCTTGTTTCAGTAGCATTGGTTATCTGTTTTTGAAAAGCAATCTCACAAAAAATGCCTTATTTTGTTTGGTTTTTATATTGGCTTTTATTTACAAAAAGAGGTGACTCATGATGTTAGTTTCTGACAGTGCTAATTGTACAGTTTGGAAATTGTATTTATGGTCACACCAAAGCTGCGCTTATTGTCATCTTGAGGAACGATAAATACAGTGCAAAAATAATTGTTATTTTTGTAACTGAAATGATTTTACTGCTGCTTAGGAATGACTTGAAGCATTTTACAAGATATCACAATATCTGTTTCTTTGCAATGTAGCATAGAGTTGAAGTATTCATAAAGCAGAATGGTACAAAGGGCACATTTTAAACACATTTTATCAGCATTGAGACTGTTGATTTCATTACTTGTGTAACTGTCCCACGATTGTTAGGGCTACAGCTTCATAATTACAAAACTGGATTTGCTGAGTTTCTCTGGCTTTGTCAAATATCAGCTAAAGTCAGGTTTCTAATTTTTTTTTCATTGTTCTGCAGTAGTTCATTTTTTAAAGACACTTAGGCACTGAAATGGAAACCTTTGGCACTGAGTGAAGCCATTGGACCAGGGTTAATTTAAGCAACTGAAAAGACCTCTCCTTCATCTCTGGATAATAGCCTAATCTCCCCTTTAGAGAGCGATGATGCTTGCCCAGTCCATGTGTGCCAAACGATTTCAAAACATGAAAGACAGTGGTGAAGTGTCAGTGCACTTTAAAAAGAAGGCCCCGATTGATAGTGTCTGAGACATTGATACTAATTGGACTGTGACAGCTGCTATCAGACCTAATTAAATGCAGACAACCACAGCTTAGCCTGGTTTTCTCCCTGAAGCAATTGGTCAAGTTTATAACAAAGCATCCTTATAAACAATTCACAAAAACAAAATTCAGAACACAATGAACAGCAATAATATCAGCATCATAAACTTCTCATTGCCCCCAAAAGCTGATGAAGTGTTCAAAATGAACTCTTGCTACTTGTTGGTAAGGCCCAAAGTATGCAAATAATCTCTGCCCTGAATCTTGGTTGGTTGATAAACTTATTGCAAAGTGTTCTATCCAGTGGTAAAATTGATTAATCAAACAATTTATGCTGCACCCCGGTTTTAACAGTGGATGTCATGTTAGTTGAAACCACGCAGAGTATGGAGATGTCTTTATCAGAAATTAAGATCATTGAACACAGAAGGAAACTGTTTGGTTCATGGTGCCAGAAACAGCTTGTTATAGATGAATTAATCTATGTAATCCCTTGCTTTCCCCATCACTAAGTAATTTGTTTTCTCTTCAGGTATTTGTCTAATTCTCTTCTGAAAGTTACTTTTAAAGCTGCTTCTATCACCAATTCTGGCAACGGATACCATACACAAGGAATCCTGGACAGAAGTAGCTTTAGAAGATACGCAGGTTAAACCAGCACTTCAGTGACTCGCATCTTTTTCTTTTCCCGTAATTTCATGCTGGGCAGCTTTTTTTTTAACTTTCTGGTATTTTAACTAAGTCCAAAACAGACCCTCAAAACTTGCGATTTTGGCTATTTCTAGTAACTGGTGGCATCACGTTTTATTTTTAAAAAGTCTGGAACCTATTGCTTCATACTTGTCAATGCTGAATATTGAGTAAATGGCACTCCACCATTTTTAACTGAGCCAAAATTAAAAATATCCCAGTGAGCTAATGCAACAGCAGCTACAAGAGAATGAACAGGCGTGTGACAGTACAGCAATCCGTATTGAGCAGTTAATTCATTTATTAATGAATCATTGTGTTTGACACACTGGAGAAACTTAGAGATAGGTCTCAAGATATGTTGCTACAATCTTGTCCTCAAGTAGAAGTGCTGATACTTCAAGAACTGCAGTATATCATGAAAATGAGACAAGATAAAACCAAAAGCAGGTAAACTGCTCTTTTCAAAGATTGTTAAGAGTAATGATGATTTGTACACTATAGAGTAACTGCATATTCTCTCCTGTGTTTTAGGTGAACACTGTGAAGTGAGCAGTAGGTCAGGCCGCTGTGCACCTGGAGTCTGCAAGAATGGAGGGACCTGCATTAATCTACTTGTTGGCGGCTTCAGATGTGAATGCCCATCTGGCGAGTATGAGAGGCCATACTGTGAAATGACGACACGTAGCTTTCCTCCACAATCCTTTGTGACTTTCAAGGGTCTACGGCAGCGTTTCCATTTCACTGTCTCCCTCATGTGAGTATAAATTATTGAAGGCAATCTCATGCTATTAAATCTCCCAAGAAATGGGAGCCCAATTCAGTGCTCATTTTGATCCGCAGTGAAGCACAGGAGTCAAGATTGTAAAGCTCCATCAATAGCTTGTGCCGTTATTTTCCAAAATGTGTGAAGTTAATAAAGAAGACTTTCACTCTTGTGATGCAGAACTCTAGGACATAAGTACAGAATTGCACATTAGCACAGAACTCTCACATCAATTAGGAAACTGGAAGTTTTGGAAACTGAAACATAGTGGCAAGAATGGATTTTGGAAGTACATGCGTTTTTCTAGCAAAGGGGGGTGACTTTGTTGACTCCACTTCGTCATGTTGAGGTAGGAGCAGGTCATTTTGCTTTTGGGTCATGTTCTGTCATTCAAAGTGGTAATGGCTGATCTGGAATTTAATTGCATGTAGCCTCCTTTGCCCCTATTACTTGAAACCTTTGCTAATAAAAAATTACTAGTTGCACATTATGTTTAACAGTTAATCTAGCTTCAATTCTTGTTTGCAGAAGAGTTCTAAACTCCTCTAATGCTTTCGTGTAGAAATATTTCTGAACTTTATCTCTGAATGACCTGGGTCTCTTTTCTGGACGATGCCATCAGTCGGAGACTCTCAACCAGCAGAATAATTTTTTCTGGAAAGATCCTATCTATTCTGTGAAATGCCTTAAACTTCAGTCAAACCACCACTTGACCTTATACATTCCAGGGAATGCAAAACAGATATCTATAGAGTCTCCACATAATTTAAACCTATATTCTGATAAAAATAGATTGCCAAGGCCATTCCTAAGGGGTTGTGCTCATAGTATTCCAGGTATTTGTATAATTATAACATCATGTTAAAATCTATTGCCCATTAATTTAAGTCATCAATATCTCTAATTTAATGCTTTCATCTACATTGCTTGCTATTCAAGCTATTGTGTAATTGGTAATTCTGGATATGTGACTTTCTGTTTGCTCCTCTAAGTCATTAATAAGTGCAGTGAAGCTTGAGACCCCAACACAGTTCCCTGCACGTCACCACGAACCTCATTATACCAATTAGAGTACTTGTTCATTGTTCTTACTATTTATCTCTCTCCACTTAGCCCATTTCCTCACCAGGTCAATAATTTGTTATCAATTCCATCAGTTTCAACTTCGGTCAGTGTCTGTTATGAGGATTTTTATCACGTGTCTTGTGCATGTCCTCTCAAAACGTCCAGAGAAATTCCCCTGTCCACAACTTTAATCACCCCTTTTTTTAAAAAAAGCGTCATTCCAGTTCATCGGGCATGACCCACCTTTTTCAAAGAAAGCCAGCTTGGCGCTCTCTGTAAAGAGGATGGCGTGGTCAACCATGATAAATGCTGCAGACAGGCTGAGGAGGAAAAGTTTACCGTTATCCCAGATTATAACTTGTCACTTTGGTACGGGCTGTATTGGTACTGTGGCAGACAGAAAAAAAAATCAAAATTGGAGTGAATCAAACATGGAATGGTGGATACGATTTTGGGAGAAGATAACACATTTATGAACTTTGGAGAGGAACTGAAGGTTGGAGATAGGATTGTCATTCACTTGGAAGGAAGATTTGAGGTGTTTTGTTTTTGAGAGGAGGAGTGATGATAACATATTTAAAGGAGAAAGGGGCAACACCTGAATAGAGAGAACTGTAAACTTCACAATATCCACAGGCAGGGGTCCAGCAGGGAAAGCTGGATGATCAGCAACTTCGTTGGAATAGGCTGAAGGAAACAAGAAGTGGGTTTTATGGACAAGAGGTATAAAGAATACTTATTTGGGCCACACATCACAATTTGTCCTGCTGTTCTCATTTTACTACATGTTTCTTATCTTCACTCCTGATCTAATTACTTTACACGTTTTGGCTTTCCCTTTTAGTTGTGGTGTCTAATACAGTTTCTGAAGTATTATTCCATTCTCCTTCCTTTTCAATGTTTTTGAACATGTTATTATCTTATTGCTTCAATTTGTACATAGCTCATTACATTGAAATCCTTAGAGACTCTGGTCTTTAGTTTCCAATCCTTTGTTCCCAGCGTTTTCCAAAAAGAATCTCTTCCTTACTCTTCCCTATCTCATTGATCTGAATATAGATCATCATGAAATGATTCTTCCAAATCTCCAATATCCTATTCAGAGTGTCCTTCATTTTGCCACCTTTTAGGCAGCCTGTTTCATGGGATTCTCAATCCTGATTATAATGAATAGTATCCCTCCTCCAAACTATTGAATTATTTATAACCACCAAGTTACATTTTCCCTTCTTCTCCTTCCGTGCCTTGGACAGCCTCCTGCTGTTAGTATCAACAATCATCATTCCTGCTGCCATAAGACAGTAAGATATAAGAACAGAATTAGGCCATTTGGCCCAGTTTGGTCTGCCGTTCGTTGATGGCTGTAATGTTTAGCAACCCCATTCTCCGATATCCTTTACTAACCATCCATCTATCTTTGTCTTAAATACACTGAATGCATTGGCCTCCACAGCCTTCTGTGGCAATAAGTTCCACAGACTAACCACTGTCTGGCTGAAAAAATGCTCCTCATCTCAATTGTAAAGGAGTGTCCCTTCACTCTGAGGCTGTGCCCCCAGGTCCTAGTCTCTCCTCCGAGTGGAAACATATTTTCCACATCCACTTTATCCAGCCCTTTTTGTATCCTATAAACTTCAATCAGACAGTCAGTCAATCCTCTATCCATGCCAGTATCTTGCCCCAACACCATGGGCACTTCTCTTATTTAGCAGCCTCCTGTGCAGCATCTTGTCAAGGTGCTGACCTATTTACCATGCACTTCCAAGTACTCCACAATCTTATCCTTAATAATGGACTCTCAAATCTTAACAGCGACTGAAATCAAGCTAACTAGCCTATAATTTCCAGTCTTCTGTCTCCCTCCTTTCTTTAATAAGGAGTGGTGCTTTGCCATTTTCTACTCCTCTGATTCACTCCCAGACTCCAGTGATTCCTAAAAGATCACCACCAACGCCTCCACAATCCCCTCTGCTATCTCCTTCAGAATCTCTGGGTGTAGTTCATCCGGTCTGGGTGGGTTATTGACCTTCAAACCCTTCAGCTTCTCCTTAGTGATAGTCACTGCACTTGCCTCTGCTTCCAACTCTGTTCACGTTCTGATATGCTACCGGTGTCCTCCAGCAGTTTTTATCCTTGCTTTCACGTTTAACAGTATGCTATACGTGTTGAATAGGATCGGTTTTGACCGAACACTGCACTGTCTTTAACCTGAGCTGCCATCACTTTGTATGCTATTCGTTGCACCAGCCATTTTCTGAACTTGCGGCTCGGGGCAGCACGGTGGCTCAATGGTTAGCACTGCTGCCTCACAGCGCCAGGGACCCAGGTTCAATTCCAGCCACGGGTGACTGTCTGTGTGGAGTTGGCAAATTCTCATCGTGTCTGTGTGGGTTTCACAGTCTAATGATGTGCTGGACAGGTAGAATGGCTGTTCTAAATTGCCCATAGTGTTAGGTGCATTAGTTAGAGGGAAATGGGTCTGGATGGCTTACTTTTCAAAGGGTCAGTGTGGACTTGTTGGGCCGAAGGGCCTGTTTCTACACTGTAGGGAATCTCATCTAATCTCACCTCCTGATGCGATAGAGGTCTGGAACAAGCTATTCAGATAGGTTTTTCTCCCCCCTCCTTTTCAGAGTTAGCTATAATTCACACTCCAGCTTGGAGGTTTCTGAGATGGAGACATCGACTAATGGATTTGCTTGCGACAGTCTCACAGTCAATGAACTCCCACACGCTGGATTTCAGGCACACAACCAGTTCATCATATCTTGTCTAGATATCACAAGTATACATTATTCATTTGTTGTAAGTTTTTCATTTTTTTTGTACAGTTAAACATTAAACACTAAAGCACTTCACAACAATTTGAATAGTTAATGCCTCACACTCACACGAACCAGAATAAGTACTGGAGCCAAAAGTAGGTGTACCTATCCCTTCTGCACAAACTTACTAACGTGTACACACCCTATTTCACAGTACATTCCAGTTATGACCTCTTGGGCATCAGGTAGAGGCTGTTTACTTTTAATGACCTTTTTCAGTTACAGCTAAATTATAATTGCTCAGTCAGCTTCCCATCTTCCCTATAATTGGTCTTTCTTCAGGCCATCACTCTCAGTTGACAGATAGTTAACCTCCACTGACAGGTACCTTCTGCGAGCTAACTTGTAGTTCCATTTGAAGATCAAAATTAAATTCAAGTTTTAAATTGAATTTCAGTTTGCAACTACTTAGAATTTTGTGGGAGTGAGTATTATATAGAATATGTCCAATATTGCCATGTATCCAAGTTTGCTGTTGATACAAAGTTAGGTGGAAACGTAAGTTGTGGGAAGGAGACAAAAAGGCTGCAAAGGGAGGAGTGAGCAAGAACATGGAAGATGGAATATAATGTGGGCAACTGTGGAGTTATCTACTTTGGAAGGAGAAGTGGAATATTTTTGAATGGTGGGGAGACAGAATTTTGGTATTCAGAGGGAACTGGGTGTTCTTGTAACATGAACAGGTAGTTATAGCAAGCAATTGGAAAAACAAATGGTATGTTTGCCTTTGTTACAAAGGAATTGAAATGTAAAAACAGTCAAAATGTTTTACTATATGGTTGTAATGCCTTGGAGAAATGACACTTTTACGATTGTGAACAGTTTAAGTTTACCGAAGAAAGGAATCCACCTACAGAGGAAGTGTGACAAAGGTTCATCAGATTGCTTCTTGGGATGAGGAGATGTGGAGTCGATATTCCCTAGAATTTAAAAGAAAGAAAAGCAATCTAATTAAAACATGTAAAATTCAGAAGGGACTGGGTGCTGAGAGGATATTTCCCTGGCTGGGAATAAAGAATCAGATGTCACAAACTCAGAATGTGGGGTCAGCCATTTAGGGCTGGGATGTAAAGAAATGCGTTCAGTTAAAGGGTCATGAATTTCTGGGATTCTCTACCTTGAAGATTGTACAAAGTTAAAAATCACACAACACCAGGTTATAGTCCAACAGGTTTAATTGGAAGCACTAGCTTTCAGAGTGTTGTTCCTTCATCAGTTGGTTGTTGCTCCGAAAGCTGGTGCTTCCAATTAAACCTGTTGGACTATAACCTGGTGTGTGATTTTTAACATTATACACCCCAGTCCAACACCGGCATCTTTAAATCTCGAGGATTGTATTGCTTAGTTATTAAATACTTTCAGGATGAAGAAGAATGACTTATTAGATTGAAAGAAATTAAAGGATTTGAGAATAATGCAGGCAAATGGGAGTTGTGGTAAAAACTCACCAGTGATCCAGTAAAATTGTAGAGCAAGTGAAAAGGGCAAAGTAGCCAACTCCCGTTTAAGCTGTTCTCTCTGTAACCTCCTCCAGTTCTTCAGCCCTCTGAATGCACACCTCCAATTCCAACCGCCTTTATATTTTTGTTTGTTATTGCTCCAGTTGCCTAACTTGGGGAATCCCCTCTAAATCCCTTTCTTCCTTTGGCATGCTCCTTGACACCTAATTGACCAAACCTTTACTCTGTTGTCCATTTACATGACTCAGTGTAAAAAATTGATAATTGTGCCTTTGAAGTGCTATGAGACATTCTTTATGTTAGAATGTTAAAGAAATGAAATTTCTATTGCTTAGTACATTATTTACCACTAGCCAAGGGTAAAATAGAGAACTGCCTGAGAATTCACCCCAGGGTGATTCTTGAGGAATTATGCAACAAACACAGTCATTTGGAAAACACCATCGCCTGCAGCAAAGTGAAGGAAAGCCATTTCAGATTCTCCACTGACATTGTAAACATTTCGTCCCCTGTCTAGGTGACATCCTCAGTGCTTGGGAGCCTCCTGTGAAGCGCTTCTGTGGTGTTTCCTCCGGCATTTATAGTGGCCTGTCCCTGCCGCTTCCGGTTGTCAGTTTCAGCTGTCCGCTGTAGTGGCCGGTATATTGGGTCCAGATCGATGTGTTTGTTGATGGAGTTGGTGGACGAGTGCCATGCTTCTAGGAATTCCCTGGCTGTTCTTTGTTTGGCTTGCCCTATAATGGTAGTGTTGTCCCAGTCGAATTCATGTTGCTTGTCGTCTGCGTGTGTGACTACTAAGGATAGCTGGTCGTGGCGTTTCGTGGCTAGTTGATGTTCTGGAATGCGGATCGTTAGCTGTCTTCCTGTTTGTCCTATATAGTGTTTTGTGCAGTCCTTGCATGGGATTTTGTATACTACATTAGTTTTGCTCATGCTGGGTATCGGGTCCTTCGTTCTGGTGAGTTGTTGTCTGAGGGTGGCTGTTGGTTTGTGTGCTGTTATAAGTCCTAGTGGTCGCAGTAGTCTGGCTGTCAGTTCTGAAATGCTCCTGATGTATGGTAGTGTGGCTAGTCCTTTGGGTTGCGGCATGTCCTCGTTCCGTTGTCTTTCTCTTAGGCATCTGTTGATGAAATTGCGCGGGTATCCGTTTTTGGCGAATACCTTGTACAGATGTTCCACTATAAATGCCGGAGGAAACACCACAGAAGCGCTTCACAGGAGGCTCCCAAGCACTGAGGATGTCACCAAGACAGGGGGCGAAATGTTTGCAACAAAAATTTCCAGCTCGGCGAACAGAACCACAACAAAGAGCACCCAGCTACAAATCTTCACCCAAAGTTTGAACTAACATTGTAGTATTGCAGCCTGCCTTAACTGCACAAGTTTAACTTCCTCTTACCATACTGGGGGCAGTTATGTTCAGAATGACTCTCCTGCACACATTCTGGCCATGCTCTGTCATCCAAATAGCCATCTGAGAGATGACTGGCGTGATCTGAAAAAGGACAGTGGTCTGTATTTGCTGTACCTGAGGGTGGTGCTCCATGAATGAGCAGACAAGTATGTTCTCCTAAGCAGGCCAGAACCCAGTTGTAACGTTGCCTACAAGAGATAGATGTGGAACTTCTGCCATCAACGGCAATACTTTTCTTCTTTGGGAGAAGAAAAATATTTAGTAGAATGGGGAATGTTCTTGGAGAGCCACAAAACCAAACATATCCTATTAGTGTAGAAAACTACCCGCTGAGCTGCACCAACTCCAACAACACAATCATCAATATTCATGATCTTTCCCCACTGTCCCACAACTCTACATAAACATGGAACCCAGGACAAAATATGCCACTTTAAAGTCATGACATTATTTGCTCCAAGTAGTGTATTTTTCTACAATTAATGCATAGGTTCAGTAGACATTGAATTCACAAGGTATGGGAATGTTTACTTTCATGAAGTGTTTACGTATTCAGTGATTTTATAAAACATCCACAATGGATAAAGAATAGAGCTGGGAAAAGCACAGCAGGTCAAGCAGCATCAGAGGAGAAGGGGATTCAATGCTTCAGATTGGAAACTTTCATCAGGACTATAGGTTCCGACCTGAAACGTCGACTCCCCTTCTCCTCTGATGCTGCTTGACCCGCTGTACATTTTCCAGCTCCGGCATCTGCAGTTCTCACTGTCTCCAAGTTATAAACTATCCATGCAATTATGCCCTTAGCTGTACAATGATTTCTTGATGAATGCAGCAGTGGTACTCGTGTGTACTTCAGTGTTATAAAAGTGTGCATCATTGAGTTTCCAATAAAAATTGCTTTAAAAAATTAGCTGGTCAAATGCAGCAAGCAATGTGCCTGTGACATTTCGATTATCTGTAGTTGTGAGTAATGTATCCAGCTAGTAGTGACAGCATAGAAAATAAGCCCTGGAATGTAAATTGCTAAGTTGTGCTCTTACAATGTGAAGCACACTGAAAACCTCTCCGATTGTGACTTGGATTGTTAATCATATGTTCCTGTGCTTTCATTCTATTAATCACTTGTATTTGGAAATCAGAGATTGTAACCTGTAGTTAGCGTATTCTTCCTGTGCTGAGACATTTGTGCGAGTATCTGATTTGTTCCTTTTTATGGTAAATTTATATTTCAATCAATCTGCTCTCTGAATTCATTGGTAGGATTGATTTTAATTTATGCACTGTGGCACCTTTCCAGGGAGTTATAAAGTAGACTGGATATTGGAGAATGCCTCTCATTTTTTTTCACAAAGAAGTCTTTGGCTCTACTTTGCGTGAGTGCTACTTTGTGCATGTTAATGAAGTGGGGCAGCTTTTTATATAATGGACAGCATGCTAAATTCCGAATACCCATTTGTTTCAGCTTGTCTGAGCTCTGGTACACTTAACAAAGTCTATTGATATCACCATGGAGATAATGCTTGGTACCCCAGGGACTCAAAGATAGCACAAAAACTTACCACCAGCTTGTGTTTTTAGGAATGATGAGAAATCCAAATAATACTGTGATTTGATTTAGTGGGACAAAAATCATAAACGGAATATTATGACATAATCATTTGGCAAGTTACCAAGTTTACAACTGAGTATCTGGTCACACTCTTATTGTCTTCTGTTTTTATCCTAGCAATGATAGTTTTTTTTTAAAAAGTGTACTCATCGTGTTGAAAATGGGGACACCAGGTAGACACCTCTGGAGGTGTGGCTGCCATCCTTAAACTCCAAAGTGAAAAATGTGAAGAAAATTGTGCAAATCTCGAGTTCTCCATGTTTGCATACAAAATTGTTGTACTTAGCAGCACTTATGCTGAGAAAGCAAAACAAAATCTTCCTGTGAAGAGATTTTTTTTTTTACAAGTGGATAAAAAAATTCAAATATACCCTCAGGATTAAAATCCCCTTTTAGCACCCTTCCACAGTCAGCTAAAGCATTAATGAAATTACAGGTTTTCCTAGTTGTACCTAGTTCAGTGCTTTGCAATAAGTTATCTGAAGTGTTAAGCAAACAATTCTAAGACAATATATGCTCTTAGGTGTCTACTATCATTCAGGAAACTTTTATAAATATGCTAGGAAAGATGCTTAGTTGTTTGCTCTTTTTGCATTTTTACAAGTTTAGTTATAGTTCAAGTTCTAGATTTTCATTTTAAGTGAGGTGTTCCTGAGAAGAATATTGCTGTACATTTACATGACTAATTGCTGCTTTGTACAAAGTGATCCAAGTATAAGGTGATTGCCCCCAATATTCCAGTCAAACCTCAAAAAAATCTTAGCCTTCATTGAGATAATTAACATATTTTGCCTCTCTGTCTTTTCACATCAATCCATTCATTCACATCCATTATTGTTCTGCTCTGCTGTTATTTTTGAACTGCACTCTCCCTCTCAGTCTAGTTTGGGCTTTTACATTTGGTTTAAAAATCCCAGACATAGGCAACAATATTAGCCTATGATCTACTGCACTAAATCATAGGAAATGATCTACTGCACTAATTTAGTCTCCGTACTTGGTCAGTAATATTGGCTGAGATTTGCAGTGATAATAATGCCAAAACTGTCAAAAATCAAGCAAGATGTGCTCTGACAATATTCTGAATGAGCTCATTAACGTGATCAGTAATAAGTATCTAAGAAATGTTGAACATAATTGTGGATAGTTGCTGTTCAAGCTGGAGACAATCTGCTACCTATGAGTTAATGTGTAAACTGTTGGATTACAGGACCACACGATGATTAGGTAAACAAGCTATGATTTGCATGTGGGATTGATGGAGCATTGGGTAGGAGTCTCTTCAACTCAAGCCAGAAGTGTTAAGGATCTCAGCTTTAAACTGGTCACTAATACATCTATTTAACCTGCATTAGCAGCAACCTTTTAAAGCTTTAAAACTACTGCACTGCTTTTAAGTTAAATAATCCTCTGGAGCCAAAGGGTTAATCTTTCTACTTGGCCTACACTCAGTATTGATGAGTGGCACAAAATTGAAGGGTTTTTTGTTAGACTGATAGTTCGATCCCTTGAAGGCACACAACCTACACAGTATGACTCTCATGGCAGTATTAATGAGAATAAGGCTTCATGAGGTAAAGCCATCTCTTGCATTCCAGAAACACTTCTGCAACTTGCACGATGGCCATATACACTGTGCCTGTTGGTGCATGCTTACTGGTGGCCTCCATCACATGACCAGACTTGGCCAGCTTGCAGTGCTTCTTCATAATTTTAATAAACCTGCCTTGCAAATGAAGCTTTCAGCTACAACAGGTTCAGTCAGCTCTACAATTACTGATCAGTGAATAGGTATCTGATTCCCGCCCTCCCTCCCTAGCCTAAAGGCACAAAAACTACTTATAATGTCTTTACTGCCATCCTGGAGATCAAATTGGCTCAACACAGGATTTCGTGCACGAGGCTTTCCCAGTCTGCGTAGCTCGGTTCCACATCAAACAGCACATTTTAAAATTGAGCCAATTAAGATGATAGAAACACAATTTTATTTTGTGGCAAACATTACAATGTGGGTTTACAGAAGTAGTGGCGCTTCATTCTGAGTTGAATTTCATCTCATGACCCATCTAGTTTGATTCTTCTGGTTAGAAGTGGCAATTACAGTCATTTGCCACCTTGTTCGTATTTATTTTACATTAATACCTCAGAAATGCAGACTAGCATTGAATTCAACACAACCTGTCCCTGTGCAAGTTACCTGGGGACAGTCAAATCATGTTCCTTTTTACAACAGTCAATGTGTCATGCTCTGAGAGTGAAATGTGCAGCAGCACTGTGAGAAACTTTGTGACAGCTCTTGTGAGAGGGTAAGTACTTTAGGCAAGAGTGTGGTTAGGGTGCCAGGAAAGTGATGGAGTGCTTAAGCTGAGGATGGATAGGGGTATGTCAGTGGCTGGGGACCAGATGCAATCTAAAATGACTAACTGGGTAGAAGAGCAAGCACATAATAGCTCATAGTGTACTCATTAAAATGCCAGTATTAAATTAATAATTTTGAAAACCTGCACCTTTTTTTAAAGCAAACCCACTGATGTTAACTTCAATTGATACTTAACTAACAGATTTCACCCAAAGTCTGGATAATTTTAAAACAACCGAAAAAATTGAGAACAGTACATGCCCAATAATGGCTGGATAGAAACATTAAAATGTTCACCCCAGAGCACTACAAATATGTTGAAGGGTGCATAATTTTCCAAATGTCTTTCTAACGTTGACCGACCGATATCGGTTCACAGGGATGCATACAAGATATGCTGTTCAGAAAAGCAAGTAATTGCCAAGCAGTAGTCAATACAGAGTTGTTACTGCCCTTCTTAAAGGAGCTGATTTGCTTAGATGTGGAACAGAAGAGGCATGAACTTCAGTTTTGAGTGGATCAGCTGAGTGGCAGGTTTTATGTCAATACCAATTTTAATGTTGGCCAAGAAGTCAGTTTCAGCAAAGGATATTGCTGACAATATTTACATTTCCAATAAAATCATGATAAAGCAAGATATTATGTCAAGGAAATAAACATCCGCATGGTTATCATGTCAAACCAGCCCCACACAGCTTTGAGTAATTATGGTGTACCACTTCAAGAACACAGTGGGCAGACTTTTGCAGTCAATGGCAAAGCAAAGATGCTCATCATTGATGTTGAAGAAAGCTGTCTACAAAGATCAAATAACCTCTTTAATATGCTTTTTACCTTTCCTTATGCTGTCACAGAGTTCTCTAGATTTCCATCAGAAATTACACCATCAAGCAGGCAAAGGAATCAACCAGCTGATGTATTCTCACAATGCAAAACCAGAAAGCTAGGAACCAGCAAACCACTTCTGAATGACTCCGTATCACCATCATGGGGGTTACCATTCACTAGAAACTAAACTTGATCAGCTGTGTAAATATTGTGGCTACAAGAGAAAATTAGAAGCTCAGAATTCTGTGGTGAGCAACTGACCACCAGTCTCCCTAACACCCATCCACCATCTACATGTTATGAGTGTGACAGAATACTCCCCACTTGCCTGGATGAGTGCAGCTCCAATAATGTTTAAGAAGCTCAACAACATCCAGGGCAAAGCAGCCCATTTGATTGGCCCCCAAATGGGCAGCACAGTGGCTCAGTGTTTAACACTGCTGCCTCACAGCGCTAGGGATCCAGGTTAGATTCCTGCCTCGAGCCACTGTCTGTGTGGAGTTTGCACATTCTCCTCGTGTCTGCTTGCATTTCCTCTGGGTGCTCCAGTTTCCTCCCACAGTCCAAAGATGTGCAGGTCAGGTGAATTGGCCATGCTAAATTGCCCATAGTATTAGGTGCATTAGTCAGGGGTAAATACAGGGTAGGAAAATGGGTCTGTTTCCATGCTGTAGGGATTCTAATTCTAATTCTAATGCCTTCATCATTCACTCTCTCCACCATCAACACACAGGAATAGAATCCACAGGATGTACTACAGCAACTCACCAAGGCTCTTCCAATGGTATCTCCAAAGCCTGCAATCACTACTATCTAGAAGGACAAGGGTAGCAGATACATGGGAACTCAATCAGCTGTACCTTCATTGTCACTGGTTCATAATCCTGGATCTGTTTCCTGAACAGACTGATTGATTGTACACCTACAAAACACAAACTGTACTGATTCAACAATGCAGCTCACCATCTCTTCTCAATGGCAGTTAGCAGCAGACAATAAATGCTGGTGCAGCCAGCAATGCCCACATCCCATTGAATAAATTAGTAAATAAGAAGTCAATACCTCTGAAATCCTTCACTGTTTGTTGTGTCTGGAAAATTCAAAAAAACTATGTTCCTGAGTTTTTCTTTCCCCTAACTATTAAGTGTTAGAATGTTGGTATTATTAGTGGATTGACCATGGCATTGCCCACGGATAATCCCATTTTTGAAATAGTGGTGTTCACAGGTTCCTGGATTCCTCTCCACCTAAGGTGGTTTAAGAATGCAATTTATCATGTCACTGGTTAGGATTAAACCATTTCTCACTTTAATGGTTTTAAAAGTTATGCAGCAGGCCTTGCACATAGTGCAGGCAATATCACCTACCAATTACCAAAATGTTGTTTGGGATGCAAGCTTCTTTCTTATTCTGTACCAAAAGCCTTTGTTTTTTGATGCTTGCATTGTAAGTTTTCCTTTATTTGCAATATTTGCCAAAAATTATTTGATTGATTTGTTATTTTTCTTTTCTCCCTGTTTAATTATGTGTAGAAATAAAAGGTGTTCTTCTACTTTATTAACAGATGTAGCTCTGTTCTTCTTGCTGAAACTGTTATCAGTAAAGGATTGGGCAGAACTTTTTTTGTGAAATCTTCAAGCATGAAGAATGTCAAATGGGAGGTGGGGGAGATTAGATTGGGGCCTGGACTTCGAAATATAAAAAGGTCTTTTTTTCTAAGTGCAAGATCTACTCTTTTAAGAAGCCAATGTAAGGTAGAGCAGCCCCATTAAGTTTGTTGAGGTGAGTGCTGAAATCTGGCAGTCTAAATTGGCACTGTATAGGCAGCGTTTCTGTTTGGGCTCCTCTCCAGTTATCAAAGGGATCAGTTTCATGGTCACATCTGCTGACCCAGTGAATTTACCAGGGTCAGTGCTGGCAGTCACAAGCAGATGCATCTATGGCCTTTGCAATTGTAAGGGCGTAACAGTGGTGTCCATCCCATTACCTCCATTAGAGTGGTAGAGAGAAACCAGTTGTAGATTATCAGAACAGTTGAAATCCATTGGTGGAGCAGATTTGATAGTTTGAAATGCCTATTTTTTTTGCTCCTAAATCTTCTCATCTTATGCCACTATAGTGGTGGCAGGTTGGTTTGACCATTCTGAAGCAAACTGCCTTCTGGAACCTTCACTCAGTGCAAGAATTGCATTTCTTCAGCCTGATGGCTGATTTATTATTTCTTCTCTGAAAGGATTGGAGATTATTAACGTACCCAATGGGCCTCACATTCATGAGCATGATTTCTCCTGGAGTCAATGAAGGCTGTAAGGGACTTGGTTTTCTAGGGGCCTGGAACAGCCGGTACATTCTCTGTTGATATAAAGGTTGGGTGAAAGACCCACCTCCGAAATTAAAGTAGAATTTGTGTAAATTTATGGAATCATTGTGTAACTAATCTGCTCCAAATTCTTAGTAATTGATGGGTTAGAAATGTATTCAAATGTACCTCGATGAACACATGGATTTACAGTTCCTTTCTAAACCTCAGATCCTGTATTCAATTATGAGAGGCTGAGACACACAGCTATTGCTTAGTGTATAATAGAGTAGGTTTCCTTATACCAACTCCTGCATACCTTGTTAATTGGCTATATGTCTTCTCATTTCCCTCTCTACTGCAGGTTTGCAACACAGGAGAGAAATGCCTTGCTTCTTTATAACGGCCGTTTTAATGAAAAACATGATTTTATTGCTCTGGAGATCATTGAAGAACAAATCCAACTGACTTTCTCAGCAGGTAATTAAAAAAAATTAATCTACTTTTGTAATCAGCCTGTCCAGACATTATATTACACACCTCTGGAGCAGGTGGGACTTGAACCCAGGTCACTCAGTCCAGGGATAGAGACCCTACCACTGAACCACAAAAGAGCTAAAGCCTACTGCATCGGTATTCCCAGACAGTCTCCCATCCAAGTACTAACCCATTCTCAGCAGGTAAAGCTGCACTGTTATCGCTTTCGTCTGCTTAAATGTAAAATAAATTGTTAGAAATTCCTGTTGGTCATAGTAGACAACTTATCAGTATGTGTTTCACTGTTTAGTTAATGCATAACTCACCACAGAGGATCAGATTGTAACTCAAACTTTATGTTTTTTAGATAACATAAAAGTAAAAGTTAGAGCTAGATCCAGCACACTTGGTAGATGATGAGCTACTGTGGAAATAGCCCCCATGAAGAGCAGCTTTAGATTGTTTTCCCAAACATTGTGATTTAGATCTTTTACACTTGATATTTTCACACAAACTTTGACGAAATACAATCTGAATGAAAATACGAGAATCCCAAAGCATTTTATTCTTATATAAGAAGCAAGTGGGTAACTAAAGAAAGGATTGACCCACTAAAGGATAATGAAGGAAGGCTGTGTGTCGAACTTGAGAGAATGGGTGTGATTCTGAGTGATTACTTTGCATCAGTATTCACTGAGGAGAGGAACATGATGGATGTTGAGATTAGAGATAGAAGTTTGATTAGTCTGGATCACGTTGACGTAAGTAGGGAAGATGTGTTGGGTATGCTAGTGGTTATTAAGGTGGACCAATCCCCAGGACCAGATGGGATCTATCCCAGGTTGCTGAGAGAGGCGAGAGAGGAAATAGCTGGGGCCCTGACAGATATCTTTGTGGCATCCTTAAATACAGGTGAAGTGCTGGAGAACTGAGGGTTGCTCATGTTGTCCCCCTGTACAAGAAGGGTAGTAGGGATATTCCGGGTAACTTCAGACCAGTGAGCCTGACCTCGGTGGTGGGAAAGTTGCTGGAGAAGGTACTGAGGGATAGGATCTATTTATATTTAGAAAAGAATGGGCTTATCAGTGAGAGGCAACATGGTTTTGAGCAGGGGAGATCGTGCCTTACCAACTTAATACAGTTCTTCGAGGAAGTTGATAGATGAAGGAAGGGTTGTTGATGTCATATACATGGACTTTAGTAAGGCGTTTGATAAGGTTCCCATGGTAGACTAATGGAGAAAGTGAAGTCACATGGTGTGCAGGGTGTTCTAACTAGGTGGATAAAGAATTGGTTGAGCAGAAGGAAATGGAGAGTAGTAGTTGAAGGGAGTTTCTCGAAATGGAGAAAGGTGACCAGTGGTGTTCCACAGGGGATAGTATTGGGGCCACTGTTGTTTGTAATATACATAAATGATCTGGAAGAGGGCACTGTTGGTATGATCAGCAAGTTTGTAGATGACACAAAGATTGGTGGAGTAGCAGAAAGCATAAGGGACTGTCAGAGAATACAGGAGGATATAGATAGACTGGAGAGTTGGGCGGAAAAGTGACAGATGGATTTCAATCCAGACAAATGTGAGGTGATGCATTTAGGCAAGACTAATTCTAGCGCAAATTATACAATGAAAGGAAGAGCCTTGGGAAAAGTTGATGGGCAGAGAGATCTGGGAGTGGAGATCCATTGTACCCTGAAGGTTGCTGCACAGGTGGATAGAGTGGTCAAGAAGACATATAGTATGCTTGCTATCATTGGACGGGGTATTGAGTATAAGAGCTGGCAAGTCATGTTAAAATTGTACAAGGCATTGGTTTGGCCGCATTTAGAATACTGTGTACAGTTCTGGGTGCCACATTACCAAAAGGATGTGGACGCTTTGGAGAAGGTGCAGAGAAGGTTTATGAGGATGTTGCCTGGTATGGAAGGTACCAGGCAAGAGAAGTTGAGTCGGTTAGTTTATTTTCACTAGAAAAAAGGAGATTGAGGGGGCCCTGATTGAGGTCTACAAAATCATGAAGGGTATAGACAGGGTGGATAGAGTCAAGCTTTTTCCCAGGGTGAAGGATTCAATAACGAGAGGTTGTGCTTTCAAGGTGAGAGGTGAAAAGTTTAAGTGCGATACATGCGGCAAGTACTTCACTCAGAGGGTGGTGGGCATTTGGAATGCATTGCCAGCAGAGATGGTAGAGGCAGGCACGGTAGATTCATTTAAGATGCATCTGGATAAATGCATGAGTAGATGGGGAGTGGAGGGATTCAGTAGAGGGAATTGACCGACAGGTTTAGACAATACATTTGGATCGGTTCAGGTTTGAAGGACCGAAGGGCCTGTTCCTGGGCTGTAAATCTTCTTTGTTTTTTAATCAGGGATCTGTTCTTGAATAGTTACACATTTGGCTGGAAGGGAAAGTAAGCTTTAACGAAATGTAATCAATAGTCATCTTTGCAACATGTACAAAAGGTGCCTTAAGTTTTGCTACTCATTGGCTAAAGCTTACATAGTTAAGAATTGCATGCAGGCTTAAGTGAAGGGCCTCGTGTTGATCATTTCGAGAGCCCGATAACAGATATGCCGTGTGTAATCATAGGTCCGTTTGTGCTTTGATTTGTACCAACGTTTACAATTTAAATAATCTTTACCATTTGTTTTTACTTAATTGCACCACTTGCAAGCCTTTTGCAGCTACTGAGTGGGAATATCCAAACTTAATGCTGCATTAGTCATCTTTCTTAAAAATACAATGCTGCATAATTTCCTTAATTTGAACTTCTACAGCATTTGTCAATGTCCAACCTGGCAAATCTGCCTGTTTCTTAGATGCTTCAAGCAGGTTGAGTGTTTAACTAGCTGTTGAGTTGCAAGGCCTGAGTTTTGCCCATTTGCAGCCAAGTTTCATTTTCAGAGGGACAAAATGTGAAATGTACTTTCTCTGTTCACAGAGCAATATTCCGAGGGACATAGAATGTCTGCAGCTTAGAAAATCCCACTTCTCCAATGAAAGGATTGTGTTTGTGTGACTATGAAATATGGAAGCAGAAAATAGTAGGGAAGGAAAGACACATGAGGACCACTTTGAGGAAAAATAATAAAAATTCCATAGAGTGACCATTTATGGAGTAATAATTCAATGATTTGTGAGAAACTGGCCAGATTGGGAGGGGATTCAAAAGCACAATGATAAACAATTTTAATGACCTTTTGAAAGAAGTAAGAAATAAAGGCCAGTATTTTGGGAATGTTTTAGAGAGAGGGGATAATAGAAAATAGCTTAACCCTCTAATATAATGAAGTAGAAGTGTAAAATAAAACTTTGGTTGCATTATTCTGCACTGAAATGAGTAAATACTGAAGTTCAGTTTCACATCAACTGTCAAATCTTGTGTAGGCATACCGTAGAGGTGCTAAAACATTGCTCACCCGATAAAGAATGCAGATTATGCAATCTAAAAATAAAAGATTTTCTAACAATTATCTGTGTTAGTAATGTAATCACCAGCTTTTCACCATTTCATTGATGCAATTTGACTTATTTTCATTTAACTTCACCTTCTTTCAATAATTAACAAATAACCCAACAAGGTGTGATGTATAAATCCACTAAACTTCCACAAAAAAAGTAGATTTTCATGTCTTAACCAAATGGGGTTCAATGCTTATTTTGCTCTTCATTGGCCTCTTGAAGTTCGATGAGATAATCTAAAATGGTGCTGTATAATTGTGCTTAAACTTGCTATCGAAGAAGGACCATTTTCAAAGCCTGTACACTTACAGATTATGCTGCTTTACATGACTTACTGATTCCTTAAAATATTACTGCCAGCCTCATGCTGCTGTTTTTATTAACGTGAATAACTTTAGATGAGCACAGTACAATGTGATGGTTCTCACTAGGTGTGGCTGGGCCTTAAATGTTAGGGACTTTGTTTTATTTTTAAAACAATTTATTCCATCTGTTGAAGATAGCCATTACAACAGAATCATCAGCCTCATCACTATTTGGAAGGGATACTTGTCATTAAACCCCTTTTTCCTACCAATCTACTTGACTGTAAATAAAATACATTTTAAATAAGATAATCCCAGTAACATTGTGCTGATAAGCTCAAGTGGAGGTAAAATGATATTCAAATTTTATTCAGAGGATTTGAATATCAAATCTTCTAATATTTTTGTGGTATCTGTCAAAGGAATGAAGAAAATTACAAAAGGAAACAAATTCCAATATAATTACTTTTGCAGACCACTGCAAAATTGGAATTCATATTGGACTTGCAGTAGCATTTTTTTCAAACAAGTTTTTTGCTAATATGTTTGTGATTCCCCGGTTCCCCGATGCAGAGTTCTAATTATATTTTATTGTGTTAGATATTCTAAAGCAGCACAGGCTACACTGACAGAATTTTAACATTCCAGCATTACTACACATTTCTATCACCTCAAACATCAAAGAAAATGTTGCAGTGGTGCATCATGTACTGTTTTATGATCTACACAAACAGAGCACCGGACTGATCATTATAGGTGTTCTTTTTTAGTTCACTTATAAGTGTTCAACCTGTTGATGGACGTGAACCAGGCACTGTTACAGAAAACGAAAGCCAGACAGTGAGATTTTCTTTGTTACATACTTCAGATTACTCTTGCAGCTTCTTTCAAGATTTGACATTTAAGTGTAATTGTGATGGACTGTGTTGCTATGTGTAACTGAAAGTCAGATCTATTGTAGAGGACATTCCAAAGACAAAATCAGACGCAGCACGGCATTGCAGGTTTTAATTGAGTTGGCACTCAAATGTTTTTAAGTTGGCACTGCTAATTTAGTTGCAGTGGCATTTAACAAGTGAACATTGACAAGAATTGAGAAATTTTCTTCCACCAGTAATGTAGCACAGCTCTGCATGCATACGTGTGTGTGTGTCTGTGTGTGTATGCATATGGTTTACTCCTATTCAGAAGAAAACTACTTAACATTTTTTTTAAAAGTTTATGAACTTATTTTCCAGGTGCTTATACCTGTTATTACAACTTGGCTGTAGGTACTCTTCCATTAACAAATTAGCTTCCTTAATGATAATTAAAAGGGATGGCAGTGCATTGATTTGTTTTCCATTTGTTTAAAGATCTGATGGGTGCTTCCAAAGTGCTCAACCTAATGTAAATTTTTAGAGAGATCGATATTGTGAGACCCACCCTGCATCCAGCCTTTCAATACCTTGTGAATGTTTGTCTTTATAAATTCTTGCTCCATTTTGGTCTTTTAAAAAAGCACACAATAAATAGAACCTAGTTCCTTTATGTAAAGGTTCAGAGTCCACAACATATTGACTCAGCAGTTGTTTCTCTTTGTACAGCTGTTACTCACGAAGTAAATGTGCAACCAGCCGGTTCAGTGGTTCAGTGGTTAGCACTGCTGCCTTACAGTGCCATGGACCAAGGTTTGATTCCATCCTTGGGCAATTGTCTGCACAGTTTGCATATTCTCCCTGCCTCTGTGAGGGTTTACTCCGAGTGCTCTGGTTTCCTCCCACGGTTGTAAGATGTGCAGGTTAGGTGGATTGGCCATGCCAAACTGCCCATAATATCCAAGAATGTGGAAATTAGGTGGATTAGCCACGAGAAATATGCAGTTATGGGGATTAGGGTTATAGGGTTAGGGGTGGGGTGGGGAGGACAGTTGTAAGTCTGGATGGGATGCTCTTCAGAGGGTCGGTGCACTCGAGTCAAATGGCCTGCTCCCATCCTGCAGGGATTTTATGATTCTATCAGATCTTGGCGATGATTTGCATTTCACTTCAGTGAAGCAATCTGCTGTTTCCTTCAAAATTTAACAATCAAAGGCTTACTGTTAGACAAATTGCAGAGAAGGTTACATAACTCCCTGCAATTACCTTAGATTTGAAGATACCGTCCCAAAATGTTATCTTAAAAGCTTCATAATTGTAGCATATGGAGCAGTTTCAGTAGCAGCTTTTAGGAGAGAATTGGATCTTATCTTACAAGGGGAAGAGCAGGAGAGAGAGAGAGAGAGAGAGAGAGATCATCGACTGTATTAAGCTGTTTTGTTTGTGAAACCGCACTAATGGTATTGATTCTCAGAAACTGGTATTCCTACATATCTGAGGCATTTTTTCTCTAGCGTCTGCCATTTGTTTATGTTGGATATACATTGACTGAATATTTTGATGAGGGACTCAAGTTTGTGGCAGGGACCGAAGGCAATGACTATACTTTTCTAAATATCTAATTGAGGATAAAGTTTTTCAGCTGGCAGCAGGTGTTGACAAGCAATCTGACAGTTTTGAGACCATATGAGGGGTTGAAGGAAAATAACAATGATGTAAAACTGTGGTGGAACAGGCAAGGAAGCAGGAATTACATTCCCCCAGGACAATATTATTCAAAAGAAAGGAGTGAAGGCAACAAACATTGGAAATGTCTAGGATCGTAATGCATTATTTTTGAAGTTTTAGGATTATAATGTGGCAGTGGCTTTATATGCATACAAAGTTTCTCTCTTAACTGAATCACTCATGTTTAACAGGAGAGTCTACGACCACAGTGGCACCCTTCATCCCAGGGGGAGTAAGTGATGGAGAATGGCACTCCGTTCAAGTACAGTACTACAATAAGGTAGGTGAAAGAGGAGATTGCAGTATATAGAACTGTAACTGAAATGAAAATATATTTGCACATGACTGAGTGACTGATATTATTGTGAAGGAATGTCTTTTTTTATTTGGCAATGTCAGCTTAGCAAAGCATGCATCTTGATTGCAGGCTTCAATTATTCATGTTCATTAGGCTTTAGCGAAGAGTCAATAAGCATACAGATGTTTTTGATGAATAGATGAGCCTTGATTGCCCTTTCCATTAATTGGCTGTTTCTGTTCTAGTTGACCACTTTGTGTTGTGACAAGCAGGACGTTTGATCTTTTTGTGGTTCGCAGGCCCGTTCTGAAAATGTTTGTTCACTGTACTGTGAGTTTCTGATAAGTTTACAGCCGATACAATAAGCATTGACTCACGCTGGAATGTGGTACTTTGCTGTCCACAAATCCATTCTTCATGTGTGCACCTGCGTGTCAATGGACTGTTCAACTGTGACGACCGTCAGTACTGAAACTGTGAAATCTGTCTGCTTTTCTGTACACTTCTCCTCCAGCTTATAAATCACCCATAACCAATGGAGTGAGACATGGCACTGGCCTTTCTCCAAAGTAGCTCTGACCAGGAAAATGGCGAGGGAAGGGAAACAATCAGTCCAACCTGAGACTGACTTGAATTTCCTCATGGCTGGTGTGTAAACTTAATTGATGAGGGATTATAATGAATCATAGTAACCATGGTGCAGTGACATCATTAGCCCAATTATCTGTTTCTTTAGGCCTTAACCTATTTGAGCAGAACCTAATTGTCACCACCTCAATCTTGCCAGTGGTACAGTGGTAATATTATTGGAGTAGTAATTCAGGGACTCAGCCGAATACATTGGAGACATGGGGTAAAATCACACTATGCCAGCTGGAGAAATTTGGTTAGTAAGTCCTGTCTAAGTAAAGATGACTGTGAAACTATCAGTGGTCCTAAAATCTCATCTGGTTCACTAATATCTTTTCGGGAGGGAAATCTGCCGCCCCTACCCAGTCTGGCCAACATGCGACTCCTGAGTGACAGCAATGTTGTTGAGTCTAACCAGGGACTAATGGTGGGATAGTGGTAGTATAACAGGGCTAGTAATCCAGAGGCCCAAGTTAATGCTGTGGAGGTATGTGTTCAAACCTAGAATTATAGGTTTTGACAAACTAGGTAGGATTGTAAATTGTGATGAGGATTTAGAGGGTTAATTCTGATTTAGACAAGTTTCCCACTCACTCAGCACATGGCAGATGCAGTACAACATGGTTAAATATAAAGTTATATACTTTGGTGTGAAAAGGAGAAAGAAAGAATATTATTTAAATGGTGACATGTTAGAAAACACACACAGACACACACACACACACACACACAGACACACACACACACACCCCTTTATTGGAAGAGAATTTGCGTTCAGAATCAGGAATGACTTACTGCAGTGACACAGGGCCTTTGTACGACAGCTGGAATATTGTGTGCAATACAAGACTTCCTCCTTAAGAAAGGATATATGTGTGAGAGAGAGGGTACAGCAAAGGTTTACTAGGCTAATACCAAGGATGGCAGGGCAGTTCTTTATCAAGAGATTAGTTTATTTAGGCCTAAGTTTGATAGAGTTTAGAAGAATGTGAGGGGATTTTATTGAAAAGGGCTGATGAGACTAGATGCAAAGAGGATGTTTACCCTGGTAGGACCAAAACCAAGGGACATAGTCTCAGGATCCAGGGTAGGCCATTTAGGCATGAGGTAAAGATGTGTCTGCACTCAATGCGTAGTAAGCCTATGGACGCCATATTACTGTGTGTGTGTGTGTCAAAGCAATTTTAAAAAAAATTTTAAAGGGTATTGTGGATTTTGAGGAGAAACTGGGGGATATGGCATTGAAATACACAATCGGCCATCATCATATTGCATGGTGGAGCAGGTTTGAAAACCCGAATGGCCTACTCCTGCTTCTAGTTTCGCTGTTTCTGTGAGGCTTTGAGGATACTCTTGAAGCATTTCTTCTGCCCTCTTGGGAGGGCAAAGTTCAGAATGGAAGGCTGGGTTTTGGAACTCTTGAGTCAGGCATGTAAGTGATATAGCCCAGCATTACAGGAGGTTAACCATAACCAGTGCCTTCATACTAGGGATGTTGCCTGAGAAAGGACAGTGCATATAGTCAGTGTAATACCATGTCTGTTGAAAGGAAACTCACTTTTTCCAGGATAGATGATTTGTAGACAATTTATTTTCTTTTTTAAAATTCTTTTCAGATGTCCAAGTTAACAAATGGCTCTTGTTTTACCCTGTGCAGTATTCTGGTTATTAGGTCACCTCCATGATTCATTCATAACACTTTTGGGATTAGTTTTGGTCCTCAGTTTTTTTGTTTGTTTCTTGACTTAGGGGCAACTCAGTGAATCGAAGTTTTTCCCTGTTGCTTTCTGTTTTACATTGTATGTATTTTTGTAACTGATATTAACTTTGATACTGGACTTCAGCTCAGTTACTTTAAAAGGTCAGCTCCATTTTAATACCAGAACAAAATGCTACAGATGCTGGAAGTCTGGAATTATAACAGAAACTTGTGGAAGCTTGATTTGACAAAGGATTACAGATCTGAAACTCTAACTCTGTTTTACTCCCGAGAGAGATGTTGCCTGAGTATTTCCATCATTTTATGTTTTTATTTCATTAAATTATGAAATTTTATTGTAAATCATGAAATATTGGATGAAAATAAAGGCCACAAAGACTAGGGCATTTTTGACTTTTTACAGTGATGTAAAATGAGCAATATCCGATTTGACATTGTTTACACACCTGCAATTTTCCTTTTCACCAACATCAATAGACAATTGACTCGATATTGTTCATTGTACATCAATGCTGAAAAAAACCTTCTTTTAAAAACTCCACATTTATTGCCCTATAACAATTAAAGTTTAAATCTGTAAATCCTCCTCAACAAAATCTAACAGAAAATATGGGCGTTAACCCAAATGACAATTTATATCCACTCTGCTTAATAATTCCATCTGACCTCAGGCACTGTAGTCTCTCATGATTAAGTTGTTTTCCTGTAACTTCGATGATACAGGAGGCTTGCTAAAAATGATATTTTAATCTGAATGTACGTGTATGATGTGCACCCTTCCTTGACGGGAATTTAACCGTGTGATGACTAATGCATATCAACAGACCCACTTTATTTAATTTTTACTCCATTTTTTGTTGGCCATTGACTGAGCAACAGGAAAACCCTTCTGTAAAGTTGACCACCAAATTTAAAGGTACTTCAGTCTGCAGAATAAATGGTCTCCAATATATCATAGAATCGTAAAATCCTATGGTGTGGAAAGAGGCCATTCAGCCCTTCAAGTTAGCACCAAACCTCCAACCTTCCTGGGTTTTGAATTTTCCATAAGTATGCACACAGTACAATCGGGGAAGGTAGTTGGCTGTTATGGAAATGTACTGGGCATGGGGAGACCTTAACAAAGACAAGAGCAAAGCAATGTGGCTGCCAGAAACCAGAAATTAAATAATGAAAATGTTAGTGATATTCAGCATGTCTGGCAGCATTTGTGGAGAGGGGATCATTCAGATTGATGCTTCATTGAATTAGGCAAAAGGAGATGGCAATGGAACAGGTAAAACAACAGAAGATTTTTCAAGAGGTCCTAATAAGACCAGGAATATTAAGGCCAAGAGCAGCTGTCACAAAGACATGGGGTGGAGGCCATGAACTGAAATAATTTAATTCAATGTGTAATGGACCAGGCCAGTCCCCCTCAAAACATTTCAAGAAAGTAGCCCAGATGCTAACTTAGCTAGTTGTTTTAAGCAGGTGTAACACAGATATTCCAGGAGGGATGCAGTTGGTCAAACCACTTAATTTTAAAACAAAACAGCATTTATTTACAAAATTACCAAATGGAACACAAACAAAAGAGAACAGAATACTGAATAACTTAACCGATCCGAAAACCCAACAGATCATCTCAACTTACTGATGCTGTTCCAAATACTGGCAACAATCCCCATAAGCACCCCTTGGCACAAAAAGTAAAATCAAACTCAGGGTCTTATAGGATAGATGTCCGAGAGAGGGAGGATTAGCATGGACCTGCTTCTTTGGGTCCACCAGCTTTTACAGCTGCTTGACTGCTCTCAGTGAATAGCCAGACCAAACCAAACCAGAGAAAAGCTGAGCTGGGAGAACTGGCCACTCCCCTTTCATTAAAACAGATTTTTTTTTGAAACGTGAAAGCCCTTTGCCTGAGGCAGTACCTGTTAGCTGTAATCAAATTGGCCCTAAAACCCTTCAAACGTCAACTTTTCTGTGTCTTTTATGATCTCTGGGGGAGAAAAGCCAACGACACTATACCCTTGTTAAAGGAGCAGCATCATTACAAATGTCAAGATCAGGAGTCTGTAAAGTGTCTGGTTGAAAGATGAGCTGGTGTTCCTTGACCTTCATTGGAATAGCGCATGAAGCTGAGGACTGAAAGGTGAAAGTAGAGTGAAGAATTAAAATGGTAGGACTCTGGAAATTTGAGATCCCACTGGCAGGCTGGATGGAGGTGTTCAGCTCCCCAGTTTGTCTTTGGTCTTCCCAATACGACAGAGGAAGAGTGTCACAAAAGGAGCAGCAAGGGCAGTCCACTGAATTGGAAGAAATGCAAGTGAATAACTGTTCTACCTGGCAGGAATGTCTAGAGGCTTGATAAAAGGAAAGTAAGAAAAGAGGTGCTAAGAGGACATTGGTTACATTTCCTGTGTCGCGATGGGAAGGAGAGGAGTTGTTGGGAATGATTGAGGAGTGGACCATTGTGCTACGGAACGGATGGAGTAGGAGAGCACCAGATAAACTTTGTGATGCGATCACATTGAAAGTAAAATGATTTTGACAGGAATGAGCAAGTTGGATCAGGTGCAGGGAAATGGGATTGAGGTAGCTGAACTAAATAGAAAATGATGCCAAACACATGAAGAATGCTTTTCCAGTATTCCCAACATCCTGGTTTCAGCCCAAGTGTTTCCTGGCCCCTTGTTCCCAGCACTGAAAGTCTTGCTGGGTTTTACTGGGCTTCTGGAAGCCTTCACAGATGTCTGTGTCGACCAGGAGGAGCAGGAACCTATTGGTGCCAAAATGTGCGCAGAATGCAGGGAAACCAAGAAATCAGTGTTCATATGGTGCTACTGACCCCTTTCCCCTCACTCTCAACATCTTTGCAAATTAAAAGATTTCTCTGTTATGTCGGAGGGTGCTGCCCCGATGGTTTGCCCACATGGTAAGTTTTCTGTCTCATCTGAAAGCTGGGGAGGAACAAAGGAGATTGTATTTCTCTGACCTCAGCAGGAAGGGATAGACAGTGAACATTAGGTGCTCCTGTGCTACTGACAGTAAGCTCTTGGTCCCTAACTGATGCATGCCCATGTCACACATCCAGTGGATGGTGTGGGTGCATGGGAAAACTACAAAGAAAAACACAATACATGTTTAAAGTCCCTCCAAATGTTTTATTGTTTTGAAAGAAGTACCAAAAAAGAATCTGAACTACCTGTGTACTAAATAGCCATTGTTACATGTGTATATTCAATGTGTCTTTTAAGTTTTAGAAATGCAAGCTGTCATCAGAAATCCTTTGTGCTGACACTGAATATGGTCTTGCTATCTAGCCTTATTTCTTCTAATCTTTATTCCAGACATGTGTTAATCTAAGTGATTGTTTTATTCATAATGCATAAAGTTTGAGTATTATTATGAATACATTAGCAAATTTAAAATCACGTTTTCAGAATTTCCAGGTCTTGATTGACTTGTGTTGGAAGCAAGAGAACTGGAGACAGGAAACAGGAAATAAAATCTGGAAATAGTCTGGAGAACAGATAATGAACTTAACTCATAAAATAAAGAATAAAAGTGATATGTTACAACTTTAACTGGATTTCAGCACACATTCCAGAATCATTTTGGACAGATATCCTGTATCAAATTCAAAGCAAAGTCAGTGCAAGGAAGTTGGTGGGTGTGGGTACTGCTAATTCAGTTTTTTTAATTTTAAACATGTTCTTTCCTGCTGGCAATTATGTAACGCATAAGGATATCTCCTCATTTTATGGTTCTTTTACATGCTTCCATAAGAGTCAGAGGCATATCAGAAGTAAAGGGAGTCTGCTGCTAAATTTTCTGTAGCCTCTGAAGCTATGACTGGAGACCCGGGGCCTGAAAACAGGAAGCGGGTTCCATCAAGCTGGTTCTGTGTGACATGTTCCTGCTTCCCCAAAATTCTGTGGGAACCACAGTGAGGATGGGAGTGGTTAACCGGCTGCCTGTAGCAGGTAACCATAGAGTTATAGAGATGTACAGCACTGAAACAGACCCTTCAGTCCAACTCATCCATGAAGACCAGATATCCTAACCTAATCTAGCCCTAATTGTCAGTACTTGGCCCATATCCCTCTAAACCCTTCCTATTTATATACCCAGCCAGATGCCTTTTAAATGTTGTAATTGTACCAGCCTCCACCACTTCCAGTTAAGATCCTTGAAGCTAGCTCTACCGGGGGGCAGCCTGATATCTCAGCCAATGCAAAAGCAATCTGAAATGTCTGAAGGCTGTTTTAGTGGCAGGCTGCATAGACATCAGAACCAGACTCTCCATTCAATACAAGGAAGTGCTGCTCTGAGAACTGGTAGAAACCATGGCAGTTTCTGTCACAGCGGTGGGCTTTCCTCATTATGTCCAATGGGGTATTTTTATTTAGTCCTTTAGTGGCTGGTGACCAGAATTGTAACCACCCTCAAGATTCTCTCATACTTCATCTAGGCCCGATTCTGGTAATGGGGTCGCTGATTAATCATTTCCCAGTACCCATTGCCTCCTATGGGCTCTCCAGATTCAGGAGCCGTCCCCAACTATATGGGCCCCCGAGAATCCGACATTCTATTGGCCGCCTTCTCTAATGAACCTTTTGAGTCCAGTGCCGGCGTTTGTCGGTTCCTGATCTGTATTTCTTGAAAATCCCACTCGTCTGCTTGATAATGCATGTTTATTAGGAGATGCTACGAAGCACAAGGGGTTAATTCAGTATGGATGAGTTCTCCTGTGCTGCTGGAAGTCAGTTCTTGATGCCTAACTGATGCATGGCCCGTGTCTCACATCTACACATCACTCATGAAGGCGAATGGTCCTTGAGATATTATTATATCTTTCAGGTAATTTGGTTTAAAAATGGATGCTGATCTTGCAGGGTGTGGTTCACAGCTGCTACTGACCCCTTGCACTTTAACAAAAAAAATATTTTAGCACTGGGACTAATGGAGCTTTTCTGTTGTTGAGGGCCACAGACAAGGTTAACTTTCTACTGACTGGTAGTGGGGGAAGATCACATTCCGCTAAGGTCACTGAATATAGGAACCGTAGCTGATTTTTATTCTCTAAGCAATCCACAGGAATTCTAGTGCTAGGTTGTGTGGTGTCAGTCACCTCCACATTGATCAAGGATCAAATTTGAGTCTTTTTTTTTGCTGGTAACTTAATCCCATAATCAGAGTTCCAGGCAAGCTGGGAAATAGCAAAGATCTTCGAAAGTTCCAGAGTGCTTAGCTGCACCATTTAGGGTACCTGAACTGTATTGAGTACTGATGGTCCCTTTAATAAACAGCGGATTATTTGTTGGCACCTGAATTGTGAGTAAATTCAAACAGTGCACTTGAGGCTGCTTGTTTCTATGGAAAGTACCAGAACAGTCGAACAGGATAGACAGCCTGATTTGAAGAGGTTGAAGTTATTCAGCAATTAATCTAAACATCCATCTAAAAACATCATAACAACTCATTAGAGAAATGAAATATGTGGCTGTTGTCAAGTTCAGCAGTTTAATAATATTATTGGAGATGGATTTGTCTGACTTCCTTTGCCAAGCAGTCAGCACTGTTTATCCCTGCAACTTCTCCATTTTTTTCATGTAAGCTTTGCTGCAAATGTGACTGGGAAATTTACAGCTTCCTGTTTAAAATTGGTTCATCAGCTGCTCTATTCATGATAAAGTATAATGGGTTATGATCTGAGGTCCTTGTTTGAAAAGGCAGGAAGATAACAGTGAGGTAGAATTTATGCTTTGTTTTCATTGAAAGCAGATATAAAAACATTTGGTGCCTGGTGGAACTGCCAGGACTGATGAATTGAGATTGTGATCTTAAAGAGTTAAACTCTGCCGTATTTAATAAACACACTGTGTAACTTCACTGGAACAACATAACTTTGATCAAACCAACATTCTTATATTTTATCCTGAATGGACGATGTATTTGAATGTGGTGTGTTGAGATATTAATGTTTACTCACAGTGCACTTACAGGACTTCAAACTCGGCCTGTTGTCGAAGACTATCATACCAAATTTTGTCCATTAAATCATCAACACTGCTTTGTGATTTTGACTTTTCAGTTGGGCTGAGTGTGAGAATGGTCTGACCACTCCCCAAACCCGAAGGCGAAGATCACGGTCTCACTCATGCTGGTGTGCAATTGTTTGAGCAGGGTGATGAGCAATGTAGCATAGACTCTTCATAAGACGAGTTTATATTACTGACAAATAATATTGTTCAATTCCTGGTTTTGTGAATCTGTGCTCTTTCTCTGCACTACTCCTGAAAGGGTAGCCTTCAGCTACCTTAGGCGAAAGTGAGGACTGCAGATGCTGGAGATTAGAGTCAAGAGTGGTGCCAGAAAAGCTCAGCAGGTCAGGCAGCATCTGAGGAGCAGGAAAATCAACGTTTCAGGCAGGAGCCCTTCATCAGGAACGAGACTGGAAGAACGTAATTTCCCCTCCCACGTGGTTGAAGATGCCCTCCAACGCATCTCATCGGCGTCCCACACCTCATGCTCTCAAACCCCATCTCTCCAACCGCAACAAGACAGAACCCACACAGTCCTCACCTTCCATCCCACCAACCTCTGCATCATTGGCCGACATTTCTGCCACCTACAAATGGACCCCACCACCAGGGATATATTTCCCTCCCCACCCCAATCCCCTTTCCACAAAGACCGTTCCCTCCGTGACTTCCTGGTCAGGTCCACGACCCCAACAATCCACCCTCCCCTCCTAGCACCTTCCCCTGCCATCGCAGGAATTGCAAAACGTGCACCCACACCTCCCCCCTCCACATCCATCAAAGTTTTACCTGCACTTCCACACATCATTTATTGTATCCTTTGCTCCCGATGTGGTTTCCTTTACATTGGGAAGACTGGACGCCTTCTCGCAGAGAGTTTCAGGGAACATCTCTGGGACACCCGCATCAATCAACCCTATCCCCCTGTGGCCGAACATTTCAACTCCCCCGTCCACTTTGCCGAGGATATGCAGGTCCTAGGCCGCCTCCACCGCCGCTCCCTCACCACCCGACACCTGGAGGAAGAACATCTCATCTTCCGCCTTGGAATGCTTCAACCCCAGGGCATCAATGTGGACTTCACCAATTTTCTCATTTCTCCTTCCCCCACATCACCCCAGTTCCAAACTTCCAGCTCAGCATCATCCTCATGACCTGTCCCACCTGTCAACCTTCCTTTCCACCTATCCACTCCACCCTCCTCTCCAACCTATCACCTTTACCCCTTCCTCCATCTACCTATTGCACTCTCAACTACCTTCTCCCCAGCCCCACCCCCATCCCATTTATCTCTCCATCTCTGAGGCTTCCAGCCTCATTCCTGATGAAGGGCTCCTGCCCAAAACGTCGACATTCCTGTTCCTCGGATGCTGCCTGACCTGCTGTGCTTTTCCAACACCACTCTAATCTTCAGCCACCTTATCCAACTCTCAGTAGTTTCCTCTCTACACTTATGTTTCCATCTTGAGTACTCTCTTCAAAGTTCATCTGTTCAATAAATAGTTTTGCCATACCCCACCCATCACCCTGATCTGGGGTTTACACTCCGAATGCATATGGTACTTGGTAAATTCACGTTGTTGCTATTGTGCAAAAGCACTCACCGCAGAAATTGGATTTCCCAGATATATATCACTATAGTGCTCATAAACTGTGGAATGGCTGCAGGTAGCTTAATATGTGAATCAGTCACTGAAATATCAACTATCATCAGTCTGAAAAATGTTTAGACTTTATTTCACATTGCAATATTGCAAGTTCACGTGAACATTCTGCAAATATTCCCATCTGTGTTTTCCCTAATATGCCTCTAGCTTGTGAATGAAAAGTAGTACATTATCTACTTAGGTCAGTACAGTGTGCGGAATCCATTTTTCATCAAATAATTATTCAAATGCCCAGAAATGTGAAGAATGCAATTTGGAAAAATGAGATGGGAAAAGAAAAGGAAATGAGTGCCAATTTGCTTATAATAGTGAAGTAATCTGTCATCAAGACTATCTGTTTTAGCGTAACAATTTCTGTACAGTTGATACTGCTGCAGTGTGAGAGATGAGTACAAAGAATAAAGTAGTCCTAGCAGACATGTAATTCAACTCTGGTTTCAGTCAGCTTTACTATAAATACCAGTGTACACATCAGAATGGTTTCCATGGTGCACTTGATACTTGAATAGCATTGAACTGGTTCCTTTAATAGTTGAGGACAGAATATTTGTTAATTACAATTGGTGGAATCTGACATAAGGTGTCAGATTTAAATTGTTCTTATTCTCACTGATATTGAAATCTGTCATGGTAGATGGTTCCACAGCCCCTCTCACTCTGGCTGGTGAATGTTCCCAAGTGTTTATATTCCTAAATGGAATCTGTGCTCTTTCTTAGCTTAATTCCACAGTGCGCTCACCCTGTTGACTTTATTTCATGATTGTTCCTCTCCAGTTGTTGAACAGTTGACCTGTTGCTGTTCTAACGTGTTTCCTATTTGATTTCCCTAAACCCACAATTCAAAGAAAAACAAATAATGTCGTAATTTGGAAAGTTTTTATTAGTACATTCATTACAAGAGTTGCAAACAAGTTACACATTTTGAACCTCTGCTAGATCTGATGATTCTGCGCAGTTGTAATATTTCATCTGACCAGTCTGTATATAAATTGGAAATACTGAGAAACTCCAAACATTGGGAGTCAGCTGGCTGTTTTGTGCTTACTTTGGGATGTCATTACAAGCAGTTATAGTCTTTTTAAGCAGTGCACATTAAGACTTATTATGAGCTCTCTGGAAATTCCACTCTATTCCTGAAAGGAAGAAAAGTGTATGGAGATGAGAAAGCGAGGTGGCTTAGGGGTTAACATTGCTACCTCACAGTGGCAGGGACTTAGGTTCGTCGGTCTGTGTGGAGTTTGCACATTCTCCCTGTGTCTGCGTGGGTCTCCTCCAGGTGCTATGGCTTCCTCTGGCAGTCCAAAGATGTGGAAGTTAGGTGCTAAATTGCGTATAGAGTCCAGGGATGTACAGGCTAGATGGATTAGACATGGAAAATACAGGACTATAAGAATAGGGTAAGGGGGTGGGTCTGGGTGGGATGTTCTTCAGAGGGTCAGTGTAGACTCGGTGGGCTGAATGGCCTGCTTGCACATTATAAAGACTACTATTCCATGAAATCACAATTTGCCAGAAACTGCAAGGGCAACACTGGGTATGGGTGAGTTGAAGAGGTTCAGCAGAATTTATGCTGTGCTTTGTATCTTGATAAGGTCATGTAGGAAAACAAAACAGTTCAGAGAACATTTCTTGTGTTTGGAATGCTATTGGTTAACAGTTTGCTTGGAGGAATAGAACTAGAGAAACATCACATGATATGAATAGTGAATAACTAATGTAATGGGATAATAAACAACCAGTTATGAATGAGGAGTACACTGGGAGGCTTCACAATCTTCAAGCATATAATCATTGCAATTTTATATCAATGCTACCCATGAGTAAGCTCTACCAACAGCTGCTTTGAATAGGGGATCAAGAAAAAATATCTAATCTACTTGTAGTCAACGTGTAACAGAAAATCCCCAGGAAATCAGCAGCTCCAGGGTCGCTGAGATTTCTCAAGTGCACAAGGACATTTTTTTCAACAAATCTTTAGTTTTTAAAACATGATTCTGAAGGGAAAGCATAACCGTGAAAGTATATGGGAATTAGACATACAGGCTTCCATTCATTAATTTGTGAAAAAAAATTATGAAGTGGAACTACTCTGCGTTGACAGGTATTGGCTAATGTTTGGTCATTTGGAAAGACAACTAAAGAAGAGTGTGCAGTCAGCAGGAAATTGTTTGGGTTATTCTTCAGGAAGTCACTGCCTGTAAGTTTTTCTATGAAAGTAAAGAGCAAAACAGGTTTGTTATTGAGTGAAGTGTTCATTCCACTTCAAGATGTATTCAGATTTTCTAATGAAAATGAAATGATGGCCTTTAAAATGTAAGGACCCATGACCATCAGCTCCCTTCAATCCATCATGAAGCATAATGTTACTGTTTTTTTCCAATCACTTTAAATCAGTAAGTTCTGGTTCTTGATCTATGTTCTGAACTGTGAAGGAGACAATGTTCTAACTATTTGTTTAATGCTTTCCTGGCAGCATTGACAACTTTGTAAAGAAGGATAGTTTAGGAAAAGACCTGCAACATAGTATTGAAGCTTATGATCTAAGGTATCAAAGCGAGTAACCTTTAAATTTAGTTTAGACTTAGTGTTTGAAGAGCATAAAGTAAACAAAGGAGCAGAGTAGAGTGGAGAGTAAGCTTTTTATTTGTCATTTCTATCATCTACAACTGATACAGTAAAAATGAGACAGCGTTCCTCCAGTGCCGAGGGTGCTAAATGGACAGTACAAAAGGGATTTGGAAATCTGTTGCATTCTTACTAAAGCAATCCATCACTTGGTGAAGAAGGAAATTGTGCCTGATATGTTTCTTAAGATAACTGCAAGATTCTTGCTTACCATGTTTTCCTACCTGCAAAAGTAGTCAAAACTATTTTCCAGTGTATGTGGGCTCATTGAATAGCCATGCATTGTTAGGAAGACCCCTGATATTTATCTGGCCAATAAAAACTTCACGTTCAGCATGACTAGATAACCAAAGACTGGTAGAAGTAGAAACTACCGGTGTCCTTTAGAAATATACTTCATATTAAGGAAAAGCTCACACACAATAAAGGAGACCGACCATCATCAGAATGCTTGTTTT
This sequence comes from Chiloscyllium plagiosum, assembly GCF_037043375.1. Lineage (NCBI taxonomy): Eukaryota > Metazoa > Chordata > Chondrichthyes > Orectolobiformes > Hemiscylliidae > Chiloscyllium > Chiloscyllium plagiosum. Next base: position 39,058,470 of record NW_028270161.1, read on the forward strand.
GGGTACTACTGCATGTTTAGACATCGAGTTAAAATAAATTACGCTTCCATAGGGGAGACAGACAGACATTTGTAGTAGAATGCTTGGATGGAATTATAAACCAACAACCACAGAAGAAAAAAAGATCCACTCGTTTTTCTTGATAAGATTTCACATCTGTCAGCGAATACCACGAGCTGATGGCAAAGATAATGCCCAACCCTTCCTTATGAAAGTTCAAACACCTGGAACACTTTAAATAAGTTGTAAAGATTTATTAAAGAGATTCTTCCCCTATTTGAGCCCAGAAGCAACCTAGATTTAATCATTATCCGAGTTCATATTTATACAACATTTTGTTTTTTGCATCCTTGTGAAATTTACTCCAAGATAATTCTGACAAAACTGGAGTGGAAACAATTTAAGATTTGCCCTTCACTAATTTTGAAAGTAAATTTAATTAAGATCTGTGGGATAGTGAGCCTTTTTAAATGCTGTGGCCATTGAAGTGAACTTGAGTGTAGGCTTTCCAAACTCAATTCATTTTTTTCCCTTTGTGCCTTTTGAATTCTGTATCATTTCTCTCCTCACATTGCTTCGGTGAATACTTAATTTAAATATTGTTCCCGTCTAAGTTTGGGCAATAGAAATCTTTTTTCCAAAAAATATGACTTGCAAAGAAGTTGAGATAGAGCCTTAATTTTCTCATCACCTGCTGTTAAACTCCAGACTAGAACTGTGTACGTTTTTGATAGTGAGGATGAACGGTTCTTTGCTTTTTCCTTGATTCTTGCTCTTTGCCAATTTGGAGGTGTTGAAGTATATGGAAGTAGTGGCTTATTTGACTAGTGCTAAATCAATATGTGGTTAGGTCAGACCAAAATTCACCAAAGATCCTCAGACAGCACCTTCCAAACCCACAACCACTTACATCGAGAAGGACAAGGGCAGCAGATACATGGGCACACCACCACCTTCAAGTTCCCTTCCAAGCCATTCACTATCTTGACTTGGAAATTATATTGCTGTTCCTTCACTGCCGCTGGGTCAAAATCCTGGAATTCCCTCCCTAATGGCATTGTGGGTCAACCCACAGCAGGTGGACAACAGCAGTTCAAGAAGGCAGCTCACCACCCCCTTCTCAAGGGTAACTAGGGACGGGCAATAAACGCTGACCAGCCAGCAATGATCACAAAACAAATACATTTTTAGAAATATCTTGGATCTGCAAACTCCCTGTGGTTCAGTGCCAATTGTGTATTTAACCATTCCAGGCACAGCATTTTCTAACCTGTTAATTGTTGCCCATCAGTCTTTTCCAACAGTTTATCTACATTTCTTTTATTTTAAATGGTTCACTTGTTTTACCTTTAAACAGCACACAAGACTGTCAACGTTGGACAAGATGTGAAATGCCTTCTTGATCAATCTGAGGTATTTTTCTGCATCAGAGGAGTTATCACAATTATCAAGAGCAGGTTGAAAACATCACACAAATTTCAAGGGAAAGCCATAGTGCTTCAGTTTAAAGTTAATGTACCATTACAGATACATTACAGATATGAATGCTCCTGAAGTGTGTACCATGTTGTTAAAACTGCAGTTATTATCCATCTACAATCATCCTCATGAAGTTTTGGTGGATCACCATGCCCTGTGTAGATCTTGTGGTGAAGATATCATATGGTTTAAAGAGGGTTGTCATTGCAATGGACAAGGTTAGGGCACAAAGTATTTTTAGTTACCAAGGGCTCCTTTTTTCAGGACTATGTTTTAGATTTCTGGGGCTCCTTCTCCAACCTGCCAAACTCCTTAACCTGGTACAGTCCCTAAGTAACAGTACTTGTATTTGTGTGGTTATTTGGGGTATTTGAACTTTCACAGAAGCAGCACAGGAAGGATTCAGCAATATTCCCAACAATGATCACTGCTCCATTATACTTAAAGCCACATAGCACAAGAGAAGCATTCATTTCCTCGACATGACAATATTTAAATAGGCACTAGACAAAAGACAAGTTAGGAACAAATGCGTTTAAAAGAAAACTAACACACTTCTATGAAAAAAAAAGCCATCACCCTAACCATGTGTGACCTCACCAGTCTGTGGAACAACTGAATGTTTGTGTTTTATCTCCAACACCATCTTTGTACATCAAATAATTAATGGAATGTAATCTATGATGTAATAAGACATCAATTGAAATCTTTATGAAATGAAAAAGTTCGATATTAAGTTATGCAGTTGACAGTGTTCATTACAATAGTCCATTACATTTACACCCCACCCCCACATATTGTACAGCTGAATTCCTGCAGCTTTATTCAAGAGATAATGAAACATTGGGTCTGAAGTAAGCTGTTTGGATGATAGAATCTGTTCCATTTTTCAACAAGGTCTTGGCTGATATGATAATCCTCCACTCCTCTTTCTTGCCTTTCCTCCAACAATCCTTTATTACTTTGCTGATTAAAATGTCTTGTCTCAGCCTTGAATATACTCAGCGAGGCAGCTTCTGCAGCCCTCTTTGGTAAAGAATGCTACAGATTCACTACCTTCTGAGAAAAGAAATTCCTCCCTATCTCTGTCCTAACTGAGTGATTCCTTACTCTGTGGTTATACCTTCTGCACCCAGACCCTCCCACAGGAGAGAGACTGCATACAATTTTGCAATGAATTCCCTACTTCACATTCACTTTTCTAGTTAGCTGTGTATTCCTTTATTGAAAAATTTAAAATACTTTCCTGCTCTTTTATATCTTTTCTAACCTTTGGCAACCTCCTGCTGTCTCCCACCTGTCCCCCCGAACACCACACAGCAAGTACAGAAAAGACTCAGTCAGTCATTGGAGGAGCAACTCCTTGCTGTTTCTGCCCATTCTATTTACAGGGGCAGCTTTTTTTCCAATTAAATTCCAGTTATATTTTGACAGTTGATCAGGGTCACATTTCCTGTAGCGTACAGGAGCAGGTTGAAAGAGGAATTTGTGAACAAAGTTTCATGTGCGTTCTAAATGTCATTCACAAAATCCTGTCTACCAGTAACTATGTAGACAGTATGATTTATGTTTTTCAGTCTCTACATCAGACAGTAATGCAGTTGGGTTTGGTACTGTATGCTTAATAGTTCATTGCACTAGTAGCAAGTCGGTTCTTAAGCAACAATGTGCAGGCTGAGAAGATTTGTATTATTGACTTATGCAGTCCTGTTTTGTGTGATAAAACAAATGCAGTAAATAAGCCTTAATTGCTATAGTTGAACAGTTTATTGCATCTTTCAACGAATAGCTGCAATAGATATCCATATGATTTTAAAAAAAGATTTAGATATAATTAGCTTAAGCTAATTAAGATACTGGATATTCATCTACATCCACGTTCTAGCACACACTGTGCATGTAACTAACGTTAAACATAGGAACAAGATTATGCTACATAGTCCTGCAAGTCCATTTCCGAACTCCATGTATGCAACTTTGCTCTATATCCCTTAATACCGTGTTGATAAGTGTAAGCTGGTACCTGGGACTTCGATGTTGTGGCTATTACGGAGACATGGCTAGAACAGGGACAGGATTGGCTGTTGCAGGTTCCTGGATTTAAATGTTTTAGTAGGGTCAGAGGTGGGGGTAAAAGAGGGGGATTCCGGTTTTTGGATAACTGGGGTTCTTTCTGGGGACGGTGGGACCTCTATTATCAGGATGGTCTACACCTGAACCTGAGGGGCACCAGTATCCTTGGGGGGAGGTTTGCTAGTGCTCTTGGGGGGGGTTTAAACTAACTCTGCAGGGGCATGGGAACCCAGATTGTAGCTTCAGGGTGCAGGGCCTGGAGTGTAGGGAGGTTAGGAACATGGCATCAATTTCCAAGGAGGGTGTCTGTAAACAGGAAAGTGGCTTGAAGTGTGTATACTTCAATGCAAGAAGTATACGAAATAAGGTAGGTGAACTTGCAGCGTGGGTTGGTACCTGGGACTTCGATGTTGTGGCTATTACGGAGACATGGCTAGAACAGGGACAGGATTGGCTGTTGCAGGTTCCTGGATTTAAATGTTTTAGTAGGGTCAGAGGTGGGGGTAAAAGAGGGGGAGGTGTGGCATTGCTTGTCAAAGATAGTATTACAGTGGTGGAAAGGACGATGGATGAGGACTTGCCATCTGAGGTAGTTTGGGCTGAGGTTAGGAATAGGAAAGGTGAGGTCACCCTGTTAGGAGTCTTTTACAGGCCTCCTAATAGTCCTAGAATCATTGAAGAAAGGATAGGGAAGGTGATTCAGGAGATGAGTGACAGTAATAGGGTGATTGTTATGGGGGACTTTAACTTTCCTGATATTGATTGGGAAAGCTATAGCTCAAGTTCGTTAGATGGGTCAGTGTTTGTTCAATGTGTGCAGGAGAGTTTCCTGACACAATATGTAGACAGGCCAACAAGAGGTGAGGCCATACTGGATTTGGTTCTGGGTAACGAACCAGGCCAGGTGTTAGAATTAGAGGTAGGTGAGCACTTTGGGGATAGTGACCATAATTCGGTGATTTTTACTCTTGTGATGGAGAGGGATAAGTGTGTACTACAGGGCAAGAGTTATAGCTGGGGTCAGGGAAATTATGATGCGGTGAGGCATGACTTAGGATGTGTGGCTTGGAAAAGTAGACTCCAAGGCAAGAGTGTAAATGATATGTGGAGCTTGTTCAAGGAGCAACTATTGAGTGTCCTTGATAATTATGTACCTGTCAGGCAGGGAGGAAAGGGTCGTGCGAGGGAGCCGTGGTTTAATAAGGAATTGGAATCCCTTGTTAAATGGAAGAGGGCGGCCTATCTCAAGATGAGACGTGAAGGTTCAATTGGGGCGATTGAGAGTTATAGGGTAGCCAGGAAGGACCTGAAGAGAGAGCTAAGAGCAGCAAGGAGGGGACATGAAAGGTCCCTAGTCGGTAGGATTAGGGAAAACCCTAAGGCTTTCTATAGGTATGTTAGGAATAAAAGAATGACTAGGGTAGGAATAGGTCCAGTCAAGGATAGTAGTGGGAAGTTGCGTGTGGAGGCGGAAGAGATTGGGGAGACACTGAATGAATACTTTTCTTCAGTATTTACTCAGGAACAGGGCATTGTCGTCGATGTGAATACTGAGACACAAATAAGTAGAATGGATGGCTTTGAGGTATGTAGAGAAGAGGTGTTGGAAATCCTGGAAAAGGTGAAAATAGATAAGTCCCCTGGGCCTGATGGCATTTATCCTAGGATTCTCTGGGAAGCAAGGGAGGAGATTGCAGAGCCATTGGCCTTGATTTTTATGTCCTCTTTGTCTACAGGAGTAGTGCCAGAAGACTGGAGGATAGCAAATGTGGTTCCCTTGTTCAAAAAGGGGAGTAGGGATAACCCTAGTAACTATAGGCCGGTGAGTCTCACTTCTGTTGTGGGCAAAGTCTTAGAGAGAATTGTAAGGGATAGGATTTATGCACATCTGGATAGGAATAATGTGATCAAGGATAGTCAGCATGGTTTTGTGAAGGGCAGGTCGTGCCTCACAAACCTTATTGAATTCTTTGAAAAGGTGACGAAGGAGGTTGATGAGGGGAAAGCGGTAGATGTGGTATATATGGATTTTAGTAAGGCGTTTGATAAGGTTCCCCATGGTAGGCTACTGCAGAAAATACGGAGATATGGCATTGAGGGTGAGTTGGAGGTTTGGATTAGGAATTGGCTGGATGGAAGAAGACAGAGGGTAGTAGTTGATGGCAAAGTTTCTTCATGGAGTGCCGTCACTAGCGGTGTTCCGCAAGGATCTGTTTTGGGACCATTGCTGTTTGTCATTTTTAGAAATGACCTGGAAGAGGGGTTAGAAGGTTGGGTGAGCAAGTTTGCGGATGATACGAAAGTCGGAGGAGTTGTTGACAGTGAGGAAGGATGTGGCAGGTTACAGCAGGATATAGAGAAGCTGCAGAGCTGGGCAGAAAGGTGGCAAATGGAATTCAATGTAGTTAAGTGTGAGGTGATTCACTTTGGGAAGAATAACAAAAAGATGGGGTACTGGGCTAATGGTCGGATACTTGGTAGTGTGGATTTTCAGAGGGATCTTGGTGTCCATGTACACAGATCTCTGAAAGTTGCCACCCAGGTAAATAGTGCGGTGAGGAAGGCATATGGCGTACTGGCTTTTATTGGTAGAGGAATTGAGTTCCGGAGTCCTGAGGTCATGATGCAGTTGTATAAGACTCTGGTGCGGCCGCATCTGGAATATTGTGTGCAGTTTTGGTCGCCATACTATAGGAAGGATGTGGAGACACTGGAACGGGTGCAGAGGAGGTTTACCAGGATGTTGCCTGGTATGGAAGGAAGATCGTATGAGGAAAGACTGAGACACTTGGGGCTGTTTTCATTAGAGAAAAGAAGGTTTAGAGGTGACTTGATTGAGGTGTACAAGATGATTAGGGGGTTAGATAGGGTTGACAGTGTGAACCTTTTCCCGCGTATGGAGTCGGGTATTACAAGGGGGCATAGCTTTAAATTAAGGGGGGGTAGATATAGGACTGAAGTTAGGGGTAGGTTCTTCACTCAGCGAGTCGTAAGTTCATGGAATGCCCTGCCAGTAGCAGTGGTGGACTCTCCCTCTTTATGGGCATTTAAGCGGGCATTGGATAGGTATATGGAGGATAGTGGGTTAGTATAGGTTAGGTGGGCTTGGATCGGCGCAACATCGAGGGCCAAAGGGCCTGTACTGCGCTGTATTCTTCTATGTTCTATGTTCTATGTTCTAAATTAAATGTCCAGAAGTCAAATCAACAACTGTCAAGCATCATCCATCCTTTGCAGAAGTTTCAAGTTTCTACCACCCTTTGTATAGAAGTGTTTCTTACCTTCAGTACTGACCAGTCTATCTATATTGTTTCGCCTAGTTTTATTTAGATGCAATTCTTCCAAAATTGGCATAACCCAGTCAAACGATTGGAGAACTTAGGTTCAGTGCAAATTGAGTTTCTGCAACTTGTTTTTAATCACTTTTGATGTCATAGCAGTGTCTGCAAAACTGATCACATCCCACAATGAGAATAATCACTAGTGGGAGTGTTCACAAATTGTGCTTGTTTGCAGACTTTCACGAAGCACTGACAAGAAGATGGTTCTTTTGCAAATTTACTGAACCAAACAGTTACAAGTGATCATTGTTACATTTAACTCTTAGTTGATTCTCTCTGTTTTTTGTCGAGGTATAAAATATTTGGAGTTAGGCTCTCCCTGTAATGATGAGCTCAATTAAACTTTCTAAAGTTATTGCACCTAGTGTGAGAGAATTGTTTGAAAAATATCCTCTTTAACAGTGTATGTTAATTCTGTTGCATACTGACCTAGTGACTCATCCAAATCCAATCTTCACGGGAACTGTTGAATAATGCATTTTCCATTAGCCAAACCAGATTTCTCCTCGTTCATTGGCGGGAGTGGGGATAAACTTCTACTAAGTATTCAGGCTCATGTTCTGTTGGCATGACAGTAACTTGAAGTCGATTGGCATTGTTGACATGTTTTCGTCAGCTTTATCCTTCAGGGATGCCCGAACGTTTGACTTCCTGATGACGTTGTTGACCAGTTTTTTTAGATTAAACATCGAACCTTTCAATTAAGCTCAAGATGCGGAAAAAGCTGTGGAAACTGCATTCTGCCGTCCCATGAATTATTTGAGACATAAATAGCCCTATTTTACACATTTTGAGATCACAAAAACACTAATACTTGTTGCAAACTGATTCAAAATCGAACATAATGCCAAAGGCAAAATACTGATAATGCTGGAAGTCTAAATAAGAAAATGCTGGAAACACTCTCCAGGTCAGGCAGTATCACAAAGTCAGGAAGAAATCGACTTAAGGTTGTATGGTATCATCGACATGAGGCTTTGGCTGGAATTTAATGAGTACAACCATGCTCTTGCCCGTTGGTTATCGGCTTGAGAACCCTGCATCGCTTTTCTCCAGGAGGTCCTATGTAATTACTGAGTAATGAGGCACATACTGGAGAGCTTCAGGACTCCACCACAATGACGCCCACAATTATATGTCAATTTCCTCCCTTTCCATACTGCCTGAATGTCAGCCACTACAAGTCCAGTAGCTGTTTAGCAGTAATGCAAAGCAGATTAGTGGCTCCTGTCAGTACTATAGTATTGTCAGGCCTACTCCCAGATCACTTACCTAGGAAGACTAAAATTCTGTCCTTCGACTGACTGAACTGGTCCTCACCCTGAACAACTTCTCTTTCCAATCCTCCCACTTCCTCCAAACGAAAGGAGTAGCCATGGGCACCCGCATGGGCCCCAACTATGCCTGCCTCTTCATAGGATATGTGGAACAATCCATCTTCCGCAACTACACTGGCCCCACCCCCCACCTTTTCCTCCGCTACATCGATGACTGTATCGGCGCCGCCTCGTACTCCCACGAGGAGGTTGAACAGTTCATCCACTTCACCAACACCTTCCACTCCGACCTCAAATTCACCTGGACAGTCTCAGATTCCTCCCTCCCCTTCCTCGACCTTTCTATTTCTATCTCAGGCGACCGAATCAACACGGACATCTACTACAAACCGACCGACTCCCACAGCTACCTGGACTACACCTCCTCCCATTCTCTCAATTCCTTCGACTCCGCCGCATCTGCTCCCAGGAGGACCAGTTCCAAAAACGCACAACCCAGATGGCCTCCTTCTTCAAGGACCGCAATTTCCCCCCCGACGTGGTCGACGATGCCCTCCACCGCATCTCTTCCACTTCCCGCTCCTCCGCCCTTGAGCCCCGCCCCTCCAACCGCCACCAGGACAGAACCCCACTGGTCCTCACCTACCACCCCACCAATCTCCATGTACAGCGCATCATCCGCCGTCATTTCCGCCACCTCCAAACGGACCCCACCACCAAGGATATATTTCCCTCCCCTCCCCTATCAGCATTCCGTAAAGACCACTCCCTCCGTGACTCCCTCGTCAGATCCACACCCCCCACCAACCTGACCTCCACTCCCGGCACCTTTCCCTGCAAGACTTGCGCCCACACCTCCCCCCTTACCTCCCTCCAAGGCCCCAAAGGAAACTTCCATATCCGCCACAGATTCACCTGCACCTCCACACACATCATCTATTGCATCCTCTGCACCCGATGTGGCCTCCTCTATATTGGGGAGACAGGCCGGCTACTTGCGGAGCGTTTCAGAGAACACCTCTGGGACAACCGGACCAACCAACCCAACCACCCTGTGGCTCAACATTTCAATTCCCCCTCCCACTCCACCAAGGATATGCAGGTCTTTGGTCTCCTCCATCGCCAGACCATGGCAACACGACGGTTGGAGGAGGAGCGCCTCATCTTCCGCCTAGGAACCCTCCAACCACAAGGGATGAACTCGGATTTCACCAGTTTCCTCATTTCCCCTCCCCCCACCTTGTCTCAGTCAAATCCATCGAATTCAGCACCGCCTTCCTAACCTGCAATCTTCTTCCCGACCTCTCCACCCCCACCCCAGTCTGACCTATCACCCTCACCTTGACCTCTTTCCACCTATCACATTTCCGACGCCCCTCCCCCAAGTCCCTCCTCCCTACCTTTTATCTTAGCCTGCTGGACAAACTTTCCTCATTCCTGAAGAAGGGCTTATGCCCGAAACGTCGATTCTCCTGTTCCCTGGATGCTGCCTGACCTGCTGCACTTTTCCAGCAACACATTTTCAGCTAAAATTCTGTCTATCAATGCATCCATTTGTTTCTTAAGTGGTTCTCTGGGCTTTGCTTCCATTTTCCTATCTGTAAATCCACGATAATGCATTAAGAAATCTGCAGGAACAGAACTGGGTTCATCATTGGTGCAGAAATTACAATTAAGCTGTTAATGTTGTGTACCTGCTGTCTTTAAGTAGCAGTTTCTGTACCCTGCCATTAGTTCTGAGTAAACAGGCAGGAGGCTGGAAGAACACAGCAAGTCAGGCAGCACCAGGAGTTCGAGAAGTCAACGTTTCTGGTGTAACCCTTCGGAACTGGGGGTGGGTGTAAGGGGAGCTGCAGATAGAGGGGGTAGTGGTGGGGGCAGGGTGGTGAGGTGGGGTTAGGTGAAGATAGGTAGAGGGTACCACCTGGTTTGTCGATGGGAGGAATGAATCTGGCTGGTGGCGAGAAGCAAGGGTTGATAAGAGGAATGGAATGGAAGGGAGGGGGAGGGGCTGGGAAGGGAGTCAGGTGATGGGAAGAGAGGTTAGTTGAAATTGGAGAACTCAATATTGAGTCCTTTGGATCTAATGACTTTGCATTTGAGACAGTTTTACAGACATTACATCCTCAGATCAAAATCATCAAAAATCTCTCTTATGGATCCAAAGATGTGCAGCTTAGGTGGATTGGCCACACTAAATTGCCTATAGTGTCCAGAGATGTGTAGGTTAGGGTGGATTATTCATGGGAATTAAGGATTACAGGGTTAGGGTCTGGGTGGGATACTCTTTGATGGTTCAGAGTGGACTTGATGAGCTGAATGGCCTGCTTCCAAACTGTAGTGATTCTGTAATTATTACCGTATTATTATTATTGGATGTTTTTCTGCTCATGACCCATGTGATGGAAAGAATAGTACAGCAAATGTGACAGTGAATAAATTGTTTGATTTATCAATGAGAGGTATCAGGTATATCTCCTGGACCTGTCAGGAGGTCCTATGTAATTACTGAATAATGAGGCACATACTGGAGAGCTTCAGGACTCCACCACAATGACGCCCACAATTATATGTCAATTTCCTCCCTTTCCATACTGCCTGAATGTCAGCCATGGGCCTATTTGTCCAATGTGTGCAGGAGGGTTTCCTGACACAATATGTAGACAGGCCAACAAGAGGTGAGGCCATACTGGATTTGGTTCTGGGTAACGAACCAGGCCATGTGTTAGAATTGGAGGTAGGTGAGCACTTTGGGGACAGTGACCACAATTCGATGACTTTTACTCTAGTGATGGAGAGGGATAAGTGTGCGCTGCAGGGCAAGAGTTATAGCTGGGGGCAGGGAAATTATGATGCGGTGAGGCACGACCTAGGATGCGTGGCTTGGAAAAGTAGGCTTCAAGGCATGGGGAGAAAGTGAGGTCTACAGATGCTGGAGATCAAAGTTGAAACTTTATTGCTGGAACAGCACAGCAGGTCAGGCAGCATCCAGGGAACAGGAGATTCGACGTTTCGGGCACAGGCCCTTCCTGAAGAAGGGCCTGTGCCCGAAACGTCGAATCTCCTGTTCCCTGGACTGCCTGACCTGCTGTGCTGTTCCAGCAATAAAGTTTCAACTTCAAGGCATGGGCACAATTGATATGTGGAGCTTGTTCAAGGAGCAACTATTGAGTGTCCTTGATAAGTATGTACCTGTCAGGCAGGGAGGAAAGGGTTGTGTGAGGGAGCCGTGGTTTAATAAGGAATTGGAATTCCTTGTTAAATGGAAGAGGGCGGCCTATGTAAAGATGAGGCGTGAAGGTTCAATTGGGGCGATTGAGAGTTATAAGGTAGCCAGCAAGCATCTGAAGAGAGAGCTAAGAGCAGCAAGGAGGGGAGATGAAAAGTCCTTAGTTGGTAGGATTAGGGAAAACCCTAAGGCTTTCTATAGGTATGTCAGGAATAAAAGAATGACTCTGGTAGGAATAGGTCCAGTCAAGGATAGTAGTGGGAAGTTGCGTGTGGAGGCTGAAGAGATTGGGGAGACAATGAATGAATACTTTTCGTCAGTATTCACTCAGGAACAGGACATTGTTGCCGATGTGAATATTGAGTCACAATTAATTAGAATGGACGGCTTTGAGGTATGTAGGGAAGAGGTGTTGGAAATTCTGGAAAGGGTGAAAATAGATAAGTCCCCTGGGCCTGATGGCATTTATCCTAGGATTCTCTGGGAAGCAAGGGAGGAGATTGCAGAGCCATTGGCCTTGATTTTTATGTCCTCGTTGTCTACAGGAATAGTGCCAGTAGACTGGAGGATAGCAAATGTAGTTCCCTTGTTCAAGAAGGGGAGTAGGGATAACCCTAGTAACTATAGGCCGGTGAGTCTCACTTCTGTTGTGGGCAAAGTCTTAGAGAGAATTGTAAGGGATAGGATTTATGAACATCTGGATAGGAATAATGTGATCAAGGATAGTCAGCATGGTTTTGTGAAGGGCAGGTCGTGCCTCACAAACCTTATTGAATTCTTTGAGAAGGTGACTAAGGAGATAGACGAGGGTAAAGCGGTAGATGTGGTGTATATAGATTTTAGTAAGGCGTTTGATAAGGTTCCCCATGGTAGGCTACTGCAAAAAATACAGAGGTATGGCATTGAGGGTGAGTTGGAGGTTTGGATTAGGAATTGGCTGGCTGGAAGAAGACAGAGGGTAGTAGTTGATGGTAAAGATTCATCTTGGAGTGCAATTACTAGCGGTGTTCCACAAGGATCTGTTTTCGGACCATTGCTGTTTGTCATTTTTATAAATGACCTGGAGGAGGGGCTAGAAGGTTGGGTGAGCAAGTTTGCGGATGATATGAAAGTCGGTGGGGTTGTTGACAGTGAGGAAGGATGTGTCAGGCTACAGCGGGATATAGATAAGTTGCAGAGCTGGGCAGAAAGGTGGCAAATGGAGTTCAATGTAGCCAAGTGTGAGGTGATTCACTTTGGTAAGAGTAACAAAAAGACGGGGTACTGGGCTAATGGTCGGATACTTGGTAGTGTGGATGAGCAGAGGGATCTTGGTGTCCATGTACACAGATCTCTGAAAGTTGCCACCCAGGTAAATAGTGCGGCGAAGAAAGCATATGGCGTACTGGCTTTTATTGGTAGAGGAATTGAGTTCCAGAGCCCTGAGGTCATGTTGCAGTTGTATAAGACTCTGGTACGGCCGCACCTGGAGTATTGTGTGCAGTTTTGGTCGCCATACTATAGGAAGGATGTGGAGGCACTGGAACGGGTGCAGAGGAGGTTTACCAGGATGTTACCTGGTATGGTAGGAAGATCGTATGAGGAAAGGCTGAGGCACTTGGGGTTGTTTTCATTGAAGAAAAGAAGGTTTAGGGGTGACTTGATAGAGGTGTACAAGATGATTAGGGGTTTAGATAGGGTTGACCATGAGAACCTTTTTCCACGTATGGAGTCAGCTATTACGAGGGGGCATAGATTTAAATTAAGGGGTGGTAGGTATAGGACAGATGTTAGGGATAGATTCTTTAGTCAGCGAATCGTGAGTTCATGGAATGCTCTGCCAGTAGCAGTGGTGGACTCTCCCTCTTTATGGGCATTTAAACGGGCATTGGATAGGCATATGGAGGATAGTGGGCTAGTGTAGGTTAGGTGGGCTTGGATCGGCGCAACATCGAGGGCCAAAGGGCCTGTACTGCGCTGTATTTTTCTATGTTCTAAAATATTGTTGAACTAAACGATGACTCATATCAATTTATACAAAAATTTTAGGCTGGTTCTTTACTTGCCAAACAGCAAAATCCATATTTAAAAATTGTTGTAAAACATTTTTGAACAATGCATGTGGGTTTGCTAGCTGAGCTGGAGCGTTTGTTTCAAATGTTTCATCACCATACTAGTTAACATCTTTAGTGAGCCTCCAAATGAAGCACTGGTGGTATAGCCCACTTTGTATTTGTGTTTTGGTTTCCTTGGGTTGGTGATGTCATTTCCTCTGTGTTGTCATTTCCTGTTCTTTTTCTCAGGGGGTGGTAAATGGGAATCCAAGTTAAGGTGTTTGTTGATAGATTTCCGGTTGGAATGTTATGCTTCTAGGAATTCTCACGCATGTCTCTGTTTGTCTTGTCCTTGGATGGATGTGTTGTCCCATTCAAAGTGGTGTCCCTCCTCATCTGTATGTAAGGATACTAGTGAGAGTGGATTATATCTTTTTGTCGCTAGTTGATGTTCATGTATCCTGGTGGCTACCTTTTTTGCCTGTTTGTCCAATGTAGTGTTTGTACCTTACAAGAACTGTAACAAACTGTAGGACCTGCCTATCTTCTTTTCTACCTATCCACTCCACCTTCCCTCCCCCCCCGACCTATCACCTTCATCCCCTCCCCCACTCACTTATTGTACTCTATGCTACTTTCTCCCCGCCCTCACCCTCCTCTCACTTATCTTTCCACCCTTCAGGCTCTCTGCCTGTATTCCTAATGAAGGGCTTTTGCCCGAAACGTCGATTTTACTGCTCCTTGGATGCTGCCTGAACTGTTGTGCTCTTCCAGCACCACTAATCCAGAATTTGGGTTACCCAGTCAAGAGAAATTGAGAGCAGTGACAATAATTAATCTGCAATTGACTTCTGGATTCAATTTCCCATAGTTTACTTTGAGCGATGTCTGTAAACACTTGCCATGCAGAACTACGTTGCTTCAGACCAGAGCCTACCCATGTGTAGTACCACTGGAGATGAGCAAACATTTTGGAATAACTTTAGCAAAAACTGAAACCTCCTGGGTGCTTAATTAGGAAATGCATTGCCCTGTGAAGCTGAGTTTTAGAGATGTGGGATGTCATAAGTTTAATTGGGGCAGCAATAGGATTATTACAAATGGCCTCAATACTGCTGAGCTGAGAAATGTAAAATAATGGATTATTTTTCTTTCTTGTGGCTCGTGGAACTTTGAGCATTAAATGAAGACAGGACTGAGCTTACCAGGATGTCTCTACAATCAATTAGTCTGCCAATAATTCTAAGCTAGGTTGTTGATTTAATTTAAGATTTAAGTGTTGGATTTTTTTATTTGCATGCTTAATATTAATTCTGTACTCACTGTCTGACACTTGATCAACTGCAGAGACTTATAATTCCACTCTCTACTCATGCCTGATCTTTTGATCCCTGTGCCCATTGAAGTCTCTCCCTATAAATTCTGAGCCTGTATGTTTTCTTAATTTCCCCTGATAAAGGAGGTGTGCTTTGAAAGCTTGTGATTTTAAATAAACCTGTTCGACGATAACCTGATGTTGTGTGACTTTTCTTACTTTGAGTAAGGAAAGGTAGTTTATATATAAAGGTGCTATCGAAAGCTGTTTCATTTTAAGCTTACTGTCATTGAGGGAATACAAGAGACAGAGTAAGATGACTAGTACACTTTAAAGAAGTGATGAAATAGCTGGAGGGATATGGGTTAAGTGCAGGCAGTTGGGACTAGTTTAGTTTGGAAACATGGTTGGCATGAACTGTCTGGACTACAGGGTCTGTTTCCTTGCTGTATGACTGAAAATCTGCTAATGGGATTGGTGATGAAAGTAACAGTAATCTGCAGAAGCCCAGCGCAACTGTGCTTGCAGGAGGTTCGAAGTGGAAGATTGAGAAGAAGAAAAGAATTCAGCAGACAGGCAATTGCGTATTCAATGCGGGATTGTCATTAGACCTACTTGGAAATATATTCCATGTGCAGCCATTACGTGTGTTTAATCAGATTATGCTGGTTCAAATAAATTAACAGAAGAAATAAATAATATCACATTCTGTCTAACTAACTATTATGCTAAATGTTCTTTAAATAATGGCCAAGTCTCATGTATTAGGTTTGAAGAAAGTACATTAGATGTTCATTGGATTCTCAATGGCTCATCAGATGTAATATAATCCAATGAGACCATAGAATAATGTTGGTTCTGAAGATACTTGACTGATTATTGACTATTTAACCTTTGTGGTGGAAATTGATGGGTACTGCACCAAGATTTGAGGTGTAAAATCAGATCAAAGCACAACCGCTTGGCAATGGAACAGCCTGAAATCAATCTGTGCTAGCAGTCAGCTAGCCCCATTCAACAAACTCCCTGTGAGGCTCTCCAGACTCCTGCTGATTGACAATGCTCACCCCCATTGTGAGAGTCAAGAAGCCCCACCCCTATTCCTGGAAGCTGCCCACAACTGCAACTGACAGCTTGTAATTCATTGTTCTTGTGAGGTGTGAGGAGTGTTGGTAACTGATTCCAAAACTGAGACCCAGTTTCTTGCAGGCATTGTCTCGGCCCAGAACTCAGTGGATGAGCATGTTTTAATTGAGCTGAAAATGTGTTGCTGGAAAAGCGCAGCAGGTCAGGCAGCATCCAAGGAGCGGAAAAATCGGCGTTTCGGGCATGAGCCCTTCTTCAGGAGCCCTTCTTCGATTCTCCTGCTCCTTGGATGCTGCCTGACCTGCTGTGCTTTTCCAGCAACACATTTTCAGCTCTGATCTCCAGCATCTGCAGTCCTCACTTTCTCCTACATGTTTTAATTGAACATTACAACACATTATGCAACCTGCATCCTTTGTATTCTTAATACAAAAAAATCACAGTTGCATTCAGCTGTGAAGTCTGTTATGATAAACAGTGACCTATGCACTGAACTCCAGTATCCATGGGTGATTGTTTGAGACTTGATCAGGGATATCTAATTTCAACTATCAACAGCTGAGTACATTAAACTCATTTATGAATGTGATCTGGTGACAATAGGTATGCAATTATATGACACAACTCTCAGTCACTTGTTGAACAAATATATATATATAAGAAAAAAGTAGCTGGAAAAGGTCTGTGTAAATGTAAAACTTAAAAGTAAAGGCTGCCTTATTGTGTTGAGCATTGATTTACAGTGACTGCCACAATTTGGGATTATTAATAACAGCAACAAATGGTGGTGAGGTGAAGAAACCAGAAAAATGTGTCTATTATCCTTGAAGAGGAGCAGTCTCAAAATTCTCTTGTGCTTCCGGAGAGTGCTATGAAACAATACCGTGATGACAGTTTGAGCAGCACATATATCATTTGCAATGCTGGTTGTCCCAGAGGTATGAGGTTCAAAAGCTAAAAGTTGGTTCAAATTCCTATTCTGCTTTCATAACATCAGTCAGTAGTACATTTCAAAATAATTAATTGGCTAGAAAATGCGCTTGAGCATGCAATGGATATAAAAGCTACTGAATAAACGTAAGGCTTTCCTATTTTCATCTTTCATTCTTGTTTTCTCACTTAATATTCATGTGCTTCTTTTTCCCTTAGTTCTTTGTTTGCATTGTTCTGTTCTGGTGAATTTTTCAGATTCTGCAGCTTCTTTCAACTTTAGTTCTTATTTCTTTATTTGTGGTCTACACTTAACTTGTTATTCAGATTCATGTAATCTTAGCACGTAGTTATACACTTTCCTGGAATCCTTGAAGAAAAAAAATTTGAAATTTCCTGGCTAAACTTTTCTGTCACTGTAACTGTCTCTCCAACTTGAAGATGCTTCTTCAAATCTGCCCCTTTGATCCAGCTTTTGGTCATCTGCCTTGATGTCTACTTTTGTGATTCAGTGTCAGGTTTTGATTGATATTTGTGAAATGTCTTGGAATATTTTCCTACGTCAAAGGTGCACTTAAAATGCAAGTTGTTCTTGTTTCAGTCTTTCTGGAGACTGAGAAGTGCTCTGATTCAGGAGGGGCACATTCTTTGTGCCTCTCAGTTGAAGGTGAAGTTTGTTCCCAAAACTGGAGGTGTTTTCTTCCAGTTAACACTTGGGCATCTGTAAGTTAGTGTGGAGCTGATCCTTTGGGGGTCTTCACTGAAGGAAGAAAAGTCTGTTGCGACTCTCATTCTGCATTGCTCTCTGTGGACTGCCATAGGGCACAAGTAAAGAGAGAACATTATCCGAATCGGCGTGATGGTCATACAGTGCACTGATGTTGAGACTTGAGGCCTGACAACATAGAGTTGGGAAAAGAGGAGGGGTAGAGTGTAGGAAGAGTTGGACAGTAACCCAGAAATATAGGTTTTATCTAGGGCCTGTAGAATTTAACAGCAGGATCTATTTGACTTTTTTTTTAACGGATTTCCAGCCAGCAGTCCACCGGATTGACTGGTTTGCTGTTTGTCAGACTGGGAAATGAACAGGAAGTGTTTCTTGTGCAAGTTCAGTATTGGTTTGAGGGGCAAGTGGGACATCGTTGGGGTAAGGGTTTCAATTATAGATGGTAGAGGTGTTGGTGAAGGAACATGCATCCAGCATTTCTCCCTCCTTCCAGCTTCTGGGGTTCCTAAAAACCTTGAAATAAAATTAAGACACACAGCTTCTTTGTGATTGCCACACCTACTTTGAGAGAAGGTTGGTCACTCACCATCTCATCTGTGTTCCCAAACTCTCTCTATTAAAACCAGAAATAGGTGGATTGCAGTTTTGCTATCTGATTTCTTTTTTTTCTAATTTTCTGAGGAATTGATACTTTTCCTTCAAACTATTAATTGACAATTCAGTCAGAGTTTCTCAATATTTAACACACTCCAATGCAGACTGAGTATTTTTGAATCGCCAGGAAAGTCTGGGGGCAGAATGCTCTTCAGTTTTCTCCTATTGCAGAGTAGTTTGACAGGATGACTTACATTATCACATGTTATCACTTTTACAATAGTATATTGATAACTCTAATTAATACTCAAAACAAATATGTCAGTAGTACAAAGGATTATGATAATGTGTTTCACAGAATTCATAACTGTGTCCCAGGAATTTAGCTTTGTAACTCGAAAAATTGGTACTTTCCAACTGTATCCATTCATATTTGAATGCTGGTGTAATTACTGGGAAGAATACTATGATTTAGCATGGTGTTACATCATCTGTGGCTCAGTACTGCTATGTTGTTCAGCACCAGGTATGCATGCATATCAGGTAACAACATTGATTATAGCCACAGTTTATTTCCTTTCTCTCTTTTCTGTGGGGGAGCTTGTTAAAATATTTGATCCGTCTCTTTCCATTGTAATTCTTGTGTTTCATTCCGAGGCACACTCTGAGACGTATGAGGCAGAAGCCCTGAATCTCAGGCTTGCACCAGTTTAAGTAGAAACTAGTCATTAAGAGCTGCCTGAAAATAAATGAGGGAAAGGAGAATTAGTTCCTCTTATTGTTTTTTTTTTCTTTGCTGACAGTATCCTCCCATTGCTTGAACGGCAAAGATTGGGAATGTAGCGTTTCAAATATTGTGGACAGAAACTTCTATCATTCTGCAATGCAGCAACTGTATCATCTTCACAAACACAATACAAGTAATAAATGTAACTTCCTCAGATAGTGTTAATAATCATCCATTGCTCTGGTTTCGGGAAATATTTTTTAAACTGAGAAACAGAAGTGAAAGAAAATAATCACATAGTTCAAGATACTGCCAAGGCTAAAGAATAAAACAAGATATTTGGCAAATCGGTGAAGTACTGGTGCTGCTCTTGGAGTTTAAAATTGGTGAAAGACAAACTGAGGATGATATTAGATATGAGACCTGGAGAGGAAGAGATTGTGCTGGTGGCTGCAGCAGGTATTTGAAGCTTTTGGTTATATGGGTATTGTTGAAAGCTAGATAGTGATCACTGCTCAAGCAAGGCTCCTTCAAATATTAACCTCTGCTGGTGATGTGATGAAATTTCAAGCTAAATACAGGAATTATTTCCATTCTGTATAACATATTGACTATGTAAACAGTATAAAATTACAAAGCTACTATGAGAATATGGATGGACAAAACTGGCAGTGGGTTGGGGGCGGGGGAGATGCAATGGCCTAGTGGTATTAGATTATTAATCCAGAAACTCAGCTAATATTTCTGGGGACCTGGGTTTAAATCTTACCAATAAAAAAAACTGGAATTAAGGATCTTCTGATAACGATGAAACCATTGCCAATTGTTGGAAAAAAGCCGAGTGGCTCATTAATGTCCTTCAGGGAAGGGAATCTGCCAAGCTCACCTCGACTGGCCTATATGTGACTCCAGACCCATAGCAATGTGGTTGACTCTCCGCTGCACTCTGAAGTTCCCTAGCAAGCCACTCCATTCAAGGGCAGCTAGGGACAGGCAATAAGTGCTGGCCAGCCAGTGACTCCTATGTCCCATGAGTGAATCGAAAAAAAACTATGGTAAATGGATTCCATATGGGTAATTATGAGGTCAATTACTTTGGAACAAATATGAATTGAGTGTCTTCTAAATAATTAAGCAGTGACAGTACAAATCAACTTAAGAGTCTGTGCATGGATCATGAAAATGCCATGGACAAGTATGGCAAATAAACAAAAAGCTCATAGAAATTTGGCTTTTTTGGGAGAAGACTAGAACATGAGGGGAATAGAAGTTGTGCTTCACCACCAGTACAGAGCCTAGTCAGGTAACATCTGGAATACTGCGTTTGGATCTGGCATCACATCTGTTGGTCTTGGTAAGAATGTTGGAGAGTCATTGAATGTTGGAATGACACTAAACTCCAAAGTTTAAATTACAAAGAGAGATTGTAAATAACTGATCAGAAAAATAACTGATAATAAAAACTTACTTTGCTTTGTGTTCAGATAAGCTATTCAATAACATTCACTGAGTACAATTCAAAATTGTATTGAAGTTGTTATTGAGAGTTTATTTCATCTTTGCAGCTATTTGAATCTTGGAATGTTTCACATAAGAACATGGGGATGAGGGTGTCCCGCAATTCACAAAGCTCATAACCCTAACCCTAATCTTGTCCTGTCTTGTTGCATCTGCATATCACCTCGTTTCCTTCGTCTCCAAAAATTATTGATCTCTATCTTAAATACACTCTAAAGCTTTGCATCCATAGCCCTTCAGATGGAGAATCCCAAAGATTCTCACACATAGTGGCCAAGAAATTTCTTCTCACCGCAATTTAAAGTGGTTACCAAACTTGTTACCGAAATGTGACCCATAATTCTAGACTGTGGTCAGGAAAAATCTTCTCCCAGCATCTACCTGTCAAGCTCTTTAAGAATTTCATATGTTTCAATAAGTCCAAAATTGGTCTCTCCAACATCATGTACAACCTCAACAGGACATTGCAAGTCCAATACTCAGTGGTCTGAGCAATGAAGGCATGCCTGCTAAACTGCTCCTTCACTATCCTGTCTACTTGTGATGCAACTTTCAAAGAACTATGTACCTGAACCCCAGCACTCTGTTTGACAACATGACCCTGGGCCACACTGTTAACTGTATATGACCTGCCCTTCTTTGTTTTACCAAAATGCAATACTTTACATTTATCCACATTAAACTTCATCTGCCACTCCTCAGCACATTGGCCAAATTGATCAAAATCCCTTTGTAATCTTAGATAACCTTCATTATGCTATTATGCTACCAATTTTGGTGTCATCAGCAAACTTACTAGCAATTCCTCCTAAATTCTCATTCAAATTATTTATATAAAATGACAAACAATGTGAACCCATCATCGATCCCTGTGGAACACCACTGATCACAGGTATCCAGTCTGACAAACAACCCTCCACCACTACTCTGTCTCCTACCATCAGGCTCATTTTGTATCCAATGGCAAGCTCTCTCTGAATCCCATGTGATCTAACTTTACTAATTAGTCTGGCATGCGAAACCTTGTCAAAGACCTCACTAAAATCCCCGTAAAGAGCAGCTCTGCCCTCATCAATCTTTGTTGGTCACATCTCAAAAACCTCATTCAAATTCGTGAGACATAATTTCCCACGCACAAAGCCATGCTGACTATTCCTAATCATTCCTTGCCTCTCCAAATGCGTGTAAATCCTATCTTTCAAAAACCCCTCCACCACTATCAGGCTCACATGCCTGTAGCTCCTAGACTTCTCCTTGCAGCCTTTCTTAAACATAGGCACAACATTAGTCACCCTCTGGCACCTCACCCATAGCTGTAGATGATACAAATATGTCTGCTGGGGGCCTTGCAATTTCTTCCTTGATTTTCCAGGAGGTCCTGGGAAACACTAGATCAGGTCCTGGGGATTTTATCCACCTTTGTGTTTTAAGACCTCCAGCACTGCTATTTCTGTAATGGGCTGTTTTCAAGACGTGAATATTTATTTTCCTGAGTTATTTAGCCTCCATTTCTTTCTCTACAGTAAAAATTGACACAGAATATTTGTTTAGTATCTCTCCCCTCTCCTGTGGTTCCACACTTGGATGACCTCATTTTTCTTGAAGGGGCCCTATTCTCTCCCTAGTTGCTCTTTTGATCTTAATGAACTTGGAGAAACCCTTTAGGTTATCCTTAACCTTCTCCGTCAAGATTGTCTCATATCTTCTTGTATAATGTTTCCACACAATGCACACTTTGACTGTATTCCTGTACTCATGATTCTGTGCTTGAGCACACATGACAATTAAATCCAAATCCCTTTTGCCCTCATGATTTCCCTCGTAAGAATGCCCCATACCCCTTATACTTTTCAAGAGATTCACTTGATTCCAGTTGTCTGCACCTAATGTCTGACTCCTTATTCTTGACCAGAGCCTCAATATCTTCATTTATCCATTGTTCCTGACTCTTACCAGCTTTACCCTTCATGCTAACAGGAACATACTGCCTGTGAACTCTTGTTGTCTCACTTTTGAAAGCCTCCCACTTGCCAGTTGTCCCCTTATCTATGAATAGTCTACTCTGATCAATTCTTAGAAGTTCCTGTCTCATGCCATCAAAATTTGTCTAGCTCCAATTAAGAACTTGAACTTTTTTAACACAGCCTATCCTTTTCCATAATTATTTTAAAACATGATCATAATTCTATTAAAATAATTACTGGTCCCAAAATGCTTCCCCAATAACAGTCACTTACCTTGTCTTATTTCTCAAGAGAAGGTCAAGTTTTGCTCCATCTCTAGTACCAGACTTCTTTATTCTTGTGTTCTAATGCCTTTGCAATTAGAATTAATATACCTTTTATTTTCTTAACTGCTTGATGTTCCCCTGCATATGAATTTCCATAATTTGACGAGACCCAGTGTCTCAGAAATCTAGTTTCTAACCTCTATATTTATTTGTATTTTCCCACCAAAGTAGATGATTCACCAAAGCAAAAGACAATTTACTGATATCAACATTATTATCAATCAACTCTGCAGCATACGAGGTAAAAACAATGACTGCAGATGCTGGAAACCAGATTCTGGATTAGTGATGCTGGAAGAGCACAGCAATTCAGGCAGCATCCAAGGAGCTTCGAAATCGACGTTTCAGGCAAAAGCCCTTCATCAGGAATCTCTCCACGCTTCAGGCTCACTACTTTTATTCCTGATGAAGGGCTTTTGCCTGAAACGTCGATTTCGAAGCTCCTTGGAAGCTGCCTGAACTGCTGTGCTCTTCCAGCACCATTAATCCAGAATCTGCAGCATACTGTGTTACTGCTGAATGTGAGAATAAAGACATAATATACATTTGGATGGTCAGTTAAAACTCATTACCTCACAATTGATTTGTCATCAAGGAAGAAGCAATGGGATCTTGCTGAATTCGGGCAAGTCATAGTGTGCCTTGTGAATTGGACCTTTCTCTGCACCTTTCAGCTCAGAAATGCTTTGTGCTGTGAGAACAATAGCTGCCTGAAGGAAAGCAACTTCACAGATTAAATTGTTCAATTTGTGGGCCAGTTTCTGCTATATATTTGGTAGATAATTCAAATGTAAATCCAGTGAGTTCTTAAAAGTATGATTGGTTAAGGACAAAAAAAGTATTAATATGGTACGTTGATGCTGTGGCTAAATTGAATTTTGGTAAATGTGCATGTTGCTTTTACAGTAAGACCCGCCCCATAATCTTAACAATAATTTAACCAGCAGAGACCTTAACACCAGTTGCCAAACACTCAGGTTGGTCAATATCAAGACAAGGTGAGATTTCCAACAGTATAATGTTTGCAAACTCGACGCTATCTTCCTTTGCATCTCCATGTCTGGCCCTGGCTTTGTCAACTTTTTTGTTTGCCCTCACTAGCAAAATCTAATATGCTTCAGTCTCATTGTTCTGTTAGTTGTCAACAACAATAAATTGTATTTGTATAGCACCTATAGTGTAGTAAAATAGTGTCTTCAAGAAGGATAAAGAGGTTGAAATTTTTAGTAATCTACTTACAGCACTTTGGTTTGTTGTCATGACATTTTTAACCTCAGCAGCAAGGCCTTTCAGGGCCCTGTATCTTCCCCTTTGTTCCTGAGTCTCTAACCCACAGTTTAATCACCTCAGCCACTGATTGACTGTACAGTTCATTTCTCCTTGGTCTCCCAGTGCAAACTGTTTACAGAGTTCAGCTGATCTAGATCGGTGACCTGCATTGTCTCCTCCAAAGTGTTTGCAACATCCAACTAACATCACCTTCCTTCTACAGCCACTGATTCTCTCTGATAGCTAGGTGACTGCTTGTTCTTTGTTCCCTTCATTTCTCAATGTTATTAAAATTTTCTGTTGAGACCCTTTGTCCTGTTCTTTTCGACCTCCCGAAGTTGTTTCTTAAAATCCTTTTTCTTTGACTCCATCTGCGGCCTTCTATCTTTTCCTGCTCAGCACTTTCACCTTTCTGCTGTTGAGACGATTCCTCCTGAGAGCAGTGGAGTGCGAATTACCATGTTTATTATTCTGGTAAAACCTTCCCTGCTATTTCTGGTTCTCTTTTTTTTTATGGAAAGTGAGTTTTTTCATTTAATTTATATTCTGAACTTGCTGGAGCTAGGAGCTGTAACTTATTAAACCAGTATTGCAAATAATTGGGACCAATGGATCATTGACCTGGAAATGGAACTGTCAAAGCCCAATCCTGACACTGGCTGTTTGCTGCTGCTACTGTTATCTCACAATCAGTGTAACAACTCTTAGTCAGTGTGTGGACAGCTGCACGTTTTGGATTTGATGAAGTATGTCAGAGACTGAATAAACATCATGTGGCATTGCCAGAGCTTGGGGCAGTTTGAGTAAAAGGACCAATCTCATATAAAGGTTTTGAGATTTAAGTGAATGAATGTTTTTTTGAGAATACAAGAGACTTTGTGAGCTGATTGTGTGTGAACTGACTCTGTGGGCCAGGTAGGATGATTGAAGCTAGTGGCCAATTGAATATTTGTACAAAATAGCACTGAACTTGTGGGAAAATAGAATGTTTGCAATTCTGTCAAAACAGCTATCAGTGGCTGAGGTTTGAATTAGGTGGTGCAGACTTTGTATTTCAATTAATGCAGTGACAAAATGCCATTTGGAATGTATCTTTGACATGAAACCTTTAACCCTTCAAATACTACAATGTCAGTAGCACTTCAAATGCAGTTTCTAATTGGTTCAAAATATAACTGCAGTAGCACTTGCTAATACTTTGTGGATGAATATATAGGTGATCGCTCTTGGATCAGCTGCTCGTTGACTTGAGGCTCAGAGGTTGCTGCATCTTAGTTTAACACAGTTGGTTGATGTCTCATCATATGTTAGCAGAGCAGTTGGACTTGGGTTTTCTGCAAAAGTTCACCTTGCTGTGGCCCAATAATGATCAACAGACCAAACAATGGCACTCATTTGGCTGAGGAAGGCCATGTAGATGCTGTGGGCACTTCCATTTAAAAACTAAAGCTCTGAAAAATGAACTTGATTTTGTTGTCTTTGAGAACAATCTGGTTCATAATGTTCTTGAAAGAGTTAATATTGAGCACTGCCATCAGCACCAACTATTGGTGATAATGTCACGTGGACTTGGCTGCAGAATAGCTTGAAATCGCGAAGGAGTGAAACCTTAAAATTCTCTGGGTCACCTAAATACCTCTGTAGCAATGTCTATCATAATAATGCAACTTGTAACTTGTTGCTACATGCAATAAACAACATACAGTATTGTCAATACGAGAGACTCTTCTAGAAGGACCAAAGAATGGAGTTCTGCTCCCACACGAGTTCAAATAGGCCTGTAGTTTGCTACATTTAAAGAAAATGGTCGCAGCAACTTTCTTAAGCATCAGCTAATACAGGCCTGGTGGGTTGGAATGCCAGCATAATGGTTCTCTCTACCTGAGTTCAGTGATCTGCTGTGATGGTATGGGCCTACAGTATCTACATGAGGGTATGCCTCTGTATATATGTGTGTGCGTACTCTCGATGGTACAAGTTCACTTCCAATTTGCACAACACCTCAATTTTAACATTCTTATCCTTGTCTTAAAATTCCTCTGTGCCCTCATCCTCTCTTTCTCTGCAGCATCTTCACTACAAGATATCTGTGCTATGCCAATCTTGCCCTCTTGTGCATTACCCATTAAATTGGTGGCGGAATCTCTAGAATTCCCTTATTACATCTCTCCATTCCATACCTTTCACTTCTCTTTTCAGATGCTCCTTAGATTCTGCTTCTTTGAGTCTCAGGATCACAATTTGTTTGATAGCAGTGGACATTGTGGACTCCTTCCCAGTCAGCTTCATTCTGTTTTGTGACCCAGTGGTCGTGGATGAAGTGTCAGCTTTGCTAATGTTCTACACTACCAAACTGCAATTTAATCCATTTAAATGCTAATAGTGAAATAAATGCAAAATACTGCGAATGCTGGAAATCGGAAATTGAAACAGAAATGCTAGAGAAACTCAGCAGGTCTGCTAGCATCTGTGGAAAAAGAAACAGTGAACATTTTGAGTTCAATATGCCTCTCCTTCAGAACTGAAAGGGACTGGAAAATTATCATGCTGTTGACAGAGGGAGGGGGAGGAGGTGGATCAGTTGGTGAGGGTGTCAAGATAGTGAGAGCACTAATGGTGGTGGAGGAGTTTTGGTACAGACCTGTGTTGGTGGTAGATGTCAATAGAAAAAGGGTCTGTTCTGCTGAGAGCAAGCCAGAGCAGAGAAGAGAGTGGAGGGGGAAGGGGACAGTAATCAAAATGGAGGACAGTGTTCACTGTCTGAAATTGTTCAACTTGATAAGTGATAAGTCCCGAAGGCTGTAAAATGCCTATTGTAGAAAACGAGGTGCTACTCTTCCAGCTTGTGCTGAGTTTTTCTGGAACAGTGCAGCAGGCCCAGAACTGAACTGTTAGCTTGGGAGGAGGGTACTGTATTGAAATGGCAAGTAACTGGAAGGTCAGGATCATTCTGACAGAGTGGCATTGTTCCACAGAATGGCCACAATCCAGGCTACGTTTGCTCCCCCACCCCACTCTCAGTGTACAGAAGAGCACATTGTGAGCAGTGAATACAGCGGACTGGATTGAAAGAAATCCACAAAAAAAACTAACTGTGGAAGGGCGGGCGAAGATGTGTTTGGTGGTGATATCCTGCTGGAGGTGGCGAAAACAGCAGAGACTGATCCTTTGAGTGTAGAGACTAACAGGATGGCAAGTGAGAAGAAGAGGAACCCTATTGTTCTAGGAAAGTGAGGAGGAGTGAGAGCAGACATGGCTGAGAGTGCTCACAATCATATGGTGGGGTTCCTCAGTTGATAGAAAAGGAAGATATGTCATAAGCATATATGTGGAAGGTGGCATCATTGGAACAGATGAGATGGAAAAACTTGGAGAACGGAATGGAGTCCTAGCAGGAAACTGGTTGTGAGGAAGTGTAGTCAAGGTAACTGTGGGAGTCAGTGGGTTTATAATTGACATTGGTGGGCAGCCTATCCACAGAACTAAATCTCAAAGTTATTTTGTCCACTCTTGAGAGTTGCTGAGCCTTCAGTGTTGCTAACCTGCATGTAAACATCTGGAATCAGTAAGTGGAATGAGCATATAAGTATATATTGCATTTGGATAAATAAAAGTTTGAGTCCATGAAATGGTCTAGTGTGATTGATACCCATGTGTGCTAGGAAATTGGCTGCCTCAAACAACATCGTAGGTCTCTAATTGAAATGTCTTTTAAGAAGCTGTTCAGCCTTTGATATGTGGTCCATGATTCAATCATCCCTTGTTAATACAATATTGCATTTTTCCATCGACACGCATGGCCAGATCAAGGCATTTTAAAAATGGACTGTCACTGAGGTTTTGTGCATAACTATCAATGTATGAAACAATTAATCTGAATTTCTTTCTGTTGAGGATTGATTTCAGTAAATCCTCTCTTCCTTTTAAAACTTGGAACTGTTTTTGTTGCTTTTTCATTTGAAGTACAGCAAACAAATTACTTCAGTGGATTTTATAGGTAAATGTTCTACTATCATTTGATCACCGTACATGCTGTATATGTGTCTGTTTCAGAGAGGGAGAAAGCATATTGGGCCCAGAACTCTTGTAAATACCACTCATGAACTGATTAATAGCAGGTTTCTAGGTAAGCATCAAAAAACATTGTTGATGGATTTTGCTCTGTACACCTGATGGGGAAAGACTTTGCAGCTGCTTGCACTCTCTTATGGTTAGTCCAGATTTATGTAGAACAATACAGGCCCAAACTGATTGTTAATTTTAAATAAAATTCTTCTCGTGTTCAATGTATTCATGTTGTTCTGTTTCATAGCTCAATATAGCAGGGATAATTGAAAAAGAGTCATGTGTCTCCTCTAGCCTCACTGCAGAAACTAATTGACCTGTTCTTTTGTTTAGCCAAATATTGGCAGATTAGGTATTCCTCATGGGCCATCAGGAGAGAAGGTTGCAGTAGTTACTGTTGATGATTGTGATACTGCAGTATCTGTGCGATTTGGAAATCGTATTGGAAACTATTCATGTGCTGCTCAGGGAACACAGACTGGATCAAAGAAGTAAGATCAAATTCATTTACCTATTTATACTTGTAGAGTCATAGTCATACAGCTCAGAAACAAACCCTTTGGTCCAACTTGTCCGTGCCAATCTGAGATCCCAATCCAATTTGACCTTGTTCCATTTCCCAGCATTTGGCCCATATCCCTTCTTATTCATATACCCATCCAGATGCCTTTTAAATGTTGTAAATGTACTCACTTCCACCACCTTCTCTGGGAGCTCGTTCCATACATGCACCCCTACACAAAAACATCTTGCCCCAAGTTCCTTTTTTAAATCTTCCCCTCTTACCTTAAACCAATGCCCTCTAGTTTTGGATACCCTCACCCTACAAAAAAGACTTTGATTGTTCACCCTATCCACATCCCTTTTGACATTATCAACCTCTATAAGGTCACCCCTCAGCCTCTTACCCTGCAGGCAATAAAACCCTAGCCTATTCAGCCTCTCCCTATAAATCAAATGCTCCAATCCCAGCAACATGCTTGTAAATCTTTTCTGCATCCTCTCAGGTTTAACACCATATAGAAGAGCAACCAGAATTGAATGCAGTATTCCAAAAGTGGCCTTACCAATGTCCTGTAAAGCTGCAACATGACCTCCCAACTCCAATACTCAATGTTCTGACCAATGAAGGCAAGTGTGCAGAATGCCTTCTTCAGCATTCTATCTACCTGCAACTCCACGATCAAGAAACTGTGAACCTGCAATCCAAGATCTCTTTGTTTGGCAATACTCCCCAAGGCCCTACCATTAGGTGTATGAGTCCTCTCCTGGTTTGCCTTATCAGAATATAATGCATCTCATTTGTCGAGATTAAACTTCATCTGCCACTCTTCAGTCCATTGGCCCATCTGATCAAGGTCTCATTATACTCTAAGATAATCATCTTCACTGTCTACTACACCACCTGTTTTGGTATTATCTGCAAACTTACTAACCATTCCTCCTATGCTCACATCCAAATCATTTATATAAACGATAAAAAGCAGTAGACCCATCACCGATCCTTGCAGCACACTGCTGGTCACAAGCCTCCTGTCTGAAAAGCAACCTTCCACTACACCCTCTTTCTCTTTTGTTCAAGCCAACTTTGTATCCAATTGGCTAGGTCCCCTGGATCCCATGTGATCTAAACTTACTAACCAGTCTACAATGCAGACCTTTATTAAATGCCTAGCTGAAGTCAACTTAGACAACGTCTACTGCTTTGCCTTCATCAATCTTCTTTGTCACCTCTTCAAAAAACTCAATCAAGTTAGTGAGACACGATTTCCAACACACAAAGCCATGTTGACTGTCTCTAACCAGTCCTTGCCTTCCTGGATGCACGTAAATCCTGTCACTCAGAATCCCCTCTAATAACTTCCCCACTAATAATTTAGCAGTTTACAGTTCCTTGGCTTTTCATTACCACCTTTCTTAAAAAATGGCACCACATCAGTCTTCGGCACCTTATCCCTGGCTGTCGATTAAACAAATATCTTAGCAAAGGGCCCAGCAATCACTTTCTGATCTTCCCATAAAGTTCTGGTATATACCAGATCAGGTCCTGGGATTTATACTTTCCTTATTTTGGTTGAATAGATGTTCTCAAAATTTATTAAGAGGATAAATATCAACTCCATTCAATGTTACAGAAAATCACTTCTAATAGAATTTAATTGTGCAAGAGAATTTATATTTATTTTTCGACCTGTCCATTGTTTGCCTATGTCCTGGCCTGTGACTAGGCAGGAGACCTGCTCCTAGTTCTGTCAGTCGTAATAATTAACTAACTACGTGGAAAGAAGTGTAGGCCCAACCTTGATGACCCGACTTCTAACATTTTCTCCCTTCTTGTGTGACAGCACCTGACGTCTGTTTGTTTTATTCCTTTCCTAGATGGTGAGACACAGCCATGGTGATTTGATACTGTAGACCATTAGACGTATCAACAGTATTAGGCCATTCAGCCCATTGAGTCAGCTGTGCCATTCAGTGAGATCATGGCTTGTCTGATAATCCTCAACTCCACATTCCTGCCTTGCCCCTCACCTTGGTCTTTCATTCAGGTTGATTCCTGATTTAAAAATCTGTTTAAAAGTCATGACCCAATGTGCAAACTGACTTTGTAGGCCCACTCACACATGTCCTGATTTTTTAGGTTTACAGCTTTTACAATTGTTACGACATTAGAAAATAATAGCCCTCATAAAAATGGACCAAAGTAAATATTAAGTTGACCATGAAACCTGACCAACACCACGTTTAGAAGATTTGATAAGGAATACAAGAGCCTAGCTTTCATTTCCTTACCTGCATTGATTCTTGATGTGGTCCAGTTTGGAAGGAATCACAGACACACTCCCATGAGTTCATCCAAAGGGCAATTCGTCAGATTAGGGCAACAAGGTGGCTCAGTGGTTAGCGCTGCTGCCTCACAGTATCAGGGACTTGGGTTCATTTTCACCCTTGGGCGACTGTCTCTTTGGATTTTTGCATGTTCTCCCTGTGTCTGCGTAGGTTTTCTCTGGGTGCTCTGGTTTTCTCCCACTGTCCAAAGATGTGCCGGTAAGGTGGATTGGTATACAAGTAATAAAGGGCTGCTCTCACAAGGAAGAAACATCATTTTCCACAAGGAATCACTTAAATTTACAGCAAACACTTATAATTTTTTGAAAGGCATTTAATTGAATGATAAAGGATTAGCTTGTAACTGAATGTTTACAAGTGTAAATATGATATTTAGCCCCTAAAGCCTGGTCCAGCATTTTGGAAAATCTAGATTCTCTGGCCTAACTCTCTGCCTCATATGTCTTAATATTTTTGGTTAACAGAAAATCTCAATCTCAAACTTAACGTTAATGTTAATTTAGTGTGAATCAGTTTTGGCCTAATGCTGGCAAATGGGACTAGTTTAATTTAGGATATCTGGTCACCATGGACGAGTTGGACTGAAGGGTCTGTTTCTGTGCTGTCCATCTCTATGACTCTGTGAGGGGCAGTCACCTTTTCAAACATCGACCGAACTTTTTCCAATGACCATGCATGTATCCCCCAGCAAGGACCGTTAAATCACTGGATAGTGGTCAGAAGTGGCGCTTGAGTCTACTTTAATTTTTCTTTCGACTCTGGTCTGGAGCGCTGACTCCAACAGTACCATTGCAATGTTTTTCTTTGGCTTACTCTGCAGTTCAGAAGTCCAAGCTGGAATCTGTTGTCGATCCTATTTGTGATTTAATTGTGCACGCAGTTCTCCACCTGCACTATTTTTTTCCATCTGCCCCACTCTGCCCATTGCAGCCACCAGAACAATACTGTTTTAATAGTGCATTAGTAAAAATATAAGAACAGAAGGAGGCCATTTAGCCCCTAAAGCCTGGTCCAGCATTCTGGGAAATCTAGGCTGTCTGGCCTAACTTTTTGCCTCCTATCCCTTAATATTTTTGATTAACAGAAAATCTAATTCTCAAATTTAACATTAATGTTAATTTAGTGTAACTTAGTGCTTGAGGGATAGAGTTCAAAACTTCTGTCATCTATTGCTACTTCAGCTTCACTGCTGGTTCGTATTGCTGTTTTTTATGCTGAGACATCTAGTTCTGGAGTCCCCAACTAGTGGAAATACTTCCGATTTCCCCAGTCACTTCCCTTTATATCTTGAAAACTTGGCTCAAATCACCCATAAACCATATCAACTGCCACGAGTACAATATTTTTCGTTAAATTCTTGGTAATTTAACCCAACGGAGTTGCAGGCAGAACAAAACTATTTTTGCTCGGCCTCAAGAGAGTGAGCATTGTGACTCAGTAGCACTTTGGCTGCTAGTGCATGGCCCCTTCATGTTGAGAGTCACTTGTAGATACCAGTGTTGTAATTGACCATTATTGCTGTAGTTCAAAGCGTAAAAGTTAGTTTAAAGCCTAAAATGTTACAGACAGCACTGCTGGTTCTATTGTATTGTAAATCGATTGAGATTGCCTGTGAACATTTATATTTTAAGTAATTTTATCTTAAATTCCAAACTATATTATTGACTAAAAAAGTGAGAGCCAGAGAATGAGATTGCAAAGTGGGTTCCAATAAATATTTAGTTACAAGCTAATCCCCTTATCATTCAATTAAATGACTTTCAAAAAACTATTTAAGTGTTTGTTGTAAATGTAATTGATCCCTTGTGTCGTTGTGGAAAATGATGTTTCTTCCTTGTGAGAGCAACCTTTTATTCCTTGTATACCAGTTCTGCATCACACCCTCTCAATCTTTGTGATGGCTCAGAACAGAAAGACATAGTCATTCAATCACTGTGTTAGTTATCTCTGTTTTTAAGCCTGCTGCATCACTTAAGCTTTTCTTCCCACCCCCCGCACCCTTATTTATATGACAGTAACCTGAAGCTGAGGATGAATTTATCTATATGTCCTCTTTAGGTCTTTGGATTTGACAGGTCCTTTACTGCTTGGTGGTGTCCCCAATCTGCCTGAAGATTTTCCCGTGCG
The DNA here is from genome assembly GCF_037043375.1 of Chiloscyllium plagiosum. Lineage (NCBI taxonomy): Eukaryota > Metazoa > Chordata > Chondrichthyes > Orectolobiformes > Hemiscylliidae > Chiloscyllium > Chiloscyllium plagiosum. The sequence goes on from NW_028270161.1 coordinate 39,091,400, forward strand.
CAATCGGGAATTTGTGGGATGTATGAGATATTTGACCATTGACAGCAAGCAACTTGACATGGCTAGTTTCATAGCCAATAACGGCACACTCGCAGGTATGATCAAAGTTTGCACTGTGCAGAGTTTACTCGTGGATCAGTACGAAATCACAAGTGGTAAGAAGAAACCCGTCTCGCCAGTGATGTGCAGTTATGCATCAGCTCTGAGGAAAGGTCATTCACTCTGAAATGTTAACTCTGATTTCTCTCCACACATGCTGCTAGACCTGCTGAGTGTTTCCACTGATTTCTGTTTTGATTCTGATTTACAGCATCTTTCAGTTTTTATGTGCAGTTTTTTGGTTGCTTCCTTTTCTAATGGAGACTGAGTGCAAACTTTATTGCTTGTCTTTCTAACCTAATTAGTCATTTAATTAATGAGTGGTTTAATATTCTTTCTGTACTTGAGTACATAGTTTGAATTTTTAATGAATATTAATTAGGCTGCAGGCACTCAAAACAATGGCTTTGCCTACAGATATGGTTCAATTAATTGTGAAAGCAAGTTATATCCAAATATTACAGAAAGGAAAGTCTTGAGAATGTTTTTTCACTACTAAATGATAAAATTGTATAAACATATCCAGGTGAAAGACTTCACATTGAACATTGTAACTAGACTCAGGAAGTAAGTGACATATTTCTGAAGGAAGATCAAATTGGGGGACATGGTGACAAGGTCAGGTTTGAAATTCGTTACAAATGGGTGGACTCGTTGGCCCAAATGGCCTTTATTGTTCTTCAAATATCTAATCTAATCGCTCTTGTGATATTTTGGAACATCTACTACTTTCAACTCTTCTGAACTTTTTGATAAATAGTAATCATAAACAATGGGAAATGAGTATATTGGTGTCTGGAAGGAATTATTGGTTTGTAAAAGGAACATTGTGATTTCTCTGAAATACACCCTGGATTAGAAATTTGTTTTGAGCATTTTGAATAACAGGTGGTGTCTTACAGAAAGTGCAGAATGAGATATCACCCAAAACACATTGCTATCCACCTATCTCTATCACAATCTAAACGTTTGCATTTTGTATGAAGCTATTACATTTTCCATAACTTGGCTATCAGCACAGTCACTTCCTTTATAAGCTGGGAGGAGCTTGCATTTAGAGAGTTTATCCCACATTGGAAAGATGGTCTCTGAAAGGAGAAATGGGTAGCAAGTATCAGGAAAGTTTCCAAGTGGAATGGTGTCACTGGTAAGGCTAAAAGATGGATTTTAAGTGCCCCCTTTTTTGATTACAGGATGTGCTGCTAAAAAGAACTTCTGTGATGTAAATGTTTGTCAAAACGGCGGGCATTGTGTGAACAAATGGAATACATACAGCTGTGAATGTCCTGTCAGATTTGGTGGCAAGAACTGTGAGCAAGGTGAGTGATTTTCCTCCACCAGAAAAAAAGGGCCTGCTCGAATTATAAATATCTGATTTGATCCAAGTCACTGCCACTAGCGAAGTCAACAAGTGTCACCAGAGAACTGGTCAATCTACAGGATGCCTGGGCTGAATGAGCTGGTTAACTTATACACTAACCTGAACTGATTCAGCGAACATTTAGTTCAGGTTTACGGTCAAAGTTCTTGTGTTCTTTTTGTTTCTTTCTGCAGCCTATTAGGTTTTTACACCTAATCCTAAATCACTTCTGGTCCCTCTACCCTTAAACAAGGCAGGCTCAGGTAATTTTAGCTACTTTGCTGAACAGACAAAGGTAAAATCTTATAAGCTCCCCAAAAGTGGATGGATGTTTAATACACTTCCAAAAAGCAAAATCTCCATTTGTCAAGCTATTTAATTAACTTCTTTTGTAAAATGAAACAAAGAAACACAGGATATTAGACCATTCAGCCCCTCAAGCCTGCTCTGCCATTCAACTAGATCTTGACTGATCTTCAAACTCAACATAATTTTCCTGCACTATCACAATATCCTGTTAAATCTCAACTGTCTAGAAATTTGTCGATCTCTGTCTTGGATGTCAATTACTCTATCTCCACAGCACCGTGAATATAGAATTCCAAAGATTTACCTTTCTGTTAGTGAAGACATTTCTCCTCACCTCAGTCAGAAACAACCTACCTCCTCTTCTGAGAATGTGTCCTTCAGGATTCCCCCTCCCTGCCAGGAGAATACTTTTTTTTTCTGTAACTACTCTGTCAAGCTCTATAATAATTTTCTGTACTTCAAAATAAATTACCTAAGCTCGAGAGAATATCAGCCGCATCACCTCGATCTCTCCTGATAGGACAATCCTCCATCTCAGGGATCGGTTTGGTAAACCTTCATTGTACTCCATCAGTGCAGAATGTTGCCAAGGTGTAGTTATAAAATTAATTATTGTGGCTGATATTTCATAACGAAATGCAATCACTGAGAATACAATTTTTCATTTCAAGTTGCTTAATGCTCAAATGTAATTTAGCTGATTGAATTGTACTCTTATCACGAAGGTATTCTCAATTTTCGGCTTATAAGATAGTAAATGACGAATCATTGAAGCTTATAGTTTCATAAATCGATGAACCCAATTTTGCAAAAATGAAGCATTAGCCTGCTACCTGTAATTTGATGCACTTAATCAACCAATTTAAATCAGTCATTCCAGTTCCATTACTGAAGATGGTCACCCTGAAGATTACAGTCCATTCCGTATGTCACGTTTCAGCTTCAATCTGGATTTCTTACCTAAGGATGAAAAGTAAAAAGTTACCTAGATACTTTGGAGCTGTGTTTTGAAGAGAGAATTTTTTTCAAGCAGCGGACAATTAAATTTTCTGTGAACATTATCCAAGTGCGCTGTGAACTTGTGTCAGTGATACACCATGTGGGATGTGCTAATGGGTTGCTAGGAATTATTGTTCCTGTGATTAGCTTCCTGGTGGTTTTTCTAATTTAGCTTGTGTGTTGCTGGATCTCAGCCACTTAGCCCAGAGTTATCGACATGAGCAAAATGTTAGGAAGTCATTCTCTAAAGGCAAACCAAGACAGATTCTCAAGTAACTTAAATAGTAGAGTTAAATTTCAGAGTGAGATAAATCAAAATGAGTTACATTTTTACATTTAAGTATAGTTTACGGTGTAATTCCATGCAATTGGATCCTGATACTCTGCTACTTTATTTCATAACAAAATCAAGTATCAGCATGAAAAGGAATCATTATGCCCTTTATGACTGGATTACAGCCATAAATCAGTGAGCATCCTGTTTAATGTGGTTCCTGTTAAAGTTAGAAATCCAGAATAAAGGAAGAGTAAAAATTTTAGTAATGTTTTTTCCGTTGCACTACGTTTTTGTATTGTCAGCTTTGTTTTACCTTGACAAGCTAATGTTTCTCAGTGTTTCAAATAATCCACATAGCTGAAAGCTGCTCTGATTTAAAAACAGGCAGAGTCACAGACACACTGTCACTTCCTGAGGATGCTAAATGTGCAAAATGTTCTTTCGTCAAACGTTGGATTAAGGTTTACTTCCAGTATTCTACAAACTCACTTTTTTGCATGTGTTGCTTTAAAAAGGCAACATAACAAATCAATTGAAAGGTATTTTAATATTTTGGAATAAGATTTGGTAAAATGTGCAGTCGAGAATGAAGTATCAATATAATGCACTTCTAGATCAAGCACAGTGTAGGTAAATTTAAGGTCCCATTGCACAGTCCAAGAATGTCCTTTACTCCCAACCTACTTCGACATCATTCTGATATTCATGTTTTCTTCTCTCGACTATGTGCAAAGTTGTAATCGCAGCACTGATACTGTGTCTGTCAGTGTTCTCTAGTGTCAAATGATGTGGAATCTGACAGAGGGTTCTTGACTTATAGAGACTTGTCGGCTCTTAAATGTCCACCTGAATCTGGCATCACGATGTTGTCTACGGTTAGGTGCACAGTCTTGCCCACTTCCATAGGCTCTGTTGCCACTGTAGGAAGTAGATGGATCATATTTTGAAAATATTCACATTTTTAAGGATCCAATGTGTTTCCCTGACTTGATTCATCATTTTCTCTCTCTCTCTCTCTCTCTCTCTCTCTCTCTTTCTCTGTCTCTCCCTCTGTCTCTCTTCCCTCCCCCCCCTTTCCAACCTCCTTCCCCTCTCTCTCTCTCTGTAGGCTTATTGTAATCTTTAATAAGCTAGTCCCTGCATCTGCCCAGTTCGGCTATGTCCCGTGGAGTCAGGGACCCTTGAGTGGCCACTTAGAGAATGCGTGTTCCTTGTGATATGAGGACTTCACTTAGAGCAGCTGAGTGATGCAGGCCTTGCCCTATGAACCAGGGCTTTCTGCTGAACCCCGAGTGGAGGCCTGTACTTCATTGGGGTCTCTATCTGTAACCCATAATCCCACTATTATGGTCTGAATTTAAACTCCAGAGATGGAAGACTTGCTTCAAACTCACAGGGAATTATTTTGGTTGGAGGGAGCTAACTGGGTGTTGTGCTCCAGGATGCATATGTTTGAAAGTTAGAGTTTCCAGTTTGGTAATTGTTGGTGTTATAAATATTGCCTGGAGGTGTTAAAATTGACACTTACAGCTTTAGAAGCATCTTTTGCGAAGTGGTGCACACAGGTTCCATGAATCCTCTCCCACGGAACGTTTAGTATGCACTAGCTGACGGACAATAGAATGGTTCAAAGCTCAGTGGCTATGGGAGTGGGATGCAAGAACTCTGACACTGGGAGCTGTGATGGAGAAGATCCAGGAGAAGGCAGTCGTCTTGTAGGATGGTGGGTCTAAGGCAGCAGGTGTGCAGGACTACTCCACTTCACCCTCCTGTACCTCTCTCATTACATCTGGCTGCGTCTTGCCTACCCTAATCCCCTCCACCTATTCTTCCCAATTCTCCCCTAAATTAAAGGGGTCCTCTGGAATATTCACCATTACTGTGTTCTCTCTTGTTTCCCCATTATAGTTGAGTCACTCAATACCAATTCATTTGAGGTGAAGTCCTCAAATAATTTCCAGGGAAAGGTTTTTTGGTGAAGACTTTGCAGAGTGTTTCAAATGTTTCTTGAGGTCCTCAGAAGTCTTCATACACAGGCTATCTCCAGCAAAAGCAGTGAAAGCTGAACATGGTCTTGAAGATTATTAAAAATCCCCAGCTTGTAGTTATTTTCTAATCAACTTGTTCAGAGATGTTATCTCACACCTCTCGAACAGGTGAGACTTGGCTCTGCATCTCCTAACTCAGAGGTAGGGACACTACCACTCCACCACAAGAGCCCCTCAAGATATTTTAGATTAGATTCCCTACAGTGTGGAAACAGGTCCTTCGGCCCAACAAGTCCACACCGACCTTCAGAAGAGTAACCCACCCCCCTCTGACTAATGCTCCTAACAACTATGGACAATTTAGTATGGCCAATTCACCAGACCTGCACATCTTTGGAATGTGGGGGGAAACCAGAGTACCCGGAGGAAACCCGTGCAGACATGGGGAGAACGTGCAAACTCCACACAGACAGTCGTCCAAGGCTGGAATCGAACCTGGGTCCCTGGCACTGTGAAGCAGCAGTGCTAACTGCTGAGCCACCATGTCGCCCCGGTGACTTAATCAATCTATTCAGAGATATTATCATACACAATAGGAAGAGGTGGGACTTAATCCCATGCCTCTTAGCTCTGAGTTAAGGACACTACCACTATGCCACAAGAGCCCTAGAAATCCTCAGAAGCTACTTCATGCCTTCTGTCATTGGCTGGTTTTGTGAAAGATTGTAGATTGAAGCACTAGCCACCTAAATGGCATGCGGTCCTTTTAATTAGCACCAGCAACCCACAATGTGATTTTAATATAAAGTTCTGGGATTTACATATGAAAGGAATGAAACCAACACTGTCATTCTAAAAGATGAGAGATGTAACAAACAATCCAGGTCTTTTTCAATATATAATTTCAGTTGCATCACACTGTAAACATTTGCTATAAATTCTGTGTCTTACAATCTTATTCTACACAACCACCTGATGAAGGAACAGTGCTCCGAAAACTAGTGCTTCCAAATAAACCTGTTTGATTATAACCTGGAGTGTGCGAAATTTCACTTTATACACCCCAGTCCAACACCTGCACCTCCAAATCCTGACTACCAGTAAATAATTTACTTGGTAATCAATCCTGAGGCAGCAGTTCCTTCCCTGTGCTCATTTCAACTCCTTTTCCAAAATGGTGTCTTGCAATACTGGTGGTCTAAACCATTACCGTAAATCTTAATCCTATATTGATCACATAAGAGGCTCTTTAATGCCGTAAGTATATACAGAAAATTAATGCCACTACATCCCCTCTGTGATACAGACTGTTGTTCAAAATATTAATGTTGTCTTTATAACTTGTTTAATATTTGGAAATATTACTACAAACCAACCGACTCCCACAGCTACCTGGACTACACCTCCTCCCATCCTGCCCCCTGTAAAAACGCCATCCCATTCTTCCAATTCCTTCGTCTCCGCCGCATCTGCTCCCAGGAGGACCAGTTCAAAATACGTACAACACAGATGGCCTCCTTCTTCAAGGACCGCAATTTCACCCCGACGTGGTCGATGGTGCCCTCCACCGCATCTCCTCCACTTCCCGCTCCTCCGCCCTTGAGCCCCGCCCCTCCAACCGCCACCAGGACAGAACCCCACTGGTCCTCACCTACCACACCACCAATCTCCATGTACAGCGCATCATCCGCCGTCACTTCCGCCACCTCCAAACAGACCCCAGCACCAAGGATATATTTCCCTCCCCTCCCCTATCAGCTTTCCGTAGAGACCACTCCCTCCGTGACTCCCTTGTCAGATCCACACCCCCCACCGACCCAACCTCCACTCCCGGCACCTTCCCTTGCAACCGCAGGAGGTGCAACACTTGCGCCCACACCTCCCCCCTCACTTCTCTCCAAGGCCCCAAAGGAAACTTCCATATCCGCCACAGATTCACCTGCACCTCCACCCACATCATCTGCTGCAGCCGGTGTGGCCTCCTCTATTTTGGGGAGACAGGCCGCCTACTTGCGGAGCGATTCAGAGAGCACCTCTGGTCCACCCGGACAAACCAACCCAACCACCCTGTAGCACAGCATTTCAACTCCCCCTCCCACTCCACCGAGGATATGCAGGTCATTGGACTCATCCACTGCCAAACCACAACAACGCGACGGTCGGAGGAGGAGCGTCTTATCTTCCGGCTGGGAACCCTCCAACCACAGGGGATGAACTTGGACTTCACCAGTTTCTTCATCCCCCCTCCCCCCACCTTGTCTCAGCCGATTCCCTCCAGCCCGGCACCGCCTTCCTGACCTGCAGTCTTCTTCTTGACCTCTCCGCCTCCATCCTACTCCGACCTATCACCCTCACCTTGACCTCTTTCCACCTATCACATTTCCAACGCCCCTCCTCCAAGTCCCTCCTCCCTACCTTTTATCTTCTCCTGCTGAACATTCTCTGCTCATTCCTGAAGAAGGGCCTGTGCCCGAAACGTCGAATCTCCTGTTCCCTGGATGCTGCCTGACCTGCTGTGCTGTTCCAGCAATAAAGTTTCAACTTTGATCTCCAGCATCTGCAGACCTCACTTTCTCCTCTAATATTTGGAAATGTACTGTTATGATCCCAACTGATGGTAATACTGGACAAATTGGATCCCAGATTGAAGCCTACCTTGATAAACCATATGGTTATTTTGCAATTTGGTTACCTTTGTGATTAGTCACTGAACATGTTCAAAAGTGGCTCCCAATGGACTTTTAACAAAAGAACAGAAGTTTATTGCACAAAATAAAATGAAACAAAGTCAACTATATGATAAAGAAAATTTTGAAAGATCTGATCAAAAATATCAAAAAGAAAGATTAAAGCCTTTTTTCCCCCCAGCAACCTCCCTTGCTGACATTCAACTCCAGTGAAATGTCAGTCCTGTCTTCGCTCGTTTAAATTTCTTACTTGCCTTATTAGATGGCAAATATTTCAGCAACCTTCCGGACATCTACCAGATGCAATTCGTATTGTCTCTGTCTGGCCCCAAGATACATAGCTACAGATTAGCACACTGAATTCTAAGAAAAGGTCAGGGCATTTTTCAGCCATGTCTAATGGACTGCTAGAACAACTTGAGTCTTCGTTCTAGCTTTGATAGTTTAAAAACCATTAGAACTAAACTGTCCAGCTGCTGGCATCGATCTTTTTTTCTGTGCTGAATATGTTTCTAGCTTCTCTGTGTAAGTTATGAAAGCTTGACTTAGCAAACATTTCAGCAATTATCTCAGCAGCTGGCCTATCCAGTTATTCAGCTGGAGCCAAATGATTTTTGAAAGTGCTGTTGTGACCCATTGCTTAAAAAATGAGTTTCTTACTATTAATAAAACTATCACCTTCACAGAACTGAGGAGCAAAGTCTCATTTACTCTATTTCATACCCATATTCATTCCATGAATAACATATTATGCACCTTTTAATCATGAATAAAATGTGAATAAGCAACATATCTGCTTGTTCGAACATTAAGAACTTAATATTTCAATTATTACGCTGCATATCCAGTGGAATCTGACATGGGATACAGCAAAGTCAAACTGGCTTAAAACAACTTCCAGTTAACTACAGATTTCATGTTAATGCACTGCCAGCATTGACAGTATGAACAAATGTCTGTGGGGTAGTACAAGAATTGACACTTGATTTTTATCTGCAAGATATGAGAGGGAAGTTACTATTGTGCTCTACTGTTATGACCCAACACTGTTCAGAATGTCAGGCCCTTGAGTGGTGTGCAAATACCCCTTCTCCCCTGATTATACCTAATAGCAGCATCCTGCTGAGGGTAAAAATGGATAATCACATTTTATCCATGATGAGGAAATATTAAATGTAAAAGGCCTGAATCTAAGACAAGAGTGCTATGATAATTAGTCTAACAAATGATGCATTTCTTGTTTTTTTTTCTATCTAATTATATTGGTTATGGCTGTTATTGCTGTAATAGCTGCAAATTACTTAGAGACCAATTATGTAAGAATTCATCATCAGGGAATGTTATAGAGTGGCAACAAACTCTGCTGCCTTCCTAATTACAGTTGTAGTTGATGCTATTCATGATTATTCTGTGTGACTGTGACTGTATCATTGTAGCTTTTCCCTTTCCCTTTTATACTTGAAAAACCATTTGCTCTTCAAATGAGTGGGAAAAGGCCAACCGAGCTCACTACGAACAAAAAGCAGTACAGGGAGAACTAGCCATTTGAATACAGAACTGGCTTGAAGGTAGAAGACAGAGGGTGGTGGTGGAGGGTTGCTTTTCAGACTGGAGGCCTGTGACCAGTGGTGTACCACAAGAATCGGTACTGAGTCCACTGCTTTTCATCATTTATGTAAATCATTTAGATGTGAATGTAGGAGGTATACTTAGTAAGTTTGTAGATGACACCAAAATTGGAGGTGTATGGACAGCGAAGAAGGTTACCTCAGATTAGAAGGGGGTCTTGATCAGGTGGGCCAATGGGCTGAGGAGTGGCAGATATAATTTAATTTAGATAAATGTGAGATGCTGCATTTTGGAAAGGCAAATCAGAGCAGGACTTGTACATGTAATGGTAAGGTCCTGGGGAGTGCTGCTGAACAAAGAGACCTTGGAGTGCAGGTTCATAGTTCCTTAAAAGTGGAATCACATATAGATAAGGTAGTGAAGAAGGCTTTTGGTATGCTTTCCTTTATTGGTCAGAGCATTGAGGATAGGGGTTGGGAGGTCATGTTATGACTGTACAGGACATTGGTTCGACGCTTTTGGACTAATGTGTGCACTTCTGGTCTCCCTCCTATTGGGATGATGTTGTGAAACTTGACAGGGTTCAGAAAAGATTTTCAAGGACATTGCCGGGGCTAGAAGATTTGAGCTATAGGGACAGGCTGAAAGGCTGGGGCTGTTTTCCCTGGAGCGTCAGTGATTGAGGGGTGACCTTATGGAGGTTTATAAAACCATGAGGGTCACGGATAGGGTAAATAGCTAAAGTCTTTTCCCTGGGGTGGGGGAAATCCAGAACTAGAAAGCATAGGTTTAGAGTGAGAGGGGAAAACTTTAAAAGGCACTTAAGGAGCATGTTGACGGTGGTGCATAAATGGAATGAGCTGCCAGAGGAAGTGGTGGAGGCTAGTATGATTAGAACATTTAAAAAGTATTGGGGTGGATATATGAATAGGAAGGTATTAGAGGGATGTGGACCAAGTGCTTGCAAATGGGACTAGACTAGGTTAGGATATCTGGTCAGCTTGGATAAGTTGGACTGAAGGGTCTGTTTCCGTGCTGTACATCTCTATGGCTCTATGACCGGATGTAGGCCTGGATACTATGCCCGATTAGCAGATGCAGCAGAACATCAGATTTACCTGATCTAATCTGAAGTGATCACACTCTACTACAACAACAGTCAATTATTGTAGAACTGTTAATTAGGATCAAAAACAACTGTACCTAAGGATTGTCTCTGTTGTTACAAAATACTTCTGTTGTCAATGAAGTAAACAAGAAAATGTCTCTATCGCAGACACCTAGAAAAATGTTTTTGGTCCCTCTAAGGTGGATGGGTTGTCATGGCGACTTCCTATCTCTGTGCCGCTGTTGTGTCCTTTGAATTTAATTTTTATGTCTCTGGTTACAACTATTATTAATAAAAAAATTTTTTTTAGAAAAAGGAGTAAGTTTGACTATTAGAATTCCTCTGTAATCAGCATACATCCTATATGTCTTGTACAGTCCATGTGGGTGCCAATACTGAGCTATATTGCTACACCATGTTTGACTGCTATTGTACAGAAAGTATGTCAGCACTACATATAACATATAAGGACAGGTTGCACAGATTTAATTTGAAGCCCCTTGAATATAGAAGATTAATGACAGGCCTAATTGAGTTGGTTGGACTGATAATTTGTTTCTTTTCACTCCAATAGATAATCTCATCCAATCTGGGGGTTTAGGACAGGTTGAGGTCACCTTAAAATTACAGCCAGGCTATTCAGGCATGATGTCACAAAACGCTTCTTCACACAAAGTATCGTAGAAATTAGCAACTTTCTCCAAAGACGAAGGAGAAATGTGTTGAAAATTTTGAGACCAAGATGGATAGATCTTTGCTGGGTACGGATATAAAGTGTTATGGAGCCAAAATCAGCAAATGGATTTGAGATAGAGATTAGACATGATCTCGCTGAATGACTTGCAATGTCAAGGGATTAAATGGCTGACTTCTATTTTCGAGAGTCTATTGGCCTGATAATTTCATAAACTAATTTTATTAGGTATAAAAGGCTCAATTGATACCAGAGCTTTTATCATTTCAATTTGTGTTTTCCATCCTGATAAAGTGATTTGGCAAAACATTCATTTCATTGGATTATTTTTGTCAAATTTCCTTCCATAGGTTGTATAGAAATTAAATCACTTATGATCCCAGCTCACAGCAGGTAACAGATATGTTTTTCACAATACTACAAAAGTTTATTATGTAAAAGGGAGAAAAATTAAATAGCCAAACAAAGCTATCTGAATATAACACTGTTCAAAACCTTTCAAAATGCGCAGAAAAATAAAATCCCATTTACTCCCCAACACCATCGCTTTACAGTTAATCAAATCCAGACAGTCTCCTTCCCTATCAAATGTGTCGGTTTGATTTAATGCTTCTTCTCAATTCTAGTACAGTGAGCTGGGGAGACTTGTTATTTGAATCCTCATGCAACTGAGCATTTAGACTTCCACAATCTTTTAATAATCAGCAAATTTGTAGCAAACCCTCCTGGTCTGGAAGTTTCACAAACTATACCGTATCAAGCTAATTTCCTTGATTGCTCTGAACAATCTCCTGATCTAAGAGAAACTTGACTTGCTTTAGAACCCAGACAAGCTTCTGTCAAACTGAACACAAAAGCTTTTGAACTAAAGTTAATACTTTTTTTTATTTTAATTCATTCACGAAATGAGGGTGTCTCTGGCTAGGCCAACATTTATTGCCCATCCCTAATTGCCCACAGGCAGTTAAGAATAAGCCACGTTGCTGTGGGTCTGGAGTAACATGGAGGTCAGACCAGATAAGGATGGTTGTTTCCTTCCTTAAAGGACATTACTGAACCAGGTGGGTTTTTCTGACAATCGACAATGGTTTCATGGTCATCTTTTAACTCTTAATTCCAGAATTTATTTTATTGAATCTGCCATGGTGGGATTTGAGCTTGGGTCCCCAGAAGATTATCTGTGTCTCTAGATTAACAGTGCAGTGATAATACCACTAGGCTAATACATGTATATTATCATTATAAATGGCATATCTTTCATCATGGACACTTTATACTCATGGACACTGGTATTTTCTCTCTCCAGTAATGCCCAATTCCCAGCGTTTTAAGGGCACCAGTCAACTCAGATGGGATGACCTGGATATCACTATATCTGTGCCATGGTACATTGGACTAATGTTCCGCACGAGAAAGTCAAATGGATTCCTTGTGCAAGCAAATGCTGGGACTTACTCCAAAATTAACATTCAGGTGAGCATCTATCTCGAGATATCTTTCACTTATTGGTATTCCTGGTGATGCTATATTCGATCAATGGACTGCACTTTTTCACTATTATAGCAATAATATTGCTGCATATAGTGGCAGTGGAATGTGTTGGATTTATCAAATCATTATTTCACATCCATTCCAGGTTTGCTAAATACAGGCACTGCTGGCTTTTGTAAATAAAAAAGGAATATGTTATTAATGAGTGATTTATTGAGATTTTCTTTTTTTCTTTTCAAGTTTCAATGCATTCCAGTCTAATCAATAAATCAGTGAATAATCACTCAATAAAGTGTCATTTTTAAAAAATATATAAACTGGCCAATTAGATTTGAGAGTAAGGTCTGAGTTTCAACACCTGGAAATTAATGAGTTTGCTGATTCTGAAATGGAGTCATCGTGTGTTAGACCAGATACTATGTAACTGCAAGGGGCTGCAATAATCTTTGGAGGAGGAAAACTCTAAAGCTTTCACTAACATCTCCAGTACTACACAGCCGTAAAATGGCCACTGGTTATGCTTGGTGATTTTCAGAATGTAAAGGCTCTGTGTTTCTGTTAAGGGTGTGTGTATAAACTGGCTTCATGCCTACATTTCCTCAGCGGAGGAGGGCATTCAAAGTTGAAATAATGCATGTATCTTTCTTTTTGGTGTGGACATTGTGAATAACTCTGGCACTCTTGTTGTTCCGTTTCTGGCAGATAATTGATAGTAACTTAGAATTTGAAGTACATAACAAACGTGGATTAAAAGCCAAACTGCGAATGACTCGGACACGGGTCAGTGATGGAAACTGGCACCATTTACTGGTTGAGATAAAAAGTATGAAAGATGGCAAGGACATCAAGTACCTGGCTGTCCTGTCTTTGGATTATGGAATGTACCAGGTAACTTGCACAAGGAAGATTTCTGCTTTACCCAGCAGCCTCCAGTGAATATATTGAAATAGTTTAATTTTTGTGCTGCCTTCAACATTGCTAAACAGCCGAGCTTCTCCTCTTCAGCTCCTTGGATTTATCTTGGGGATGACCGTGATTTCGTTGATAACTTTTGATTTCTGTGTTTCTAGCTGAGCAAACCAAAGGACAAACAAGAAAGCTGACTTTAACTTCTTAACATTTAGCAATGTTGAGGTCCCACTCATGGTGCAGATTCACATTACACTGCAGATGGTGGAGGGAGAGGGCTTACAACACTGTAGCACCCGTCTCCCAGCTGCACAGATTCCAAACTTGTGCTTCCCAAACCGTCTTTCCTTTTCCCATTCCCATGATACAGTAATCAATCTTTTCTCACCACAGTCCCCTATCCATCTCTTTCTTGCATGCTGTCTCACTTTCACTTTCTCTCTCTCTCTCTCACACACACACACACACACACACACACACACACACACACACACACGCACACGCACACACATATACATATACAATCACACTCACAGACATCCAAGATCTGCTTGACACTCACTCATCTGCCTCATTGCTGTTTGAGAGTATTGATCCATGGATCCAAGATGTTCTCTGCACAGATACCAATTTTGAATCACACGAGGGGTTTGCTTATGACCCCAAATGCTGTTTGACGCACCATTTGGGAATCGCTGTAAACCAACTGTCATATAGTCATCATGGTGCAGTTGTGCAGTGCATCTGGATTGTAATGTTAACATTGCACCTCATTAATTATGATATATGTAATTCAACATTACTCCTCATTGCTTCTTCTCTGTTCTGGATCCTTTGTCTCTTCTTGACAGTTCACTTTTAAATATATTTTTTGTTTCCTTGACTGTCTATTCTTTCCTCAATTCTTTGTTAGTTCTCTGTCTGCTCTGTCTTTGTCCTGCCTTGAGAAGTGGAGATGGTGGAAGGTGTACTCTTATGATATGTTCATATCCAGCCTTGGGTGGTTACGTACCTGAAAGAAGGCTGCATATGCATTTATTGTCCCAGAACAATTTTCTGTTCACCGACCCCAGCCCCAAAATGTGTCCAAAAACCAGCCTTCTGTTTGTAAGACAGAATATCAAAACCCAGCAGGAGTAATACTGGATGGGGAAGGCTGCAGCACTGTCTGAAATCACAGTTGCACAAGTACCAACCATTCCAGAGAACTTCCTTTGGAAGTTGTTCTGAGTAGGTCAAACTTGTAATGGTTAACAGCTTACTTCAGAGTAAGGCTTTTTGATGAGTTAGAGATTTTTTAATGCAGTTAATGAACAAAACTGGAGATATTGGAGGCAAGAGCAATCAGGCAAAATTATGCAATTCACAGAAGTATCATCTGGATAAGTTATACTAGTTAATGATGTATAAGTGATAATCCTGCATTACACTGAACTATCAGCTGCTAACAAAAGTGGTGAGTGTCAGTTGCTACATTGAATAACATGGGAAAGATTTTCACTGCCCTCTGGCAAGTTTTGAGAAGATTTGTAGCTCACTGCCCTCTGTTGGGATGATGTTTGATCACTTGAAGCTAAAATTAGCCTTAATGATATCAGAGGATGAGCACTTAATGCATTTATAAAGCAATCTTTTGTCCAGTATCACTGTCATTTCTCTATTTGTCACTTTGGGTCTGATAAAGCCAGTGGAATGCCATATGAATGTGTTAGACATTCGCCACCTAATACCTACCAACGTGTGTTTTGAGACTTTAATCTTTGTGTATGTTTCTATGCAGGACAGTGTAGAAATTGGCAATGAATTACCAGGATTAAAATTGATAAACATCTATGTTGGACACCTCCCTGAAGATGGTATCCCAAAGCAGCAAGGATTCCATGGCTGTATGCAGGTATAAGGCAAAAGGCCACTGTTGGTCTGGTGTTTCCTTTACTATGGGAACTTGCATTTCTTTTTATAGGCAACCAACTTATTTTATTCCAAAGTTGTGGGATATTTCATTGATTCTCCACTTCTGCAGCAGGATTGGACTTCTGCCCACATATATACCACGATCCTTGTTGATCTGTGGGACCTCCGATCATTTCAAAAGCAGAGGCAGGTTCCTGGATCTCTGCCAGAAAGCTGCTCTGGATAGTGGACAGAAATTGCCTATGGCAAGCAATCCAACGTTCCATTAACAGTTGACAAACCCTAACAGTGAACACAAATTCTGAACCCAACCCTCGCACCACTGCAAGGCTGCATACCTCGAATCTCAGACGCTATTTTCTGCCAAGCATTATAGTTGTGGAAATCCCTGAAATGTGTCAATGACTATACATTATAATTTGCATTGTTGCAGTATGCTGGTTTATGTAAGGGTGGATATGTTCTAAGTCATTGAGCTGCAGGGGTGGAAAATGAGGTGGATTCCCACAGCAAGGCCAGCATGCAGTGGTGCATTTTCGAAGTGATGTTCCATTTCCCCACACCCAAATTTTCCAAAGAAAATGTTGGCAGCAATCAGGTGGAAAATTGAGGCCCCTATTGTTGTTATGTTAGTTTGTCGAAAAGACTTCTAAATCTCAAAATTATGCAATATGATGTAAAATGTATTATTAACTGTTTCCTAACAACCTGCTAAATCTTAAATGTTTAAGATGGACTTAGGGGCTGTCCTCCTGCTCTCACCGAAATTCACTTTTAAAACTTGTTCACTTGGACAATTCTGCTCAGAGAAGCATTTCCCTTTACTCTCATTTAAATTCAGAACCAATTCTAAGAGAGTACCAGGAAGATGGTTGTGGTTGTTGCAGGTCAGTCAACTCAGCTCCAGGACATCTCTGCAGACATTCCTCAGGATAGTGTCCAGGCCCAACCATTATCAGCTTCCTCAACAGTTTTCCCTTCATCATGGTTGAGAAGTGGGGATATTCTTTTGTGACTGCTCAATGCTCAGGACCATTTCCAACTGCTCAGATACTGAAGTGGCCCATGTTCAAATGCAGCAAGACCCAGACAATATCCAAGTTTGGGCTGACAAAGTGATGAGTAATAATTGTGCCACACAAGTGCCAGGCAATGACCATCTCCATCAAGAGGGAATTTCATCATCACCCCTTGATATGCATTGGCATTGTCAACACAGAATCCCCCATGACCACCATGTGATTACCATTGACCAGATACTGATCTACAGTAGCTGTACAAATACCGTGGCTACAAGAGCATGTCAGAGTCTAAGAATCCTGCAGTGAGTAATTCACCATCTAAACCCGTCAAACGTTTGTCGAGTATCGACAAGGCACAAGTCAGGAGAATGATGGCATAGAGCTTACTTGCCTAGATAAGTTCCAATAACACTCAGGAAACCCGACACCATCTAGGATAAATCAGCTGCTTAATTGATGCCATATCCACAAACATTCATTCCCTCAAACACCGACACTCAGTAGCAGCAGTGTGTACCATCCGTCAAATGCGGAAATTCTCCACATCTCCTTTGACAACACCTTCAAAACCCATGACCACTACCACTTAGAAGGAGAAAGGCATCAGATATGTGGAACACCACCACCTGTAAATTACATTCCAAACTACCTACCATCCTGATTTGGAAATATATTGCCATTCCTTCACTGTTGTTGGGTCAAAATCCTGGAAACTGCCTTCCAAAGGGCACGGTGGGAGTATCTACACCAAATGGACGGCAGCGGCTCAAGAAAGCAGCTCAGCATCACCTTCGCAAGGTCAACTAGTTATGGGAAATAAATGCTGACTCAGCCAGCATTGCCCACATCTGGTGAGTGATTAGAAACATCTGTCAAAAACTTGCTGCTGAAACCATCTAATTTGGGAGAAAATGCCACTAACTTCACACGCAAACATACTTTGATCA
The DNA here is from genome assembly GCF_037043375.1 of Chiloscyllium plagiosum. NCBI lineage: Eukaryota > Metazoa > Chordata > Chondrichthyes > Orectolobiformes > Hemiscylliidae > Chiloscyllium > Chiloscyllium plagiosum. Next base: position 39,108,773 of record NW_028270161.1, read on the forward strand.
TGAACCACAATAAAATGCATATATGCTGACAATGACACTGACCTTGATCCCGGTGAAATCCACCAAGCTACCTTTATTGTTGGTGCACACCCCTGATTCACTTTTCAAGCCTTTTCCTTTACTTCTTGCTTCACCTTGTCTGTCTCCTGGATCAGAGGGGACACAGTCAGTTACCATCCTATATCGAGATCAGACAATGGAAAGTCTGTGTAAGCTGCATAGGATAACCCTCTGCCCAGCCTTTACCTCCTTTTTAGGAACATGCCAATATCTGTCGATAGTACGTCCAGACTCAGAATTTCACTGTATGTAACAGAGTGCATGTAACTGCTTATTGTCTTGGCAGTCAAGCCTAGATTTTATGCTGCACTTGCACTTGGGAGCTGGTGTCATTTCAACAGAAAATAATGCCAATTCTTTCATAGTTTTGTCTTGGCACTTTATCAATGCCATTTCCAAAGTATCCACTGCAGAATGATGAGGATGGTAAATGTGCACTCGGATGCAAATTAATCCTTTCTGCTGAGATTAGGTAGAAAAGACTGGCAGGTGAAAGAGTTCTTTACCAGTAGGATAATGCTGAATTGGTTAAGTGCTTATTATTCCTCTGTCACCTTAAATTTAGCACCAGTTGGCAAACTCTTCTGTTTTGGTTTTGTAAATATATAGTTTGAATGTCTCTTGAATAAGGAGCTTTGTAAGTAATATATCTATATCTGTTTGTGTGATCCAGTGAGAGTGTTTTCTAGGCTTCAAATCAGTTTACTTGAAAAGAGTTCTTTCTTGTTTTCTGAAATAGGGCCTGCGGATGGGTGACACTTCAACAAACATAGCCACCTTGAACATGGATCGGGCTGAAAAATTTCACGTAGAGAGTGGTTGTGATGTTCCAGATCCATGTGATTCTATTCCCTGCCCCAGGCGTAGCTACTGCCTTGATGAGTGGGACAGCTACTCCTGTATCTGTGAACCAGGTATTTATAACTTCAATGTAAACTCCATGCGGCAGAATATTTGGTCACCATTGAAAATTAATGTTGTTGATACAAGTCTGATTTTTCACAAAAGATTTTGGATGCTCTCATTTGAAACTTTGATTTAAATGTTCTTTCTGAGACTGTTGTGATAAGTATGTAAGTTAGCTCGCTGAGCTGGAAGGTTTGTTTTCAGGTGTTTCATCACCGTGACTAGGTAACATCACTGAGAGTCAGTGAAGTGCTGTTACTTGTGTTACTAGCGATTGTGTCCTGGTAACCTTTATTAGACATGATACAGAAACTTCAGTTTCACAAGAACAAAGGAAATTTTAAATCTAAGTACTAAGAGTGGTTAAAAGCTGTTGTCATTTATTATAAATCTGTGTTTCATTCTTGAAATTAATTCCTGGGATGTGGGTGTTATTGGCCCAGCATTTCTTTCCAGAGCAGGTGATGGTGAGCTGCCTTTTTGAACTGTTGCAGTCTGTGGGGTTTAAGTGCACCCAGTATGCTGTTAGGTGGGAAGTTCCAGGACTTTGACCAAGTGGCACTGAAGGAACGGTGATATAATCACAAATGGGGGTGGTGTATAGGTTGGTGGGGAACTTCCAAGAGGTAGTTTTCCGAAGCCTCTTGTCCTTCTAGGTAGTTTAGGTCAAGAATTTGGAATGTGCAGTTGAAGAAATCTTGATGAGTTACTGCACTCCATGTCAAGTACACACTGCTACCATTTGTGCATCGGTGGTGAAGGGAGTGAATGTTGAAAGTGGTGGGTGGAGTGCTAGACAAGTGGGCTGCTTTGGCCTGTATGGTGTCAAGCTTCTTGAGTTTTGATGGAATTGTACTTGTCCGGGCAACTAAAGCATATCCCATTACACTTCTAACTTGTGTGTTGGTGAACATGGCACTGGGCAGTCAAGAGATTAGTTAAGGCAGCACAAAATTCCAAGTAGCTGACCAGCTCTTGTGGCTACAGCATTAATATAGCTGGTCCAGTTCAGTTTCTGGTATGTTGATAGTGAGGGATTCAGTGATGGTGCTATTGAACTTCATGGGATGATGGTTCAAAACACTCTTGCTGGAGATGATCATTGGCTGGCACTTGAATGATATAAATGGTACTTGCCATTGATCAGTCCAAGATTGGATATTGTCTTGGTAATGCTGCATTGTGACATGGATCTGAGGGGTTTCGATTGGCAGCGAATGTCATAGAATCATCAGCAAACATCCCCACTTCGCACCTTACAATGGGAGGAAGCTCATTGATGAAGCAACTGAAGATGGTTGGGCATAAAACATAAACCTGAGGAACTCCTGGAGAGATGTCCTGGGACTGAGATCAGAGACATTTCCTTTCTTGCTGGATATGACTTCAACCAATAGCGTGTGCTTCCTTACATTCTCATTGACTTCAGTTTTGTTGGGGTTCCTTAATGGTATGCTCTGTCAAGTTCCTCCCTAATGTCACGGTCTCACCTTGACAGTTCATCTCTGCTGTCCATATTGAGACCAAGCCTGTTAGATGCTAAATATCTCAGTTATTATAAGGAATGCCACTACTTTCAATGTGTAGTTATGATATTTTGATTTCACTTCTAACACTACATCTTCAGTTCACTTGTTTTGCTTTCTTTAAAATTAATAGGAAGGATTCAGTGTCTTTTACTTTTTCATTTGCTGCTATGTAAATGCTTTAACATGACTGGCTACTTACCCTGCTTCTTAACCTCGCTGCAGCTGGTCACCTGGAGATACACTTTCCAGATTCAAGCCAATAACATATTAGGGAAATGCACCACAGAGATCACCAGATTTTTGTGGGCTACTTCCTTCAAGGTGAGTAGCAAGCACAGTTGCTTCATGAAACTCCACCTAATCTCTCTAACGTTGACATTTTAAGGCTTGTTAGAATCCTATGCTCTTTCCTTTTCAGAACACCATTGAATATGATTTGCTGCATATCAGACCCTGTTATAGGAAGGGATTGTGCATGCACGTGCTAGACTAATGCTAATGATTGAGTTTACACTCTTTGACAGGGTTCTTTGGGAAAAATTGTATGGATGTCTGCAGATTGAATCCATGTGAACACATCTCCAGCTGTGTCCATGATCCAAACTCCTCACAAGGCTACACTTGCAATTGTGGAGAAAACTACTATGGCCAATACTGTGAAAACAAGTAAGAAATGGCTAACAATAAGTTGGAAACATGCTGATATATTTGTAATTATTTTCTAACCAAGTGACATCATGGTTCCTTTGTGACAGAACACATTTACCCTTAACTTGGTCTCTTGACCAAATGCAACCAATGCATAAAAAAGCAGCAACCACTTTGGAAATGTAATCCTCTATGTTTTGGAAATTTGACATTGTTGGCGTTCAGAAAGAATTGTCTACAGCCAGTATATGTTTTAATTTGAGCTTAGATGTTATAAAAATATATCTAACTGATCAATTGCGTTGTGCAACACAGTGGTCAGTCTGATTGTGATTGAGTCATCTCTGCAATGCTAGACTTTTGGCAGTGCAATTTGTGACAGCGGTCACGTTTGAGGTACAGTGTATCACGTTTTAGAGGGGGCCCGTGAGAGAGCTTTATTGCAGGCGTTTGCCTGTGGCTGGATGCTTCCATCCTGAGATTGATTGAATCTGTTATCAGTTCTTTTTGTTCCTGCATTGTTTTGAAAAATTGGCAAGCTGCTTGCACCTGCTAGCTATGTGAATTGGTTAATATTCATCCTGAAGAGGTTGGGAAGTGGATTTGGCCTTCATCGTGGAAGTAATACCATCCTGAGATTTGGAGGTGGAGACTTTCTGATTTCCATCTAAGTAACTATTGACCGTTGGTTCAGAAAATGTGTCATTGTTTAGAACTAGTGCCTACTGCAATGTTGAAGGTCTAATCTGCGGCTTCTTTTCAGAATTGACCTGCCGTGTCCAAGGGGAAGGTGGGGGAATCCCATGTGTGGTCCTTGTAACTGTGATACCAACAAAGGCTTCAACCCTGACTGTAACAAAACCACAGGTGAATGCCGGTGCAAGGTGAGGAACTGCTGACGGACTTGTCTTCTGTGTATGGAATCCCAGTCATTTGGAGGCTTCATCTTTGGAGGGAATGAATATTTGAAACTAGCTTTCAATTAATATAGGTTCTATAGTCTTATTTAAAAATCTCCCATTTTCTTCTGCTTTTTACCCCATACATACATATCTCACTATTCATTAAAATAATATTTTGACTGGTTAATTTTGTCTCTGATTTACAAAGCATGGAATCCACTGGATGTGTGATTAGTTGCAGCATAACATTCTGCAGTAATTCTCTATCAACTACTATAAGTGATTACTGTTGGTATTAGTATTTACCTTGAAGTCTCTCGCAGACAGTCTGAATGATGTTTTTAGAGGAATAGATTACTCTGACTATGTCATTACTTTTTTACATGACAATAGTCATATTTCCCATGTTAAAATAGTTGCTAATGTGCTTGTAAAATTTAACGATGAACTTGTGAATAATGCCAAACTGTGACCAAATGTATCAATGACATGGATCTTATTTTCCAACCCAATCATCTATTTCCTTCCCATTAAAATACAACTCCCTAGTATGAGGTCCTTCATTACAGTGAATGATTCTGTAACTGAATAAATTAGATGTATAGCAGAGTTTGTCAGTGGAATTGTTCCAGATAAAACGTGTTTAATGGTTTAAAATAAGCCGTTTCTGAAGTTCTCCTACAGCACTCTTCTCTTCATAACAAGTTCCTTGAATTGTGAATGTTTATTCCCTCTCAGTGCTCTGAATAAACAAACCCTTTCCACTTGTTCCGAATGTCCTGACTGTGAAGAATAGCAAGTAGTTTCCATCATAGTTCACAGCTCTCATCCACAGCAGCATTTACAAAACTAAAAGCTTACTTCAATCTAAATGACCAAACTAGCTTTTCTCCACTTGTGAAAATGAGCGTGTTAATCCCAGTCATCAAATCAGTAGTTTTTGCTTGAATTCTGCTGTTCTGTCATTGTATTTTCACCTTTCTGATTTAAAAGGATTCAGATACAGCAAACTTTGTTTTAACTGGCACCTTGTCAACTGACACTCCTGATTCAACATGCAAAAATTATATACTGTACCATAAATACTGCGATGTCTGAGTAATTATGCTGTAAATAAAGTATAACTGTGATATTATGTTTTTGTTACTTACTGTGTTTTTACATTGATTTTAGGAGGCATGTTGATGGTTTACCATCGATTTTTTTTGAGGGATGTTGTCATCTCAAAGTTTTGCTTGATCAGGGTTTACTGTGATCATACATACATCTTGATTATCCAGAATATTTAATCAACTGGCATTCTCCTGGTCCCCTGGGTACCAGTTAATAAAAAAGTTGCTATGTTCTGATATTCTTGACATCAGGTACAGTAGCTCCATGGCAAATATTAGTGCCCATTTAAAATCACCAGGGCGGTGGTGGGTGGAATCCAGCTCAATGGGAATATGCTGTTGTCTTCAACACTATTTATTTTGATGTTGGAGTAATGTTTGGACTGAAGTCTGGATTTGAATTTTTTTGCTGTCCTCCCTCTGTGACAGCTTGAGAGACCAGGTAGATAGGGAAGATGTTGAATTGTTGCTCTTTGCTGTCAGGGTAATGAGGAAGAGAGAATGATGTGTCAAAAATGCCATCCTGTCAGATAATCTGCTAGAGAAAAGTTACTGCTGTTTTGTGACAATGGGAGTCAGCACGTTTCCTCTAGGTGCTCAGTGTATCTGATTTTTGAAAGATAATTGAAAAATAGTTGTTAATGTGGTGACTGAACTAAGAGAAATGTTTGTGTGATGAATGTCTACCATTAGTGCAGTGGCCATAGGGAAAAATAACCAGCCTGTACAAAGGTGCAAATTGTGTCAAATTAATGGTGTAAAGAACTGGCAGCAATAGAGAGGTGGTTAGAGAGGTTGGGGGTGGCAGTTAAACCCGAATGAAAAGGAAATGTGCCTCCTCCCATAGTGGGACAACTTCAGCAAGAAAATGGAGGTGAGCTGCAAGCAAGTGCTTTTTGTTTTATAACCGTCACCGTGGTCCAAGAGTAACCAGTATGTTCCCCTGGCCTTTGCAGGGAAGCCTCCTTACTGCAGATTGGCATCTCCTTCCCCCACCTTGTGGCTCAGAAAATTCTGATGTGTGCTCACCCCGATGTCCTACCACTGCTGCCTGGCCTGTGATTCCCCAGGAGTCTCCGGCTGTGACCCCCCTGCTGCTGGTTTTCCCACCAGATAATGAGTCAGCTGTCAATGTGGTGGATGATGGACAGAAAACACAAAACAGCCAATAAAGTGAAGGCCAGTCATTAAACTTGGCAGGACCTCCATGACTCTGTCCATGCTGGGATTCCCATTCCCATACTCTCCTGGCTTTCTGCAAATCTAAGCATTCCTGTCTCATTGAACTTCAGAGAACTATTAGAAGTCAATTTGATGTAATCCAAATATATTCTTGCCTTGTGTTCACCCTCCTTCAAGCTAGTGTCACGAAAGCACTAAGACTTGTTTAACTGTGTTCTTTTTAATGTCCGGCTGATTAGTGATTCTTATTTCCTTCAGAGATTAATCTTCAAACAGATTTTATAAGCTGTTTGGGTTTTATTCCTGTTTAAGCCTTTCAGAAAAATGTCAGGGCAGGGTCTGCCACACATGAAATCTTAGGTTGGGTTGATTTTTCCTTTGCAGGACAACCATTACCAGCCTCCAGGTAGCGACACTTGCTACCCATGTGACTGTTTTCCAATGGGTTCCCAATCCCGTACCTGCGATGTGGAAACAGGTCAATGTTCCTGTAAGTCTGGTGTGATTGGGCAACACTGTAATCGCTGTGATAACCCATTTGCTGAAATCACCAGTGATGGCTGTGAAGGTATGTTGTAAGAATTACTCAAAAAAAAATTCCTTCCTTCAAGAGCTTTCATGTGTATTTATATGATTTATTTAAATAGTTTGGATTTTTTAAAACATCTTTTCTAGTAGCTAATATGTAAATAAACTAAAAGAACTTCAGATTTATGTGTTGGACTGGTACTATTGCATTGTAGTATTAATGGCCAATGTATCTCCCATACTTAGGCTGCATATATTCAAGGACTGAGTTTGCTGTTCCCATGACTATAAAGTAACTCTGAGCTAACTCTTATCTGACTTGTTTCAGTGAAATATAATGTGTGTCCAAAAGCCTTTGAAGCGGGGATTTGGTGGCCAAGGACAAAATATGGACGACCAGCAGCCATGCCGTGCCCCAAGGGATCAATCGGTGAGTCACTGGTGGAAACATTACCTATAAATTGCATGAACACAAAGTTGAAGTGGGGAGATCACACATTTAGACCTAAATACTGAGATAAGTAGTATTGCTCAGAGAAGCTTTGTCTCATCCCTGCTTGCATGTGTTGTTGGGCTGTATAAACATTTCTTAACATCTGGAAGAGATCATGCCCATGCGATTGGATGTTCATGTTGGTTTTTATTGATATTTTAAATTGGGTTTGTCACAGGGGTGTAAAAAAAACACTGGCGATAAAATGCATTATTTTCAAGTTTGTGCATGACGTAAAACCAGATGGGATTGTGGATGAAAGGTGATGCAAAGAGGCTTTGAGGGAATTTTGAGGCTGAGAGTGGGGATGAACATGGTAGATGAACTATAATGTGGATAAGTGATAGGTTATCCACTTTGGTGGGGAAGCAGAGTTGTAGGCTGTTTCTTAAATGGTGATGGTTTGAGAAATGGCGATGTCCAAAATGGCCTGCATGCCCTTATTCATGAATCATTGAAAAGTAACATGCAGATGCAGCATGCAAATGGAAAGCAAACACAACATTGGCCTTTTATTGCAAGAAGATTTGAGAACAGGAGTAAAGAGTTCTCACTCCCATTGTATAGAAACTTGATGAGCGTGCACCTGGAGTATCGTTGCAATTTTTTTTTTCCCTAAAAAAAGGATATAGACTGAGGGTTGGACTGTCTTATGAGGAGAGGTGAGGAGACTGAATAATTAATTTTCTAGAATTTAGAAGAATGAGAGATGATCACAGTAAAACTTAGAAAATTCTTCAAAACCTGGGTGTGCAGATGCAGTAATTTCCTCTGGTTGGGAACTCTAGAACAAGGGGATACAGTATCAGAATAAGTGGCAAGTCATTTGCAACTGCAATGAGTAGGAGTTTCTCTGTTCGGAGAGTGGTGAATATTTAAAATCCTGTACTGTGGAGGGCTGTGGAAGCTCTGTAGTGCAGCATGTTCAAGATAGAGGTTGATAGATTTCTAGCTACTAGTGGCTTCAAGGTATATCACAGGAAATGACATTGAGGTTGATGATCAGCCATGATCTTGAAAGGTGGATCTGGCTCAAGGAACTGAATGACCTGTTCCTGCTGCCATGTTCTGAATACTTAGAATGCCTTATTTAGTCTTAATCATGTAGATACTAGTGTATAACTTGAGCTATCTTAAATATCAACCACAACCACTTGTATTTAAATCGAACCTTTAATGTACAAAAATAACCCTTTGAAAATTCTATTTGCATTAACCATATTACTTCAAATAATTTAGTAAGGTTAGTTAAACCAGTTTTGTCCTTAGCAAATCCCTAGTGGCTGTGGTTTATTTACTAGTACTTATTCCAAGTGACCATTGATTTTGACTCTTGGATTTCCCCATCACTAATGCAGAGTTATCTAGCCATTGCTGTACCTGTCCCCACTTTTGAAATTTGGATTTATTTGTCGATGTAATGATTCATGATGTAATTCCATGTGGTCAACATTTTGCGTGGTATGATGTCAATGATCATTTCCACATCAGAAATACGCCAAACAGTGTTTTATATTCCCAACAGATTCACTGCTGGGTTACAAGTGGCAGGTTTGTATCTTGCAGTGTAGGTACTTGCAACTGGAGAGAACTTGAATCCTATTTCTCCTGATCTTATTTCCCATTCCTAACCTATTGATTGTATCTCCATGACATTAGGAAATGAATCACTTTCAGTGTAAAATATTTCCTGAAATTGGTTCGAGCTATACTTTCCCCAGAATATCTACTGGCCCTCCTTTCTTAGCATTTAGTTTTTCATGGATTGCTGTACATGTGGTGCAACTAGAGTATTGGTATAGAACATTAATGGGAATAGTGGTGGTCCAAACTGAAATTGTATAAAGATTATCCAGTAATAGCTGAGATGAGCAGCACCATAATCACTCTGGAAATTTATGTAAAGATATTTTCTTCAACTTGTATAAGTCAGCGTTGGTTAAAATACCAGATTTCAAATGTGCTGTGATCGGCTTTCATTGATAGAGCGTGAATATTGGTCTCCAGAAACAGCAGATTCTGATTAAGAATTAAGCATCATCATCCAACTTGCAATATTTGTTAATCTGGCAGTTGGAAATACACTGAAACAGAACATCAATAAAGGCTAGTAGATCTCTACTTCATTATCTAGCCCCCAACCTTGGCTAATATGTGATACATTACATAATTTAATGAAACATTTGCTGCAGGAAACACTAAATGGTATTGTGTGAATAACAGAAATGTCATTCTGCAAATGATAAATGAGCATTTATGAAACAAAAAGATGATCCAACTTAATTACTTAGATTTAGACTGAAGTAAAAATGTCTGTTTCCATAATGCAGTAGTTATAAGGATGTAATATTTGACATAATTGTCTCCCAAATGTTACAGTTTTAACACTGTATTCCCTATGATATTGTACTTTACTCAACAGTAATACATGGGTCAGGCTTGAAAGTCCATGTACAAATGACTAAAATTGTATTCATTTAGAAAATATCTGAATTTTTAATTGATCCTGCTCAATGTTTTGACTTCTGTCACAGAAAGTTAGGCATTGTATATTTACTTGATGAATGGGTTAGAAAAACATGACCATTAAAATCTATTTTTGAATGCTTGTCAGCAATGACAAAGAATGAGGATAGGCTGAAAGACTAAGGGGATTGCTCCTTCAGAAAGCTGCCACAGAAGTGAATGTCCTCCTGCTCTATTATAGTCCTATAAATCTGACTGCCAGAATTTACAGAGTAGTTGCCAGGACCTGTTGTTAGCTGCTTTTTGGGCAGCTGCAATTAATGATTCCCAGCAGTTTTGCATTTAACTTGCTTAGAGCCACTCTCTACTCATATTTTGAGAATTCCAAAGCACCACTGCAATATAAAGTTAAGTTGAAGGCTTCAGCTGTTTTCAAACAACATTTATTTACAATTTTAGATAAGCCTAAAGTTTGGCTTTTTTTTGAGGAAGGCTAAAGGCCATTAAGCCAAGAGTTAAGAGTGAGCTATGACAGATTATTCCAGAAAATAATCAAATGTGTGGTGCTCCCCTACCTGGTGAAATCTACGGTTTAAACAATGGACATCAGCTCCAAGTAACACCTTCAGGGCACCTTTAGAATTTTTATTTCAATGTACATAATTGCTAATTATTAAAGTTAATTCATGCACAGCATTTTCAAATGTAAAATCATCATTGTACACAGAGTTCTGAATGTGCTCTTCCCACCCTCTTAATTGTCGTCTTACCTTCTTTCTCACTATCGATCACCCTTTCTTTCTTCTCTGTACTTTAGTGTAGCATAGTTATTCTTTGAGCCTGTGGCATTGCAATAAATTAAAAGTTACAATGCTCAACAAAGAATGACTTTGACTAAATTATGAGGTTGTCCAGTTGTCACCCTGTGGGTGTCTGAATATACTCAATTTAGTTAATGAAATGAGCAGTGACTGTCTGGTAATCAGATCTTTGTTTCTCTTTATACAGGAACTGCAATTCGTCACTGCAATGAAGAGAAAGGATGGCTCCCTCCAGACCTTTTCAACTGTACTACACTCACCTTCATTCAGCTCAAGTCCATTGTAGGTCCCTTTATTTTACCTGTTATTAACACAAAAACAAAATTGTGCTGATGCTAGAAATCTGAAATGAAAACAGGAAATGCTGAAAATACCTGGCAGATCAGAGAAAGCAACACAGAGTTAAAGTTTTGGGTCAATGAATGAACAAAATTGGCATAAAGAACATGGTTCGATACCATACAAGTTTTGCTTTCTTGGAGCCAAGCGTGAATAAATATTGTCTCATAAACACTAATAATTGGATTGATTCTCAATTGAGCTGGAGAAATCAGCCTAACAGTCTGATTCTTTGCTGCAGTTTCAGTTTTCATTTGTCTTTCACTATATTTTTATTGCCAAGTTCCAAGAATCTGCTGAAGTGGCAGCAGTCAAGCTCTAAATCCCAGTCTGTATCTGTCTGTAATTTCTCAAGCCCTAAATCCCAGTCTGTATCTGTCTGTAATTTCTCAAGTTTTCTCAGAACTACATTTCTTTCTCTCAATGAGTAAGTGTCCATGCTGAGTTTGCAAAGAACTTGTCAGAGTGGATGTAGAGGTCCCATGTGGGAATCATTGCCCCACCAACCTTAAGACGTCATTCCTAATTCTGATAGTTGTAAATTGAAGTCCCACATTGGAGACCTGCTGCACATTCTCAGTTGATATTTCACTGCAGTACTGAGGGAGTGCTACATTGTCAGTGGTACTATTCTTTCAGTTGAGACATTAAACTGTCACACCATCAATATTGGATGAGGTTGAATGATAATATACGAGGAAGATGAGGGGAATTCCCCTGATGTCGTCTTTGATCTGTTTATTCCTCAATCAACACCATCAGGAATTCAATGAACTGTTGGATCTGTTTGGGACCTTTTTGTTTGCAATTGCAGTTCTGCATTGTTTCATTGTCTGTGAAGCGTTCTGAATTGTCCTGTGAGTTTTCAAGGTATTTTATAAATGAAATTCATCCTCTTTTTAAGAAATATTGTATTATGTGGTAAACAAACATGGCACATTGGCATGATGTGCCACTCTGAAGTGTATATCTTAATGCATGACATTAGCTAACACTTTTGGTGTTGACTGAAAATCTGAAAACCAGTCCAGAAAATTTTATGGAACTGATTTTTCTTTTCATTATGGCCAGTAGCGCTGTTAAGAAATGGACATTTGAGTCCAAAGAGTTGGGTGTGAGTTGCTCTCAAATGGTTGCTTGCCTTTTGTGGGCAGCTTTTCATCTTCTGGCCATCCTTTTGGTCTTATCCTAAGTGCAGTCATCCCAATGTTACACAGGAATCACTGGAAAGAATGTGGAAGTTAGCACATAATCTCTGTGCTATGTTTTTATGCTTTCCTAGGTGACCTTGTTAAGAAGAAAACCGTTGTGGACTGTTCCTCTCTTAAATCTCAATTCACTGGGGGACATCCCCCATTAGGGTAGTGCAATATCCCTTGTTAAACAAGTTTATACAATTCTTTTCGTATACTTTACCAACAGATGGAAAAACTGCATCGCAATGAAACCAAGATGGATACACGCAATTCAAAGAAAATTGCCAACATGTTGCAGAATGCTACAAAGCACACACCAACGTATTATGGGAATGATGTGAAGATTGCTTATGAGTTGATAAAGAGGATCCTTCAATATGAAGGAAACCAGCAGGACTTTGAACTTGCAGCAACCCAAGATGTTGAGTTCAATGAGGTGTGGTATTTGCTATTGCCTACTTTATTCTTATATACTCAATGAAAGATGTTGATTTCTTTCTGTGAAGCAGTATCCTGTCTATGAAGCATTATTAAAGCAATTAAAGAAGCAAAGAAAGAAATACTCACGTTAATAAATGAGGCTGGGTACATGATCAAGCTATTAAGTGAGTACTCTGCATCTATCTTTACCAAGGGCGCAGAAGTTACCTAGGCTATGGTGGCAGAGGAGAAAGCTCAATCCTCCTGCACTGTGATAGTTCTCTGACTTAATATTGCACTTTTTGTGACCACCTGACATCTCAAAGTGCTTTATACTCAATGATTTATTTTTGAAGTGCATTCACTGTTGTAATTTAGGAAAATATATAACCAATTTGTGTACAGCAAACTCCTGAAAAAACAATATGATAATGACCAAATGTTCTATTATTGAGAGATAAATATTGACCAGGGCACATGGGGTAAACCCCTGCTCTTTTTCAACAGTAGTGCCATGAGAATTACTGTCCTGGAGAAAATGTAGAGAATCACCAGGAGACACAGAGAGTTCTTCAAGAAGTAGGTCTTTTATTTGCAAATAAAAACTGTAACACTGAGAAAGCAGATTCTCGAATGCCCCCAAACCTCAGGATCTGTGGTTTTTTATACTTTTTTAATCATGTTTCTGTTAGCTTATCAGCATGTCCAACTATATTACTCAAAGTATCTCACTCTAGCTACACAATAAACCAGTGATGTTAGTTCCCATTATCTCTTTAGTTGTCTCACTATAGATTTTCCTACATTCTACTTATTGTTATTCTAATGTCACAGTTAGCTATTTAATGTCAGCTTTTACAACAATGATCTTCCATTCCAGACCCTACTTAATATTTTCCTAATGTCGTGATTAGATATTTATTGTCAATCATCTCAAGCAGGCTGATTCTACTAACTATTAATTAGATATTTAATGTCATGTTCCAAATATTTATGGTCCCAATCTTGTCATAATGATACTTAACAGGGAGGCTAACTGTTATCTCACCAGAGTGACCTTTCAGCCTCAACCTTACTCTGCTAATTGGTGTAAGAGCATTCCACTATTCTTATCCCATCCTGCCTTCCACAGACCCCTTGCACCAGATCGCCTGTGGTCTTCATGCTTTAATCCTTCCCATGCTTTCATGCTCTTTATTTTCCATACTACCAAGGGTAGTCTGAACCCCAGTTCAGAAGATGTGCAGGCATGATGGGCTGAATGGCCCCTCCCTGCACTGTAACAATTTTGTAATTCTGTGACTCTGAAATTGCTTCTGACTTGAGGATAAGAGAAGCTGAGCCACAGCTAACATACAACAGAAAGCACTCCAAGAGTTAGCTCACACATCCCTCCCTTCAATAACCTTCAGAATGAAATCTATTTTCTTAATGTAATTTTGAATTTTTGAATACGCTGGGTAAAGGGACTTATGTAGTGCAAGAATAGTATAGTGACCTCTAAAGTGCAAGTAGTCCCAAAATTTTTGCATCCAATATGCTAAAGTTAAAATCAGTTCTGAAACCATCTTCTTTAACCTGTGTCTTTCCTTCCTTGATTTCACCTAACTGAATCCACCCGCCCTTTCTAATCTTTGTGCCCCAGCTGCAGTTTATGGTAGTTACATGCCATTAAGTTGGAGGGGGTGATGAAGGAAGCACCCCAATATATTAAGAAATGGGTTGGAATGTTTCCTGCTGTAGCTTATCACGTGATACTATGTTGTGATAAAATATTTTGTGGTGACAGAGCTTTAATATGTATCTAAAGTAGATGTGTGCGATTGCAGGGCACACAGTTCTCCTCTGGGACATACAAACAACCCTATTTCACTGCTGAACAGAGTCAGTGATCAATATGTGGAAAGTGTTTTAACTTCTACGGCCACCCATTTGTATTCATTATGAATAGATACTGTAGCCTCTGTAAGTACAATTTAATAGTGATATCCATCTGCTGTGATTCTGAAAAAGGGTTGATGTTTGAAAGCAGAGCAACATAGTTGTAGATTCCAAAGATCAGGTGTCTACTTTTCACTTGCTAATGCTATTAAAGCCCAAAGATTTAGGAATGTCAAGCTAAAACCTAATTAGTTCTTATGTAACCTAGCTCATAATATGTTCAACCAGCAGGAAAAGAAATCTGCTTAAGGTCATAGTCACTGTTTGTTTAACACAGACATTTGTTCATAATGTTAAAAACAATTGCCTGTTTTCTCTGAGTATAGTGGGGAAGGTGTTTTAAGCAGTTCAGTTTTGGATCAGTATTTCCTTCCATTGCTTTGGCTGAAGTTTGCCTGCAGCTAAGTAGCAGAAATTCAAGTCAAAGGTATGGAAAGAATGACAGACATACCTTCATTAACATTATCATGTGATTAAGTCAACTCTTGAAACTTGGTCTTTTGCTATAAGCCACTGACCATGACCCTTGATACCAGAGTTAATTGTCTTAAAGTGCAGCCTATTTCCTCATTAGCTCCAAAGGAGAAATACTTTCCTATGTTTAGCCAAAGGTCACTGCCAGTTGGAACTGCTGCTGCTGTTAACAGAGCTGGAATGTATTGTAACTGATACTTGCTGTGCCTAATGTTAAAAGCCATATTGGACAATATCATTTCATTGTACTTTTAAAACTTAGTATCCTTACAAAATGGGATCTGATAGTTGGAACACCAAGTTTGAAATATGTCTTCTCATTAAGTCTGCCATGCCCATTGGTGTTCAAAATAACAGGTTGTGTGATATGTCTGATATGGTGCTATAAAGTTTAAACAAGTCGATGCAGGCTTGGAGGGCCAAAGGGCCCATTCCTGTGCTGTAATGTTCTTTGATTTGTTCTTTGACTGTGTAATGCTAATAGAAGAACATGATACTGACTCATCCTTTGTGTTCATGACTGGTTATTATATATGTGGCTTTCATGAGCTAACCTTTTGAGTTTTGCTTGTGTTACTTCCAACTTTGCCCTTTAATGATTAAGATGCTGATTAGCAGTATTCTAGAAATTTGGGATACTGATGTGGTTAAATGTGCTCTGCATCCAAATCCTCCACAACAAGTTTCAGTTTAATAGTGCTGCCGGAGGAGGGCATTCTGCAGACAGGTCAACCTTCTGCAGGAGCACCAAGACATTGGGACCTGGGCTGTTTTGGGTCACCTGTGGTTGACTGGTTAGCGAGCCTAGTACAGATGACAAGTTGATGTCGAGCCTACTCTATAAGGCAGGCTAGGTATCTGACATAAAATTTATGAGAAGGAGAGTACAGTGTAGTTTTCAAATATCTCAAAGTAATGACAGTTGTGTTGTTGTACCTTAAACAAGTTGTATTCATTCTCTTAGATTATGGTTAATGCACCCTAAATGATGCAATTCAGTCTTTGATTTGCAACATTATTCTGCCACTACATGTGAATGCATCCATTGATGCTTAATATAAGATGATCTGTAAATTAAGCTGCCGTATTTACGCAGATATACATAAATATGCAGTAGCAAAGTATATTTTGAACAGAGCTTATTAATGGTTGTTTAACACTACTACTTTAAGTGTTCATTCTTTGTTGCATCATATCAAAAAATGTCGTCTTTTTGAATCATACTGAAGTTAATGCTTTGTTCCTGGATTTGGGTTCAGAGCAAGACATGAAGACGCATGTGGTCACACTGAGAATCAGATTTTGACAGCCATTGTGTCATATCTGCAACTGCATATCATTTGAAACTGGTTACGCATAGCCAGGGAGTAAGACCAAGACCACCTTGTTATTTTATGACTGCAGTTTCAATTTTGTTTTCTATCTAAAATAAAGTTCCCAAGTTAAAGTAACAGCATAAGGACTTTAGTATTCACAAATGGGGTATCATTTACAGTATTACCAACTGGACCGAGGCAGTCAACCCCACAGAGGATATTAACTGGTGACTTTGGCTCCAATTCTTATAAAAAGCTTAAAAGATTATCTGTAAATAATACAGCACTACAGAGAGTAATATTCTTGTTCAATGGTAATCGGGATACAGGTTAGAAACAGTTACAAAAATCTCCTTTTGCCTGGCACCTTTCCCAGGCAGAAATGTGGTTGACCAATCTAATAAGATGAGGAATTTATGATTTCCATCTCAAACGCAAAGCACCTGAAATGCAAATTTGCAAGCATTAAATGTTTGCCATAACTTCTGTTTCAGAACATTGTCAAAGCTGCGAGTGCTATTTTAGACCCTCAGAACAAGGACCATTGGGAACAAATCCAACGCACAGAAGGAGGAACTGCACATCTGATGAAACACTATGAGGAATATGCACACACCATAGCACGAAACCTGAGGAAAACCTACCTTCGGCCCTTCACCATTGTCACTCCAAACATGAGTGAGTAATCGAGACAACTCCATCTTTATTGTACTTGGGTCAGAATGACAGCCCCTTTTTGAAAAATACTGGGCTAGATTTTGCAGGGGTAGGGGTGTGCCTATCACCATAGTTACCCCTCTGAAATGTCTCCAACCTCAGAATGTCAAGCTCTGTACAGATTAGCATAGAAACCCTGAAGCTGTAGTTTATCACTCAGTGCTCCGAGAGAAGCTGCAATGTGGCCATTCCTCCACCCGACAGCTGACAATCAAGAAATCAGTAAGAGCTTCAACACTTTTCACTCCTATTTTGCTATCAGAAACTGCATCAAAAGTTACACTTTGTTCATCAATCAGGCATTTCAGGGATTTTAATGGTAATGTGATGAATAAAATTTGATGAAGAGCAATGCTACAATCCAGTGTAGATTCACAGGATAGAGGTAAAATTCTTGCTAGGTCCCTGTGAGATTCATTTTGAGCTCAGTAGAGAATGCCCTTGCTGTGCCATTCACCCTATCAGCAATCTACTTGAGATGAGTTTGGAATCACTTTGAAATCAGTCAGTGAACGTCCTGGAATGCAGTCTATTAATATTTCATCATGTGTTGTTGGAAACCCCAATACATGATCTGTCAGATTCCATTTGGTTGCTAGTGTTCTATCTACTCCCCCATCAGTGAATTAATGGAACTGTTTTGAATGCAAAATTAATGCAGGTTCTTTCCATATTGCAGACTGGACTAATCTTGTTTTGATGCACCAGTTACTGTTTCTTTAATGGTTTATTTATGGAGTCTCCTCAAGTCACAGTCATGTTACAAAGCAGCACAGTTCTGTCCAGCCCAACTCCTCCAACAGGCACACACAGACACCCCACTTCCCCACAGTTTTAGCCAGTTAAGTACTTTGTAGAAAGCTGCTATTTACACCCTGTTTGAATAAACCTTAGTCTGAAGTGACTGTGCGCAAAGTTTTGAAGCAACCAAACACAAACTCTTTGAACAATTTTGGTGTCATTCAGGAATCTGGAGAAAACTGCCCTTTAATGCAATAGGACATCCATAAAAGTGAATATCTATTTTAAATCTATCTGTAGTTTAAATGTTCAGCTAACAAATGTGACCGTAACATTTTCCCATGCATCTGGACTTCATGTGTGTGTTTCTCTTTACCTCAAGTCATTGCAGTCGAACTTTTGGACATGGTGAACTTTGCTGGTGCCAGCATGCCACAATATGAGAAGATTCATGAAAAATTTCCCAAAGACCTTGAATCCAGTGTGTTTTTTCCAGATGCTCTCCTCAAAATTGAAGGTGACCCAGGTACGTTGCATTAACTTCTGCCTTATTGTTGTGTTTCTGTTATTGAAGTATAGTTGTATTTACCATGAGCCAGATTTGATCCATCATAAGTTGATTGCTTCTAACTCAAACTGTGCAGGATTCACATAGCATGAATGCAGGAAGAAAAAGATTCTAAATTTTGACTTCCAAACTTGAAATATGTGTGACTGGGTGCATGTGCAATGTGGATACAAATGTTGAAACACCACCAAAAAGTATGCTGTTCTTACATGTCACCTGGCTTTATTTAACTTACTGAATTTCAAAAATGAACAAAATTCTTTGAGAATGTTTGAGAACTTAAGTAAATTCAAAAGGATGAAATTTAGCTGGCTATTGGCTCCTAAGATAAATTAATTTGCTTTTCATTTGAACTGTTCATGGGAAAATAATTTGAAGCCTTTGAAAGTGAGCATTCAGTGTAAGTATTACATTAGCTTCACAGCAGCTTGATGTCAAGTGACTTCAATGACATGGAACTTTCACCAGTAATGAAACAAAATGAGAAGTATTCTTTTTACACAATCCCTTGTTAGATGTGTAGCTGTTTTCTTACATTGATGAGAATGGTCATGTGCAACTCTGTTAATTTCATCATGTACAGTACTACGATTAGTTTAGGGTCAGTTTAGATGCATCCTAATTGGGTGTTGTGCCAATATTAAGAGGACAACAAGATTAGGCTCAATCATCCCTCCCCACTCCCAGCCAAGGTGTATGTAAGTGAAGCATGCAACCCTTACACTCTTTAGGAAGCAAAATGTATACAGTCATTTAAAAGTACGTAATTGTATCATTTGTTGAATGAAGCTGTCTGCAGAAAGAAAATGTGGGCGGATCATTGGTCAGACTTTACAGCGATCATCCTCATGGTCAAAACATTTAGGTGTCCGGGTTGACCTTTGAAACACGTCAGATGACTTGATCAGATCTGGCAGATAACTGGTTTAGCTACTGAGCACCACATCTGGCTTGATCAGTGATCTGCAAAAACTGCTTTGTTCGAGAATTCTTTTAGAATACAAAGGTCACTTCCATTATTTTCCCTGCTGCAAACCATCTTCTTCAACTTCTGTCTCGTCCCCCCTTAGCTTTACCTCCAGCAACAGGTATGAGAGGTTGATGGTGTTGCCACTCAGATTGCTTTCCCACCTTTCCCATATCCCACTAAGTCAAACTTGCTTTCAGTTTCCTCTCTCCCTCACTCAGTCGTCACGTCATTGCCTCGTTTCTCAGCCGTCTCTTGTCACACCTTCTCGGAGCTCTTGTCCACAAGACCCACCTCTTGCTGCCTGAATCCTATTCCTGATAAATGGCTATCCACACCACATCCCTTCTTGGCCCCTGTTTTGGATGATATTTTTAATGGCTCTCTTTTCTTGGGTACTAACATCATTCTTTCAAAGCTGCTTCCTCATCTCTCCTTGCTAGCTAATGACCCACTCTAACCTCATTCTCTTGCTGAAGGCCATACATGTTCGATTGCCTCACAAACTCATCATCCATTTCTGAGAATCTAATGTTCGAATCCCTGCTTCACAGTATTGAAGCAACTCTTACCGAAATCGCAAATGATATCCTGTATGAGAATGACAGTTTATTCTCCTCATCCTTTTCAACCTGTCTGTAATCTGTGAAGTAGTTGGCCACTCATTATTCTCCTTCACTGCCTCACTGTCATCCAACTGATGGAACAGCCTGATCCAAGATGGAACAGCCTGATTCCATTCTTATCAATACAGTCATGGCCAGAGAATCTCCTGCTGTGTGCCTTCTCTTTCTGCTCCTGGACCATTAACCTCTGGTATCCTCAAGGACTAACCTTGTCATTCACTTCTCTTTCTCTTTCCCCCCTCCCCCACCTCCTTATTATACAGTGCTCCTCCTCAATGGCATTATGTTAAAATTCAGCATCGCTTTCCATGTGTGCACTAAGTAGCACCAAGTTCTACCTCCCACCATCTCACTCTCAACCCATCTATTTTCTCGCAATTATCTGATTGCTTGTCCAGTACCTGCTACTGGATGATTAGAAATATTCTCCAACTTAATGTTTCGGAAGATAGAAGTCATTGACTTCATTGGACCCATCACAAACTTGGTTCCCCAGCTCTTGACGTCATCCTGTATCCTGTCAGAAACTGAGTTATGATTTTACTTTTTGTATCTGTCACTGAAATGTGCTTCCAGCAGCATCGCTGCAACATTATTAAAACTGCCTATTCCCACCTTTGTATCTCCACTCTGTATCAGCCCTTCAATGCTGAAATCCTTTTCTATTAACTCTCCCTTCATTATTGCAATGTTTCTCTGGTCTCCTTAAACTTAGTAAGCTCTGCTGCTTGTAATTGCCTCTTGACCTGTTTACCCATCATTCCTGGCCTGTTTGCCCATCATCCCTGGGTTTTTGCTAACACACATTGCCTTCCAGTTAATCAACATTTTACAATCCTCATCCATATATTCAAGTCCCTCCCTGGTTTCATCCATCCCCACAATTCTCTGAAGTACCTGCAGTCTCCAACTTTGACAGCATCTACATTCCTTATTTGAAGCCCTTCTGCATGGACAGCTATGCCTTCAGCTACTGAAGCTTTAAGCTGTTAGACTAGATTTTATTGTTTCATCATCTTCGGTGGTGAAGTTTGAACCCAGAATATGATCCTGGGGTTCTGGATTACCAGTCAATTGGCATTACCATTATGCCATTGCTGTCTCTAGTTGAAAGTGTCAAAAGGTTGCCTTGCTTATTTGCTGTCATACGATATCTCCTTATAATCCTCCAGGGTACGGTGACCATCCTGAACACAATGCCAATGGAAAGTCAGCAGATACGTTTTCAGAAAGGAACAAAAGGAATGCAGATGGCTCCCACCCGTATGCAGTCGCTGTGGTGATCATTTACAGATCACTGGGATTGCTTTTGCCCGAGCGATATGATCCTGATCGAAGAAGTATGAGGTAAGATTTTGTATTTGTTTTTTATGCAATCAAATTTCTAAAATACTTGTGAACCTTCCAGCTTTAAGTTTCTAAAATATGTTGAAAGCCACCCTTTCCAAACTTGTCCAGGGTAGTCAGTATTTGGTATAACTTTCATGAGTGGCTACTGATTTTGTAATCAGTACTAAATTTGAAAATGAAGTAAGGTGAGTTTTAAAGTTAAATTCTGTTCAGGAATTTACAAACACAAAAGTTATATCTTCAACTCATTAACAAAAAAAAAACTTATGCGTGTAAAATCTGTAATTGCTGAGCTAGATGGTATTGGCTTCCTGTCAATTGTCCTCACTGTAACTCACTAAGGGATCATAGGTAAATTATTGCTTGTGTTAAAGATATTAATTTCCATATTATGCAGTATTGAGAAACTACTGGCTTACTGCGTGGGTATTTAGACTGAAGATGAAGTTGGGGGAAGGGGGTCAAAGGGGACAGGTGAGTGGATAGCTGCAGATGGAGCCCAGAGAGAACGAGAGATATGAAATAGTTAGGTAAGCAAGGAGATAGTGGATAGCAGACCAGGATAGAAGGAAAGCTGTACAGTGAGAATTAGAGCTAAGATTAGGAGAAAATGGGTGAGCTCTACTGAAAACAACCCATATACAGTATAATGTGAAAATAGGTCTAGGAGTAGGTGAGAATAGATGACTGTGCTAAAAGCAATCCATATCAGGGCCAAGTATGGGGTGGGTAAAAAACATGGAAGGATCGAAAGTTATGGACAATAAAAACAAGTTGCTGGGAAGGCTCAGTAGGTCTGGGCAGCATCCAGGAAGAGAAATCAAAGTTAATGTTTCGGGTCCGGTGGCCCTTCCTCAACTGGATCCGAAACATTAACTTTGATTTCTCTTCACAGATGTTGTCAGACCTCCTGCGATTTTCCAGCAACCTTTGTTTTTGTTTCTGATTTACAGCATCAGCAGTTGTTTTGGTTTCTAAAGTTGTGGAACTCGATGTTGAGTCCGTGAGGCTGCAGGGTGCAAAGCAGAAAATGAGAGGTTGTTCTTCGAGCTTTTGCTAAGGCTCACTGGAACACTGGAGCAGGTGTGTGACAGAAATGTTGGCGTGGGAACACAGTGCTGTGTTGAAGTGGCAGGCTCAGGGTCATTTTTATGGACACCTGCTGGTGTTCTGTCACCTAGTGGTCACCTAGTCTGCATTTCATCTCCCCAGTGTAGAGACCGCATTGTGAACAAAAATAGTGTTGACTAGATTAAATGGCGTACAGGTAAATTGCTGCTTCACCTGGAGGGTATGTCTGGGGCCTTTGATAGTGAGGAGGTAAATGGGCAGGTCTTATATTCCCATGCAATCGAAGAAGGTGTGTCGTGGTGGGGGGGATGGGTGGGGAGGTTGTGAAGGAAGGGTGGACCAAGGTGTCCCAGAGGGAAGAGTACCCGTGGAATGCTGTTAAAGGAGGGAAGGGAATATGTGTCTGATTGTGGCATCCTGTTTTAAAGAATATTGAGACCTTCTGTTGCTGCAGATCGTGTTTCACCTGAATTCATGTGGACAGCTTTATTTATATGGATGCCTTTCTTGAAATTTTGTTTTTCTTCAGAGTACCTAATCGGCCAGTCATAAACACACCCATTGTAAGTGCTACAGTTTACACGAATGACCACCCTTTGCCACAGCAGTTGGAGAGTCCGGTGACTCTAAAATATCGCTTGTTTGTAACAGAGGAAAGGACCAAGCCTCTCTGTGTATTTTGGAATCACACTCTTGCGTAAGTGAGACAAGACTGCTTTTGGCTTCTATTTTCACCTTTGAACCCAGTGAATTGATGAGATGGAAATAGTAAGAATTGCCTGCTGAAACGCAAAGGGTTCAACGTGTATCCCAATGACTTTTTTTAACCACCGGATTTGGTAACTAAGTCAATATAGTGTCACCCTTCACTATAACATTTTGGAATCCATCATCACATCATACCTAAAGTTCACGTACGATTCCTTCATAAATAGAGAACTGTATAAACTGTGCCCCTCTGTATAAAAGTAAAGTACTGTGGAAGTGGGAGATGTGAAATAAAAACAAAGTGCTGAAGAAACTCAGCAAGTCTGGCAGCATCTATGGAGAGCAAACAGAGTTAACTTTTCCAGACCAATATGACTCCTGTTCAGGACTGAAGGGGTCTGGAAAAGTAATAGGTTTTCGAATATTTTCTAATCAAGCTGTTAAAGACATTATTACACACCTGTACAGCAGATGGGACTTGAACTGGGCTTCCTGGTTCAAAGATCGGGATACTACCACTGCACCGCAGGACAGCCTTAAGGTGATGCTTTTATGCTGTTGAGAAAGGAGAACAGGCCCAGTGCAAAAGGCAAAGGGAGTGCTGATTTAGAGGAGAGATATAGATGAAGTGTAGCTGCTAATTGCAGAAAATAAGTCAGCTCGGCTGAAAGCAAACCCATGCAAGGAACACCGTGAGGGGGAGGGGATGTAATCAAAACAAGACAGAGTTCATGGCTCAAAGCTATTAAACTCAGTGTTGAGTCCTGAAAGCTGTCTAGTGCACTGAGTGAAAAATGGGCTGCTGTTCCTCCAGCTTGCTTTGGGTTTCACTGGAACCCTGCAGCAGTCCTAGTGCAGAAAGGTTAGCATGAAAGCTGGAGCAAGTGCCCTTTACATATCCCACCAGAATTCTGTTTGTGTTATCTTCAAATTGATGCTGTGGAAGTTACATGCTTTGTTTAATATTTAATCTTATTTTCCAATACGTTCTTAAATGTGAAAATCTGCAAGATTTTTTTGTGCATTTTCTTCACAGTTTTGACACTCAGTTGCTAAATGCAGTATCAAGGAACAGCAAGAGGCTAATCCTATGAAGGGCATCTCTAACTCTCGTGTTTGGTTAAAAGTAACATGATCATATTTCCAGAGTTAATGGGGAAAATAAAAAAGAAAACTCAGTATCCATAGATTAGACATGCTCATTATTTAACAGATGCACAAACATTAGAAAGTTACATTACTCAGCTGGTAGTTCTTGGTTCTTTCTTAATCCCTTTATTTGTTTTCCTTTGATAGGATTGGAGGCACAGGAGGGTGGTCTTCCAAAGGGTGTGAACTTGTCCTTCGGAATGAGTCACACATAAACTGCCAGTGCAATCACATGACTAGTTTTGCAGTGCTCATGGACATCTCCAAGCGGGAGGTAAGTTAGACCTGATCACATGACTAGGCACTAAATCTTTCCATTGTGCTCAAGGCAATGCAGCACACTTCTTCCAGTTTAATAAACACCTTTTCTACTCATTGAATACAGGCAGGGACACGTCATCTTGCATGTTGCCTCCTCTGCCAACATTAAGAAGTTTGCAGGACATTGGCAAGCTTAAACTCCATAGCCTGAAGCGACACTGTGTCTTTTTGAACTACTAATATTTTATTGCAGTATTATTGATGCTCAAGCCTTAACACAGCTCCAGCGTTTAGTAGAAAATGAGAAGGCGTGGTTAGGTAAGGATGTCGATGGCTGGTATTAATTCGAAATATGTTTTCAAAGCATGAGTTACTTAATAGATTCAAGAATGTTGTGGAGCTCATTTTAGGTTATGCTGTTTAATTTATTTCAGTTTCTGAGCAGTAGCCATTGAAAAGAAAGGAATGCTTATGAGACAGAATTTATTAGTGGCAAGAGATGACTGATGAAGGTCTATTGCTCCCACGTTCACAATTTGGGATGGGTGGAGGCAGAATGCCTTGGCAGTATAGTAACAACGGTGTTACTGAGCTGGGTCTGCTGTATGCAATGTAATCAGCACTTTTATTGATTGTTGCTGCATGCTGCTCCCCACATACAGATCACTCAAAATGGCCCTAGCTTTCCCAAAATTAAAATCTGGGGCCTAAGCTTTGTAATTGTTGATCATTTTAATTTTACCTCCTTGATGTTTTATTGTTTACAACACTGTTTTCATATATTTTGGTGTATAACCCACCCAAAAACCACACATTCTCATAAAGAAAAAACATTTTGGTTTTAAAAGAACTTCTAGCCACCAGCATAGATTTTAACTTCAGACATGCTTTTGGTGAGTGAGAGGATTATGGAAACTCATTCTGCTCCGGAAATGAAGTCCAAGGGTTTTCACTCCTGAGCCTTGTTTTAATAGTGGGAGAAAGTGAGGACTGCAGATGCTGGAGAGTAAGAGTTGAAAAGGGTGACACTGGAAAAGCATAGCAGGTCAGGTAGCATCCGAGGAGCAAGAGAGTGGATGCTTCGGCCATAATCCCATCATAAAGAAGGATTATGCCCTCAATGTTGACTCCCCTGCTCCTCGGAAGCTGCCTGACCTGCTGTGCTTTTCCAGCAGCGCTCTTTTGACTTTTGTTTGAGCAGTGTCAGGCTCTTTAGTTGAAGTGTGTCAGGAAGTGATGGAAAATTGCATGACCAGATCCTGCCTTACATCCAGTAAATGAAAGGATTAGCTCTCCAACAGTCAGTTGTGGACGTGGAAAAGCTGGGCAAGAGCACACCATTGGAGACCTACACTTTGCTCCTCAGGGCCAGAAGAACACTTTTTACTCCTGGGTCTACAGGGATAAAGGACAGTTCCTACATTTATATGGCATCTTTTCATGAGTACTTGAGATGTCCCAAATAAATGAAATACTTTTGAATTGTAGTTACTTGTGTGATGCAGGGAAAGAGAGAAAGAGAAATTTAGACATGTACTTCCTTTTTGCATTTGTTCTGTGTTGGTCTGGCAGGAAACTGAATCCTGCTTTTCACTCACCTCATAAACACTGCAGCTGGGACTTGGTCACATCAATATGACCTAACAAGGCTATGTTTAAAAGTTTTGTCTGAGTGTCCTTCCTACGTTCCTCCGCTCAGGAGAACAGCTTATATTGCCATGAGTCCATGCCTGGAAACTTTAGGGCAGGTGAAAGAATGGGGGGCTGACTTTAACTTCCTACTCACCTGACTTTTCCTCGTTTAAAATAGCCCTGTTAATCGTTTCCAGTTTACTCTGCTGAGAGTTTGCTGGAAACACTGTTAAAATGAAGCTTGTTCCCAGCAAAATTAGAGAAATTTAAATTTGTCATAGGCAGTGCAAAGCAGTGGCCAAACACATGACTTTGCTTTTGTATAAATTTTGATATTCCTGTTATCAATTCTTTTCCAGCATGGTGAGGTGCTCCCTTTGAAGATCGTCACATATACCACTGTCGCAATCTCCTTGTTTGCTTTGTTTGTGACTTTCCTGTTCCTCATGCTGGTTAGAACACTACGTTCAAACCTCCATAACATTCACAAAAATCTGGTGGCTGCTCTCTTCTTCTCTGAACTCGTCTTCCTCATTGGAATTAATCAGACAGACAATCCAGTAAGTGCACATTTTTCTCATTATTTAATATGTTGACGCTACTAAATCTCAATATTATCAGAATGGTAAACAGTTAATTTCCTCAGAAACAAAATGAATGATCTGTTTCAGAACTTGTTTATTGTTTGCTATATCACAGTCAGGAAACTGATTTCAAATTCAAAGGAGGTTTAAAAAGTTGAAGTTTTATTTGTGCACTAAATGCATGAATACTATGCGCGATGAGAATGCATTTTCCAGTGAGAGACATTAATTTTTCGTGTTTTGTAGTTTATCAATCAAGGAAAGTGGTCACATGAGTGGTAAAAGTTGCCATAGTGGAGTAGAAATAAAGTTTTTCTTTGTTCTTTTAATTATGGTTGTTAACTTGCTTCAATAACTGCCCGGACTGTCGTCTAATTGGTAATAGCAAAACAATATATATTTTCAATGTTATAATTCCAAGCCCTACTAATTGTCAGGACTCTTCAAAACATTGCAAATAGGATGCATTCTCTTAAAGTGTATTGTAACTTAAAACAATAATTTACAGGGGCATTCAAGTTTTTGAAATTATTATGGTGCAGAATTTCAATAGTACATATGTTACTCAGGATTATGGCTGTTCAGTAGTAGTCTGCTTAGTCATTTCTCAATGGATACATTGTGTCTGGTTTGGAGTTGTGTAGTGATATTCACCTTCAATTGCTTGTATACTATTTCAAGCCTTTTTCATTCTGTGTGAAAATGTATTCACAACTAATTTGCATGAAACTCACTGCTTTCAAAATTGAAAAACACGTCTCATTCATATTGTAAAAGAAAATTCTCAAGTTTGTGAGTTTCACATAGCATGAGTCTTTCAGACTTTTAAAATTAATTTTATGGGAAACATCATGTGCGCTGTCCAGCTAAATCCTTCATATAGACGAAATTGAGTACTGATAAAGGGCTTTTGCCTGAAACATTGATTTTCCCACTCCTCAGATGCTGCCTGACCTGCTCTACTTTCCAGCACCACACTCTTGACCTCAATCCATCATATGCCTTTGAAGTTTCAGTAATTAGTTTTTAACAAAATTGGGCCTCAAATATTTCCAAACCAACCATGCTTTCCATTAACATAGAAAATGCTTCAGTTTTATACAAGTTCTGAAATGAATTCATCCACCTTTTGTACAGATGGTCGTTCCAGAGAAAACTTATAAGCAACACCTAGTGAGTACATACATTATTATAAGCAAAGTAAAATTTTAAAATCATCCCAACTTATGAATAAATAGAAAAATCTAAGAACTTTGGCCTGAGCTGCTGATTTGCTGCATGATCTTCTCTGATGATATCATTCACTGCATGAGACCAGAAAAACAAAGCTTTGCTAATGTGGAGTTCAGCAGATTAGATCTCTTCGGGTGTGATCAGAAACAGGGTTATTGTTTACTGCACAATTATCAGATTTTCGGTCCTTGATATTTTTGGCAAGGTAAGAAAATTGCTGAGAAAAAGGCAGAAATAGTGTGCGAAGTAGCGATTGAGGTGCTTTTCACCAGAGTAAGAAATAAAGACTGGGATATTGATATTGTACCCAGAAATCAGTGTGAAGTAGATGGTGGTCATATGAGGTGTTAATGATGATCGCCCAAACACAACCAATTCAGTTTGGAGCTTATTCTATATAATGTTGGTGCACTGCCAACATCAATGAGGTGCCCAAATGCAGTTCGCTGGTTGCTGCCATCAAAGTAAATTCGCCAGCCCTCCCTCTGCCAGTAACATAATTTGTGTGGAGCGCTGAAATAACTAAATTCAATGTTGACAAAATTAAAAATCTCACAACATCACGTTATAGTCTGACAGATTTATTTGGAAGCTAGTACTTCAAAATAAACCTATTGACCATAACTGGTGTTGTGTGATTTTTATTTTTGTCCACCCCAGTCCAACACTGGCACCTCAATATCATAAATTCAATGTATGTAGACATGCAGTTGGATAATACTAAGATAGCCACTTAACAGAGTTAAGTGTGGAAAAAAAAACATAATGTTACCTGGAATTACAAGCACTCTATTGTAGTTCATCAAATGTAGTTTGTACTATATATATTCTGTGCAACTAAAACATTAGAACGATTTGCAAGTATTTGGGATTCATCCAAGCCTTTGATAATATTTGATACAAAATGGTAAACATTGGGAGAGGTCTAATTATGTGGATTATCAAATAGTGTAAATAATTCAGTAAATTTGCTGTGTATCCTTGGGTTCTTTACAGCAGAAATTCATTGCAGCTTTTAACCTTTACAAACTGCTAATTACAAACCTCATGTTTCATTAAACCTTTATAACTTAAATGGCTGGGTATTCCGACATGATTTGTAACAGAGGGTGCTATTTTCAACTGTAAACACTGGCATTGCCAGAACAAAGGTTTATCTGGAGTATAGTATGCTGTGAGTATTCATGTTAGACAGTATGCTCAGTTCATGAATGCCACAGCACATCACTGTTGTTTTAATATCTTGTATTCTCTTGGCAGTATGCATGGAATAAATATCACATTTCCAACCTCCTCGTTGGATGAGCATATTTTGGAAAACTTGCACATAATGCTTGTATTTTATTTAAAACATTTTTATTGTACTAAGTGTGATGAAGCAGGGCTTTAACATGAATACCTAATTTATGGAGCAATTAATTACACCTAGAAAACAATTTTCTTTGACTTGCATTGGGCTGGGAGATAAGACTTAACACCTCATCAAAGGCTGAAACCACCAATCTTCCAGCATTCTTTCACAGATATTTTTCATTTGCCTGTTTAGACACATAATGATGCAGCAAATGGGACTTGAACCTGGATCTTCTAGCTACTAAGGACACCTCACAGTGCCACATGAGCCCTTAATATTCTCTTATATGTAAAAAAAATTGTTTTCTTATCAACCTGTTCAGAAATGTTATTAGATGTCTCTGCAACAGGTTGGACTTGAACCCAAGCCTCCTGGCTCAAAAGTAGGGATATTACTACTGCACCACAAGAGCTCCATTCTTTTATACACTATGTTGACAGCAAAGGTTACGCTTAAGTTAAAGTGCTGCTGCCTACCCAAGCCAGCAGTTGTAGAGAAGCAAAAAGCAAATGTTCGGATGTTCCAGCACTAACTTTTCTCTTGTAGTTTGTCTGCAGTGTGATCGCCCTCTTACTGCATTATTTCTACCTGTGTACCTTTGCCTGGACATTTGTGGAGGGTCTGCATATTTACCGCATGCTGACTGACCTGAGGAATGTGAACCATGGACAAATGAGATTCTACTATACCATTGGATGGGGGATTCCTGCCATTATAACAGGTAGATCAAACTGTGGATGCTGGAAGTCTGAAACAAAGACAAAGTGCTGTGCCAGTGATCCTTCACTGGACTTGAAACAATAACTCTGTTTTTCTCTCCACAGATGCTGCCAGACTTGCTGAGTTCTCCAGCATGTTATCTTTATTTCATTGTAACTGGTAGCCCGACTCCTGAAACGACTTGTTAATTGGCAGCTGTGTCATTCAGATAACAGCAAAACCTGCAGTGCTTCTGGCTTTGTTTGGCCTCCCATACTTTGAGTTAGATTTTGATCTTGTGCAATGATGCATTATAGATGTGACTGAATTGACTTCAGTGGAAATATACATCACCAAAGTTGTTAAGCAGGATATCAATTTGCTTTCACTCATTACAGAGCAAAGTTAACATGTACCTCCTGGTATTTTGAGAGTAGTTTCAGGTGGATTCTGATGACACATGATTGATCTGAATGGTTGAATTTACCATGCTTCCCTTATAGATGCTGGCTGACCTGTTGAGTGTTTACATCACTTCATTGTTTTGATGCCAGATTTCTAACATTTACAATATTGAGAGACATGATGCTGTCTTAAATTAGCTCAGCAGGGGGATGGGAA
This sequence comes from Chiloscyllium plagiosum, assembly GCF_037043375.1. Taxonomy (NCBI): domain Eukaryota; kingdom Metazoa; phylum Chordata; class Chondrichthyes; order Orectolobiformes; family Hemiscylliidae; genus Chiloscyllium; species Chiloscyllium plagiosum. The sequence continues at coordinate 39,139,387 of NW_028270161.1, forward strand.
TCTGTGTTTTAGTTCCAGTGCACAGGAGGATGTGAGTAGGGAGGACATGGACAGGATTTCACAGTCACAGGAGTGTGCCAGCAGACAGCAAGCTGGTTTGAAATGTGTCTACTTCAATGCCAGGAGTATCCAGAATAAGGTAGGTGAGCTTGCAGTATGGATAGGTACCTGGGACTTCGATATTGTGGCCATTTTTGAGACATGGATAGAGCAGGGTCAGGAATGGATGTTGCAGGTTCCAGGATTAGATCTTTCATTAAGATTAGGGAAGGTGGTAAAAGAGGAGGAGGTGTGGCTTTGTTAGTCAAGGACAGTATAACGTTGGCTGAAAGAACTTTTGACGAGGACTCGTCTACTGAGGTAGTATGGGCTGAGGTTAGAAACAGGAGAGGAGAGGTCATACTGCTGGGAGCCTTTTTTATCGGCCTTTGCAAAGTTCCAGGGATGTGGAGGAGAGGATTGGCAAAACGATTCTGGGCAGGAGTGAAAGGAACAGGGTGGTCATTATGGGGGACTTTAACTTCCCCAATATTGACTGGAAATGCTATAACTCTAGTATGCCAGATCGATCAGTTTTTGTCCAATGTGTAGAAGAGGGTTTCCTGACACAGTATGTTGAAGATCCGACAAAAGGGGAGGTCACACTGGATCTAGTGCTCGGTAATGAACGAGGCCAGGTGTTTGATTTAGTAGTAGGTGAGCACTTTGGAGAGAGTGATCATAATTCGATTACATTTAGTTTTGCGATGGAAAGTGATAGGTACATGCCACAGGGCAAGACTTATAGATGCGGGAAGAGCAATTATAATGCGATTAGGCAAGACTTAGGAGGCATAGAATGAGCTAGCAAAATGCAGGGAATAGGGACAATCGAAATGTGGAGCTGTTTTAAGAACAGATATTGCGTGTCCTTAATAGGTATATCCCTGTCAGGCGGGGAGGAAGTGATAAGGGACGGGAACCGTAGTTTACTAAAGAAATTGTATCCCTTGTTAAGCGAAAGAGGGAGGCTTATGTGATGTTGACACAAGATGGTTCAGATGAGACGATGGAGAGTTACAGATTAGCTAGGAAGGATTTAACGAGAGAGTTTTAAGAAGAGCAAGGAGGGGATATGAGCCGTCTTTAGCAGGTAGAATAAAGGAGAACCCTGAAGCTTTCTATAGGTATGTGAGGAATAAAAGGATGACTAACGTAGAAATAGGGCCAGTCAAGACAAATGGAAAGTTGTGCGTGGACCCTGTGGAGATCGGAGAGGTGCTAAATGAATATTTCTCCTCTGTTTTCACTCAGGAAAAGGAGAATATTGTAGAGGAGAAGACTGAGATACAGGCTATTAGACAGAAGGATTGAGGTTAGTAAGGAGGAGGTGCTATCAATTCTAAAAGGTGTGAAAGTTGGTAGGTCCCCTGTGCCAGATGGGATTTATCTGAAGATTCTCTGGGAAGCTAGGGAAGAGATGACTGAGCCTTTGGCCTTGATCTTTGAGTCATCATTGTCGACAGGTTTAGTACCAGAGGGCTGAAGGATTACAAATATTATGCCTTTGTTCAAGATGGCAGCAGAGATGACCCAGGTAATTATAGACCTGTGAGCCTTACGTCTGTTATAGGAAATGTTTTGGAAAGGATTGTAAGAGATTGGATTTACAATCGTCTAACAAGCAACAGATTGATTGGAGATAGTCAACATTGTTTCGTCGAGGGCAGGTCATGTCTCACAAACCTCATTGAGTTTTTTGAGAAGATGACCAAGTATGTGGATGAGGGTAGGGCAGTTGATGTGGTGTACATGGACTTCAGTAAAGCCTTTAAGCTTCCACATGGTAGGCCATTGGAGAAAATGCAGAGGCATGGGATTGATGGTGATTTAGCAGTTTGGATTAGAAATTGGCTTTCTGTAAGAAAGCCATGAGTGGTGGTTGATGGAAAATATTCAGCCTGGAGTCCGGTTACCAGTGGTGTGTCACAAGGATCTGTTTTGGGACCAATGCTGTTTGTCATTTTTATAAATGACTTGGACGCAGGCATAGGTGGATGGGTTAGTACGTTTGCAGATGACACTAAATTCGGTGGAGTGGTGGACAGTGTGGAAGAATGTTACAGGTTGCAGGCAGACTTGGCTGCAGGCAGAATTGGCTGAAAGGTGGCAAATGGGGTTCAATGCAGATAAATGTGAGGTGATTCACTTTTGGAATAATAACAGGAAGGCGGAGTACTGGGTCAATGGAAAGATTCTTGGTAGTGTGGATTTGCAGAGGGATCTTGGTGTCCATGTACATAGATCCCTGAAAGTTGCCACGCAGGTTGATAGTGCTGTCAAGAAGGCATATAGTGTGTTAGGTTTTATAGAAGGATTGAGTTTTGGAGCCGTGATGTCATGCTGCAACTGTACAAAACATTAGTGCGGCCTCACTTTAAATATTGTGTACAGTTCTGGTCGCCCCATTTCAGGAAGGATGTGGAAGCACTGGAAAAGGTACAGAGGAAGTTTACCAGGATGTTGCTTAGTCTGGAGGGAAGGTCTTATGAGGAAAGGCTGTGAGGGACTTGGGTCTGTTCTCATTGGAGAGAAGAAGGCTTAGAGGGAATTTAATAGAGACATACAAGATGATCAGAGGATTAGATAGGGTGGACAGTGAGAGTCTTCTTCCTAGGATGATGATATCGGCTTGTACGAGGGGATATAGCTGCAAGTTGAGGGGTGATAGATTTAAGACAGATGTCAGAGGCAGTTTCTTTACTCAGAGTGGTAAGGGCGTGGAATGTCCTGCCTTCCAATGTAGTTAACACAGCCACATTAGGGGCATTTGAACAATCCTTGAGTAAGCACATGGATGATGATGGAATAGCGTAAGTGGATTAGATGAGTTCACAGGTCGGTGCAACTTCGAGGACTGAAGGGCTGTTCTGCACTGTATTGTTCTATGTTCATTCTCTGTGTGCAAGGGAACACTTTATGTGTGGAAAGAGATCAAAGGAAGGAATTGTTTACTGTTATTTTCAGGTTTGGCTATGGGATTAGATCCACAGGGGTATGGGAACCCTGACTTCTGCTGGCTGTCTGTGCACGATACCCTGATCTGGAGCTTTGCTGGCCCTATCTGTGTCGTAGTCATTGTAAGTATCCTTCATCACCATTCACTCATAATATTGTGGAACCAAAACTCTGTGGCTTACACAACCATTTCACATTTTGTTTGATAGTATTTTATAATGAACATTTATTTTGGTAAAATTTAGGAATATCGTTTTTTTTAACTTACTTTAGCAAAAACTTAGCAAATTGAATCCTCGTGCTGACTTATGCTACTACTGTAGAAAAATAAAATTCTCCTCTTAACTTCCTGGTTTTGGTTCTGGCTTGTTTGTTGTCTTAACAGCTGTGCTTTTCTCGAAATATGTGGGGTTTAATTTATCACAAATTTCTATTACCTCAGATAAATATTGTCATCTTCATACTTGCTGCCAAAGCATCTTGTGGACCTAGGCACAGGTCTTTTGAAAAGACTGGTATCATGTGAGTCTTGAATCCATATTTTTATCTACTTTATTGACAGTGATTGATATCCAGGCAATATTTAGAGCCTTTGCAATATTTTCAGAAATGAAAATACAAAAAGTCATTTTTCTATTTGATTGTTGGGTATGTGATTGTTTCTGAAAATGAGATTGTTTCTTGTAGATGGTAGATACAGACTGTCCATGATTCAGCACAGATTTATCTCAAATTGATGATTATGATCAGTAAGGATGACTGGCTGAACGTAAAAACTTAAGAAATAGGAGTAGATTATTTGGCCCTTCAAGCATCCTCTCTAGTGGCCTCACTTCCATGTTCTGCTTGTCTCCCATTACCTTTAACTCCCATGTGAATCAAACATTTGCATCAGAATTGAATATATTCAGAGGTCCAGCTTCCATTGCTTGCTGGGGAAGACATCGCTAAACATGACCCTTGAGAAAAGAAATTTCTCCTCATCTCTACCTTAAATGAGCCACCCTTGATTTTTAAGCTATGTCCCCCAACTCCACCAAGGAAAACATCCTCTCCACTGTCAAACTCTGTAATGTTTCAATAAAATTATCTTCCATTCTTCTAAACTCCAATGAGTTTTGTTCAACCTACTCAGTGTTTCCTCATAAGACAACTCCTTACATCAGGAATGAACAAAGTGAGCCTTCTCCGAATTGTTTCCAATATATGTATTCCCCCCCCCAACTTAACTAAGGTGACCAAAACTGTACACAATACTTTAGCTGTAGTTCCATTAATGCCCTTTACAGTTTTCATACAATTCCCCTATCTTGATACTCCATCTCCTTTGCCATAATTGCCGATATTCCATTTGCTTTCCTAATGACTGTATGCAAACCTTTCATGATTCATGTACAAGGACACCGAGATCTCTTTGGAACAGTGAGTTCTACAATCTCTTTCCATTTAAATAATACTCTGCTTTTACGTTCTTCTTGCCTAAGTGGACAACCTCTCATTTTCCCACATTATACTCCATCTGCCAAATTATTTCCCACTCACTTAACCAATCTATAACCCTTGTAGAGTTTCCTTCCTATCTTTGTATTTTCTGCAGATTTGGCGACAGTGCATAAATAGCTGAGGCCACAACACTCATCCCCAGGACACACTATTAGTTACAGCTTGCAAAATATTGCAGTTTAAGAAATGCAGCTATACAGATAGATGAAGTAGGAGTAAGTAAAGAGGTAGTGGTGAACTAAAGCAGGAATTGGATCAGAATGTGACCTCCATGACTTGGGGCCAAAACTTGATATTGACACTGATTTTTATCGTGAGATAACAACTAATTTATGCTGTGAAAATTAACATATTCTGCCCCCCAGTGTCTGTATCCACGTTTTGTGTATCCAGTCATGTGTTTTCTAAGAGAACTTTGTTGGGAAAGATTAAATAATTAAGAGAAGAAACTTGCAGGATTAATTTTTCAAAAGGACAATAGAAATATTTGTGAACAGTTACTACTAGAGATAGCATGGCTGTGATAAGAAAATGGATGACACAAGATTGTGGCTGATAAGAATAATTCCATATTGAGAGAGATTGCAATGCTGTAGGAATAAAAGTTACAGAACAATCGGTGACGAGAACAAGATAGTCTGATGCAAACCTTGTTCTGTTTTGTTGAACACTGAATGTGGTACATATGCTTTGTTTTAGATCTGGCCTAAGGACAGCCTTCCTTATGCTGCTTCTCATCAGTGCTACTTGGTTGCTGGGGTTGATGGCAGTGAATAATGACACAATGACTTTCCATTATCTATTTGCCATTTTCAGTTGCTTCCAGGTAAGATTAAAGCTGCCACTGTGCTACGATGTTACAGCATTACTTTATAAGAATATAGACCCCCATAAATGTTATTTTCTTTCATACAATCTGTAACCAGTTGGATTACTTGCAAAGCAAACCTAGCCTTCTATCAAAATGTCCATGGCTTGAATCATGTGCCTGTATGCTAATTGAATGTCATTCTTCCATTTTCCGTGCCACTATGCTTCTAAAGTCAGTAATTATTCTTTTTTTTGCTAAAGGTATTGTCAGCATTTGTAGGCTGCAAATTTATACAAGTATTTGCTGTTAAAGTGAGGAACTCCCTGTACTCAAAATGAATAGCTTACCACACCTTCCTTGGAAATACAAGAATCTGTCTGGTTTTGCTCATCTAAAGCAACCTCTTGACTGGTATTACAATATCCTGGAGCTCCTGGGTTGATGTGAATTTAAACCTCCATAACATTCCTCTTTATTCATCCCTTTCTGACACGTTATTAGGCATCACACAAAAGACCATTTACATCGGAATGCATTGTTCAATGAGAAGCGTTTTAAGCAATATTTCACTAAAAACCAAACTTAGATCTAATGTTTCAGCAAGGCATTGGAAGTAAAAATGGCATGAAAGTAATTATTGGATAAATTGATTATGTATAGAGCCTGGTTTCTTATCTTATTATGATTATACATGTTAACAGCTTTCAACCCTTTTGTTCAAGTGTACTGCAAACATTATTTAATCTAGGTTTAAATTTGAGGATTGATAAGGAACTAGGGAGAATTATCATTTTATGCCTGGAGTACAATTGTTTGTACTGATTATTTGGGCAGTTTGATAGATATTTGATATCAGATTAACCTCAGTATGCTGAGATACTTAAACATTGCATAGGCCTATGAACAACAAAAGACTTGTTTAAGTGTAATTTTGCATGTGCTTTGTTTTTTTACTTATACAATGGTAAACTAATGACGTTCTGAAGTTTGAAAAACACTAAAGTTAATTTAAAATAAGTATTAGTTTTTTAGCAGTTTAATTCCTAATGTGCCAGGATCCATTTGGGAAAGAGCATTGATATTTATGGCAAAAGTTAAAGATTTAAGCAAATTATTCAAAGCTCCCCAACTTACCTGTCTGATGGCCAGGGGTTAACAGGAAAAACTGACCAGATTTTCGTACTTAACAAGAAACAGCTATTATTGCAAATAAATCAGTCTAACCACAGGAAAACAAAGTAGGAATTATCAATTTATAACTCTTCTAACTTAAGCCCTAACTCCTTCCTCGACCTCTGCACATACCTGCAGACAGGCACACAAACATATGGATGTTATGGGTGGAGGAAAGGTATTGACCAAACCCAGTTAAATAGCACCAGTCCACAGGTTTCAATGAGATGTCTGTCTTCTTTCAAGTCTTTCTCACGTCCAATCTTCATATCCAAGTCTTTTGAGTTATTTGCGGAAGATACTGAATGGTAGGGTGGTTGACTCAATCATTGTTTGGTTTCTCAATCACTGATTAGAGGCAACAGCATAAAGCAAATGGTGGGAGAGATTATCTATCTTTCAGTTCTTGGTTGCTTCACCTCAGAGAGATATAAAGAGAGATACTGTCTCCTGTTGTCCGGAGATCCACTGCTTCTGTATTGTATGTGACAATTAGTCCACTTGCCCAAGAGTCAGTCAGACAGGAGTTGCCATGCTGATGATTCCTGGCTTTCACAACTGGTCCTGATGGAAAAGCCAAACAACAGTCTGTCTTTGGGCACAATATGCTGTGAACATACATCCACTCAAACATCATCTTCTGCTGCTTGAGCAATGCCACAGTGTAAAAATAACTCACAATGAGTTCCAGAACTTGTTTTAAAAATGCAGCAACTTTTTCCACAGTTCTTGTTTTAAAGCAGTGTTTTGTTTTCCATTTTGGCCCACAATCCAAAATAAAGAAAAAAAAATGTAATCTTTACAAATTGCTTGCATAGGTTAATATTTTATGCACTTTTAAAACTGGAAATTTCCACCATACAATTTAGAAACAGATGAAAATAATATCAATTTCTCTTATTATCACAAGATAGCAATGTGACAGCACTAATATGTAGATGTATTACTTTATCACCATCAGGACTGAGGAGGAATCTTTTTAACCAATGGCTAAGAACTGTATCACAATATAAACAAGTGACCAGATTTGCTGGTAAGAAATCTTTCTGAGATAACTCATTGTAAATTATTAGCTTTGTGATTTCAGGGTCTCTTCATTTTCTTCTGCCACTGTATTTTCAATGAGGAAGTTCGGAAAGGTCTGAAGAACATATTCACTGGAAAGAAGCAACATGCAGATGACACAGTATTGACCAGAACCACAGTTTTATCAGTAAGTTGTTGGAATATTGATTCACACTTTCCTCGCATGAAGCACTAAAGCTGTGTAATCCATGAACCAGCAAACTTATCTCACCATAGATAGTGGAGGTAATAAGGAGTTCAATTGAATCCTCCTTAAGATGTGTCTGGGTGATAGTAATTTGCTGTGAACCGAATATATCATGAACAGTATTTCTGTGTGGAACCAGCAGTAACCATGCTGCTCATTGGCAGCACAAACAAGATGAGAGAGAGAGGGAAAGTTCTGAAGTTTCCTCGTGGCAGTAAAGGAGTAGGTGTGGAAGAAGAAAGGAGGAGATATGTTCTATATCCACAGGGAACCAGATAAAATATATTCTTTTGGAAAATTTTACACTCATACAGCTTTTATTAATTTCTATCCACTGGGGTCAGTGACATTTGTTATTCCTGTTATTCTTTGGTTTAGGTGTCACTGTATCTTAACTAAATTTTGACGGATGATTTTGGCTGAATGTTGGATCCAGTATTTCTCCTTTAGTAATTACTACTCAGCTGGATGTCATGTGAATTTTAAGAACATGAGATGACACATTTAAACATTCCTCATTGGAGAAGACTTAAGTGTGTTGAAAAGGCCATTGACTCCATGAGGTCCAATCTTTTTGCTGATCATGTGCAAATTGGTCCATTGTTACATCAACCTCTCTTATTTCATGTTCTCAGAGAGCTGAATAACAACAGGTAAAAGTTGTAACAACACTATGCTGTGTGAAATTTTTTCCTGAGGCCTTTGCCCAACCCAACAAATCACCCAAATATCATTCATTAATTACCATCCACATTATTGAACCCTGACCAACTGCATTCCACAGATGACATTTCCATTGGCCAAGCAACACAAGCACCACTGTGCTCCATAAAATATTCAATGGTTTGTGTATGTGCTGGTCCTTGCAAATTTCAGTTAATTCTCAAATAGATATTCATCAGGCTTCTTTCTGGTGCAATTAATTACCATAGTGTTAACTGACCTTGTTTCAAATTGTCACTCTATGCAGATTTACTGACTTTATACTTGTGTCCTTTTGTTCTGTGCTAACTGGTCAGAGTTAAAGAAAAGAACATGAATTATATCCCACCCAGCCTTTTATTGCATTAAATCAGTTTCAATCCTTCGTGTAAATTACACAGTGCTAAAAAAAGGTTCCTTTTGGAGTACATTTCAAAAGTGCAGTACGTCCATGTCTCATTAACAATAATGTACGCAATGTTCTAAATGATATCTTACTGGTGAGCTTTGCAATATCTTGAACTGAGCCGAGTATTGTTAATACCCAGCTAATTTTATGAGTGCTGCATTTTTTGCAGGAATTGTCGACTAAACATTTTTGCTTGGGAAGTTTTATTTTTGTTCTCATGCGAGATAGCTCAAGTATTGCATTCTGCAAAGTGAGTTAATCCCTTCATCAAAACTTTTTCGAATGATTTGTCAAGCATCAGAACAACATGTCTGCCAATTTAAAAACATGATCAATTCTCTCGATGCCAACCAAAATGATAGAACAGAATTGCATCTCCATATGATCAAGTTCAATTTGCCGTTGCAACTCTAATACTGAAAAACTTTATAGATGCAAAGTTAGGCAATTGTGGAACAATCCATTGTTTGTAAAACCAGAAGGAGAACCTAACATGTCGAAAGAAAAGCATATGGGGAGTGTTTATTAGTTAGAGAGGTTACCAAACTGTGAAAGGAGATAGAAAGAAGAATTCTAAAATCTAGTGGTGTTGTATATCGATAGGGAAGGACCTCCCCAGGGATGGTGATAGTGGTTGCCTTGGATGTTGTGTATAGGATGTAATTCCGTAGCTATGACTGTATCAGGCTGCTGCTTGGCTAGGCTGTGAGATAGCTTTGGGATAAAAACAATGACTGCAGATGCTGGAAACCAGATTCTGGATTAGTGGTGCTGGAAGAGCACAGCAGTTCAGGCAGCATACAAGGAGCTTCGAAATTGACGTTTCGGGCAAAAGCCCTTCATCAGGAATAAAGGCAGTGAGCCTAGAGCGTGGAGAGATAAGCTAGAGGAGGGTGGGGCTGGGGAGAAAGTAGCATAGAGTACAATGGGTGAGTGGGGGAGGGGATGAAGGTGATAGGTCAGGGAGGAGAGGGTGGAGTGGATAGGTGGAAAAGGAGATAGGCAGGTAGGACAAGTTTCCCAATTGTCGCACTAGGCCCCAGATGTTAGTAAGGAGGACTTTGAATCATAGAATCCCTACAGTGTGGAAACAGGCCCTTCGACCCAATAAGTCCACACCGACCCTCTGAAAAGTAACCACCCAGATCCATTCCCCTACATTTAACCCCTGACTAATGCACCTAACCTGCACATCTTTGGATTGTGGGAGGAAGCTGGAGCACCCAGAGGAAACCCATGCAGACACTGGGAGGATGTACAAACTCCACACAGACAGTCGCCCGAGGGTGGATTCAAATGCGGGTCCCTGGTACTGTGAGGCAGCAGTGCTAACCACTGAGCCACCGTGCCGCCCTTTGCGGAGTTGACAGGGTTGGGTCTGCCATTATTGTTTCTGCAGCCTTAGCTGATGCCAGATTTCATTCCTTTGTTGAGAATTTTTAGCATTTGATACAAGTGGCTTGCTTGGCTCTTTCAGAGAGCAGTTCAGAGTCAGCCACATTGTTTTGGGCCTGGAGCCACATGTAGGCTAGAAGAGATGATTATGATGGCAGTTTTTCTTCTGTAAAGAACATTAGTGAACCAGATGGATTTTTACAACTGACAATGTTACACGGTCTTTGTTAAACTTTAATTTGAGATTTATTTAATTTCGCCATCTGCTGTGGGATTTGAATGATTGGAACAAAGTCATGTACGTTCCACTGCTTAAAAGGTGGCAAAAAAATCACGTTTTAATGTCTTTTCACTGCCCTAAGCGGTCACTTTAAGTAATGTTGGTTTTGGATTTTCTATGCTTATATGTCAAGATTTGTGGGTTAGCTCAGCATTGGCACACTTAATTAGGGTCCTAGATCTGCAACTTGTTTTCAATAATGCAGCTCCCACTTGTTTCTAGTATAGACCACTTAAATCAGAGCCTGGTTAAAAATGCCAACAGGCTGGCATCAATGGCAGGCACTCAATGCTACTTTTAATTTTATTTGGTCTTGCACCAAATTTTAAAAAATGACATGATCAAGGCACCAAAGCAGGGCGAGTGAATTATTTTTTGAATATAACGAATAGGATAGAACTAAAGGGAGAGTATGACAAATGGTGGTATGCAATTCATGCTATTGCAGTTGAACTGTTATTAGTTCAGCAACATTTCAGTTCATCACAGGAAGTATCAGATGTCAATGATGTAATTAGATCATCCAGCCTTCACCCATACGCTTGGGTGTCTGAAACTACTGGCTAATTTAACATATCGCCTTACCAATGCTGTCTTCCAGCGGTCTCTCAACTGTAACAATACATATGTGGATGAAGGGCGAATGTATCGCACTGCTATTGGAGAATCCACGGCCTCCATGGACAGCACTGTCAGGTCAGCCAAGAGCCACAATAGCTGCCTTGCTTCTAAACTCAGGTAATCAGGTGGTGGGTGCATGATTCTGCTCACTCCAAGCATACTTGTAATATGACCAATTGCATGGAATATTGCCATCAAACTCTTAATTTGCTTAATTTATGCTGCTTGCTGTCAAATAACGTTTCTTTTACAATAACAAATGACCATGCTTCTATTTGCCCAGTTTATTAATGCTTTTCTAATCAACTAAACCCTTGCAATCAGACATTCAAAGTCATGAAAATGTGATGACTTGGCACCAATCATTAGTTGATGAGGTGTGTTTAATTTCTGGTTAAGTACTACCTGAGGCTGCATAAATTCACTTGGAATTCTGACACATAATTATTGAATAACAACATTGTGAGCACAAGAATAATTCCTCAAAATTTCACATGACTACACGGGACTCCAACGTACGATGAAACCCTCCTGTAAAGAGACTGGAAGGGGCTGCATCATTAAATAGCAGAGCTGTCAAAGACCGTGCTAGTCACCTTTATTTCTGAAGCATAGAACATGAAATCGGCCGCTGAGGGGAAATGAAGAATTCCTGCAGCTAATTGATAGAAAACTACACTGTTCATGTCGATTTAGTGATTGTAATTCTTTTCCTTCTCAAGTTTTGTACCATTTCCCCCCTAGTCATTAGATTTACACCGGTTTCCTCTTGTTGTACAATTATATCCTTTGTTCAGATTGATTTTATTGTTGTCACATGTGCAGAGATACAGTGAAACGTATTGTTTTGCAAGCTATACAGGCAGATTGTGCTATACAAAGTGGATCAGGGTAGCAGGTCACAGTGCACATTACACTGTTACAGCCACAGAGAAGATGCAGAGAGAGGGAGATCAGAATTAACATTTGAGAGGTCTATTCAAAAGTCTGATCACAGTGGAGAAAAAGTTATTTCTGAATCTATTTATACGTGTTATCAAACTTTTGTATCATCTGCCTGGTGGAAGAGAGTATAACCGTGGTGGGAGGGGTCTTGGATTATGTTAGTTGCTTTCCCAAAGCAGTGGGAAGTGTAGATGGGATCAATGGATGGAAGGCTGGTTTGCGTGATAGACTGGGCTGTGTTCACAACTCTCTGTAATTTGGTGGGGTTTAGGGAAGAACAGTTGCCACACCAAGCTGTGAAGCATCCAGATAGGATGCTTTCTATGGTGCATGTAAAAAAATTGGTAAGAGTCCTTGGGAACATGCCAAATTTCCTTAGCCTCTTGAGCAAGTACAGAAGTTGTGGTGCTTTCTTGACTGTTGCAACTTATGAGTTATTATAACTGTCCCAAGATAGCTTTTCATTGTCACCAGAGTGGCCCATTTATCCACTGCTTAATGAATTTAAATTGGTTTCCCATCTGGATAGCCAGTTCCTCTTTAAGCAATGGGATAGTGTCCTCTTGCTGGCTCCTGTTGATCAAGGTTGATGATCCTAGGTCCGATACCCTCTGATCCTTGTGTTTCTTGGTCTCAACTGCTTTTTGAAAGTGAAAATACCCCTTTATTCTCCAGAATTGACCCTTCTCTCGAACATAACTTTCCTATAAAGGGAAAATGTTTTCTCCTTGCTTCAGTTTATTCTTTCTCTGATAGGGAGACATTTGGCCTGTAAGCTACTAGTTTTGCTCATTTTGATCAAGTTGTTTTAGTACTGAAGGCATTCTCCATCATTTCTCAGGGAAGAAGCTCAGAGAGTGAGCTTACTATCAAGTCAAGCTGAGGGTGGCCAAACAGAACCGGATTCTTCAATATTCCACAAAAAAACAAAGAAACCTAATGGTAAGGCTTTTCAGACTCATCTCTCTATATGGCTTGTTTATACAGAAATTATTTACAAGCTTCAATATTGATTAGTGGTATTCTGAATGTAATCTTACTGATTTAGAATAAATACAAACGATTTGAAGTACATCAGTAAATGCTACCTTTTGCTACCCGGTGAAATCTATGATGATTTGTTCAAAAGTTGTAAGTAATTCTACAGGTTGGTTATCAGACCTTCATCTGCAAGTATCAACCCATATGTTTTGGGACCACTGCGTGTCCTTATTTACAACTGTATTGTAATTTCTAATGGTATTCATATTCGTGCTGTGACCTTCTGGATGGTGATTAACAATGGACTGTTTAACTGTTGAAGATTATGAGTTAGTTGTTGCGATGCGGTTTCCTCTGGATGGATAAAGGATTTTTTTTCAACTTGCCTATAATTCCCAGAGCCAGATTCTGACTCCGATAGCGAGTTGTCGCTGGAAGATGATCACAGTAGCTCCTATGCTTCTAGCCATTCATCAGAAAGTGAAGAAGAGGAGTTTCAAAGGGACTCCAAATGGAAACAAGGAGCACCTAAAAATAATGAAAAAAATCCTATACACAGTACACCAAAGGGTAAGCTAAAACACAAGCAACAGTAAGAAAGATGTCGTACCTATTTGTGTCATATGTGTAGTTTCACTGACTGAGAAGTCTGCCTTTGAGTGCAGGTCGGCATAAAGGTTTCTCAGTCTGGCATTTGCTTTATTCATGCCCCAATGAGTGAATCTAACTCGTTTCCAGATGGACTGGATTGGATACAATGTTGAGGGCAAAACTTCTCTTCAGGGAGAGAGGAAATCTAACATTGCTGTCCTGTTAATTGATCATAAGAAACTGATGATCTTTCAGAAATCCATGGTCCGGAGGAATGCCATTCTAATGTTTGGATTTAAAACGTAATTCAGATTCTAGGCTTGCACTTTTGACAAATTTAATTTCTTACACAATAAGCATTTATAAAGGGAGGTTTAACACCAAAACATGCCCATGGTCTTCATAGATGCACAGCCAGATGTGGATGGAGGCTGAAAAGCTGCATGATAAGAAGTAATAGGGCAGTAGGATTTTTTTCCCTTAATATGCAGTGCTTCATTCTCTGGAGGGCCTTCAGATTTCTGTGTAGACATTTCTGTGGGAATCCTCAGTCTTCATTTTGCTTGCGCATTAAGCATGGTGTTGACATGTCTGATATTGCTGTGATTGTTGCTTATTTCTAATTAAACTTCAACATCCCTTCCTCCCAAACTAATCCCATAAATAGGTGAGGCCTTGCCCAATCATGTGAAGCGTTACTGGCCTGCAGAATGTACAACAGCCAGTGACAGTGAGGACCATGGGACGCTGGAGAAACTGAAGGTGGAAACAAAAGTAAACGTTGAACTTCACAGAGAAAATAAATCAAATCACTGTAGTGATATTGCTAGAGGTGGTGAGGATGAGGAAAAGCAAAGCACATCGATACCTCACCCAAGTTCCAATCCACAGCCAGAGCAAAGAAAAGGCAAGTATTCTTCCCAAAATTCAAATCTTTGCATTTATTGTTCTGCCAGTTATCTAAGTGAGTATCTGTCTTCATTTTGTGTGGAATGAATTGACTTTAAATGTAAAATAAAAACAGGTAGACAACTATTTGCAAAGGTTTTAAAGACTAGTTCATTTTATTTTGAAAAAATCCTCTGCAAAATATATATTTATAACGGTATTAAATTCAATTATCAAAAATTAAATGGAAGGCAAAAGAGACAGAGGACACAGGTTTTGTGTTTGAGCAGAGGGCACATATTCAGAATCTTTGGAAATATAGTTGCTCCAATTAATTTGCAAACAGAGCATTAGACAAGGTACAAGTTCAATATCTACCCTGCTAAGTATTGTTTGATAGGTAACTGTCCTTTCTAGAGCAGATTGAATTGATTGGAATTCTTCTATTTCTACTAATTGTAAGGGTCCTACTTGAAACTAATATTATTAACTATTTGAAATTATTGCAGCGCTAAACATAGACTGAGGATGACTGCAGCTGATGCAACAGTCTTCCACTCACAGAGACCAGTGTTTGCTTGGAGCTAGTGTACACAGTAATTCAGGTGGTGCACCAGCCAATTTTGGTCTGTTCAAGCTTTATTTACAAAACAATATTGGATCAAAGGTTTTACTGGCGGTTTGCTGAGAAGTCTTTCTTGCTTCCCTCAAAGAGAACAAATCAGCATTTCTCCAGTCTTTAAATTGTTCCTTGCATTGTTCTTTTGTTCTGATGTTGAAGTTCATGTCATATAAACTTTTCTGAACTGGCCCAGTTACCCTCACATCAGGTTCTTACCATGGCACTACTTAAATCCTAAGAAAGTTTGGTTACTGTGATACTCAATTTGGCCAACTGGATGGAGTGACTTTTGGTCTGATTCATTCACATTTCTCATCAACTGGTCATCTTCAGAGCATTGATTTGGCACCTACAAGATGAATGTCTAAATTTTACACAATTCCTAGTTTCATTATGAGTGTTGGGATTGCACAAAGGAAATGAGCTGTACTTCATCCCTGATGATACTGTCAAAAGCAGTGTTTCTGAATATTGATGTTTAAAAACCCATTATTCAAATTAATTTGACGATATTGATCAAACTTTATTTTAAGAAACATCAGACAAATTGTTACAAAATTTTGAAATTCTTTTCTCTCACAGGTATTCTTAAAAATAAAGTCACGTATCCACCACCTTTGAAAGAGAAGAATCGGATAAATCAAATACACAATGAACTTTCTAACTGTAAAGCAACAGCTTTATCTTCACGAACGTCCTCAGTAGGGTCCAGTGATGGGACCCGCACAGGCACAAGCATATTGATAAAGCAGCCGAGCAGGCAACAATCACAAGACCAGTTAAATGGGGTGACGCCAATACCCATGAATATTAGAACAGGCACAAGCATAGTCCATGGAGACACCTCTGATTCAGAGTGAGTATACTTGGCAAAATGGAGTATTTATCCTGAGGTTAAGGAAACAAAATACCCTGTGTTTGGTTTACCATCCTTAACAACATGCTCTACCACCTTAAGAAGGTCCCTCTTGTTAAAATATTAATTAAACAAAAGGTACCAAAATCATCAGATTTATCAAAGCCGTTTTTTTTTCACCTAGAACATGGTTATGTAATTTCTTTTGCCAATCAGTGCCTAACATCTAGTCCCAATAATCTTCTGTTTTTGTAAGTAAATGTGATGTCACCATAGTCCTACTGCACCATAGGACTATTCTCTCATTAGATCAAGATGACTCATGATGGTTTCACCTGAGGGTCATCAAGCCTCAGGCGAAGGGAAAGGATGAGAAGGAGGATCCTCCATGGTAACCTCAGCCATGTGGTAACACTGCATCGCAAGTCAGCTGCCAACCTACTGAGCTAAACCAGATCTCGGGAGAGATTGAGATGAATTATTCAGTCGGATACTGCAATGAATTGATACATTTGCAGCAAGCAGATTGATGAGGTTGAGTATGTCTTTCCTCTTGGTTCCCTCAACAGCTGCCACAGACCACAATTAGCAGCTCTGTACTTTCAGACCTGACCACCTTGGTCAGCAGTGACAGTAGCAAGCTGCTCATGGTGATGGACAATGAACTTGCTCACCCAGAATGCCATTCTGTGCTCCTGCCAACCAGGGTGCTTCCTCCAAGTGGCCTTTGATAAGGAGCACTATCTTACCCACCACCCACATGAAGTAGTTTATTTCATAGAGTCATACAACACAGAAACAGTCCTCGCCGACCGTAATCCCAAACTAAACTAGTTCCACCTGCCTGTGCTTGGCTCATATCCCTCCACCTCCTTTGGAAGTTTATTCCACACATAAACCACACTCTCTGGGGAACAGACAATGCCCATCATGTCTTTATAACATTTTAAAATCTTTCTACTCACTTTAAAAAAATGACTCCTAAAAATATTTTATTTATATTGATAATTGTACATCCTCTTCCTAACATTTTGCTTTGTCTCCCAGTCTTTCAAAGTAACAAATGCACTCATTCATGCCTGCATCAATGGCAGAGTGAGAAATGTGGTCAGTTTGGTGGGAATCCATCCAGTCTTTTTAGCCTCTTTATAGCTCATGTTTAAGGGATTCCTCTGCCTTTTATGTGTCTCCATTTGAATCACACTCTTCATGGTCAAGAAAGTGCAGAGGTTTCTACCATAAATGGGCTCCATTTAGCCATTCACTCCTGTCATGAAAATTTTGGAAATGATACCATGAAACACTGTCAGGTTTGAGAAATCTGAACCTTACAAGATTCTCCATTACTGTCTCCCATGTTTCCAAATATTGGCATTTTCCTTCAGAACAAAAATAGAGACCACAGCAGGTGAAAATAAGAGAGAAAACGCGAGTCAGAACCACAAACATCAAACTGTTTACTTCTAACTCCAGTCAAAGCCAAAAGAAGCACTTAGTTACTCTAAGTTGCAGTTCATAAAGGAACTATCTCTTAACAATGCCTCTCCTCAAACTTTTAGCATTCACTTTCCTCCTCATTGCCAAATTATCCCATATTCTCTTTTCTCTCTGCTTCAGGTTTTGTCCTTATCTATCCTTATAAACATTGCTAAAGTAGTAAATGTTATATTAGGCAAAAAAAGATTTTTCTATTTGATAACTTAATGTGTACTGAGTGCTCACACTCTGGTTTAGTTTATCACATATACAGTAAAAATTGTTCTGACACTTTAGCACATGCTCATACGATATCACCTTGTTTTTGAGACTGCTTAAACATAACACTTTTAGTATAAATTGAGCAATGTATTATCAAAGGAATATGTTGAGAATGTGCTAATATTGTACACAGAAATTTGAAGGAATATTTTTTTCCGGTGGATTGAAGTTAGAACATTAATTATTCTAATAAAATAGAAAAATACTGCTTCATTGTAAATAAGCTTATGCGCCAAAGATTGTATTTGACTATACATTGGATGTGATCTTCGTGCAAAATGTTGACATCCATACAATAGCACTTTGTTAATATTCCAAAAATGTTTACCATAGTAATTAATCTTACTGTCTATGGGTTTTCGATAACGCTGGTGTCCTAGCAACTCTACTGAAAAACCCCATTAAACCAAGCACCCGAAGGGATTTTATTTGTTATATAATTTCTAAATTACCATGAGGTAACTGCCAAAATTGTAAATGCCTTGAAGAGATGTATGACTAGACACGCCATAAAACCTCACAGACACGACATTCCTTAAACTGAATGGTCTGAATACAGACTCAGAAAACAGCCTCTAGCTTTACTCAAGTAGTAGCTGGTCTATTTAGATTGGTTGCTCAGCTTTTGTGTGCTCGCTCCTAGATACTGTATGTTATACAGTGAGGTGTAGAATCTCCTGGAGCAACAACCTGTCCCCTAGATTGCTCATTTTCAAAATAAAAAAGGCCTGCCTTTGATTTTCTCTGTAACGGTATTGAATCCTTCCTCGTACACAATGTCTTCTCCATGTGATTTGTTTTTTTCAATTTTTTCCACCTTTGTATTCTACTCCTGAAGTTGGTGACTCACACTGAGGTGTAGATTAATAAATGCTCGCAACTGCATAATATCTCAGCTATCTAGCTAGTTGTTGCATGTATGAGTCTTGTCAGAGAATCTTGGCAGATCCTTCAACTTGATGCAAAGTATCTTTCTTCTTTGTCTGTTTGAAGCATTGATCCCCACTGCAGTGTGGTGCGTGAGCGAATCCCATCAACTCCACCCTCTTACAAATCTTGCCCAAATATTTATTGTTCAGGGTTAGTCCAACCAGTGCACGTCGGCTGATTATTTGTTTTTGAACGCATCAGAGTCATGCCAGTTCTGTCTTTGCCTGATGTTCATGTTCACTTTCAAGCAAGAGTCAAGTCAGCAAGAAAGGAAACCCTGGGTAATTTTCCTCTGCCACAGAAATTAACTGTAGCAACCTAAACACAGTCATCTTGGAAATAGTCAATTTGACAATGAATTTGCACATCCTCCTGTCTGCTAGTTGCACATTTCCTTACAACCTAACCCATTGTTAAACTGAATAAATTGTTTCTAATAAACTGCAGTGTGAATGTAATAATACTTTAACTTATTTTACTGTCTTTTCATATTAAATATATATTGTATGATATAACTAAATTTAAAGTGTACTAACTATTGTAGTAAATAGAAGCAGTTTTCTTTAGTTTGGTGTTTGTTTATTGAAAACGTCTATCATTAATAAGCACCAGAAAGCTTTTTTTTCTGGTGGATTGAAGTTGGAATATTAATTATTCTAATGATATTTAATAATACTGTGCCTTCATTGTAAATGTTACCTATGCTGCTCAACTCTGTGGTGTCTTCATCCTTCCATGGATCCCTCCACAGCTTCACCCCTCTCTATCTCTGAAACCTCCTCTAGTTCCCAACCCTCAAAAATATCTGCACTCAAACTCATTCTGGCCTCTTAAGCATTCCCAGTTTTATTTGCTGTAACAAAGATGGAAGTCCCATATTTAGTTGCCAAGGCACCAAGCTCTGGAATGTCCTCCGTTCACCTTCCCACTGAACACCGAAAATAATCTTGTGCTGATCTGTTTTGAACGTTGTATATCTCGTCTCTTTCATTCAAATAAAGTGGGCTCAAAACTGAATATATAATGCAAGTTGTATGCTATAGTAATTGTTAACCTCAGAATTTTTGCAACTAAACCCTCTCATTAATAATGATCTTAGAATATAATTTAACATAATTACATAGAAATGCTGATGGTGACCTCAGTTATTTTATCTGCAAATAATGGTCGAATTATGCATGAAATGAGAATTTTAATTTTATCTTAAATTAGTAGGCTTAATTTGATGCAAAAGCAATTGCAAGGTTTAGTTTTAGTCAAAGAAAGACATGTAACGTGTGATTAAAATCTGTCTATTTTAAAATCAGAATTCAAAATTTTAAATCTGGAGTTGTACCAAATTACGCTGGAAAGTAACATAACAATATTATTTGTCTTTATAAACTATAAACTTTATAAACTAACCACTGTTTCTCACATTTTAAAATAAGACTGCAAAGCATTTATTTTAAACTTTCTCCCATGTCTCAGCATTGTGGTTTGAAACTGCATGCTAATTCCAATATAACCTTTCTCTTTAAGCTCATCTGTAACTACTGCATAACTATGATTCTGCATGTCTCCCTTCCTTTTCTCATGTCCAGAGGAAGTAATGAAACTTCAATCTGACCCATCAGGAGATCAGAAGAATGACTGAACCCACGAGGATTCTTGCCATTGGTGATCCCCGTTCCGATGTACCTCAGACCTCATCACTGGTGTGTTGGTGTTGTCTACATGAGTAGGATTTTCTTCAAACCAGTGGCTGCAAATGGGAATTAAGACCCAGGAAATGCAGATGGCCGTATGATTATGGAGCTGGAAGGACAGATACGTGCTGCTTTCAAGGACACATATTCAACACGTGCCAAACTGTAGAACAGATAGGTAACCACTGCACAGTACATCTGGGTGTGGACAATTTTGATATATGGAGGAAATGGACAAATCCCAAGGTAAACCTTGAAGTGCTTCCACTGCCTCACATTCAATCCTCTGGTTAGAAGTGCAGCCAGCCTGACTAAAAAGCACTATCCTTCTGCAATGTGTCATTGACAAATGGTTGGTCTCTGTATTGGCAGTGCCAGTAAATCAGTTCGAACAAAATAAGTCTTACACATCAGTTGAACTGTTAGTCGCATAAAATTCAGGCTGTAAGTGTCCTTCCATCTCATCATTTGCCTTTATGGTGGGAGGGTATAGTCTTAAAATGAATGCCTTTTGTACAACAAAATTCTAAGATGTATAGCTGCTTTTATATATTTTGTAAGTCAAAATTTCTGAAGAACTCATTTGTACATGCTTAATTTGTTTGATTTTGTTAATTTGATTACAAAAGGTTTGCAGAATAGGTAAATCTTCTGACTTTTATAAAGACTAGAAGGTTGCACAATTTTACTTGAATTTGGTGTGTTTATATTGTAAAGTCAACATTTTTCTATTACGAGAAAGTTGTAACAATTTATAAGAGAGATAGAACTTGAATATGTAACTTTTAAGACAAACTTATTGCAAAATTTAGGAATCCAACAGTTCCCATTTTTAGCTTAACTATGCACTTGAGCTTTTGCATTGAGACTTTCTGAAATTCACTTTTTGTTCACACACCTATGATGATCTCCCAGGAAAATGGGAAGGGGATGTGAGGGAGAATTCACCAGAGTTGATCAGGAAGGGTATTTGCCAACCAATCTTGCTTGTTATATTTGGATACCTGTGAATATTTGGCATTATTAATACTGTAGATTTGATTTTAATTATGTTAGATAAAAACTATTGGAACAGTTTGTTTGTATATCATGACTCACCTGCTGTAGTAAATTCTTCTACTTTTGTTTCAGAGGTTTTCTTTAAACTTTAATACAGTTTTGGCACAATTTAAAGCAAGGCCAGATGTTTTTAAATTTTATGATGGAAACTGGACTTTTTTAAAAAAAACAGATGTATGATATTTATTAACAAGCAAAACACTGGAAATACCACACAGAGGAACATAATTGTAAAATAAAGAGATTTTGACTTTTTCCATCTGCCTGTTGACATTTCTGTCCACTAGTGAGTGCCACATGGGAAGTTTACAATTAGATAATGCTGTTAAGAGTGCAGCAATACTGATGCATCAGGGTGCTCTTCAGTGATTTAACAGTATTCCCTTTACTGTTCATGCAGCAGATCTTTTTTTTACGGTGGAACTAAGTAGTGCTGTGAGACTTTCAACTTTGGAGAAAGTAAGTTAGCAACTGTCAAAGTACCATCAGCAGATCTGCCTGGGAAAGATTTTCTTATCAAGAAGTGAAAAACAAATTGATAAAATTACCACATGTTGGTATGAAAATCTTCAGTTTGGTTAAACTGCAAGTCTGTTTTCAAAAGACATGACAGAAGTTTGACTGTAAGGTGCAACAAATTAATCAATTAAAGGTCACTTGACATGGTACATCTCAAATCTATAATATTTGCACAGACTATAATTAAAACACTCAAAATACCAGATTTTTTTTCCATGATGAAGTATTTATTTCTACACACTATACGGTGAAATAACTACATATTCTGTTGAATTAAATGCATTCTACCGTAGACACGCACCACCCCAGGTTGTTCCAGGGCGTATTAATTGGTCTTTGTCTTCTGTTCCTGAGTCTCCCCTGCTTTAATATTGATCTGAAGTTCCTTTACTCAATTTAACTATAAGAATACCATGCAAAATCACATTGGCTAAGTATGGCTTCTCCCATCTTTATTCTTTTTCACATTATGAAAAAATGCTCCAAAGGTTTGTCAGATGGTTCTAACCCGTGTAGTATTTGCATTCCTGTTAATTTTGAAAAATAGATATTTAATTAATACAATATGGAAATGAAATTTATAAATAAATTGGTTGAGAAAAGAATGTAAGTTTTATAAAGAACCCATTCCACATTTTGCTTTCTTGGCAACTTACCAAAATGCCTCAGAGGTTTTATCTTATTTGACACTTGAAAACATGAGATGATGTTAACTCTAATTGTCAAGTTTATATATTTTCTTCAACTTAGTTTCTTCCTACAGCTCAGAACAAATATGGTTCAATTCTTTAAAATGGTTCAATGGTTACAGTTTCTTTCTAAGGCAATATGGACATACGAGCCCAGAGCAAGGGTCGGCCATTTGTCCCCTCAATCTTGTTCCACCATTTATTAAGATCTGATTGTGACCACACACTCTCATTGCTCCCCACTGCTGATAAGCTTTCATCCCTTTGATCACCAAAAACCAGTTCACCTCTTCCTTAAAAATATTCAAACCTTCTTCCTCCGTTAACTTAACAGGAAGTGTATTTCAAAGATTTTCAGGCCTCTGTGTGAAAATATTTCACCTTATCTCTGTTTTAAATAGGAGACACCTTTTTAAACAAAGAACCTTAGTTCTAGCTCCTCCTCTAAGAAGAAACATCCACTCCTCATCTGTCAGCTGCACTTTGGGGCCAAAGTTTACTTTTTAAAATACATCTATGGAAACTCCTTATTACTAGTATGTCTAATTCAGCTTCTCTCAATCTATATTTTTTCCCTTTTTATTAATTTCTTGATCACTCTTTGCTTTTTTTAATACTCTAATTTTATGACCTGCCACTTGTCTGTGCGCAATTATATATTTACTTTTCTTTTAGTTTAACACAATCTTTAATCTTTTCAGTCAACCTCCATTGTTGAGTCCATCTTTGGAATTCTTTGAGACTTGTTGGAAAATTTGTACCTTGTTGGAATGTATCTATTCAGTGTATTTTAAAATATCCTCCTATATGTCTGCCATTGCATTTCTATTGACCTGTTCTTCAGCCTAATTTGGCAATTCATTTCATCCAACTCTGCTTTCACTTTTGCACCACCGCCAATATCAATAGGAATTCAGCATTTGTCTTGTTCTGTTATTTCATTTCAACTCACTGTTGCTAGTCTCCCTGATTTTATTGTTCCCTTATCCTACTTCAAACTTCCCTTGCATATATACTCCCATATCATGTTCATGGACACTCCCCTCACTAATCCATGGCTTTGATCTTTAAAACACCCTTGACAGAATTCTTCCACTAGTCTCTTGAACTGTACTTTCAAAAAATGCCTAGACTCGGACTTCCATCAGCCATGATATTGCTGCAGCAAACAGAAAGGGGGTGGAGTAGCAAGAGATAAAATATTCTCAGTCTCGGCTATAAGAGGCACAAAGTAATGGGAACCATCCAGAACACATTCCAGTGGGGACTTTTCTTATGTTGTTGAAATGTCAATAGTCTCTTTTTTTGTGCCTGAGGGCAGCAATATAAATGAGTGTGGGGTAATAATTCTGAAAATATGATATTGCAAGCATAAAAGATTTACATATATTCAGTTAATTCATAATTCGCTAGGTGCGCACCTAATTTTCTCCTCCTAGGAATTATTCACTGGACTGGATCTCCTCTAGTTGTCAGTGAGCAATAGACTGTGGGAACCTGCCAAGAGCAGTAAGCCTTTCATTTTATCTGATAAAGACATTTTATGAATCTCAGATCTTCTTGCAGAATTGCTGACAGCATTCAAATGAAGGATGGTATGTCATTAACTAAATTATTTTCAGCCCAAAAAATAAAGATTATGCAAACAATTCCAGCAACTCCAACTTTCATGTGAGTATTCTGTATATTTAGATTGTGACTGCGCATCGGTGAAAGAAGTATTTTCTGTTTGCAACACAGGAGTGAGCTACTTTTCCCTCTGAAATTTCAATCAAAATGATATTAGTGCCTTCATGAAGCAGTGTACAGAGGTAATAAGCAGTGAAATGTTAGACTTCTGTATCAGGTTTCTAGTGCCATTTATATGCCAGTCAACGTGTTAACAAAAGCCTCTTCTGCATTCTTGTATTTCACATTGAAATGTTTGTGCAATTTGCCTAATCATCTTTTGTGCTAGTGCACAAAGCTTACATGGTCCCACCTGTATATGACCTTTTTCTGTCTGAGAGCTATTACTATAGTAGATATTAACAAAGGTTCCTGTCTATTAAAGATCTTTAGGGAGGTAATAGCTGGTTAAACATGGTTCAGGCTGCAGTTCTAAATGTGCTGCTATGGTTTTGCTGATGTTTTATTATGGTGAAAATGAAATAAATTTGAACCAAACAGCAAACCTTCTCCACTAATTCTACTTATTTAATTTAACAATGTTTACTTTTTCCCCTTCATTTGTTGTTTTTGTCCCTCCTTTTGTGTCTTTCCATTTGTACCCTAAACTCTCCAGAGGTACTGATTGTTCAATCTTGCCACAAGCTTCTGCCAGCAAAGCTATAAAGTAATTGCGAGGACTAACCATTTGATTTTCCTGTCGCCTTGTGAGAAATGCATGGCAAAAATGGCCAGATTAAAAGTAGCAGTGGTAGAAAATAATGAACTCCTGCTACACGTATTGATCTTGGTCAATACTCAAACAGTATGGGCATCATGGTGGCTCAGTGGTAAGCACTGATACCTCACAGCGCCAGGGACTCAGATTCGATTTCAGCCTCAGGTGACCGTGTGGAGTTTGCACATTCTACCCGTGTCTGCGTGAGTTTCCTCCAGGTGCTCTGATTTCCTCCCACAATCCAAAGCTGTGAAGGTCAGGTGAATTGGCCATTCTAAATTGCCCATTTTGTTAGGTGCATTAGTTAGAGGGAACTGGGTCTGGGTTGGTTACTCTTCGGAGGGTCGGTGTGGACTTGTTGGGCTGAAGGGCCTGTTCCACACTGTAGAGAATCTAATCTAATCAGTTATTCAGCTTTCTTCTTAGCAATTTAAAACAAATCATGTAGAGTATTTACTTAATTAATTATATTCCATAATCTCTGAAAATGTCACTGATTATATTACAGGAAACTTTTTCAAAGAGTTCTGAGGCAGATCTGCAAGACCTACCTTTACTTCATTTCTTAAAATCTAACTTTTTCACATCCTGATTTGTTATTCTATTTCTGCTGTGTTGTGAGATTAATGCCCACTTTGGTACGCTATGGTAACCAGCACTTAGAGTTCAAGGCTCCTGGAAGCAGATTAAGAAGTCCATCTTTGGCTACTTTCCATTATTTATAAAAGGAGGCTTAAAAGGGCCATTATCATTATATACTCCAACAACCAGCCAGAAGACCAAATCTCTGGCTCCCCTGCCTCCACTGTTCTGGACAGTGACTAGATCAAGATCAATTAGTTAAGTGGATTTGATCCTCTAAATTGGTTCAAGGTGAAACTGGGCACATTGCATCAGTTATATTAGAAGTCCTGTAAATGAATTATTCCTTGCTTTTTTTTTGCATATACATTAATTCCATTTTGGATTCTGTGGTATCAGTCACTCCTATAAGTTGTCTGAGACTCGTATCTTTGTGGAGATGACTCACACTGCCTTACATTTACTGAGACAACTTAGAAATAAAAAGTTGAAATCTGGAGATGTGCCAATAGTGTCTTGAGATCTGAAATTAATATCTTGTTTGTTTTGCATGTGTACTGCTCAGTTTGTCCCAATGCAGCCGAAATCAAAAAAGCTGTGAGGCAAGGCCTAATACAAATTGTAAATCTACATCAGAAACTATAAAACATTTAAGCAGTAGGGCATTCAGTTCATTGAGTCTATTTTGCCTTTTGATGAGCTTGTAGCTGATCTGATAATCCTCGACTCCACTTTCCTGTCTTTTCCCTATAACCCTTGAATCCCTTACTGATTAAAAATCTGTCCATCTTGCCCTTGAACATAATGATACTTCCTTGACACTCTGTGTGGTAAAGAATTCCATAGATTCATTCCCCTCTGAGAGAAGAAATTCCTTCTCATCTTTGAATAACTGGGTGACCCCTTACTCTAGATTGTGCCGTTAGTCCTAAACTCATAGTCATTCAGAATAGAACAAACTACTGCAAGGAAGTGAACCAACAACTGAAAAACCAGCAACACACAGGCAACTACCAGGTGATCCAACCAAAGAACACACCCTAAACTCCATTTCCCAAAATGGAAGCAGCTGAGCATCTAACCTGTCAAAGCTCCTAAAAATCTCACATTTCAACATGGTGATCTCTTGTTCTTCTAAATTCCAATGAGCACTGGCCCCAACCTACTCAACCTCTCTTCATAAGAAAATACCCTGACACCCAGGATCAACCTAGTGACCTTCTCTAGACTGAATCCAATGCCAGTTTATCATTCCTTAGATACTGTTCAAGATTACAAAATTTAGTGTTCAAAACTCTTCACAACATTCTAGGTGTAGTCTTTCTAGTCCCTTGTGCAGTTTTATTAAGATTTCCATATTTTTATTCTTTAATTCATTTGAAACAAAACAGCGACATACTATTTGCCTTCCCCATTACATGTTGAACTTGCATTGTAGCCTTTTGTGATTTATGTATGACGTCTCCCAAGTTCCTCTGTGCTGCAGCCTTTTCCATTGAAATTAGATTCAGCTGCTTCATTCCTCCTGCCAAAGTACATAACCTCACATTTTTCATTATAATATTCCATTTGCCAAGTTTTGCCCGCTTACTTAACATGTCTATATCCCTCTGTAGACTGTCATCCTCACAACTTGCCTTTCCATCTATTATTGGGGAGTTAGGGTTATTTTGTGTGCCATTTGCAAATTTGTCTATAATGTGTTACCTTCCCTCATTCAACGAATATATGTTGCAAATAATTGTAGCTCCAGCACTGATCCTTGTGGTACTTAATAAGGCATGGGTCGCTTTTCTGAAAATGCCCCCCTTATTCCAATGCTGTGTTCTAAAAGTTAACCAATCCTTGCTCCATGCAGGTATACCACTCCCAAAACACCATGCGGCTCTTATTCCACTGTCAAATATGTAGTACTTTATAAACTACTTTTGGAAATGAATTCCATCTACTGTTTCTTACTTCCTCAAAGAATTCTAATAAATTCATCAGGCATGATTTCCCCTTCATGAGATTGTTGTGACTCTGGAATTAGTGTCTTCTTCATCAGCACTCATGCAAAGTGTTTATTCAATTCCTCTGCTATTTTCTGGTTCCCCATTAAGTCCCCAGCTTCATTCTCTAAGGAGCTGATGTTCACTTTAGTCTCTCTCTCTTCCTTTTTATCTATTTAAAGAAGCTCTTGCTGTCAGTTTTAATATTGCTTGCTCATTTACCCTCAAAGTTTATCCTCACACTCTTTAATTTTTTTTGCCATCTTTTGTTGACTTTTAAACATTTCATATTTCCAGATTAGGACTATTGTTAGCATTTCTTTTTCAGTTTGATGTTATCCTTAACTTTTTTGGTTAACTATGGTTGCTTTACTTTTTTTTCATTTGGATATCTTTGTTGTGAAGTTATGAGCTATTTTCTTAAACCTCTGACATTGTTTGTCAACTGTCTGCTCTGCTAAATTCCTTTTCCAGGGTTTGAGCTCTTTGGACCTGTCAGACTCTTTAACTAATAGATTATAAATGAATTTAGTCAGATGTCCCACAAGATCAGAATGGTCAAATCACAACAGACACAAGCTGGTACTGATGCAAATTGTTGCAACTGTATCAAGGAACAAGTAACAGTAAGGCTTTAACACTAACAATACTATTCCTTATCCTATCCAACCCCCTTAGTTCTCAGAGTGTCTTGTAGATTTAGTCAGCTTCATGAAGTCATCATTCTTTCTCTCTCATTCCGGACAGTCAGTCGTCTTTACCTTTGCCACACTGGCCACTACTTCATCTCCAGAAAGTCCAATTGATTGATCTATCAGTAACCTCTGTTTTTTATACCTTTTTGGATGGTATTCTGCAACTCTCTATAGTTCTGGCCAATCAGGGAGACTCGCTTTAATCGTTTGAAGCATTATCAATCATTTGGATGGCTTGTTAATATTTGTTTCGTTGTGTATCAGGGCCTGGGTACACCTCTCTCTCTCTCTCTCTCTCTCCCTCTGGTTTTTGCCTGAAAATGTGCATTCCTCCTTTGTTTGGTTGAACTGTTGATAAGATGTGTCATTTTACGCTATGCCAGTATGATTAGCACTTGGCTATGTTTGCACTGTGTCTAGTTTCTGGGTTTGAAATTTACAGAGCTTTACTAGGCCGATATGTCCCATACCCAGAATCCCATGCTGTTTGGCCAAGTTGGCAATCTACTTGTGTTTTAGCACCCATGAAGCTGCTACACCCACCTGCTTTCTCATTCCTTTCTCATTACCCTTACTTAGGTTTAGCCTAGTTGTTTCAACCCAAGTTTCTCACTTTCCAACTTAATACTAAATTCTCCCATTTCCCAGGGGATTTTTTTTCCATTGAAATCATTTATTAAATTTGCCTCATTGCATATCACAAGATCCCCAGTTGGATCCACAACACATTGTACTAGGAAACTACTTCAGAGTAAAGTGAGTATACAAAATGGCAGTTCTGATTGGACTCCCAATTTGAACATTACATCTTATTTTTGTACATTGATGCAAAGTAAAGATATGCCACACTTTCCACACTGGTGGTTCATTTTACTTTGTGTTATTAAGATGTTCTTAAACACTGAAGGAGCAATTTCAATATTATCAACACAGTCCTGACAGCCTTGCTGTTTGATAAATCAATTCCATTCCTCTACCTGCCTGAGTCCCAGTATATTTTTGAGGGGCCTTCTATGTACAACTTGTTAGACAGTTTTGGACTCAGAAATATTATTAGAGCATGTGTGTATTTACAATATTGCCTCACCTTTGGGAGACTGATTAGCAAAGTTAAATCTCATGGAATACAGGGAGAACTAGCTCAAAGGTAGAAGACAGAGGGTGGTAGTGGCGGGTTGTTTTTCAGACTGGAGGCCTGTGACCAGTGGAGTGCCACAAGGATTGGTGCTGGGTCCACTACTTTTCATCATTTATATAAATGATTTGGATGTCAGCATAAGAGGTATAGTTAGTAAGTTTGCAAATGACACCAAAATTGGAAGTGTAGTGGACAGCGAAGAAAGTTACCTCAGATTATGACGGCACAGTGGCTCAGTGGGGTTAGCACTGCTGCCTCACAGCACCAGGGTCTCAGGTTCGATTCCAGCCTCGGGTGACCATCTGTGTTGAGTTTGCAAATTCTCCCCGTGTCTGCGTGGGTTTCCTCCAGGTGCTCCGGTTTCCTCCCATAGTCCAAAGATGTGCAGGTCAGGTGAATTGGCCATGCTAAATTGCCCATAGTGTTCGGTGCATTGGTCAGAGGGAAATAGGTCTGGGTGGGTTACTCTTTAGAGGGTCGGTGTGGACTGGTTGGGCCGAAGGGCCTGTTTCCACACTGTAGGGAATCTAGTCTAATCTTGATCAGAGGGACCAAGGGCTGAGAAGTGGCAGATGGAGTTTAATTCGGATAAATGCGAGATGCTGCATTTTGGGAAAGCAAATCTTAGCTGGACTTATACACTTAATGGTAAGGTCCTAGGGAGCGTTGCTGAACAAAGACACCTTGGAGTGCAGGTTCATAGCTCCTTGAAAGTGGAGTCGCAGGTAGATAGGATAGTGAAGAAGACATTTGGTATGTTTTCTTTCATTGGTCAGAGTATTGAGTATAGGAACTGGAAGGTCATGTTGCAGCTGTACAGGACATTAGTTAGGCCACTGTTGGAATATTGCATGCAATTCTGGTCTCCTTCCTATCGGAAGGATATTATGAAACTTGAAAGGGTTCAGGAAAGATTTACAAGGATGTTGCCAGGGTTGGAGGATTTGAGTTATAGGGAGAGGCTGAATAGGCTTGGGGCTGTTTTTCCTGAAGCCTTGGAGGCTGAGGGGTGACCTTATAGAGGTCTATAAAATCATGAGGGGCATGGATAGGGTAAATAGACAAAGTCTTTTCCCTGAGGTGAGACAGTCCAAAACTAACGGGTGAGAGGGGAAAGATATAAAAGAGACCTAAGGGGCAACTTTTTCATGCAGAAGGTGGTATGTGTATGGAATATGTTGCCAGAGGAAGTGGCAGAGGCTAGTACGATTGCAATGTTTAAAAGGCATCTGGATGGGTACATGAATAGGAAAGATTTGGAGAGATATGGCTGGGTGCTGGTAGATGTGACCAGATTGTGTTGTAATATCTGGTCGGCATGGACGGGTTGGATTGAAAGATCTGTTTCCATGCTGTACATCTCTTTGATCTATGACTCTATTTGCAAAGACCTGATCAAGGAGTAAATAATTTAGTTGTGATATGTAATGGAAAGACTAAACAAATTACTTTATTTAGGGAAAGTAAGTTTGGGAGAAAAGGTGGCTCAGGTTTTTAAATTGATGCTGCTTGTGGAGTGTTTTAGAGTTATCCTCGAATTGTCTCTGACACGAGAGTAAAGAAGTTGGTGTGCAAGAGAAAGGTTGTATTTACAGGTAAGCAAAGAAGTAAGTCATTTTAAAATTGCTTTGCTTTGTGATAAATGGTTGCTTCTCATAAGAAAATGAACTTCAGATGGTAACATTTTAACTGTAGAAGCTGCTGTGCAGATTCTCAGATTATTAATGCTGGCAATGTAAATGTAGAGAGCCAAACAAATGGAAAATTTAATCTTTGGCTTTCTACCTATAGACTGAATACAGTAAAAAATGGTAATGTTGAGTTTGTAGTTCTTCATTAGACCCCAGTTGGAGTATTGTGCTTTAAGTGCTTCAGTTTTAGGAAGGATGGAAATGATGGAAAAGCTTGCATGTATTCATCAGTCTTGGAATGATTCCACTGTTGTGATTATAATTATAGAGAGACCTGAGAAACCAAAATATTTCTTTTACTAGATCAGCACTCTTTTTTAACTCTAAGAAGCCCAGCAATGAGAAGTGAAAATGATACCTGACAGAAGGAAAGATTAATAACAAGGCAGAAAAGGAAAGTAAGATTGAGTTATGCCAAAGTGCCCTATTCATTAAGGATTCCCTCATTTAAAACACCAACAGGATACTATGCATGAATCAATCATTCCCATCAGTAGTTGTGTACTTTCCAACTCATGATTTACAAAACCCAATAAATCAGTTAACAAGGAATGACTGTCACGGGATTGACGTTCAATATACAGTCAAACGTTTACTCTGCAGGGCAACACAGTCAATTTGATCCTTTTGTGAGAGAGTGTTCAAGCTAAATTTCCACTGCTCTTTCTTTTTTCTCAAATTTAAAACAAAAATAAATGAGCATGTCTTTAGTTAAAGGTAGGAGAAAGTGAGGGCTGCAGATGCTGGAGATCAGAGCTGAAAATGTGTTGCTGGAAAAGCGCAGCAGGTCAGGCAGCATCCAAGGAGCAGGAGAATCGATGTTTTGGGCATAAGCCCTTCTTCAGGAAGGGCTTCTTTAGTTAAAGGTATGTGAGTGGAGCATCCATGTGGGCAAGATATTGGCCCAGAAACCGGAACTAACTGAGGTAAGTTCTGGTTCTGGTTCTCCCACAATCCAAAGATGTGCAGATTATGTGAATTGGCCATGCTAAATTGCCCATTGTGTTCAGGGATGTGTAGGTTAGGTGCATTAGTCAGGGGAAATGTGGAGCAATAGGGTAGGGGAATAGGAATGGGTCTGGGTGGGTTACTCTTCGGAGAGTCAGTGTGGGCCTGTTGGGCCAAATGGCCTGTTCCCATGCTGTAGGGATTCTACGATTCTGTCACCTTTCTACCTGGCTAAATGTTTTTCTTTCAAAAGTCTCCTTAAAAGCAATCATCATGTGTCTGATAGTGTAGACATATATTCTAATGTTCCCTTGTTCATTGAGTCTGGTCTTCATTTTTATGAAGTTCTACAACATTAACTGTCAAGTGGTGCAGATGTAGCTAGCTTCATGAACACACTATATTTTTAAACCAGTAAAATTATCTCAACCCTAAAATGTCATCATTAGACGTATAGCAACGGAGATAGACGAATTCCAAAAGACCTGATTTGTCTTGACATAGCCTCGGTGATGAATCTGACCTTGGAAACTCAACAAATAGGTGATTGTGGGGCCAAGTTCAATTTTTTTTTAACTAATACATAGCTTTGATTAGCACCAACAACAAAGCAACTGCATATGCTATCTGGGTGTTAAAGTATCAAGTGACGACACAACATACATGGCACCTTTAACATAATGAAATTTCCCCAGGCGCTTCAAAGGAGCATTTTATAAAACAAAATATGACACCAAGACACAAAAGGCAATACTGGGTCACGCTTGGTCAAAGATATAGGCTTTAAGGAGTGTCTTAAAGGAGGAAAGTGGAGAGGAATGGGGAGGGTATTCTGAAGTTTGGCTTTGGAACATTCTAAAGATACTTTTAAAAGTTAGACTTTGCAGGGGTATCTAAATCCTTTTAGCAATACCATAGGTAAACTAATTTAAAACATTTATTTTGCATAAAGTCTTGTTGATTTTAATTGAAGTTATTTGAAAATTTTTTTGACAGAGTTTCTCTTATCTGTGACTGAAGTATCAGAAATTTAAACATGCCTTATGTACTGTCTTAACAAAATGCACATTATTTGATGAACTGCATTTTGGCATTCGTCCAGCCAACAAACAGCAAGTTGAGTATTCAGGAATTATAGCTCCTGAATAATTGTAGGCTGTGTAGAAAAATATGCAGAATGGAGACTGGCAACAATGGAACAGCACTACTGAATAATGTGTGGCAGCAGTAAACAGTGACACAGCAGCTGAACCTAACCAAATACACAAGAACAGTGCTATCCCTCAGAGCCTCAAAGAGTAGGAGCAATAACAGAGAAAGGGAAGAAAGGGTCATTTACTTAAATCAGCCAAATATAATTTTAATTGTAAATACTGTACAATAAAACATGCAGTTTTTAGCATTTAAAAAACGCATTGAGTTTGATCAAAAGAAAAGTTCACAATTTCACTTTTACTAGTGCATAATAACTTTTAATAGTCATTTTGGAAACAACTGCCATTTCATTTATCATTTCAAAATGGGGTGGCACGGTGGTTAGCACTGCTGCCTCACAGCACCAGGGACCCCAGTTCAATTCCAGCCTCAGGTCACTGGCTGTGTGGAGCTTGCACATTCTCCTTGTGTCTGCATGTGGGTTTTCCCACAATCCAAAGATGTGCAGGTTGGGTGAATGGCCATGCTAAATTGTCCATAGTATTCAGGGATGTGTAGGTTAGGTGCATTAGTCAGGGGTAAATGTAGAGTAATGGGGAATAGGTTTGGGTGGGATATTCTTTGGAGGGTCAGTGTGGACTTGATGGGTTGAAGGGTCTGTTTCCACACTGAAGGAATTCTATGGTCTCTAAGGGATGAAATTTCATTCAGTTCTTGATAAAGTAATTCCATAATCTTTATTCACGTGTCTTGCAGAAATCCTGCAATTCAGTTTGGTACGTCTGTATGAATGCTAAACGAACAGTTCTGATGAAATTATAAAATGTTTTATCTTGAGATATCTGGAAGATCAAACACGTGTCAAAAATTCTTATTACAGCTTATTTTAATAAACAGATTAAATGAAAGGTTCTGTGCAGAAAAGGCAATACTGTAGAGCAGATCATTACAGACAGGATTTGTCATGCAAATCATGTCATTATGGTTTGTTCAGCAGTTTTTTTTTTCTGTATTACAATGGAAGGAGACAGCGAAGTCACTAGCTTTTGTAAGTACAACTAAAGATTTAGACAAGTGACATTTCACATTCATTTTGCTACAATGCTGTTTTCTGAACTGAAATAGTGCACTGTGCAAAAGTTACTGAATATTTAAATTTTTAAATGACATCATTGGCAAGATCATTTAACAAACACTGAAGAGATTTCTGTGGTGCTGACTACTTGTGAAATATGGCAATATGTAGCTAGGTTTCTCGTCTGAAAATCTTCTGATTTCAACCTATAATTTGCTTGGTTAGTGTGAAGCTTTCAGGTAAAACTGAAGAGAGAAAAAATTTAGCAATGCCACCTAATGATATATTATAGCAGGTACATACCTGACTGTTCATCTGGTCTTTTAACATCCTATTTAATTATTTTTTAAGAGCTACTCAATTTTACATAAATCTGAAATACATGGCTCCACATTCTCAAAACAAATTTTCTCCAGATGGAATCGTGTAGGGATCTGAGCGACATGGCTCTGGGAGATTTTTGGAAGAATCTGGCAAGCAGTCCAGTGAGGCCAACTTCAATGTTGGGGCATCTTTTACACTTTTTACAAGTGGTATGGCAAGTTTCTCATTAGGTAGTGACAAGATTCCTGATTAAAGGGGGATTATTGCTTGTTAAATACTTTGATGATAGCCCAACTCACCTTGTTAATATTCATCTTTCTACCTTCCAAACACAACAATAAGCTCGACATCTGAAACCTGAGCAGGTACCTGGCTAATTTTGCTCACTGATGCACACTGGCATCTGATGCTTTAATTTCTAATGACTCTTATGGCACACCGCCAATCCACTTGTGCTTTTCAATACTGCACTTGCCAATACCATTGCACCAGCTCATGGACTGGACCAGCGGTAGGTCTGGGCTCTTTGCTTGCTTTCATAGCGTTCACTCACTGTGAGCCTACCTGGATGCTCTCGGTATTCCTTCCCACTTCGCACCCTCAGCCAGACATATATGACTCCTACTAATTCTGTCTTGCCTTGCTGCTTAGCACAGACACAAAGCCAGGAAGCTATGTAATTAGTTGTTAGCAAGCTTCTGTCAAGTCAAGAGGGATAGCTTTTACTAACTCCTGATACAGTTAGTTAAGGTCAGCCTGATACAGCTCAGAGCTTGGACATAGTCAGGATGCTTTTCACATTGGAGTGAGGAGCCGAATGTAGGGCAGTCTAGCATCTGTCTTGCATTTTTCAGCCCTACTGGGGGCAATTTTCCTCCTGGATTGAGAGAGGGGGCAGGTATTAAGGGAATTGAAAGTGAATGGCAAAGCTGGTGCAGGGTGGGGAACTGTTCCTGAGTGAGTGAGTAGGTAGGACAGATAATGCAGGGTTAGTTGTGTTGAAGGTTGGGCTGGATGACAAGTGAAAGATGTTGCAAGCATTGATAAGAGTGGTAGAGCATGAGCCCTGGGATACAGGTACAGTAACAGAGATAAAGTGAGTCTGAAGTATTGGAGAGAAGATGGTGGCACTTACACTAGCAGAATGGAGGTCATTGACCTTCCTGCATTGCTGCGCATTCCTCCAAGTGACTGCACCAAGCTGGCATGGTGTCGTGCCACTACTGGACCTCCAGGTCCCCACCCATACACCAGGGTGTTGGCTCCTCTCCACTTTGTCTACCATGTGCAGAGCAGACGTCAGTGAATTCTGGGATCTCTGCTGAATGGCAATGACAAGTTGTTTTGGAAGTGGCAAGATGGGCTGGGAATTGGATGAGGGATGCTGTAGAAACTAGGTTGCTAATGAGGCAAATTTGGCAAGATAAGGCAATAAAACCTGCTCAGCCTCATGGCAGAAATCCCTCCAAAAAACACAACTCCTGACTGAATTTTACTACTTTGGCCATGTTTCTATGGAAATTAACAAGCAAGTTTGTCACTGAAATAATAGTCCATGTTCCACTATATATGTAATAAACTGGCATTAAACATAATATTTGAGAAGTAGAAGTTTGGTAATAATGGAATTTTGATAATGTGTCCAATGACAACTTTACAGAATACATACATACTCTGATTAATTTATTGAGACGTCATACTCAGCTTGCCGATTTTAAGTAAATTAACGATGTGCTGAGACCTAAAAATGATGGTGGCTGAGGGTGAAAAGAGGCTGACTGAACAAAGTGATCCTGCTCCTCTTGGCTCCAAATGCAAATAATTTTACATATTTTTCTCAAAAGATGTACCAGTATTCAAGAATCCTGAGCAGCCCTGACTGTAGCGAAGCATTGAACGTTAGGCTGATATCTATTTCTACAGAGGCATTCAATGGAGGTAAGCTTAATGTGAAAAGTTTTATTTTACATTTAGAAATCCATTTTGTGGACAAAAAAAACTTTTGAATTTGTAGAAACTGGTGATAGTTGAAGACGGTGTCTCCATGATGGAATAAATTGTCAAGGCCATTACTGTTGTCATATAAAATTAACTTTGTGAAGTTCTAATCTCTAAATGGTGGAGGTAGGATGCAGTGGTGTTTAAGAAGGGAAGCTGTAAATAAGTTGAGAAACATGCAGAGTTGGGGAGGGGAATGGATTGTGAATGACAGAGGTTAATCACCTTGGAAATGAATTCAGCACATTTTCCATAACCTCTGGAGTTATAGTGAGTTGTCCATGACACTCATTTCTTCTAAAATACAAGCTCAGTTTATAAAATGTATTAAATTTTAATCCTTGCTACAGAGACAATGGGGGAAATTGTAGCTTACAAGAATGGATGGGTTGTGGGGTATGGTGAGTAGTTTACATTGGTTCTGTTAGATTTAAAAACACCCAGACGTCAACACATTCACTTTTGGGTTTAGCAGAGGTGTGTGGATACCTGTGAATACACCATTCAGCAAAGCCACAACCTTATTTGGTGGTAGATTGGAATTTATTGCAGCAATTAATAGCCATGGACGTTTACTTGCCTTTAGATTGATTTTCTGGATTTGGGAACCACAGTATCAGAAGGGAGGTAAACCAGGCCAATATAGCAGCTAAGTGCATTTCATACCTATACATATCTCCCTGTACAACAAATGCCAGAGTTTGAAGCAAGCTGCTGGCAAGAAAGACAGTAAGAAAAAAATAAATGAGGTCCTGCTATTAAATTCTAGAAGACCCCATGTTTCTTGCATTTCCAGGCATATTGTACACTCAAAACACTCTCAGCATCTCCATAGAGATTAGGGCTATTAGCTGCAAGCTCATCTCTCTGCCAGTAATAATCAACTCTTTTCCATAGAGTACCAGACAAAAGCATGCAATTCCTTATAGCCATGAATCAAGTAGACACCAGGTAATTTAATACGAGGAGGGACTGAATAGGTGCTTCCCTGCAGTGAAGACAGGGTGACATTTCCTATTAAGAGACACTTTGTTGAGATATAATATGGATGTGAAAGGAATCTAATGGAGGCTTGGCAGCTCCCTCACAGTAGGTTTGAATGGCATTCCAGCTCTTCACTATGGATAGACTCTCTTGTCTGGAAGAAAGGCAATTTCTGAGGGGCTGAAAAGTAAAATCTAAGCCCATGTCCCTTCTGGCAATTAGTACAGACGATGCATTAAGACAGTACAGCATTCCTGCTCTCAGTTGTGAAAATATTTTGCAGTGGGACTCAAACAGAATTCCAAGTGACAAAAATTAAAAATGGATTATTTACTAATAACAATTTAGCATGGTGTTAATCTTAGTTTAAAAAGTATAGCTCCAAAATATAGTATCTGAAATAGGAAAATGTTTAAGAGTTACTCTTCACTAATTTATACTTTGCTGAACACTATGAAACAAAGTATAATTATTTGAACATAAACAAACTAACTGCAGACATGTGTCATAGTCAAGTCTATTGCTACTAATTGTCAGCAGAGCCCATCCGTTAGCAGATTAGATAAAATTAAAGTCTATTTAGCAGGCTCTCCTGCAAATTTCATGATATATATTAGATGAAGTATGATAATTATAAATAATGACTCTATGCTGCTCTCTGATCCATACGAGCTTCCTCAAACAAAAGGCTATTTTAAAACAGTTCTTACTTTGCTATTCTAGTACTTACACAGAATTGATTCTTCTGTTTTTCTCATATCTTTTAAGAAATAATTATCATAAAAGTTGTAATTTTCATAATGACATTTTGGAATGTTTTGCTTACCAAGTGATATATCTTTCAACAGCATTAATGACGTTGTGAGACGATTGACCAAGAATCAAGTCACTATAGTCTCACCAGACCATAGGGTTGCTCTCTCATGAGAGAGAGAGAGAGAGAGAGAGAGAGAGGGGCGACTGGTGGGTGATTTATAACTGAAGGCCACCAAATCTCAGGTGAGGGGAGAGGTTGAGAACACCAGGCCTTTGTG
This sequence comes from Chiloscyllium plagiosum, assembly GCF_037043375.1. Taxonomy (NCBI): domain Eukaryota; kingdom Metazoa; phylum Chordata; class Chondrichthyes; order Orectolobiformes; family Hemiscylliidae; genus Chiloscyllium; species Chiloscyllium plagiosum. The sequence goes on from NW_028270161.1 coordinate 39,178,078, forward strand.
TAACTTCAGCTGTCATGGGAATTAAACCCATGCTGTTGATATTACACTGCTTCACAAACCAGTGAACAACTGAACTAAACTAAACCCCTGTCGCTTGACTGGGAACTAAACTTCAAGCCATCCAAATATTACCTGTCTTTGTTTTCACCTCCTCTGCAATTCAATGTTAACTTTCTTCCATGACTCCAAATACTCTCCTAGTTGACTTTTTGAACTGTGCCTCATTCAGAATTGTTCTGCTTACTCTCTAAGTGTTTAATGAAAGGCCGATTTCACAGAATAATTATGCATTATCCTTCTGCAGTGATTTCAAACTGTGCATCTACCTACACTAATCTCTTAGGACCTTGGCCATACCTTACCAGTCCAGCCTGTATCTCCCATTCTCTCAATTCAAATTATTGTATACCTTTCATTGGTTCAATTGAACCAATCATCCATTTTCCTTAATCTCTTTCTAAACCAATCCACTTTTCTTCAATTCTCTCAATCTTCAAAACTCTTTCATTTTTTTGTAATATTAATGACATGAAGAGTGTACAGTTCTGGAGGCTAGTGTTACTTGAAAACTACACAATATTGCAAAGTGTGACCTTTACTGTGGTAACTGAATTATAGGCTTAGCGCTGAAATAGTGTCCCTACTTTGCAGCTTGTTTTACTGTTATGCATTCCTTGGGTCATTTGGTCACAGTGACATTAGGCTCAACTTTTTAAGAACAATTTGCTTTTCAAATCAATTAGTTTTTTTTGTTACACGCTTGAACAGGAACAACAATTCCATTTTGAAAATAAGAAGTGAGGACACTGAATTCATTTTTGACAGACTTTTTCTTTAAAAGCAGGCCAGTCAGCATTTCATAAACTGGCTAATATTTTGGGAGGTACTTTATCAGAAGGGTGAAAGAATGTGCTGTAAAGCCTAAAATAAATAGGTATAGTAAACAACTGTCTCTGTTTAATATATTAGTCCAATTAACTGCCCATTTGTGAATGTATTTAGCAAACCTGCACCAATGCTTATTGGCATTCTCCTGTCGGATTATCATCAGTTTTGGTGAAAGATCCCTCATCTGTTTTAGATGTTTGGTTGTGCCCATTCACGACTTTATTATTATTTTAATTTCCATAATTTGATAAATCCCACTCTATAGGCTAATCATTTATTCTGAAACTCAAACACAATCATTAAATGATTTGTTACTTATAGGTCAGTGGAAATAGGTCCATAGAATAAAGGTATTTTATTAATTCCACGTGAAAACATATTACAAAAATGATTGACAAAATGCACATCTCTCTCTCTGATCATTTAAAGAATGTTTTGGTAACTGGGGTTTGAAATTGACCACCATAAATTGGTTGCACTGACCTCTGCTCCCAAAATTTCTAAAGGGTCTATGGACTGAGACCCAGGTCCAAAGACTTTAAAAATTTCCCCGCTAGCCATTAAACTATATAGGAAGCAGAATCACAAAATACAGTGATAACCTCCTCTGTTAACATTTTAAATGTTAGAGAGTTGTACAGCATGGAAACAGACTGCTCAAAAACCTTCCCATTCATCCAAATGCCTTTTAAATGTTATGATTGTACCAGCCTCTGCCACCTCTACATGAAGAGGTTGCCCCTTAGGTCCCTTTTAAATCTTGCCGCTCGCACCTTAAATCTATGTCCTCTACCCTAGGGAAAAGACCTTGGGCTATTCACCCTATCCATGCCCCTCATGATTTTCTAAATTTCTATAAAGAACCCCTCAGCCTCTCCCAGTAAGTTCAAACCCTTCAACCCCAGCAACATCCTTATAAATCTTTTCTGGACCCTTTCAAATTTAACATCTTTCTTATATTAGGGATATTGAATTGAACATAGTTTTCCAAAAGCGGCTTCACCAATGTCCTGTACAGCAGCAACATAGCCTCCCAACTCAATGCACTGACCAATAAAGGCAAGTATACCAAACACCTTCATTACTCACCTGCAACCCAGGGTCTCTTTGTTTGGCAACACTCCCTAGGACCCTGCTCTAAGTCCTGCTCTGATTTGCCTTACCAAAATACAAATGTCTCATGTTTATCTAAATGAAACTCAATCTGTCACTCCTCAACCCATCAAATCAAGGTCCTGTTGTATACTGGAGATAACCTTCTTCACTGTATGCTACGCCTCCAATTTTGGTGTTACCCAAAAACTTCCTAACCATTTCTCCTATATTCACATCCAATTCGTTTCTATAAAATGACAAAGTAGTGGACCCAGCACCAATCCTTGCAGCACATTGATGGTTACAGGCCTTAGCCATGTAACTTTATTATGGTGAATTGTAGTGCATTTGAATTCTAGCATGTTCATAAATGCAATCAGTTCTGGTTGTACTCATAGCACCTTTTCATGTTAAATTGAAGGTTGTGTGGCGAGGTCTTTAACCAGTTCTATCAGTCTTCTGGGTTTCACCAATTCGGTTCCCTCTTCTTTCTTGAAGTGTGTACATGGATGGGCCAAGCTCCATAATCTTACCACTGCCGAGGCATTCTTGATCATTATAGAACACAGCAAACTGTAACCAACAACATAGGAATATCAAAACATTACATGTTGATTGACCAGGTATAATCTTAACTTAAGTCATACACAGCATTCATCATTTTCTTTTCTTGGAAGAGTGGAGTAAAATACACTAAGATGCTATTTAGCAATCCAAATAAAACTCTGGGATGTCCCTCAACATGTTGAGCCAGGCATCTGTCAGAACTTTCAGAAGTTGCTATGGAATCCTTTTAGAATGTATATGTAAATTTCTCCAGAGTTAGAAGATTTGCGTACTGACACAGAAGCTGTAATAAGCTCCAGCATCCTGTAGCTCATTACCTCAAAGTTACTCAACAATGTAATCCTGCAGGTTGAATGTCAACAGTGGTTAATAATGATTATAAAATGGAATCAAGCTTAATTTGTTATTACATCCTGATTCATTCTTTGATCAGCAAGGGGCCTGATAGTTTGCCATAAGCAAAGTGCTTTTGGCCTTAACACACACAGTTCAACAGCAGAGTACTAATATTTAGTCAACTCACTGACTTAATCACAACTAATGAAAAGCTATCCTTTTCAGCATTGTTCACCAATCACTTTAGTATAAGCAATTTAGACAACCATAAACATTACAAACCACATAGACATTGAAAGAAGCTGTTATCACAAATATAACATTTATAACTGTATTGAGCCAACAATTGATCAATGATATTTTGGACTCTGCAATTATATGGAATGAATTAACTTGCTTCCTTCAATAACTTAAATCATTCGAATAATACAAAATACGTTTTGTTTCATATTTCAATTGGATTTGCAACATTAGATAAGGAAGCTTTTACCCATCATTAAAATCTGCAAACACATAAGAATTTAAGCAGGCTATTCAGCCCCTCGAGCCTATTCTTACATTTAGTCAGAACTTGGATATCTAAAATCTAATCATCTGGTTCGGTTCTATACCTCTTAACCTTATCCAAAAAAAATCAATGTTGTCAGTTTTTCAATGGAACTAGTCTCAACTTGTCTATTTAAAAAGTGTAAGATTTCCACTGGCCTGTGTGTGAGAAAATGGTTCCTAACATCATCCCTGCCCAGCCCAACTCAAAGTTTCACTATCTGCCCTCTTGTTCTTAACTCCACAGCGGGGCTTGAACTTGTGGCTTCTGGCCCTTTTTAAAAAAAAATGGTTTTAAAACACTTTGATTCCAAAGAACCAGTTTAATAAAATGCTCAAATACAGCAGATTTACACCCTTAGCCATTCTTCATTCCTTTTACCCAACATTCAATAAAGTGATATTTGAAATGAAAGAATGAAAATGGAACTCACTTGTCCTGGAGTTGGTGCTCTGACTGGTTTAGCAAGAGTCACCCAAACTGTTAAATCTGGATTTAGAGTTAACTGGCATTGCACTGAAAGGGGAAATAATACAATAAGAGTATATACAATATAAAAACCTAAACTATTCTTACTGTCAACAAATGAGACAAACTCACTGTATGTTGATTGTAAGGGAACTGAGCGATGTGGGGATCAGTTGGAAAAGTGGGAATTGTCAGTGAACAGAAGGGGAGGTTCAAGGAGCTATATGGCCTACCTTTGTTATGAAAAAAGTATTGGCAAAAATTACGAGTGAAGTGAAACTATAACAGATGAACGAAAACACATTTATCAAAGTGAAGTTTGCTTCTGCCTGTCTTCCTCATTAGGAAGTGTCTCAGTTTGTAACTTCGCTTCATTTATAAATGGACAGCACTGGCTTAGAATGATCATTACCCCTCGAAGGCTCTAACCTGTAAACTCGAGAGAAACAATTCTGGCCAGTCGCAGGAAGTTTTTAAATGATCATTAGTCTACAGAACAAAACTGTACATCATTCAACATTAAGCTCACTCATGCATTTTAAGGCTACAGTTACAAGGATACTACATTAGTAATGGGGGTGGGCATGATTGATTAACTCAGTTGGCTGGATATCAGGTTTGCAATGCAGAGTGATACCAACAGTGTCGGTTCAATTCCTGCATCAGCTGAGCCTGCTCTTTCGTTAGAGACACAGGATTGATGGTGAGTTTAACCTGAGAGTCACCACACCTCAGGTGATGGACAAGAATGTGGGACCTTAGTGGTAACCTCAGCCATAGTTCCAGACAACTCTAATGAGGCTGCTCTCTTATTAGAAACCTCTGGGACTGTGGCAACTACTCTTTTCTCAAAACAGAATAATTAATTTTTTGATGCCCATTGGAGAAACTTTAGCTTACTAGTCTGGAATTCTTAATCTTTCCAGGTATGTTCTCTCCTTTTGCAGTTGCTAGTTCCCATTTGAACAAACAATTCTGTTCAGTATTAATCACTGCAGTATCTTCTTGTCAGCTGTAACAGTTTGATGTAGAGCCAGTTAGGAAATTGTTCAATAAATTCAGGTATTTTTGATGATTCTGGCATCACATCATACAACATATGTGATTATGCTAATATTAAGTAATGCACACAAACACTCACATTTACTTCAAAGGTATCATCACGGAAGCGTTGTCTGTTCAGTCTAGACATGATGTGGAGATGCCAGTGTTGGACTGGGGTAGACAAAGTCAGAAAATCACATAACACCAGGTTAAAGTCCAACATGTTTAATTGAAATCACAAGCTTTCGGAGCGCTGCTCCTTCTTTCACCTGATGAAGGATCAGCGCTCTGAAAACTTGTGATTTCAAATAAACCTTTTGGACTACAACCTGGTGTCATGAGACTTCTGATTTTATTCAGACTAGATGCATACACAAAATCAGCCATTTCTTACCAAGTGGCATCTGGTGCTGGAAGCGAAAGTGACACTGCATCACTGTGTTCCTGAGCAATTCTAATGGTGGGTCCTGAGCAATCCAGTGGACTTGATCAGTTTGCAGTGAATTCCTGTACAGAGCTGGGTGATTAGTTCCTGGTGCCTGGCAGACAACATATATGGTTTTTCACAATGCATATTCCTCCACTTGAGTAGACAAAGTCAAGGTGTTTAGGGAAGCGATTCCATGATAGAAACAAAGAGGGTAGCAGAGGAAATTTGAATTTCCCTCAAGGGCAATATGTTCATAAAATGTTTCAACTAACATACCAGCCATAATTGATAAAACTAACACTCAATACTTCATTTTTAAACAGGATTCTATGTTATATTTCCATATGGAAATATATTTCCATTAAAATGCACCTCCACCCAAACAAATGGCATTAAAAACTGATGATTTTGGTGGAAAAAATACAAAATTATTTGCTGAAGTTGACAGCCTTAGGAGCTGAATTAATACATCACTGGCAGATGATTAAAGATAGGTGAAAACTTTGTCTAAGCATGTCTAAATTGTTGAATAGCTTGGCATAAATCACAGTCTTGATTTGAACTGTCTGTCTTTCCTGCTCTATTTTCAATGTGTGAAATAGATTCTACAACACGTTAGCAATTGACCTACACAGTTGTTATTAGGAAGGTATAATTATACATATTAGAAAACAGTACAAGCTTGCAGAATGAAACTTGAATGAAAAGCTCAAGTATCAAATGTGGAAGAGAACAAGAGCTAAAGCAGAGATTACAGTAATCGGTGACAGAAAGAAAAGGATCTCACCACAGCAAACAGGGTGAGTGGTGGCAAATCAAGGAAATGAGTGGGGCTCGAGAGTTTAGATTAGATTACTTACAGTGTGGAAACAGGCCCTTCGGCCCAACAAGTCCACACCGACCCGCCGAAGCGCAACCCACCCATACCCCTACATTTACCCCTTACCTAACACTACGGGGAATTTAGCATGGCCAATTCACCTGACCTGCACATCTTTGGACTGTGGGAGGAAACCGGAGCACCTGGAGGAAACCCACGCAGACACGGGGAGAATGTGCAAACTCCACGCAGTCAGTCGCCTGAGGCGGGAATTGAACCCGGGTCTCTGGCGCTGTGAGGCAGCAGTGCTACCGTGCTGCCCAAAATCTGAGGTAATCTTATTCGTTGTCCACTACACCTCCAATTTTGGTGTCATCTGCAAACTTACTAACAATACCTCTTATGCTTGCATCCAAATCATTTACATAAATGACGAAAAGTAGTGGACCCAGCACCGATCCTTGTGGCACTCCACTGGTCTCAGGCCTCCAGTCTGAAAAACAACTCTCCACCACCACCCTCTGTCTTCTACTTTTAAGCCAGTTCTGTATCTAAATAGCTAGTTTTCCCTGTATTCCATGAGATCTGACCTTGCTAACCAGTCTCCCATGGGGAACCTTGTTGAACGCCTTACTGAAGTCCATATTGATCATGCCCACCACTCGGCCCTCATCAATCCTCTTTGTTACTTCTTCAAAAAACTCAATGAAGTTTGTGAGACATGATTTCCCACGCATAAAGCTATGCTGACTATCCCTAATCAGTCCTCGCGAGTTCAGGTTCCTCTGGTTACAGAAAATGGAAGCTATTGAACCATGATCAGGAGCAACATTTGATTAAGAGGGCACGGCCAAATTGGGAAGATAGTGGCAGAAGTAAAGAAAAGCTGGAAGGATAAGAGATATATTAAACACAAACTAGAGAACCTTGAGGTATATAAGCCTTATGTTGTAAACACCTTGATTTCAGTGAGAACCTGAGACTGTCATACTAGCCAGAGGTCTAATACAAAAGAAATTTATCTACCATCACACCTAATTCTCTTGCCTTTTCTATACTTGCCAGTTCTACTGCTTCCAATGTCACTCAATTCTGGTCAACTAACTGAATAGATAATTAAATTACGAAGAGATTCTCTGTCTGGAAAACTAGATGTTTCAATGTCATCTAATTGAAATTTAGAAAGTGACAAAGGGAATGATGAAGCTGGATCATGCAAACTGTTCACTACAACCACTCAGCCTTCTGCAATTCTGTAACTATAGAAATTGTAGTAGAATTTTTACATTAATCACCTTGAAATGCCATCACTGATAAAACGATTAGTCATCAGTGTATTCCCCTCAGCAGAAAGGAATTATATCCAATCAGCCTGAATTTAGCCCAAACAACTTCTTCAACAGCACTCCTACTTCCTAAATCCTTGTTCTCTACCACTTAGGAATAGTTTAACAGGTACATGGCACCATCACTCCCAGGTTTCCCTCCAACCACACACCACTGCAACTCGGAAATGTATTGTTTCTCTTCATCATTGCTGGGTCAATACCCTGGGACTTTGCCCCATAGACCAATGTACAGACCATTCTAATGTCAATGGTGGGGAAATTAGATTACTTACTGACAGTGTGGAAACAGGCCCTTCGGCCCAACAAGCCCATACCGACCCTCCAAAGAGCAACCCACCCAGACCCGTTCCACTACATTTACTTTAGCATGGCCAATTCACCTAACCTCCACATCTTTGGACTGTGGGAGGAAACCCACGCAGACAAAGGGAGAATGTGCAAACTCCACACAGACAGTCGCCTGAGGCAGGAATTGAACCCGGATCTCTGGCGCTGTGAGGCAGCAGTGCTAACCACTGTGCCATCGTGCCGCCCTAGTCTTGCCAGTGACACCTATAATGAAGTTTACTCTAATGTTGCTAATTGAATGGTTGCATAGTGAGCCAGCAAAGAAATCAATCTGTGGATCAATAACAAATGGAGATTCAGAAAACTCAAAAACATTCTGAATCCTTTATCAATTTGAATTTAATATGAGTATACTAAAGCTTCATGGTGCTAAAATATCCAATATATATGTTTCATCAATAGGTTTGTTTCTAGCTTTTTAATGGGTTCCACGACACTCACCACAAATACATCCCCTGTATTTATGTCTTTGTCTACGACAAACCAGGCATCTCTTTGACCACCTATCCTGGCTCGTTGTCCCAAAGTGAATAGAAACCAACCTAAAAGTTAATATAAAGGCAGTAAATTGAAATGCACTTGCCAATGACAGTAACTCTTTGGTTTATCAAACCATGTTTTTAGAAATATCTTGTGCTTTCTAGTTCTTGATATATTCTGATCGTGTTATCTTTCTGGAGTCTATTATTAATTGTAAACAAAGATTACAATTTTCACTGTTTGTGTGGAATAGAGTCTCATCAATTTCACTCACATTATAAAAATGCCAACCTGTACATGTCTGTAACTACTGCTATAATCTTGACGCAATTGTCATCTCACTGTTATAAAGCATTTGATCGTCGGGCTCAAAATTTCAACTGCCCCTTAATCTATTCAACAACATGCAAAGCAGATGACAGCTAAATTAAAAGAGTTTTGAGAAGATTTGTAGCTCAGGTAGAGATTTTGGATGTAGGTTTGCTTGCTGAGCTGAAAGGTTCATTTCCAGACTTTTCGTTACCTATTAGGTAACATCTTCAGTGGGCCTCACGCAAAGCAATGCCGAAAATTCCTGCTTTCTATTTATATGTTTGGGTTTCTTTGGGTTGGAGATGTTATTTCCTGTGGTGAAGTCACTTCCTGTTTCTTTTACATAGAACATAGAACATAGAAGAATACAGCGCAGTACAGGCTCTTTGGCCCTCGATGTTGCGCCAATCCAAGCCCACCTAACCTACACTAGCCCACTATCCTCCATATGCCTATCCAATGCCCGCTTAAATGCCCATAATGAGGGAAGAGTCCACCACTGCTACTGGCAGGGCATTCCATGAACTCACGACTCGCTGAGTAAAGAACCTAACCCTAACATCTGTCCTATACCTACCACCCCTTAATTTAAAGCTATGCCCCCTCGTAATAGCTGACTCCATACGTGGAAAAAGATTCTCACTGTCGACCCAATCTAAACCCCTAATCATCTTGTACACCTCTATCAATTCACCCCTAAACCTTCTTTTCTCCAATGTAAACAACCAGAAGTGCCTCAGCCTTTCCTCATACGATCTTTCTACCATACCAGGCAACATCCTGGTAAACCTCCTCTGCACCCGTTCCAGTGCCTCCACATCCTTCCTATAGTATGGCGACCAAAACTGCACACAAAGACTCCAGATGCGGCCGCACCAAAGTCTTATACAACTGCAACATGACCTCAGTACTCCGGAACTCAATTCCTCTACCAATAAAAGCCAGTACGCCATATGCCTTCTTCACCGCACTATTTACCTGGGTGGCAACTTTCAAAGATTTGTGTACATGGACACCAAGATCCCTCTGCTCATCCACACTACCAAGTATCCGACCATTAGCCCAGTACCCCATCTTTTTGTTACTCTTACCAAAGTGAATCACCTCACACTTACCTACATTGAACTCCATTTGCCACCTTTCTGCCCAGTTCTGCAGCTTATCTATATCCCGCTGTAACATGCCACATCCTTCCTCACTGTCTACCACTCCTCCGACTTTCGTATCATCCGCAAACTTGCTCACCCAACCTTCTAACCCCTCCTCCAGGTCATTTATAAAAATGACAAACAGCAATGGTCCCAAAACAGATCCTTGCCGAACACCGCTAGTGACGGCACTCCAAGATGAACCTTTGCCATCAACTACTACCCTCTGTCTTCTTCCAGCCAGCCAACTCCTAATCCAAACCTCCAACTCACCCTCAATGCCATACCTCCGTATTTTTTGCAGTAGTCTACCATGGGGAACCTTATCAAACGCCTTACTAAAATCCATATACACCACATCTTCCGCTTTCCCCTCGTCCACCTCCTTAGTCACCTTCTCAAAGAATTCAATAAGGTTTGTGAGGCATGACCTGCCCTTCACAAAACCATGCTGACTATCCTTGATCACATTATTCCTATCCAGATGTTCATAAATCCTATCCCTTACAATTCTCTCTAAGATTGTGCCCACAACAGAAGTGAGACTCACCGGCCTATAGTTACTAGGGTTATCCCTACTCCCCTTCTTGAACAAGGGAACCACATTTGCTAGCCTCCAATCTTCTGGCACTACTCCTGTAGACAACGAGGACATAAAAATCAAGGCCAATGGCTCTGCAATCTCCTCCCTTGCTTCCCAGAGAATCCTAGGATAAATGCCATCAGGCCCAGGGGACTTATCTATTTTCACCCTTTCCAGAATTTCCAACACCTCTTCTCTACATACCTCAAAGCCATCCATTCTACTTAATTGTGACTCAGTATTCACATTGACAACAATGTCCTGTTCCTGATTGAATGAATACTTTTCGTCAGTATTCAGTGTCTCCCCAATCTCTTCAGTCTCCACATGCAACTTCCCACTACTATCCTTGACTGGACCTATTCCTACCCTAGTCATTCTTTTATTCCTGACATACCTATAGAAAGCCTTAGGGTTTTCCCTAATCCTACCAACTAAGGACCTTTCATGTCCCCTCCTTGCTGCTCTTAGCTCTCTCTTCAGGTCCTTCCTGGCTCCCTTATAACTCTCAATCGCCCCAATTGAACCTTCACGCCTCATCTTTACATAGGCCGCCCTCTTCCATTTAACAAGGGATTCCAATTCCTTATTAAACCACGGCTCCCTCACACGACCCTTTCCTCCCTGCCTGACGGGTACATACTTATCAAGGACACTCAATAGTTGCTCCTTGAACAAGCTCCACATATCAATTACGCCCTTGCCTTGAAGCTTACTTTTCCAAGCCACACATCCTAAGTCATGCCTCACCGCATCATAATTTCCCTGCCCCCAGCTATAACTCTTGCCCTGTAGTGCACACTTATACCTCTCCATCACTAGAGTAAAAGTCACCGAATTGTGGTCACTGTCCCCAAAGTGCTCACCTACCTCTAATTCTAACACCTGGCCTGGTTCATTACCCAGAACCAAATCCAGTATGGCCTTACCTCTTGTTGGCCTGTCTACATATTGTGTCAGGAAACCCTCCTGCACACACTGGACAAACATTGACCCATCTAACGAACTTGAGCTATAGCTTTCCCAATCAATATCAGGAAAGTTAAAGTCCCCCATAACAACCACCCTATTACTTTCACTCTTCTCTTGAATCATCCTCGCAATCCTTTCTTTTACGTTTCTAGGACTATTAGGAGGCCTGTAAAAAACTCCTAACAGGGTGAGCTCACCTTTCCTATTCCTAACCTCAGACCAAATGACCTCAGATGGCGAGTCTTCATCCATCGTCCTTTCCACAGCTGTAATACTATCTTTGACAAGCAATGCCACACCTCCCCCTCTTTTACCCCCACATCTGATCCTACTAAAACATTTAAACCCTGGGACCTGCAACAGCCAATCCTGTCCCTGTTCTACCCATGTCTCCGTAAGAGCCACGACATCGAAGTCCCAGGTACCAACCCACGCTGCAAGTTCAACCACCTTATTTCGTATACTTCTTGCATTGAAGTATACACACTTCAAGCCACTTTCCTGTTTACAGGCACCCTCCTTTGAAATTGATGCCATGTTCCTAACCTCCCTACACTACAGGTTCTGCACCCTAAAGCTACAGTCTGGGTTCCCATGCCCCTGCAGAGTTAGTTTAAACCCCCCCCAAGAGCACTAGCAAACCTCCCACCAAGGATACTGGTGCCCCTCAGGTTCAGGTGCAGACCATCCTCAGGAAACATCTGGAAATTAACCTTTCAGCTCACCTGCATCCAAAACCATAATTAAAGTTTCAGTGATTTACTTCAGTAAATCTTCAGTACATGTCTTTGCCGGAACATATTTCATCATTGTAAGGAACACTATTTTGGAATAAGATCTGCAGAAAGCTGCTTATCTCACTGTACCACAGGACCCTATAATTTTGTTTTTTGAATTAAAATTGATGCTTTTTCAGAACGATGACCCATTTTTTTCCCCCCACACTTCCAATGTTGCCATTTCAGGGAGCTGCTGTTATATGACTCCTATTAGTGTTTTGTTCTGAGATAGGTGACCCAAAGCCTTGTGCTGCGTTGTGTTCTGGATACAATAGACTGCTTTGGAATATCACAAATGTAAAAAAATTCAAGACTGGACTTCCTTGATGCTGCACCTAGGTTACTGGAGTTCCTTGGTACAGCTAACATGGTAAAATTGATATGTAGCCTCTTTGGCTAGGCCACATTTACTGCCTATTGGGAAGTTAAGAGTCAACTACTGTGGATCTGGAGTTGCACGTAGGTCAGACCAGGTCAGGAGGGCAGAGTTCCTTTCCTGAAGGACATAAGTAAACTAGTTGGGCTTTTTTCAACAACAGTAGTTACTTGGTTGTCATTAGATTTTATTCATTGTATTATGTAATTTTAAAAGAAATATTAAACTGGACTCAAATTTCAGCATCTGCAATTTGGTGCAGCATGATGCAATTCAAACGCATGACCTCAGAACATCAGCTTGAGCTTCTGGATGACTAGTTCAGTTACATTATCACTGCCTATCTCACCATTATTGAGCACACACCTTCTCGAGAGACATTTTGGGTAAGGAATAATTGCTGGCCTAGCCAGCAATGCAATGAACAAATAAATATGCTTTAGAAAGAACATCCAAATGGATGCTCACCAATTACAGTTGTTGAGAAAAACAGATGCTGCTGCCATAAGGAGCAAAGAATAATCATTCCATAAACCTTGCTTCGACCAAACTAACATCAAGCTGCCTTAAAAAGTGTGGAACAGAAGATAATCTGAAATGGAAGACAACTAACTAAATGAGTAAAATTCGAAATTGCTTATTTGAAGAAACAGAAAACCCACAACTTAACTAAAAAGAAATCATTCTAATTTTCTTAAACAACATAACTACCTTTGTGTGTTCCCATAATTTTTCCATCTTCTATAGAAACAAAGTTTCCAGGGCGAGGTTCTAGATACTAATAAAAAATTTAAAATGAAATTACTTTGAATGCTCAAAACTAAGATCAACATATTTCTTTGATACAAATACAATCAAAATTCTCAGTAAGCAGCAATGGGTTTGAATCCAGCCCAAATTAATTGAGTTAATTTCTCCTAACTGTCTTTTTACAGGTACTAAATAAAATGAGTTTTGGTATTCTCAACCAGATGATTTCTAGGTGGTACGAATTCACAGCTGCCTAAAATTCATTTTATTTAAATCAGGATGGTTGAAATGAGCAACAGCAGTGCCAGATTGGTCTATAGATATGTTCTTTACTGGTTTGAGAAAGGATATGTTAGAGTGGGAATTATTGTTGGTGAAGATATTAGGAGAATGTACCATTTGTTACATTTTATAATATGGTTACTTAGCAGAGGCCTCACATCTGTTCATTTCAAATGGATTATCATGCGAATGTCATGCAGAAGCATCTCTTTGTTTAATCAGAAATACTGGCACATAAGTTCCAAGCTATCTTAGAGAGATGGCAGAACTTTACTCTGAATGACCGATCTTGATTCTTATCTGATCACAGATTTGAAAAGTAAAATCAATTCCACTTCCCAACACAGATGTTCAATTTTTAAAACGGAATTGTGATTTGTACTTGCCTCAAGAATAAAGTTTTCAAAATTTCTTTCACCTATAAAACAGATTCCCATACTCTGTAAGAAGCAAAATAATGAATATCATCCATGGAAGTATTTAATCCCAACCAAAGTCAGATTTGATGACTATAATTACTAAAGCATTGTTCAAAGTTCAAGATGAAAATAAAATTAAAGAGTCTTACTTCTTTTCTCTTTAATATATGGTGAAATCCTGCCTCAGCTGCCATTTCCTTTACAACATTTTTTCTCAACTCACCAAGGGGAAAGATGGTATGTCGCAAAGCGTGTTGTGATATCTGACTCAGAAAGAATGTTTGGTCTTTCTTTGGGTCAGCTGCCTGTAAGAGTTTCACAGCTGCAAAAGGTAAGACAAATGGGCAGTTAGACAGAGAATGGCAATAACTTATCTTGGTTAGGATTTAATTAAAAGTTTTGCAGGTTTTAAGATTGTTGATACCAACACCTAGTTTTAGTACCACCCCTCAGCTTCAGAAATGAATGGATGTAAGTTTGCTTGCTGAGCTGTAAGATTTGTTTTCAATGTTTCATCACTTTACTAAGTGACATTAATGAGCTCCCAGTGAAGCGCTGGTGTTATATCCTGGTTTCTATTTACGTGTTTAGGTTTCCTTGGGTTGGTGATGTCATTTCCTGGTCTTTTTCGCAGAGGGTGGTAGATGGGTCCAAATCAACGTGTTTGTTGATAGAGTTCTGGTTGGAATGCCATGCTTCTAGGGATTCTCGTGCGTATCTCTGTTTAGCTTGTCCGAGGATGGATGTGTTGTCCCAGTCAAAGCAGTGTCTTGCCAACCATCCAACCCAAACTTTGGGTCCACTACATGGATTACACCTTTGTAATCAATAAATGAAACAGATTAGAGGAAACCTTCAATAATATCCTTACTGGCATACAATTCACTAAAGAGGAGGAAAACAACAACAAACTGCCATTCCTAGATGTCGCAAACAGCCAATGGGGAACTTCAAACCAGTGTCCACAGGAAAACAACACATACAGACCAAATACTGAACTATACAAGCAATCATCCCAACACCCACAAATAGAGCTGCATTAGAACATTGTTTCAATGAGCCACCACACACTGCAGCACAGAGGAACTATGAAGAGCAGAGGAAAATCACCTATACAGCGTATTCAAAAAGATCAGGCACCCAATGAACACAGTCCGCCAATTTCTCAAACAAGCAGACAAAATGCGCCCAGAAACCCTAGCCACTCTCCTCTACATCAAAGACATCTCGGAAATGACTGCCAGAGTACTCGGACCCCTTGGCATCATGGTAGCCCACAAACACACTAAAACAGTAGGTAATGAACTTAAAAGACCCCATACAGACAACAAGCAAAACAGACCTCATTTCCAAAATACCTTGTAAGAACAGCAACAAACACTACATTGGACAGAAAACTAGCCACCAAGACACATGAACATCAACTAGCCACAAAAAGACATGACCCACTATCACTAGCATCCTTACATACAGATGAGGAAGAACACCACTTTGACTGGGATAACACATCCATCCTAGGACAAGACAAACAGATACACACAAGAAAATTCCTAGAAGCACAGTATTCCAACCGGAACTCTAACAACAAATACATCGATCTGGACCCCATCTATCTGAGAAAAAGAACAAGAAAGGCATCACCAACACAGGAAATTATATCACCAATTTGAGCAACCCAAAACACAAATAATAGAAAGCAGGACATAACACCAATGCTTCACCAGAGGCTTACTGATGACAAAACATCTGAAAACGTACCTTCCAGCTCAGTAAGCAAACTTACATTCAGAACCTCAACCTGAGCTCCAAATCTTCTCAAAACCCGTTAACACCTATGGATTCAGAAATGAATGTATTTTATTTCATATTTTACTGCACAAAAATACTGCTCTAAATTTGGTAGCTCTCCATTCTTACTATTGTTCAAGTAAGGAAAACATTTCCTCCTTTTCCCAAAAAAAAGTGATTTCTCTTGCCCTTGAAATTGTCCACCAGGTTCCACTCTTCCGAAAGCTCTGGAAGCTGTTATCAAATCCCAACTGAGCTACTGCATTGATAGCTCTTGCTCGTACATGAGTTAAAGAATAGTTTTCACCATAACTACTCCTCTTGTCATTTCTTTGCCTATGTTCTATAACTCAGAGCTCGATCACTTAATTTGTCATCAGACATCTCCAAAATCTTAGACTGGTTCCAAAATTTACAAAAACAAGTTATAATTATATGGTCTTTGATGAAATTTATGGCTAGATTTTCCCATTTGCATTTATACAGTGACTGTAAGCCAGGAATGACTCCTCACAACGTGCAGCTCAACGCTAATCTCCAAAGAGAGGGACCCAAAGAAAGGCAATCATTTCCCATTTCATGAAGGGTGATTGGGAAGTGTTGGTGAATGGTATGGTGGAGAGAAGACCAGTCATCTTCCCCATGGACCCACCAGAAGAGGCCATGCCATCAGACACAGCCAACCTGGACCCAAAAGGCTGCATAGCTAAGTACAAGGCCCCCGCATGAACTAGAACACACAGCCATCCTGCAAGATCAATGATCTTCTCACACATAAGGGTAAGTGTTGCCTCCACTCTCTGCTACCTCATACTCTCAGGGCTAACATTGTCTCTAACTCTGCCATTGCACATGT
Organism: Chiloscyllium plagiosum; assembly: GCF_037043375.1. Classification (NCBI taxonomy): domain Eukaryota; kingdom Metazoa; phylum Chordata; class Chondrichthyes; order Orectolobiformes; family Hemiscylliidae; genus Chiloscyllium; species Chiloscyllium plagiosum. Next base: position 39,194,715 of record NW_028270161.1, read on the forward strand.
ACCTCACTGAGACTCAAGGACTACAGCTTTCAGTATCACATGCATCATGTTGAATCAAGGGCTCTCCACTCAACCCATTCTCTGACACAACTAATCCTTCCTGCCCTCTGTGCTTTCTGATCACTGACTGGGGATACTTACCACCTTTCCTGCTTGTGCATCAGTGCTAAATACTCTATATCCACTTAGATCATAATCAGTTTATGCTTTGTCTGTTGCCGGATAAACTGCCCACATCTTGGACAGCACCCTAACTGACCTACTTGGAATCCCTTGTGAACTATTGGACAGCTCGATTTACTGGGCTGACAATGGCCAGCACCCGAGTGGAATACGACATTAAGTGACTGAGACTGTAGTCTCCCTTTACCCCATTATGTACACTTCCCCTTGCTTTTTACACATTGATATTTGCTTCAAATAAATGTAATGCATTTGCTTCATAAACTGCTGGTTCATACTGCAGCTCTGAGGTTGATGTAGAATGTTGCTGTACAGTGATATGTCCATCTCCTGTCTCATATTTATCATTCAATGCTCTCCACTGTCACAAGCTTCCTGCCTCTGCACTAAAAGGCAAATTAAATTACAGTACACTCAAGACATTGTACTCCAGAAATGCAATATCACCATTAGGGTCTGGATCCCTTCAAGTATATACAGGTAGGCAATCCTTTATCCAAAATGTTTGGGACCAACAGTTTTCGGAATTTTTCAATTTTCAGAATAAATTACAGTTTAATGGTGAAATTTTTAAAAATCTTACCGGAGGAGCAGACTTCCAAGTAAGAATGTGCTTGGCCATGCCCCCCACGTCGCATCTGAGTGGGTGTCGACTTGGGTTAACTGTTTGCTTGCTAAACAACTTTGTTAATGAGAAAAAAAACTACACAAAAAACCTTCAGATTTCGGAGCTTTTCAGTTTTTGGATGTTCAGATCAAGGATCTTTTACCTATACAAATGTGAATGAGTGCTAACAAAGCAAGCTAAGAATTCCAAGATATGTTTGACAATGTAAGTGTAAAAACAGATGCGTGAAATGTGTGATTATTGTGTGCAAAGTGACCTGGCAGAAATATGAAGGTCAGATGTCCCTGATCTCCAAGGTGGAGTGTTGAACACCTGAGGTGGTGTCTGAAAAGAGGCACAAAAATGTGGCGAGGCTGGTGGTTTGTCAATGTTAACTTGTTTAGCTGAGGAATCAAGGATAATAACCATGGAGTAAGCAGGATGTTGTGCAGAAGAAGCAGTACATAATGGTCAGGACAGGCATTCAGCAGCTGAAGCTGCCAGGGATTACTCCGTTTTACCTGTCAGGAATTTGCACCATCAAGATTCTGATTGGAGGAGAGGAGAAGTTGAAGTTTAAAGTGATTATGGTGACTCAGGAATATTAATGATATATATTAAAAAAATGAAAATAAACGGGTCGCTACTCAAGGGTGAGATTCTGAAGTCACCGTTGGAGGCACGACGGGAAAATTATGCATGATTTTCTACGTGTTGAAAATTTTATTTGCCCCACTTTTATCCTATCCTAATCACCTTATCCCTATTCTCGCTATACCAGTGAAGGGAAAATTCCACCCTATATTGAGGCCTGCCTAATTTAATGATCAATGGTCGACTGGTGCTACAGTTTACAGTTCATATTTTAAACACAAACAGAAGTTACTGGAAAAACTCAGCAGGTCTGGCAGCATCTACGGAGAGAAATCAGAGTTTATGTTTCAGATCCAGTAACCCTTCTTCAGTTTGGATTTTAACTCTTTTCAGAGATCACCTAGTTTTGTTTAACTTCATTATATACTTCCTCTTCTTTCAACAATTATCTCACCTTTACCATCGTCTTGATGGTTTCACTCTACATTGATCTACTTGCTTCAGTTTTGTTTTATTTTGCAAACTACAAACTTCTTGTAATTCAAAATTGCTACACCTTTATCTCTAAAAGTTTTGACAAGACATTAAAATATGCCTTACTTCAAAGTTGCAAAAATGTTTTTTTCACATTTCAATCTGCGTCACTTTTTACTGCTTGCTTTCTTATGGTGCATTTACATTACTCTGAAATGGCAGTGCAAAGCAGTTTCATTTAGCACCAAGTTAAACTGTAAATGGCGTCTGAATCACAAGTCAGCATCTGAATGAAATGCCATCCCTTCCACTCCACTCCAGATCAGATCAAATCAGGCTTTGACTCAATTAAAATTTTAGAAATTTAGCAAAGAATGAAGATCCCCAATGGGAGACTGATTAGCAAGGTTAGACCTCATGGAATACGGAATTGGATACGGAATTGGCTCGAAGGCAGAAGACAGAGGGTAGTGGTGGAGAGTTGTTTTTCAGACTGGAGACTAGTAACCAGTGCTGTGCCACAAGGATCGGTGCTGGGTCCACTACTTTTCATCATTTATATAAATGATTTGGACGTGAACATAAGGAGGTGTAGTTAGTAAGTTTGCAGATGACACCAAAATTGAAGGTGTAGTGGACAGCGAAGAAGGTTACCTCAGAGTACAATGCGATCTTGATCAGATGGGCTAATGGGCTGAGGAGTGGCAGATGGAGTTTAATTTAGGTAGATGTGAGGTGCTGCATTGTGGAAATGCAAATCAGGGCAGTTGGATATAAGTCAATAAAGTAGCTTCATACACTTAATGGTAAGGTCCTAGGGAGTGTTGCTAAACAAAGAGACCTTGGAGTGCAGGTCCATAGTTCCTTGAAAGTAGAATCACAAGTAGATAGGATAGTGAAGGTGGTGTTTGGAATGCTTTCATTTATTGGTCATCGTATTGAGTATAGGAGTTGGGAGGTCATGTTGCGACTGTACAGGACATTGGTTAAACCACATTTGGAATACTGCATGCAATTCTGTTCTCCTTCCTATTGGAAGGATATTGTGAAACTTGAAAGGGTTCAGAAAAGATTTACAAGAATATTGCCAGGATTGGAGGATCTGAGCTACAGGGAGAGGCTGAATAGGCTGGGGCTGTTTTCCTTGGAGCGTCAGGGGCTAAGGGGTGACCTTATAAGGATTTATAAAATTCTGAGGGGCATGGATAGAATAAATAGACAAGGTCTTTTCCCTGGGGTGGGGCAGTCCAGAATTAGAGGGCATAGGTTTAGGGTGAGAGGGAAAAGATATAAAAAGGGACCTAAGGGGCAACTTTTTCTCAGAGGGTGGTGTGTGTATGGAATGAGCTGCCAGAGGAAGTGGTGGAGGCTGGTACTATTACAGCATTTAAAAGGCATCTGCATGGGTATATGAATAGGAAGGGTTAAGGTGGATATGGGCCAAATGCTGGAAAATGGGACTAGATTAGATTAGGATATTTGGTCAGCATGACAAGTTGGACCAAAGGGTCTGTTTCCATGTTGTACATCTCTATGACTCTATCAATGCTAAATTTATGAACAAATAGAATCTAAATCTATTTTCTGATCATTTTTATAATAATTCCTACTGTGACATTATCCAGATCTATCCACCTTTTCATCTCAACTTAAATACTAATAGCAGTTTAGTTCCAATCTTTTAATATCATGCCTCATGATGAGGAGGGAGAAAATATGCGTTTTATGGAGAGGGAGAGAACACAGAAAAGAATAACCTCATAGGAAACATACTCCACTAATGGCATCTCTGCAAAGTGGCATTTCTGGCACCTGAGCCACACTCATATGTTTACATTGTGGTAATAAAAGATCAGGGTCATTGTAGCTCACTTGATTAATGTCAACAGACATCCCGATCAAAGGGTATTAACACAATCAATGCTACTTTATTGACTTGTTGTTGATTATAAAGTAATAGCTCCAGTAATCTACGTATACAGTTTCATCTTTTAATGAACAAATTTATAAATCTGACTCGGAAACATTAGTAATTGGTTCTGGCAATGCTTAATTTAACTTTTTGAATGTCCAGAGCCTCTGGAGTAACCTAATAGATTAATTGTGATTACAAAGTGTCCTAATTAAATTTTGACTGAAGAAACATTTCCTCTCGTTGAAAACTACATTGGGTCAAAATAAGGAATACGTAGATTTCAAGTCCTTCACTCACCATCCTTATTGTGGTCATGAAAATGATCTTCAGTTCTGATATATTTTTGTTGGAAAACGTCTTCATCACGCTGTGATGTTCTAGCATAATGACCAGTTGCCATTGCATCTGCCCCTAGTTCAATAAAAATATAGTGTTCATTACATAACTGATGTACATTTTGAACTTCTCTTTGGTTACACAGAGGAAAAGACACTTTATCTAATTTAATGGTTAAAGAAAACAAGTCTTCACATCAAGATATTTCTTTTTAAAAAATGTCAATTTCAGTTCATATTGCTGTTTCCTCTTTCCTTGTGCCTCTCCACTCTTTTTTTATCTTAACCTAAACCTTAATAATTCAATTACCCTCCCACCCAGTAATTTCGCCTGTTGTGACTTGATCTTGGTTTCCACTGTAAAACATCACAGAGGACTGAACGGTTGCTAATAACAGGAAAACAAAATTGAAGCAGCAGTTGTCAAGTCAAATGCTGTTATAATTCAATAGATTAATGCATAAGGACATCTTTATTATTCAATGATTATTAATGTCAATATTGATGAACATTTACAGCTAATTTTAAAGCTATAACACCACAAATATGTATGCACATTTTAAAAAGAATTGATGGCAGCCCTGCAGTTCCAAATTACAGAGAAGTGCACAAAACTGCGTATTTTACTGGACATTTTCATGATTAATCCATAAGCATATGAGATACTTTATCTTTCTCAAGCATCCAATGAATGCATAAGCACTTACCCAGGAATTCCAAAGCAAACTGCAATAAATACTTAAATTTAATATTTTTATTGCACATGATATCAGGGTTTGGAGTCCTTCCCATTTCATACTCCTTCACTAAGTTGCTAGAAAAGAAAAGAAAACAACACATCTTCATTCATGTTCAGGCAATGTGTTCTCCTAATATGAAATCTTACACTGTAGCATCTTAAAATTTAATTACTTAGATTAATTAGAGCTTTGAGGCATATTCTGAAATGCATGACTACATTTGATTGTGTCATGCTACACAGAAACAGAACTTTCCCAGCATCGCTTTTGCAACCTGAAAAGCAAGGCACAGTGAAGGTGGGTGTCCCACAAGGATCAGCACTAGGGCCACGGTCATTCACAATTTACATTAATGGCTATGAAATCAATAACACAACTTCTATATTTGCTGATTGCGTCGATTTTCTTTTGGGGGTAGGAGCGGAGATTAGGCAGCCAACCTAACACAGAGGAGAAACGGTTGCAAGGTAATAATGAACTTTAAGACTGGACATTCAATTGGCAAGTGAATTTCAAGACAAATAACTACAAAGTATTACAGTCTGGTTAAAACAAAATCTCACATTACTTGGAAAACAAGATTCTAAAGCATATAGAGGAGCAAAGGGATCTAGAAGCACAAACACACAAACCAATATAGGAGCAGAATTAGGCCATTTGGTCCATCAAGTCTGCTCTGCCATACATATGTTTCTCAATGTCGAGTGTGGGGTGCTGGAAAAGCATAGCAGGTCAGGCAGCATCCAAGGAGCAGGAGAATCAACGTTTCTCAATCCCATCCTTCTGCCTTCTCCCCCAAACCCCTGTTTCCCTCAAGAACACGGAGGCTGTGTCCTCAGCTCCTACTCTTCCTAGTCATGGCAACATCATCTTCATGTCCACTCTGCCCAGGCCTCTCAGTATTCTATGTTTCAATCAGATCCACTCCATTCTTCTAAAATCCATTGAGTACAGACACAGTGCTTAATCACTTCTCACATGACAAATCCTCTATCCCTGGGATCGTTCTTGTAAACCTTCTCTGGACCCCCTCCAGCAAGTTCTTCCTTAGATACAGGACCCAAACTTCTCTCAATATTCCTGAAATAACTCCATAGTGTTCAATATTCTGTCTCCAAGTAACTCTTTATTTACATTGGAGAGTCCTTATCACTGATCCAGCTTCCTCAGAGTCAGCTGTCAGTGAACACCCCCGCCCCCCACCAACACCCCCGTCCACCCCACTACGCCCCCGCCCGTCCAGCCCCGCCCCCGCAAACCCCACCCCGGCCCGTCCAACTGCCAACCCCGCCCGTCCAACCCCCACCCCCACCCATCTAATCTTTCTTCTTTTTCTTCTATTGTTAGCTTCAGTTTCTCATTTCGCTATTGACAGGAGAAGACTGTTGGATCTTCATTTTCAATGCCTGCTCTTGGCTACTTTTCTCTCTTAAATTGTACATGAAAAGCCTTTCAATTCCAGAACATCTACTTTGATCTAACCCATTCACTTATTTTCTTTGCATTCAGAAATACAGAAACTAGCAAAATCACCTTCAAAATAATCATTACACGAGTATTTTAAAAGTAAAGACTGAGTTGAAAACTTGTACATTACCTAAAGACCTCATGCCAATACTCTTTCACATAAGAAATCTGATGAAAAGGGATGTTGAGCATCTTACAGACTCTGAAGGCATCTTCACAGTCCTGATTCCCAGCACAAGCACCATGTTCATCGAACAAATCCCAGTTCTTCATAAAGACACCGGTCACGTGGTAGCCTGGTGAAAATATATTGGATTCTTTTTTTGTAATATTGTATTACTTGAGAAGTCATGCACCGTCAAGATAAAACGTGACCATAAATATAATGAGGAGATTACTCTAGGAAAATAATTCTTTTCTTGAACTGAAAATTTCTATAAATAAGAGGATCAATAGTTTCCAAATCCACAAAATAAATATCAAGATTTGAGAAGATGTTATTTTAGTATGACAGATTTTTTTTGTAAACTAACATGTTTGGTTATAAGTGACTTGTAACAAAAGCTTGGCACCCAGTTCAGAGAATTCATATCACTGATTTTCTCAAACAATGCAAAAAGTCATCGCCAAATATATGTCCCATCAGTCCACAGTACATTACATATAGAAACTTTTATGTGGAGGGGAAAACGGCCAGAATGTGGCCAAGTGATCATGTTTCCATAGCTGGAAGGCTCAGTTAGTCACTAAATTAGTTTATTAAGTTACATGGGGATGGGAGAAGTCACAGCGCTCATTCCTTTGGCTTGTATAATAGTTTACAGGTATGTGGAAGCCAGTTTTGTCCTTGATAAACTAATAATTTAGACAATGTACTCTGCTGCATATGGAACCAAGGAGTGGTATTTCAGGAAATATGACACTGGTTAGCAAGTTCTGGAATGGCTTACTGGCACAATGCCTAACCTGTAATGGAAACTAAACATGATAGTTATAATACCTCATCCAGAGGACATGGATCAAATGCACAAAACAGCACTGAATAGGCTCAAAATGACACTGAAGCTGGAATAAATCTGCTGCCCTTCCAAGCTCAGAAAGGTTCATGTCTGATGAATCATTACTCTTTGCCCGAATATAAATTGATTTTCCCAGCAGTTACATAAAAGTCATCTATTAGACTAGCGCATTTTGTAAGTACTTACATATGTTTTGTAAGTACTTATTATTATGTTTTGCGTGAAAAATTCAGAGTACAACTGAGAGATCTGGTGGTTAGCTGGAATATAACAAGTTGAGAGAGAAAACTGAACTGATTAATACACGGTTCAATTGTTTCCTAGTTATAGATCAGTAATCAGAGCTTTTCACTTAGTCACAGTGCTGTGCACATATTTTAGAGAAGCTATATAGTAGATATTCTCAGAACAAGGCTAATCATAGCCAAATCTGATTATGTCATGTTGATCCATAGTACGTTGTGTACACATTGATTTTTACTTGGGGAAGAAAAATCACTACAGTGATCCACTTTTTAGTGTTTTACTAGTTTCACAAACTGTTAATGACTCTCAAGATAAATACTCTTTGAGGGGTCAGACAACTGGACTGTGGTGAAGACTATTACTTTCTATTCAGTGTACCATGTTAAATCATGCATTTCAAAAGACTGAACAAACTTGATAAATCATTGCAAAAATTAATACCTTTGGGCAAATTCAGCTTCAAATCCTATAAAAATGCAGACAAAATATGGAAATGGAAGATACATTTTTTCCTTCTTCCAAAGCAGTTCTCTTACTGTTAGATACATACACACAGCTTCCAGATAGAGCTGAAAGCAAACTTTTGAAGTTTCAAGGCTGCATTCACAGAACCTTTAAAGTAAATTCATTGCCACAAATAGCCAGGAGTTGTTTGATAGCCTTAAAGGGCTACACGTTGATTTAAGTTTGTAGAGGTGACTAAGAATATGCATCTTTGAAAAGAGTATCAAGATTGGTTTGAAACCACCATAACTTGTAATACTGAGCAGATGTATAGTTCAGGTGATAAAAGATCATCTGTTTAAACAATGTAGATGTGCTTGGAAATGTTATCAAGAACAAGATATAACAATGATTTGGAGATACTGGTGTTGGACTGGGGTGTACAAAGTTAAAAATCACACAACTGTTCACTGTTGCGACGTTTAAGTTATAGTCCAACAGGTTTAATTGGAAGCACTAGCTTTCAGAGCACCGCTCCTTCATTAGGTGGTTGTCAAGATATAACAAATGAAACATGTAAGATTCTCCATGTCAGCTTATTTATAAAAGATATGTAAGAAGTGCATAATTTCAGAAATATGATTTAAACATTGTTTGTGGCATATTCTATTCAGTACTGGAATCAATTTGCTATTCATCCGAATAAATGAAAAAAAAATCAACATACAGCCAGCCTCTGCCATACTGGAGTAAGATGTGACAAGGAGGAAACTGCCCTCTACTGTTTCTGAATGTTGAAACTTAATCTTGAAAGACTACAGTGATATTTCCATTTCCCACACTAATTATCCTTCTGATTTCTGTCAGTAATAATGAAAATTTATTGTAAAATGATGTGCACTATTGTACCACACGCTTGTACTTAGTGAGAATTGGATTAACAGTGTCACTCACCCGAGTTAAGAAAAACACAAGACAGACCATATGCAATGGATCTGAATTGGACAAAACTAAGACTAAGGGTGAACAAAATACAATAATCTAATCAGTTGAGACAGACTTTCATTTTACAGAATTCAATGAGGTCCTTAAAACTGAATTAAATAAAGTGTCACAGTACTGTTAGTTTAAATTGCCAGAGCCTTTAGCCTGGGGAACCTGCCATCCATATCCTAGTCTATTCTTTAAGTGACTCAGTGACAAACCTGAAGTGCTAACATTATTTTTCTCCCTAAGTATGGTATTGGACCTGCTTAGTGTCTCCAGCATTTTCTGTTTTCATTTCAGATGTACAAGAGCCACAATATTTTGCTTTTGTATTAAGATCTGGCAAGACGGTGCAATGATGATGACATCCTGCTGAAGCCCTGAAAATTGTAAATAAAGCAGAGAAAATGGAACAGTAAAAGGTATATATTTCTCTAAATTTCATTTGTTCCTGCTTACAGATTCAGTCACATAGCATGGAAACAGACCCTTCAGCCTAACTCATCCATGCCAATCAGACATCTGAATTTGACATAATCCCATTTGCCAGTATTTTGCCCATTTCTATCTAAACCATTCCTATCCATTTACCCATCCAGGTGTCTTCTAAACGCTGTAATTGTACCACTTTTTCTGATGGCTCATTGCATACATGCACCAGCCTGTATGAAAAAGTTACCTCTCAGGGCTTCTTTAAATCATTCCTCTCTCACCTCCAATTTTGACCTCCTCCACCCTAGGTAAAAGAGCTTGGCTATTCACCCAATGCATACCCCTAATATTATAAACCTCTATAAAAGTCACCCCTCAGCCTCTGACACTCCAGGGAAAAAAAGCCCCAGTCTTTCCATTAGGTATCTCATTTGCTTCTGCAATCTGTTGGCACTTTATAAAAGTTGCTATATCTCAAATGTTAGCAAGATAAGTCTTGACAGAATCTTTAATGGCATAAGTCACCAGTGCTGCCACATACCATCCACATAAAAAGACTTCTTCAACAGATAACTGGAATAAGAATCATAACTGAATTTCCCCTTCCAGTGGCCCTACATCAACTAATATTGAAAAGCCTAGATCAGAGTGGGACCTTCACAGATTTTAATGCTAAGCTACTAACTTAACAGACAATCAACCATCAGGGCAGCTGGAAGTTTCACAACTTCATTTGAGACATTATCAGGCTGTTCTTGAGCTCCCTCTGGTGGTGCCCTAGTTGTGAAACAATCAAAGCAACCAGTTTAATCTGGACTCATTAATTTCCTAAATGCAGGACAGAAACAATCAGGCATCCACATTCATTAAAAAGTACAAAAAGAGAACAGTTGGTGTGGAACTAATGATGAGTGATGAAATTTCGCCCTACAAAACACAAATACAGAGTGCTCAATAGACATTATAAATTACTGGTCAAGAATGATCAGGATGGGATTGGTATCAAGCACTGGAATTTATAGAGTGGCTCTTACACAGAAGAACACCCCCAAAACATTTCACAGCAGCATTATCAGACAAAACTAGATACTGAGACACTTGAGAAAATATTAGTACAAAAGCAAAACATTACAATAGTGCTAGAAATGTGAAATTTTATTTAAAAACACAGCAAATGTTGGAAACATTCAATAGACCTGGCATAATCTATAGATAGAAAAACAGGGTCACTGTGTCAGATTTGTGCCCTAATGAACATTAACTCTGTTTTTCTCTTTTCACACATGCTGCCAGGCTTGCTAACTATATCCAGTGGTAGCTGTTTCTATCAAACAAACATGAGGATAGATGATAAAAATTTGATCAGAGGGTAACACATGAAGTTTTCCCTGATTGCCACTGCTGGCACCTCACTGATATGTGCCACCTCTGCCAGTATGTGACACAATGCAAGGGCTGTTTGAGATGACTCATGGTCATTAATCCATCTTGTTTATGCTGTATTAAAGGTCTAATAATGATCAGTGGTCAAGCTGTACCATTGTAGAGATGTTACAGGAGATGAATGCGTCTTATTCAATAAGATGAGTTAAAAGTTGGGCCGAAGGGCCTGTTTCCACACTGTAAGTAACCTAAACCTAAAAAGCATGATAGGAATAAGCACAATTAGCATTACTACTAAGGTTTTCTTTACTGGAATTCATCAGATTTAGAGAATGCATCTGCTCCCCATTGTGGATAACTTCCCAGTTCCACTCAAACACTATCTGTCACATCATCAGACTAAGTGGAGCTAAATACAACTTCACTATCAATTCTTTCCAAACCATTACCTTATGCAACAAGGAGTGGGTGTTAAGTAGCAACGAGTAGGAGGAGAGAGACCTGCTCCAGAAATGAGTAAAATGAGTAATAATATCCTAGAACAGGTGACTAGAAAATATATGTACTACCATTATCTGAGGGAGTCCTATAGTGAAGTGGTAGTGTCCCTACCTTTGAGCCAGGAGACCCGGTTTCAAATCCCACCTCCTCCAGGAGTGTGTAATAACATCTCTGAACAGGTTGATTAGAAAATATTTACTCACATTATCTAGGTCCAAGTAACACTGTACTTAAAATTTTCAACCAACAGACTCCCAAATGAAAGGTCGCTGACCTGAAACACTGGGTGGAATATTAAAAATGGACTGATTGGCATGAGCTACAGTGAGATTCTTGACAGAATCAGGTGACTTCAGCAGTGAGGTCCATCTTGATTGTCATCAAGATCATCTCACTCGACCTTTTACACAAGCAGTGCGGCAAAATTCTCGTTAGGCAGCAACAAGATACTAAGAAGGGATTGTTGCTTATTAAACACCTTGGTAATGCCACAAATTGCCTTATTAACATTCAGCCTCCCATCTTACTAAACAAGCTCAAGAAAAGCTCAAGTCAAAAAACTCAGCAAGGAAACCAGAGTGAGGACTTGGCAGATTCAGCTTGCCACTTGATCCAAGTGACTTCCATGGCCATACCCTAGGGCATGATCAACATGCACCAGTTGCACTCATTCCCATTCCACAGCATTCAGCATCGGACAACCCAACACAACCATCTTTGGCACTTCTACTGTGCACTGGCAGTGCTCTCTGGAAAGCACAGACCTCCATTACAAAGCATACCAGCAACTTGCATTAAAGGCTCAATGGGGACACTTTGTACACAGGACAGGCACCAGCTCTGGACTGAAGTAGATTACATATCAGGGCTTCTTACTTGCTCTCTTAGATCTCACTATCTTAGCACCTACATGCATAGTCACAGCATCCCTGCCTTGCCTTGCTTGTTGTGCTAATTAGCGCAGACACAAAAACTGGTGGCTTGCCTTGCTGCTAAGCAATTATCAGCCTCGAAGATGTGCAATTTGCGGAATGGTAATATGTTGCGGAATTATAATAAGTTACATCAGCCTTGTGAAAACTTACTTGGCTTGTGGCGAAAAACACTCAAGAAAATCCAATGCAACTCAGATTTAGCGAAAAAAAAGACTGTTAACTCTGCTTCTCTCCATAGATGCTTGCTGACCTGCTGAACTTTTCCAATTGATTTGTTTTTATTTTGGATTGCTGGCATCAAAATACAAATAGTATTTTGTTTCATTTCAGGCTCTCTGGAACATTTCCTTAAACGTTTCAGTATTTTTACTGCACTACTGAAATAAATCTTACTCCAGCAGTAATTCTGCTCAAAAGAGCAATTTTATTCAGTATTAACATAAATTATTAATATTTCAAATAAGCTGCAAAAACTAACTTGTGTTCCACACCTTTAGTCTATGTTTCTTATTTGACTTTATTTCTAATTTATTACTGATGAAAAAAATAATTTAAGTAATTTTAAAACAGAGCAGCACTTTCATAATTTGGGATGTGGTTTCAATCAATCATTTTTAGTGCCCAACTGGGAAAAAAATGCAGATGTGAAGGCTCCCAACATCTTAAATCGATCACATACAACAAAAGCAACTTTCGTTGCTTCCTGCTTACACTGGAACACCACTTACAGTGCTTTTCAATAAAGAGCTAAAGGATATACTGACAACACTTATAACGCATGGGAATCTCTGCAGCATCCTCAGTGTGTCCATATAGACCTGCCTCAGACACTAAAGCACCTACATGGCTGGAAAGCAAGGGCTTTATTGTAGATTCTTGATTGTTGGTGGCATCCAGTCAGAAATGTCAATGGAGCCAATCAAGAAACATAGCTGTTCTTGTTTCAAGTAATTCACTTCTTAATACAGGTTGGTCTGCTATAACGCGCATTTTGTTAATGTGAATTTGCTATAACACGACTGACGAATTGGGGGCACTGTTTGAATAGCGCGATCTTTTAAAGTGTGCATTGGTTAAAATGCGATTCCGATCCAGTTAATTTAAATGGTGCTGTTATTACGCCATTTTCTTATACACTGGATTGCACAAGAATGGAACTATCGCATTATAGCAGAACTGACTGTACAATAATTATGTGAGGCAAGTGTAACCAGAATACCCTGCATTCTATGGATGCTATTAATTAATCTTTATACACATTGATCTTTAGCCTTTGCCCATTCAACAAGAATGCTAAGTTAATTTTAAACAGACCACTGAACTGTTAAAGAATCTCAGTGTTTACAGCATTGAAGGAGACAATTCAGCCAACTATGAACATGCCACCCCTCTGCAGAAATCATTCAGATAGTGCCACTTCTGTGCCTTCTCCCGCTGACCTGCACACTTCTCCTCATCAGATAATTATCCAAATCCTTTTGAATGCCTTGATTGCATTTGGGTCCACCACATTTGCAGGCAGCATATTCCCCATCCTAAACACTCACTGTGTAAGATGGTTTTCCTCCCTTCACCTTTGTTTCTTTTACCAATCATCTAAAACCTGTGACTTTTTTGGTCTCAAACAATGGGAACAGTTTCTCTCCATCCTGGCCAGAGGTCAGAATTTGAATACATCTATCAAATATCTTCCCAGCCTTCCCTTGTCCAAAGGAAAAACCCAACTTCTGCAACCTATCTACATAATCAAAGTTCCTCATCCCTGGAAGTAATCTGCAGTCACTATTCATCATTCTTGTGAATCTGTCCCTTGCCCACCACCTTCACATCCTTCCTAAGGTCTGGTGCCCAGTATTGAATACAATACAGCAGAACCAGTACTTTATGCAGATTTAATATAATTTGTTTAAGTACAATATGCCCATATTTATAATACGCACAGTGCCGTCCAGTTTTTTTTAACCATTCCTTCAGCCTGCATTCTACCTTCAATAATTTGCACAGCCAGGTATCTGTGTCCTTCTTATTACAATGAATCACTTCACATTTTTCTGTGCTAAGTTTCATCTGTCAATTGTCCATCCTTTCCACCTGTACTTCTGAAGTTTCACAGAATCGCCATCAGTCACAATATTTCCATGTTTCATATTATAAAATTTTGAAATTGAAATAAGACTGACCCTAACAACAGCCCATTTAGTAATTTCAGTAATCCTAATAATTTCTTTTCTAATCCATAGTGATTCATGAGTTTTCTTTAATTATCAAGTGTTAAGAAACTAATTTTATTGATATGGGATAAGTGAAATGAATCTTTCTACAAGGCTAATATATAAAAGTTATTATATACAAATAGTCATTTGATCATATAGAACTTGAATATTATTTAAAAAAAGACATTTTGTCAAAGCTTCTTAGCTTGCACACAACAGGATGATTTGCAAAAACTGATAATGAAAATTAAAACATTCAGACTCCATAAGAGGACACTGCTAATTGGCAGAGGAAGAATTAACTGGTTAATACCACATCAAGTTGGAAGAGATATTTGCTGAGGTCAAACTCCTCTACTCTCAGCTATCCCATCACAAAGCAGCGTACACTGAATACAGTGAATCCTTGAGGGTATGCCTATCTAATCTAGCTCAGATACATGACAAGATTGCAAATAACATGGCCAATTTTCACATGCAATGTGAATGTCTGTAAGCAAACCTACAAATCACTAAATGCGATAGAGAGACCGGATTAGTCATCCTTAACAAGTTGATAATACCAACACATTGAAGGCCATTCTTAACGATGGGTACAAATTTATATGCATTGCACCAGACACTCATCATTATAGGACAGCCCTACTCCAACACATTTGCTTAACTTGTATAAGTGCAATGAGTGCAGTCAGGTGATGTATATGATAGGGTTTGTTCTCACGGCTCACATATGCAAGTGCTGGAACAAGGCACACAAAGGTGATGTCCCTTTACTCCCTACCTTATCTACATAATATGAACTGCTACATGATTGATTGTAGCAATTTGCTCAATGACGTGGTCTATGAATCTCAGTGCCAGGATTACAGTCTTCCTAAATAATGGAAAGAAGCAGGGATGCAATGGACAGAGCTAAGAGGTCTCACAGCTGACAGATATGATCAAGCTCACATGTCCTACCCTCATGACTGGTGATCAATTCTCCTCCCTTCACTTCAAGGGTTCAACAAGGAGATAATCACCAATATTGATGTCACCTCATAAGCACTATTAAACCAAAGCTTGATGATTTGAAGGTTTAATTGCAAATACTTCATATTAATGATTTGGAGATGCCAATGTTGGACTGGGGTGTACAAAGTTAAAAATCACATAACACCAGGTTGTAGTCCAACAGGTTGGACTATAACCTGGTGTTATGTGATTTTTTAAATACAGATTAAGTGACTGATGCATGGATAGATGAAGGCACTGTCTTTTTTATGCACTTTCCTATTCTGAGAGACACACCTTTGTCCTTGAATGTTAAGATTCCTTGATAACAGAGCCTTCTCTATTTGAATTTGTTCAGGGTTTCTTCTCCCCCTATGTACTGGTTCTTACACACTTAAGAATTGGTTTTCAGAATGCCTTTTTTGAAAATTTCATGTGGATCCTTGGTATACAGGAATCCTCCATGTGAGCCACATGGCTGACCCAGTGAAGGTCAGTTCTAATAAACATGCTAGTGATACCTGGTATGAAGCACCTTGCAAGAAACATTAGGGGTTTTGACCAATCACTTGGCATTGCAGATAGATTTTAAGCAATGAAGACAGAATGCATTAGTCACATTGTAATAGAAGTAGGTCACCTGTGCCTCATAGCCATAGGGAATTGATGCAAGAACCTCTAACTGAGTAGACTTTGATCTTTGCCTTAAAACAAACTCCCTGCTCTTTTCAAATCCTGTGGTCGAGCCTACCAAACGTGAGCTCGCTGTGGCGAGGTTACTGACAATTCCATCATCCAACACAATGCTGTTTGAGGGAATACTCACAAGATAGCAGGACTTCTGAAGGTGAAAGGTGTATTTTTGATTGTGACTATGAAATACCTATACCACACTGAAGGAAGAAGGCAACTTACCACGACTTTCTCATGGGCAAACACTAGTCTTGTCAGTGACACTTATGAAACATATTTTTCAAAAAAGTCCTATGTGACTGTCTCTGACAATGTGATGTATTCCAGGCTGCAGCACTGCTTTTGGCAATGTTGTGTACCTGATGACATTAGTTGGAATGCTCTTGGTGAAAACTCCTGTTTAGGTTGTCATCACTGTCAAGATACAACGCACTTCCTTCTGTGGGAGATGGCTTACCCCTGACTCTGATTCAAAACAACCCAGTGTCCCACAGAACGCTCAACTAGTAGTCTCATCAATACATGCCTAAAGATGAATATTCCTAAATCCATAAACTCACTGGAATGTCATATAGGGAGAACACGGTGGCTCAGTGGTTAGCACTGCTGCCTCACAGTGCCAGGGACCCAGGTTCCCACCTTGGGCAACTGTCTGTGCGGAGTTTGCACATTCTCCCGGTGTCTGCATGGGTTTCCTACGGTTTCCTCCCACAATCCAAAGATGTGCAGGTCAGGTGAATTGGCTATGCTAAATTGCCCATATGTTAGGTGCATTTAGTCAGAGGTTAATATAGGGTGGGGGAAATAGATCTGGGTGGGTTGCTCTTCGGAGGGTCAGTGTGGACTTGTTGGGCTAAAGGGCGTGTTTCCATACTATACGAAATCTAATCTAACACAGCCTGAATACTGTACATTGGATAATAATAGTGACCTTCTAATGTGTTGTGGCAATACTGCCCTGCCTCATGATTCAATAGCTGATATTTTTTTAAAAAGCACTTTGATCCATCACATCCATGCTACCAAAAACAACCACATAGTCTAATGCCATTTTCCAGCTCTTGGCCCACAGCCTCATACGCCTTGTCATTGCAAGTCTGTTTTGTATTCAACTTGTTCAGAGTTACATACCAAGGTAGCCTTAACTGCTTCACTGGGCACTGCTTCAACTACCTCGTTGAATGCTTTTACAGCAAGGTTTTTGGACAGTAAAGGAACTAAGGGATATAGGCAGAAGTGAGGGCTGTAGATGCTGGAAAGCAGAGTTTAGATCAGAGTGGTGCTGGAAAAGCACAGCAGATCAGGCAGCGTCCGAGCAGGAAAATCGACGCTTCGGGCAAAAGCCCTTCAATAGGAATGGACAGGGATATGTTGAGTAGGCGGGTAGTGGAACTGAGTCTACGAAAGGATCAGGCAGACATTGAATGGCGGAACAGGCTCCACGGGCCAGATGACTTACTCCTATACCTCTGGAACACATGCGACTTGTTCCCAGGTAGGGACTGTGCCACAAGAACAAGTCTTAGCAACAGTCAGCAGGGGCCTTGCACCAGCTTAATGTCCAGATCCCAATAATTGCTGCAGTCCAGCGGTGGATACACTGTGTCCCAGAATGAAACACTGTGTTAAATCTGTAACGATGTACTGTCAGCTCCTCACCTTTCCGTCTCAGCAGCAGCGCCGCTACAGCGCTATCCACACCTCCGGACAGGGCACACACCACATGCCGCAGCGGGCGGCTCATCACCCCGAGCCAAGGGCAGCCTCTCTGCTAACCCCTCAGCTCCGTGTACCTCCCAATACCAATCCCCCAGGAAACAGTGTCTGGCTGGTGGAGTCCGCCCCGGAGTTATTTGTCCCCTGCACACACACACAGCCCTGACATTGTTTAACCCCCTGCCCATCCCAACCCCGTGGTGTGTTTGAACGGACAGGGGAACATGAAGACACGGTGCGGCTCCCTGAAGTCAAACACCAGTGAGTATTGACAGAGCAGAAACTGCTGGTATAAGGAAGCTCCTTTATTTCTAAACAAACCTCTGGGGACCCAATGTCAAGGTATACAAATACTCCCCCCCCGCCTCACCACCTTGGAATATTTTACCGGCAATTTAATACAATCGAGGGCATAAGATTTAATTTGTCTTTGATGATATTGTTTAATAAGGTTCGAAGAATTCCGTCAGAGAAGTGAGAGGGATGACCTCTGATGTTCAACAATGAAACTTTTCTAAAAAATATTTAAGCAAAACAACACCGTCCTTGCGATGTTATGATACCTTTGACAGGCCGCTTCATTTTTTTAGTTTCTGACAGAATGCCGGAAATACATATTGGAAAGAGTCTTAATGCTGCACAGGAACGGGAAGAGTGGATGAGGGACTGACTTAAAAAGCAGTGAACACTTTTTAATTTTTTTTTAAAAGAAATACTTATTTTATGTTAAAACATACTACCACTAAACTTATTTTTCATGGCTGTTTTGATCTTGCTGCTGCCTTGTGTGTGCGCTTTCCAGCTGTTCCAGACTTACTTTCTCCTGCGATCAAGATGATCGACGTCACCAATGCTATTTTTTAGAACAACATTTTTAAGAGTATACTAAAACCCTGTCACGATCTCGGGACAGAGCAAAGTCAAATGCAAACAATAAAGAATTTGGATATTGATAGTTTTTATTTGACTGAGTCAGAGTACAGCTGAGTCTTTCGTAACCGAGAGAATACAGTCAATTTACACATAACAATGCAATCTTCAAATCATCAACATAGATACTTACAATTGGCGGGAAGAATCCACTTAGCTCAGTTTAAAATAACTAACAACGGGATTGATATTGTGGAATTAAGTCTAATGCTCAAGGATAACTTGCCACCTGTTTAATGCGGATCTTTGTACATGACTATCTTGAGCTCACTAACAGGTTAGTAACATGTGTCACCTCGACCACCTTTCTGAGTGTACACACGCCTCTATCAAGGTTTTCGAAATGTTCAGGTATTTTGATTGCCTCAGATATTGGAGCTAACAACATTATTTTATTTGCAGTTAACACCAATAGAAATAGGGTTGACAGGGGGTGCTTATATCATTCATGAGGACAGTTAACAATTCAAAATTAATCTCAGGAAAATACGATTGCTCTTCGGAGAGCAATGGCCCTATGACCATTATTTCATGAAATGAAAATAGTTTCATTTTGAAAAGAAATCAATGTATTGAATATCTCAACAACAGATGAGCTTAGCTGAGATAGTGACAAATGTCACACAGTAGCCCCTGAGCTAGCAAGGTAGTAGGATTTACAGATTCCTGCCTTATGATTGCTTTCTAATGACTCCTACATTCAGTATTTGTGAATGACAGATAAACTGTTCACATAGTTATAGATACTTTAATCAACCTGTTCAAATATGTGATACACTTTTGGAGCAGGTAGGACTTGAACCCAGGATTTCTGGCTCAGAAGTTGGGACATGAACACAAGATCTCCTCACACTGCTGCACTCTGACTCACAATAAAAAAAACTATCAAATGATCACACATGAAGAATGGCCATTAGGGCAACTTAATGAGGGGCTCAAGTAACAACTTGCACCTATGTAATATCCTTAATATAGTAAATGTTCAAAGGCATATTACAAAAGGAGAGAACAAAACAAATAAAAGGGGATGCCAAACTAAGGAAGGAGAGTTGGAAGAGAGGGCCAAAGATTTAGTCAAGACTAAGATACACCTTGAAATATCATTAAAGAAATCAAGGGATTTAGGATAGCAAATAGGAACATGGCTGAGGGCTGTACCAACAATGATGGAATGAAAGGCAGGTGCAAAGCCACACAAAGGCTCAAGTTGAAAACCTGAAGAATGGGGAAGATGGCATATATTCGGTAAGGCAGCAAAGATCACAAGGGGCAGAAGGAATTGGAAAACTAAGCACTCATTTCACAGACTATGATACGATTCAGATTTTTTCAGGCAAGTAAATTGGAAACAAAACAATGATTCCTCACTTGATCCTTTACTGCATCAGGAGTCTTTTAGATGGCAATCTGAATCTTTGTTGTAGCAAAATTTGATCACAAACTGAGTAAAATTTCTGATAGTGATTCAAATCTCCCTGGCAACATTTTTTGAGCTTGGTAGATAGAATGAGACAAGAATGAGGTAGATACCAACTCATTCTTTAAAAAAAAGTTGAAGAAGTGCACTTCTATGCTTTACAATTCAGAGTAAGAACGGAAATGGAAGAAGCGGAAACCTTGCTGAGCTTACAGATGTTGCAGGAAGCCAGGGAGGCAGTAAAGCAGAGCACTTTGCAAGTTATTAAAACACCTATGATCCACCTGGCTAATGGTGCAGTTCCAATGAAAATCAACTGTGACCTGTATCTGAAGCTTGAAAACATGCAGACAACAGGTCAGTACAGTAAATACTTATACTGTGTTTTGAGTTTATTCCATGTACTGCAGTACAGTAGATTGATTTGTGAATTTTTAGGTTTTTTTAAGCTGAAGGGAGACACACTGTACATAATTATGTTCAGACTTACTGGTTAAACTGTTAAAACATAATGACAGAATATTTTGAAATTAATGTTTATTTAATAATATTGGATTTCTGAAACTAAAACATTGTTTTAAAAGTCAGAAATATTTAAAAAATTGTGCTACTAGTAGACCATGTCACTATAATAATTAGCCTTTTCTGAGACCAAAATCTGACTTAACTATGTAGCTATCCACAGGCATTAGTTTGTAATTAAGAGATATATAGCAAAATAGAGGAGTGACAAGTCAGGTAGAATTACATTTATTTACAGATGTCTTGTTAGCTCCTAGTGTGTAGGAATTTTACATCACTTCAGTTAGAACTGTGTTTTAAACATTTCTGGTTGACTGATTTTGTTTTCCCACTAATAAATGTATGAATGTAAGTTAATTTACTGACCTTAATACTGGCATACTACAATCTCTAATCTTAAAGTTGCGCAGAAAATGGAACCAATTTTGTAACATTCAATGTGGCACTTACAGTTTTTGATATGCCTTCAATACAAATATTACATAAACATATTATTTTGCAGGCTCATTCAAGATCAGAGGAGTAGCAAATCAGTTTTCCAGAAGAGAAAATGGGCACTTCATTACAATGTCAGCAGGAAATTATGGGAAAGCCTTTGCTTATGCTTTGAAGCATTTTGGGCATCGAGGAAAAGTATTAATGCCAGATACAGCACCGGCGTCAAGGACCGACCTGATTGCAGTAAGCATGGATATACATATGTTAACTGAAAGCATACATTTGAATTGAATCTAAACCTTTTCTGTAGCTAAAAACAAGGAAAGGAAAAGGCTATTTAGCCGGAAGCAAAGAGTGAATTGTTGCAACAATGACATCAGCTTACGAAGCAATCATATTTGTTTTCGGAAACATGGCCCAGGACAAGATTCAAGTGTAGGATGTCACCATGTCACTAGGCAGAGAATATAAAGTACAAAAAAAATGTAGTTCTACATCTGGACTTTAAAAGTCTGAAACTACAAGCCATTAAGAAGGGAAGGAGTTCCATATCTCTGAGGCCTTGGAAGAAACTTTTACCTTGGTGCTGTTCTCATTTTTAATGGTGAAGTGCCAAGTAGGAAGAGTTGTAGGAGTTATATTTGCCAAAGTATTGCATAGCATTACTTTATGTAATCATGATTACACAGCAATTTTGATATACCTGTGGCATCAGGCTGAGGTACCAGCTCAAGGATTTGGTTCCCTGCATAGATTAAAGAAGGAAAAGGAGTATTTGGTACTGTCCATTTGGTCAGATTAAGAGGTTATAGGCAGAAATCTAAAACTCTATTTACATTTCTGTTGAGAATGATGGAGGGGGATGAAACATATAAGGAAAAGTTACAAAATATTTGATGGTATGGTACAAACGTATTTCTTTTTGATTCTTTAAATGTAATTTTGCAATTTCAAAGACACCACCTGGGGAGATAATGTTGAGAGACTAAATGCAGTGATACAAAGTGGAAAAAATTAGGAAGCCTACACCGAGCTCAAAAGTGGAAGTAATTGGTGTGTGTAAGATGTACCTTTGGCTGAGTATTGGTGGATATTAAGTAGCTTACACTGTTTATTTGCGAGGTTTTAAAAATTTAAGTTGCATGCTTGCTGCCTATTTTCCACAGCAGACCGACTAAGTAAATATTCTTATTCAGGCCTGTGTTTCTGCTGCCCATTATGTGATGACTCTTCTGTTCACTGTCATTTTCCTTCCCCACCCCAACAATCCAGTGGTAAAATGGGGTAGAGTTTACAGTGCTAGTAGTGGCAAAGGGTCTGCTACTTCAAACAGCAAATATGGAACTGTAGGTTTAATTGCCTCTCAACTATCAGCAAATTATACTTTTAAATTTTACAGCTTAATTTACAGGAGTACAGGGCCTCCTCACAATTTGCACATACTTAATGAGATTTCAGAACTTTAAAAGTTAAAATGGATTTATTTAACATTAAAAATCTTGAATGTTGTCATCTTAATTGCAGTTCTACAATTAATGATATCTTAACTCCTTGTAGAGCAGGATCCTTGAATTGGATAGAGAATTCACATCAGGCCTACAGCAAGTAGATTGTTAAGAGTTACAAGAAACCCAAATGCCCTAAGCAAACAACACTTGATAGATAACAGGAAAGAGCTTTAATTTTGAATTCCATCACCAGTTTCAATAGATAGTTGTTTCTGCGTGGTTTATTCAATTTTGACAAATGAACTTTTATTGAAGATATATTTGAAGCCAAACTACAAAAAATAAAGTAAAACAGAAAAGGCCTGTTAGAGATTAATATTTTTCAAAATGTTACTTATCCCCACATATTTTGGCATAAAATACCAAAGTCAGAAAAATCAATGTATTTACTTGGAGATTTGAGTGGCCCCCACCACCCAGAGTGCAAAGACCCTAAACTGGATGCTGAATTCTAGCAAATTGACAAGCATCAACCAGCTTGCTATTACTTGATAGACCAAAGAGTTGAATTCAACACAAAACTTTACCAGCGTTTTCCTCTCCATGAATGCAGCCAGACCTGCTAAGTATTTCTAACACCTGGATATTTTGGTTTCAGTTTAAGCCCTGATTTCTGTTCAATTTAGCTTTAAACAAAATACAAAGTTTATTGGAACAAATGAGATGAAAAGTGGTAGCTCAGCACGTGCAAGATATTTGTGACTAGATCATCTTCATGTGCCTAGTGGCAAACATTTTGGAAGGTATATTTAGGGACTCCAAATTGTCAAAATAGTTTCAGATTCTATTAGGAAAATTGCATTTTCTCTGTAGGTATCTGAACTTGAGTTGAACAGAATACAATCAGCTTAAGTCACCTCAAAACCATAGTCATAAAATGAAATGCATCACTATGAACTGGTTAGAAACTTAGCTTTTTTAAAAAATAAAAAGATGCTTTACAAGTGATACAATTTCTATAACATTTGTATTCAAGAAACAAGTATTACAAATTAATTGACAGTGTTGTGTCCCTTCATAGGTCTTAATAAATAGCATAAATATTCTTTATTACAATTATCAATGGCATTAGTAATTTTGAATGTTGCACATTTTTATATCACAATCTAGAGTTATGGTGTAGAAGTTGAGCGGATGCCACCCAAGTCATTGTTGTCTGCTGTGGAACAATTTGTTGAGGATCAGAAAATGAGTTTCTTACACCCCTTTGATGACATAGATTTGATTGCTGGCCATGGAAGGTAAAAGTCCAATTCCTATCTTTCTCTTTTTAAACTGATGGAGGTGAAGTTACTTCCTTCTTACAATTTACTGCATTACACCAGAGCCAAAGAGGCAACCTCACTCACTCCATAGGATTTATTGACCAAACTGAGTCTAGTTCTCAGCTGGACACATCTAACTTTTACATAGGCTCTTGAAGAGATCATACTCAATATTACTTTATTCCAATAGTGACTCCCTAATCAAAGTAGAGTTAAGGCTATATTAAAAAAGTGACTTCCTTAATGAAAATTGTTTAATAGATCAAATAACTTTTGATGCTAGCTGCTTAGTATGCAATTTCATAAAAGTCTAATTTCATACACAAGAACAACTGTTGTATTGAATGCTTTTAACAGCAAGATACTATACTTCATACAAAACAGCAAAAACTAGAAAATGAAGCTACCAAAATGAGTACCTATTTCAGTAAGTAGCACAAGTGACTGGTGCAATTAAGTTTACTTCAAAAACATTAAGACAAAAAAAAACACTGATCTGAATCTAGATGGTATCTCTTTTTTATGTGTTATTAGCATTGGTCTAGAAATTCTTGAAGAAATTCCATATCCTGATGTTGTGGCAGTTCCTTGTGGAGGTGGTGGTTTGCTTGCAGGGGTGGCTGCTGCCATCAAACTATCTGGCTGTACAACTACAAATGTATATGGAGTGGAACCAAGAGGAGGTAAACTATACTTCACAGTTTCGTTTTGTACTCCAGTTTTAAAGGCACCAATTTCACCATTTATTCTTGATCATCAGCTTGTACCATGTACAGAAGTTTTAATGAAAATAAACCAGTGTCTATGGATGCAAACAGCATTGCCTCAGGACTTGCTCCACCATTTGCAGGTGAGTGAAGCTGAAGATACAGCTTTAGTTTCGAATGGGAGGTTAAAAAATAAGGATTGCAAAAAGCAAGTTGGACATTGGAAATTGTAAACAAATAATGTATTTGATAAGTGCAAAAAAAAATCAGATTGTTAAAAAATACCCAAGATGACTGCCAGAAAAACAATTCAAGGCATCAAAACTCAAAGCAAGAGAAAAAATTAAATATGCCAGTAAGACAAATATTTATCAGGGTCTTTCAAAGTCTTTCTATTCTGCAATAGGTACAAAAGCATTCCAGATTTGCAGACAACAAGTGAAAGAAATCCTATTGATATCAGATGATGAAATAAAAGCGGCAGTTTCCATGCTATACAAGATTGGCCTGGTTGTGGAACCCTCAGGAGCAGCTGCTTTTGCTGCTATTGTTGGAGAAAAGATCAATCTTAAAGGAAAGACAGCAGTGGTCATAATAAGTGGAGGAAATGTCAGTCCTGAAGAGCTTCAGCGTATTGTTCATTAAAAAATGAAAACAATTGTCATGCAGCTACACAGAACTATATAATTAATAATAACAGATTTAAAGTTTATGTAGAAATGGACATGACAATCCTGATACCTCATTTTGAGTTTAGTAAATAGTTACATTGAAACATTAGAGTTTTGTTCTCTCATAATTGTAGTGGGAAAATACAAGAACTGCACTAATTTGTTTTTTGTCGCCCTTTAAATCTCAGCGTAACTAATCTTTTATAATTTCATCTTGTGTATTGAAATGTCCTAACATACTTTTATTTTAATGCAGAATTTCAGCATAAGATATTAACCCAAGTATTACCTTTATTAAAATAGTGAATTCTGCAACTTTGCCTAATCACTTGAAATTACAGAACGTGAGCAACATTGTATAGAAACTTAGTGGATTTTGTACTCGGTGCCAAGGGATCTATATTCTAAGAATTGTGTTGCTATCTGGCTGTAATTACAGCTTTGATTGTAATTATTTTAATAAGAAAATACTTGCACAGCAAGGAGGAAGAGGCAACAGTAATTCTGAAAAATGTACACAAATTTCAAATTTTCTCTTTATTTGTTTGATTAGCTTTTCAGATTGTAAAATAAAAAAGTAAATCTACCAAGAAAACATGACTTTAACAGTGGCATTTACAATTTAGGATTAACTGCGGTCCAAAGACATTTTTAGTAAACCAGAAGAACAAGTGACAGACATTATTTCAGTCCAACCACAGACATAGAAAAACAAGAAAATTGTAGGTTTGTATTCAAAGTAAATAAACAAGAAACAAAAACAGCTCGCACAAAATTAAAACAACCTTACAACAGTATAGACCATAGAAAGCATCTTTAAAACTTCAGTAAAGGAGAGTCCAGATTCACATTTTCCTTATTTGCAGGGCTCAATATAATCAGCGGAGAGTTGAAATCTATAAGCTGAAAGTGAAATTGTTTTAGTTTCAGAAAAATAAAGGACAGTCAACAAAGTCTTGGAGAACAGAAGGAAGCTGTTCAGCTATAGCAGATCTTGGAAAGAACAACCCAAGTTAATCCTTTTCCCTGTAATCCTGCAAATACGTGCCCAGTTGCCATTTGAAACCTTTTAAAAATCAGCCCATGCCAAAGTCTTTTGCTATTTACAATGTTGCCAAGTTTAATATCAAGACTTAAGTGTAGATCATTAAACAAAAAAAAGTAATTGTTATAATACAGATCTCTCGCAATTCCAGTACCTATTTCTCTCTGATGGAAAACAATGTTCACCACATGCTCTGCCACCTATCCTGCAGCCAATTACATACTGAAGTTAATTATCCCTTTAAAAGGCGACATCTTTGTTTTGAATAAGTCTTATGTTCTACTATATCTAATCTTTCTAAACTCCATAAATATATCCACAGCATTATATTAACCAATCCTGTTATTTAGATCAGTCTCGACGTACTTAAATGAATGCTGGTGGTGACTCATTAACCCATGTTTCTCGAAGGGTCAATTAATTTTGTCATTAATGGTGGCCTCTAGTGCTGTCATACCAAAGACAATGGATTGGCTCTCCAGAAGTTACCAGGTTACTCTTTTTTTGATTTAGGTATTACACTTGCAAGCCTGCAGTTCTCCACGAGGTCCATATCCATGGAAGATCAAACAATGGTGAACGGAGTCTCTGTTATTTCCATCTTTGCTTCCCTTAGCAAGATGTGACGCAACATATCTGGATAAGATGACTTGTTACCTTGAGTGATATGAATCTTTTCCTCACTTCTTTCTATCTATTGCTATTCTGATCAATATCCATTTCTTTCTCATGTACTACATTAACTTCATCCTGTTTGAAGATAGATCAGCACCTTAGTCATATCCTCTGCCTACACAAGGTTTCAATTTTTATCCCAGACCACCTCCACTTATCTTTGATATGCAAAATTTTTTAAAAAAAATATATCATTCTGCAGAGTTTTCTACTTAAGTGACAAGAAAGAATAGTACGAACTGTTGTTTTGTTATGGGATTGCAGAACTGGACAACTGTTTTTTTTTCAATATTAAATGACCAGATTGGATATGCAGGTCACAATTTCAAAATTTTCAGATAATGTAAATTTTAGAAGAATTGTAAATGAGTATAATGATGATCAGGCTGATTGAATGAGCATATATTTGGCAGATGAAATTTAATGTACAGAAGTTTAGAACTGTACATTTGTGAATAGGAAGAACAAGGATAGGCAACATAAAATGAAAATATCATTCTAAAGAGGGGTGCAGCATTATGAGGTACAAGGTTTTTATTGTCCACAAATTACTGAACCTATTACAACTGCTTTAAAAAAAAAGTCTTAGAGATAATGGACTTTTAAAACAGTACAAGGAACAAAAGAACAGTCATATTATGCTGAACCTTTTATAAACACTGGCTTAAATCTTTTCTGTATCTGAGTTAAGAGAATGCTTCCAGGGAGGAGACAGACTTTAATTTGTGGATAAACTGGCAAAGCTGAAATTGTTCCCCTTATCGATGTGAAATTTGGGGGGGGGATTTGAGAATGATGTTCAAGATCATGACAAATGTGCAGAATTGATAGACACTGCAGCTATTGGTGGAAGGGGAAAAAGAAAAAGAAATTTTATGCAACAAGTAATTAAGATTTGGGATACAAAATTGCAGAGGAGACACATTTAAATCATGGTTTTTGAAACGAAATTGGATAAGTCCATGTTGTACCCCTGATAATTTGTTAAATTAAAAACAGGAAAAGAAGTTTTAAAAAATTTTGTATATTCTTAGACATCCAAATCTAGAATCTCTGGATTACCATTGTTTCTCTTGATGGGAATATTTAGATTTTATTCAAATCAACTGTCTTAAACAGCCTAATCACATTTCCTTTGCCAATTTGTTTGCAATCTACCAAATCTATCTCAATGATTATCTGGGTATTTTCAAATTTATTTTTGTCATTTTTATAATTATTACAGGAAATGCCCTACTAGGATCATTACCTAGATGTTTTCTCACTAAAGACTTTTATATCTAGAGCCACAACTGGTTCTTCTTTACTGAGCTAGAAACACAATACACTTTCTTAAATAACTTTAATTCTTCACCCTTCTTTCACATTGCACCTTTTGGTTACCTGTACCTTGTACTTCAAACATGCATCATCCCACTAAAACTACAATATCAAGATGGATTGATATTTTCAAAAATCACCACCTATCATTTATTTTGCTTCTCTATTCCACTTCACAGTATCCAAGAAAGTTAGTTCCATGTTGAAGTCAGATCTCCATCCTACCTAACATAAACATAGACAATGTGGCAACTTCAGCTTGTAAAATCTAATCCTTAAGTGCACTCACATGAACAAGCACTGTGACATCATGCTAGTTTATTGCTTTTATGCAAATTTATTCTCATTCTACAGTATTTCTTAGTCTACTTTCATTTGCCCCTTCAATTCCATTATGCACCTCATCTCTATAGTTGTTTCCTCGTGTCCCTCATCTTGCAAAATTAGTTTAAATTCTGCCTTTTCACATGATTTGGTCCTAGCCAAAAACATCTCAAGTTGTACAAGACCTGCCTGCACCAACAATTTATTTTCCCTCTGCTTTCTCCAATTGTACATTCAACTACATGTTTTCTCCTGGTTCTGTACTCACTAACCTTCACAAGAATTCCAAAGCATGCTATCTCTAAAATGCTGTTCTTTAATTTTTTCCAGTCTCCTAAAGCACCAAAATATAGAACCTTAACACTTCAGAAGGTTATGCACTGGAAATTGGAATCCATATTGGAACCAGTGAGAAAGCAGCTAGCATTTCAGGTATGGACCACAAAAAGTTGGGGAGGTAACTCACTTTAAAACTTCATTAAATCCAAAAATCAGCAAGTTTAAATATAGGCACAAATAGAATGGTGTTTCCTGGGCTTTGAAACTCAGCCATAGTTCAGATACCCCTAGAATTTTAAGTTCACAGTTAAGTTTACACTTGCTGAAATGAGCTAGCCAACATTAAAATAACTTACCGGCTCAGGAGCCTTCATTGGTGCAACTCTAATTATTTCAGGAGTATTTGAGAGATCAATAAGTGGACGGTCTTGATTTTGCTTATTTTTTGTACCAGCTTCAACAGTGAAATTCTAAAGAAAACAAGTTAACATGGATGAAAAAAAGTAGGGCGTATAATAATGGTTTTATTCAATGGGTACCAAGGAGTTACAAAAATATTTTTCCATTAAGCAACATTGCCAACTAGATAAATGCATGTAAAAATTTAAAATATTATTAGCTAATTCAAAAAATGGAAAATACATTATCCAAAGATATTTAACACATTTAATCTCATGCTTTTCCCAATAAGTAGACTGTAAACCTGTTTGTAAGTGGTAAAAGCTACGTCACCTTCAAGGTAAACTCAAAAGAAGAAACAAGTGAATGAATACGAGACACTAGTGTAGTGACTACATTGTGTTGTGCGACTGGCAAGAAACCAGTGTCTGTTAGGTTGATTTCCTGAATGAAATAAATGCATGGAGGCCGGTATCCTGTTACCAAGCCACCCTATATTTACTTGTGCACAATACACTGGCTGTGGCCAACCAGATTGGAGGCATCAGTTGCCTTATTGGAAGTGATTCTTATGAGCCAGGTCTTCCCACATTGGCCCAGATTAACAACTCCAATCAAAAGCCTCAGTCAGGGAGATCAACCTGGTTCCTATCATTATACTGCAGATATTCAGCAAAGTACCTCACTAAAAAGGTTAAAATGTATGATAAGAGGTTGGAGGTGGTATATTGGCATGGATAGAGAATTAGCTAATGGTAAAAAGAGTTCTTTTTCAGGTTGGCAACCTGTGACCAGCGGGGCTCCACAAGGATCTGTGCTGGAACTATAACTGTTTGCAATATATTAATGACTGGGAGGCAGCGAGCAAGTGTACTATTACTAAACTTGCAGACAAGAACAGGTAGAAAGGCAGGTGGTGAGGCAGATACAAAACAGTTGAGGTAGAGGTTAAGTGAATGGGCAAACATTTGGCAAATGGAGCATAACGTGGCAAACTGTTTTGGAATAGAGAACAATTACAACAATCTTGAGGATACTTATGCACAAAACTAAGCTAGCTCAAGTAGCACAGCAGGTAATCAAGAAGGCCTTTATTTCAAGGACATTGGAGTAGAAGTGTACCGAAGACTTACTGCAATTGTACGAGGTGCTGATGAAACCTCATTTAGCATAGTATACAGTTTTGGTCCCGCTTATCTATGTTATTTCATTGGAGGCAGTTTAGAGAAGGTTCATAAGGATGATCCATGGTATGGACAGTATGAGTAAGGATTAAACATGCTGAGAGTCTTCTGCTTGGAATCGAGGAAGGAGAGGCAATCTCGGTGAAACATATTAGAATTAAGGGTTTGAAAGGGTAAATCCTGAACAGATGCTTCCCCTCATGGGAGAGTCTGAGAATTAACGAGTGCCAATTTAAGACAGATAAAAGGAAGAATTTCTTGAGTGTTGCGTGTGCTTGGAACTCTGATGGCAGCACAAAACAAAGAACTTAAGATAACTGCAGTATTTGCTAATGCCTATGGTCCAAGAACCCAACTAACTAATCATGGATTTACGTTATAACCTCATTATTCAAGAGCACCCAAAGGATTCAATTGTATATTTATCAGCATTTTGTACTGAACATTTAACTGTGGTGTCCACAACACTCCCTGTATTTATTGTACATTCCTACCTCCTTGCTTTGAGGCTCAGATGTGTGCTTTAAAGCTTCTTCTAGTGGTTTATCAGGAGAGAAATCAAGAACGCAAGGAACCATGGATGGAGGCATATCCTCTTCAGAAGAATCAGATGAGCAAAGACCCTCTGGCTTTTTCGACATCTGTTCACTACCAAGGCAAAATAGTTAATGCCAATAGGCTGTAAAATGACTTGTAAACGTTGAAGTTGCACCCTATCCCGAGTCATAATTCATAACAGCTGAAAGCATGCACTTAGTCGGTAGGTGATTAGCAACAAACATCCAAAGTCAAGACTTATTTTACAAGACTTTTGAAGTCGGAAAGCTTGTTGTATTGCTCAAGGAGTGTTAGAGAAATTAAATTACTGTACTTATACATCACTGACATTACAAAACAAAAACATTTATATTCAAAGTGTATTACAATGTGGCAGAACTGATCTTTCCGTGAAATTATTATGTTCATATAATTGCACTATCAACTTAGTAATGGAGGGAATTTAGTCCTTCACCAATACCCATTAAAGAAAAATTTGATGTGTTCTTGGAAAGTTTGAGGTACTTTCCCCCCCCCATTAACTAAATTATGCTTGAATTTTCCAAGATTCGCAAACTTTTTTTGAAATAACTACAATTTTTTAAGCAATGGATGAATTATCTGAATTTTTCTAAAGTTTAAGCTCAAATAAAATCTTCCCCTCTCACCTTTTTAGAATGGTCTCACTGGCTGACATACTGCGGTTTCGTGTAGTTGTGGCTTTGTGAGATGACACAGGTCTTGGTTGTGTTTGAGGAGTGAACGTTGGAATACCTGATCTGCGGCGATTTAATGGTGTGGGTAAAGCAGATAAACGTTTTGTTGCAGATGTTATGGATGCCAGCTTGTTTGAGATAGGTGTTTGCAGCATTCCTCGAATAGGTGGTTTATTTGGAGTACAAAACTCTGTACCACTGAGAGATTAAAGCAATATTAGTAGCTTTAAACAAAAAGATATATCTTAGAAAGATTAATTGTATGTTTGGAGAAAAACATTTCTATAACCTTACTTCAAGACTTTGAAATATAGTAGGAAACAGCCACACAGTGTGCATATTTTACTACTTTATTAAGAAAAGTTGTAAAGCCGGTATAGACGTAATTGGCTCAAAGGGAAATGGAAACAAAAAAAAGTAAAGCTTGATTGCATTCCAAGAAATTTATACTGAAAAGCATGAACATGTACAATACCACTACAGCAATCACCCAATAGTGCTAGCCAAAAGATTGACTATTTAAAAACAAAACACTTATTAAATACAAACAGGGTGGAACATCTACAACTATATAGACTGATAATATCCTGTTTTGACATTCTACTGTAATTAGCAAATTCTGGTTACCTCTCAACTGCACTGCAGGACAACAGCTTCTTTGGTTGTGTTGCTTTTGGCCTTGCTGTTCCAGGTGAAGGTGCTTAAATCACAGTTAATAAAGACGATTAATCGTTTCCAAAACATGTCAAATAATCCTTTTTGTACCAGAGATAAAATGAAATATTATTGAATAACCACTGTTGAATAGAGGAGAAATGGTACACAGAGAATGATAAAATCCCTACAATGCAAATAAAGGCCATGAGGCCCATCCAGTCTGCACCAACCCTCCAAAGAGCATTCCACCCAGACCCAGCTTTCCCATCCTATCCCCGAAACACCAAATTTACCATAGCTAATTCACCTCACCTACACATTCCCTTGCTAAATTGCCAATAGTGTAAGGCCAATCCACCTAATCTGCACATTTTTGGATTGTGGGAAGAAACCTGAATACCTGGCAGAATAGATCCATACGATCCCTACACTGTGGAAACAGGCCCTTCGGCCCAAGAAATCCACACTGACTGTCCGGACCTCTACCCTCCTATCCTGCATTTACTCTTGAATAATGCACGTCGCCTACCTAACCTGTCCATCTTTGGATTGTGGGCGGAAACCCATGCAGACAAAAGGGAGAAAGTGCAAACTTCACAGATAGTCGCCTGAGGCTGGAATCAAACCAGTCTCTGGCACTGTGAGGCAGCAGTGCTAACCACTGAACCACCATGCCGCCCCAATTGGCAGAAACACATACAGATACTGGGAGAACACACAAACTCCACACAGACAGTCCCAAGATTGGAATCAAACTTGGTTCCCTGGTGCTGTGAGGCAGCAGTGCTAAGTCACGGAGCCACTGTTCTACCCAAAATAGCCCTACTTTGGTTTCTAAACATCAACTTAATCCACCGTTTCCACTTCAATATGTTAATCTAGAATAGAGCACAGAGTTGTCTGCGTTATATAGTCCAGTTCTGCACAACCTAACTGGCTTTTAACTGCCAATGTCGTCACCTTGCTAAACTTCTTCATTTTAAGAGGCTCCTTAAAATGATATTCTTGGTCAAACGTTTAGTGACCTGTCCTAATATGGTCCTATATGGCACAGTGTCAGACTCTGATTGTTAATTGCTCCTAGGATATATTAGAACTTGATCACCACCATTCCTTCATTGTCAATGGATCTAATTCCTGGAATGGCCTCTTACAGAGCTGTGGGCGTTCCAACTCAGCACTACTGGAATGGCTCAATGAGGCTCACCAGCACCTTAAGGGGAATTAGGAATAGGAAATAAATGCTGGCCCAGCCAGTAATGCCCACATCTGGAGAATTATTATTATTCTGGGCACCACTCAGGCATATCTGGGGAACAAGAAAACCTACAACTGCTGATGGTTAACTTTGCAAATTTTTCAGTGATACACAAAAGGGTAGACAGGATAATGTGGTAGCTGGACTGGAGGCTGCACACCTTTTTAAATGGATGTATTTTACTTTGCAAGATAGAGGTCCAGTACCAGCAAACATTTCGTTTTGAAAACAAAAAACAAAACAAACAAACAAAACTGTGGGTGCTGAAAATCTGAAACGAAACCAGAAATGGCTAGAGAAATGTAGGTTTGGCAACATCAGTGGAGATCTCTTGAAACCAAAGCGTAAACAAGTCCTCTCATTTAGATGTTGTACACCAATAGTGTAACCTTGAATTTAACTGTACAAATCTACTTCCCTCCTATTGTAATGTAAAAATGGAACATAATTGTTAATCTTCACTGGAAAGATGCAATTGAATGCTAAGGGAACAGTTAAGAGAACCAGGCAAAATAGAATAGTTATCTCAAAATAGAGTAGTGATCATTTATAACCCCTCACCCACCATTGGAGATAATTTAAAATAATTTGAATATCAGTAAATGATAATCATTTCATATTCTTAATAGTTTAATTGGCAATTAGTAGTCCCAAGTTTCATGAAAATTTACAAAAGAAAATACCCTAGACCCACGTTTAAGTTGTGAAATGCTCATACTTACCGCTGGATCTTTTCACAGCTTGGCTGTTAACAGAAGCTTTGGTCTTTGGGCACCGATCTCTCCCTAGTGTATTTACTGTTTGGTTTGACTTGACTTTAGTATCAACATTTGTATCGGTTGAGCTAATTCTTTGTAAACCTTTATTAGGAAGACTCTGCATCCCTGTTCCTTTCTGACTCATCATTCCAGGAGCAGTTACTTTACAAGTATTTGCTGGTGTTAGTGATGTTCTTGGAACATCTATTGAGCACCTAGAACTAGATGACTTGGTCTTTGGGCTGGCAATTCTGCTGCTGTTTTTCAAGGTTTGTAGGTTTGATGCATTTGAGCGCATGGTTAGGGGCACTGTTGAAAGATAAAACCAAAATATTTAAAAACAAAAAACTAGTTTATCTTGATTTGAAAGCAAGATTATGTTTAGCAAATAATAATGCCAAAGCAGAATTTCAGATACACTTAACCAAAAAAAAAAGCCTTTATGTTTGTACTAGATGCTGCATTTTAAATAGTGTCATTTTATAAACATAACTACGTCTGCCATTTCAGCTCTCTAACTCCAGATTGAAATTTGGACCTAAAGTGAGTTTCAACTGTAATTTACAGAAGGACATGCTTTTTGGTGTAAATTGCACTTTCAACATATTAAACTTAAACTTTTCAACTCAATAGTTTCATTTGTACCATACCAGCTTTCTGAAATATATTGCTATAATTAGCAATTTCCAGCACAAAAGGGTGCCATTCAATTCACCAGTTCCACATCTGGAAACAAGAAGCCATACAATTTAATTATGCTTTCCATCTCTTGGTCTGTGTAACTGCTAATCAGAGTTGTAATTCAATGCAAGTACCCCTGCTCAAAAATATGAAGGAATTGACCATGCTCTCGAGCACCTGACCAATCCAAAGCACTTTTGGAAATGGTGAGAATTGCAAGTCAAAAATTTAATTCCCATTGTAAACACAAGAATGGCAAAGAATTATTTTGAGTGCAGGGTAACATGAACATATTCCAGTCCAGGACAAAGCTAATGACAATCATTGAGAAAGAGTACATTTAGGATGTTGAATAGGTCCTATTTCCTTGAATGGGATAATGTGGCATTTCATGGAAGTAAACAAGGCTCCTCAATTTCATTCCTCAACAAGAGAGAAAATGGCATATACTTAAAAAGAGAGTGTCAGACATGAAAACCAAAAGCCATATGCCACAATATGAGTTACAAAATATTAAGATTTAAAGTCTGACTTGCCTCTGCCACCACTATTGGAATTGTGGAGATGAGAATGAAGACCGGATGACAACAAAGAGGTACGGTTGAGAGTCCTTGCTGCAGAACCAGTACGATCCTTGGTCATAGAATTCGAAGCTTTAAACCCAGGTAAATTTGGTTCACTGACCTATAAGGAAATCAAAAAAAGTTTCTTTTTCAAATTCTAACAGTACAACGAAAGTTGCCCAAAGCATTTGTTCAAAATTTCACATATTTCTGCTGATCTGCTTAATCTCCTAAAAGCCTGTACAACACCCACATGTGAAGTTCAA
Source organism: Chiloscyllium plagiosum (assembly GCF_037043375.1). Lineage (NCBI taxonomy): Eukaryota > Metazoa > Chordata > Chondrichthyes > Orectolobiformes > Hemiscylliidae > Chiloscyllium > Chiloscyllium plagiosum. The sequence continues at coordinate 39,230,712 of NW_028270161.1, forward strand.
TAAGATAACTGCAGGTGATATATATGGAAGTTGAGAGATCTAGCAGGCCAGATAATATTAGCAAGGTGCAAGTCTAGTTGGGGGAAGAGGGACAAAGCAGTGTTACAGCACAAAATCAATAATCACTAAAAATTGCATCACTGTTTTGAAGGCCATAAAACTATAGTAGTAGGAAGGCTCATTTATTAGAGGGATAGAATGGAAAGAGATACTGTGCTAAAATGTGAATCACTGTTAGGTGGTCAGTTTACACACATGCAGGATATTAGGAGAGGAAATGGGGGCAATACAGAGTATTATGGAGATTTACAGATGATACTAGAAATACATGGATATATAGAAGAGGAATAGATTAACAGGCTGGATCTCTAAAGAGAACATATGGATGATATAATTGATCTTTTAAAAAAGATTTTGATACAGAGAATTAATGTTTTGTTTTGTGGAAACAGCATAACTGGAGGCTATCAATACAAGAGAGAGAGTCACAAAGAAATCTACTTCAATAATATTTCTTCTGCATTCCTGAAGAGTGGCAAATAGTGAGGATTTTCTACCACACGCTGTGGTTCTGTTCACCGAGCTGGAAGTTTTTGTTGCAAACGTTTCGTCCCCTGTCTAGGTGAACATCAACTAGCCACGAAACGACACGACCAGCTATCCCTAGTAGCCACACATGCAGACGACAAGCAACATGAATTTGACTGGGACAACACCACCATTATAGGGCAAGCGAAACAAAGAACAGCCAGGGAATTCCTAGAAGCATGGCACTCATCCACAAACTCCATCAACAAACACATAGACCTGGACCCAATATACCGGCCACTACAGCGGACAGCTGAAACTGACAACCGGAAGCGGCAGGGACAGGCCACTATAAATGCCGGAGGAAACACCACAGAAGCACTTCACAGGAGGCTCCCAAGCACTGAGGATGTCACCTAGACAGGGGACGAAACGTTTGCAACAAAAACTTCCAGCTCGGCGAACAGAACCACAGCAACAAGCACCCGAGCTACAAATCTTCTCACAAACTTTGATTTTCTACCACAGGCAGGAGCATTTTAAGTATTATAGTTTAACTTAAATAAGGAAACTGGATAAACAAGGAAAAAAAAAAGTGAAAAAATAATACATTTAGTTGGGAAAAAAAAAGTGATGGTTCAAGTGGACCACTGACTTCTATTTCAATACTGTTCATCATTTTTATGCTAACATTTCCTCTGGAAAACAAAAATATTTCCCAGGGCTTTCAACCATTTCTAGACTGTTTAATATTCTTCACAACTATAATGCAAATACATGCCCTCCATAGTTTAGAAATTATCACTCTGGCACAATATTACTATAACACCTAAAGCTACAAGAATTTATTTTTTTTGTTAGCATAACTAAATGCAGTTTTAATTGACAAGTTAACTGTTTGGTTCCGTTTAGTTTCAAACAGGCAGTTTGGCTGATTTGTCATGGCATTGCCCTGAGCAATGAACCCACAAACGGCTGTCACCTATTATTTTGCGGATTAGAAATAGGTGCATAGAGTTCTTTCTACCTACAAAGAACACGGCCCTGTTTATTAATATTGATTTTCCAGGGGTTCACTGCTCCTCAGAGATATGGGTGTAATGCAGCTTATGGCACTCTTGGCCCTTCTGCAGTTATTTCAGAATTTTGCCAGAGTAAGGAAAAAAAGTCCAACTTTATCTGTTATCACTTGATCTTCACAATAGCAGGGAATGGAAAATTCAGCCATTCTGACTCACCTAACACCTAAAAAGGTCATAGACTTTTAAGTTTTAAAATTCATCCATGCTATCTCCTTACAGTAGCAACTCAACTCTGAAAATTCAAACTCAACTTCACCTCATGCAATATATTCAATGGCTGCCATGAAGAAAAAAGTGAAACACTACAGCAGAAGCTACTTGACTACATTAAGGCAGCCAGTATACTATGAACAAACAGTTCTCCAAACCAGATTAAAAATTTTGAATGTTCCTAACTATTGAAGCTATAAAACTAAAATAAATACAATTCACTCATACACATTACAAACCAAAATAAAATACTATTTTTCAGATCAACCATAAATTTCATGTCTGTATTGAAATTAGGAGATTACCACCTTTGGATCTGTACATTAACTAATTCAGGTAATTGGCTAGAGCAAGAAGTCATTTTATAAAAAGTCTACTTTTTAAACATTAAGACCACTGATTGAACTAACTTTCCATATAGATGGATTTATATTCATTATATGGAATATTCTTTCTTATGTGAGGTTGCATTCCTAAAAACCACAAATTTAAGTAAAGCATTGATGGAATCAATATTGAAACTGGATTAAGTTTCATCGAACCACCTTCAACAAAATCATTATTCTTGCACCCAAGATGAAATACAGTATATGTACTTTAAATTCTAACCAAAAAAGTTTGACAAGTAATAAAAGGAAACAATATTCTACTTACAGCATCTCACTTTTGTGGACTATCCAAGTAGAAAATAAGGAGGAAAAAAATTAGGAAGAGAGATTTGGTACTGCTCAGCAGCTGTGCTCATCGACCAAGTGGTAACTCAAAGCCTATTGTTCCAGACTACAAGTTGGCTGTAACATATACATGTGCAAAAGCAACATGGACACAAATTCCAGCATAATTTGTTCTCGAATAACTGACTCTAGCTCTTATCCCATACCTGGTGTGCAGCCAGTGATCCATCCTTACGGCCAAGAGCATTAGAATGGGGAGGAGAATCACACTCATTGGAAGTATTAGCAACAGCATCTGGGAGATTGTCCGATGAAGTATTGTTCAATAGTTTCATTCCGCAGTGTGTCAACCTAGTTCCTGACTTAGGCTGGATGAGGATAGAAATATAAAAATCAGTATCATTTTTTTTTTTAAATTCCTTGGCGGGATGTGGGCAACACTTGCTATGTAAACATTTATTGCCCAGACAGCAGTTAAGAAGTACACCATAGTGATTCTGGAGTCACATAAACAGAACAGGTAAGGATAGTAAATTTTCTTCTTTGAAGGACATTAGGTAAGTTTACACAACTATCAACATTGATTACATGGTCACCATTATAGGCCCTACCAGCTCGTTCTCCTAATTTTATTAAAGTTACATTTCACCATCTGTTTGGTGGGATTGAACCCCTGTCTTCAGAACATTTGCCTGCATTTCTAGATTGCTGGTCCAGTGACATTACCACAACACCTCCCTCCCTGACCAAGTCAGTACTACAGGATTTTACAAAGATTCAAGGTCAATGCATTGATCTTGTAAGCAAAATAAAGAAACATTTACTGTAGTATTGGCATTCCTAGCTTGCAAATTCTTTCCCAACAAACGCTAAAGAGATAGATGGCGCAACAGCCATTATGCACGGATATCGAGGAAAGGGAAAAAGGGAAAAGGGAAAAGGGAAAAAGGAAGGAGCAGATTTAAAAGAGACAACGTCACAGTTGTATTTTATATGATTGTGCATAACGTGACAATAGTTGGATGTATAGAAGTGGTCCAGTGGATAAAGCTCATTCAGCATGCGATCCTATAGCAACTGAAAGCATTGAAAAAAATGACTTGTATCGTTTACAAACAACAGCAATAAAACAGTCATCCAGACTTGGACTCAAAAGCCCAATTAGAAAACTAAACCTTTCAAAGGAAAACAAAGTATCATCAACCCAAATAATCATCCAAATACTCTGAAACCAATAATCACAAAATAAATTACTTTTCTCCAAGGATCTTTAACTTGTAGGGAAGTGCAAGCAACTAACATTTACAATATACCAAACGTTTGGATAAATATATCCAAATAAGTGTTCTTCTACATTGGGTGAACAAAGAGTGGAATTTGTCAGAAGATTTCTAGTGCCAATGTACAAATTCACTTACACAGGCATTTCTTTTACCCAACTAAGGTCATACATAGTGTCGCAGAAGATAATAGTGGTGGTACTACAGATTCAGCAGATACTGCCTGGTACGGAAAAGAAACTTGAATATTTAAGCTATTTTAGATCAGAACCTAAAAATTACAAGATATTAGAGGTGCAAAACTGTAAAGATAATTGGGACAATTTCAATAAGAACTATTTTTTAGTGAAGAATCTAAATACAAGGCAATACAGAATAAAGGAGGTTTTTAAAAATTTAATATAGTTACTTTAGTCACTTTTTGATGTGAAACACCCACAGGATTGTACGGTAGCCCAGTGGTTAGCACTGCTATCTCAGTGCCAAGGACCTAGGTTTGATCCCAACCTTGGGTGACCACCTATGCAAAACTCCACACATTCTCCCCATGTCTGAGAGTTTCCTACAAGTCCTCTGGCTTCCTTCTGCAGTCCAAAAATGTGCAGGTTAGAATGACTGGCCATGGTAAATGTGGGGTTAGAGTAGGGCCAGTTTGGGTGGGATCCTTGGAGGGTTACTGCAGATTTGATGGGTCAAATTACCTCTTTCTGCTATGTAGGTATTCTACCATCAGCACTTCACAGTTTAGACAGGTGGTTCAGGGAAGAGAAACAAAAAAGACCAAAATTGCATAAATGAAGGTTAAAAAAAAAACGAGAGATCAACTAGGATACAGCTTAATGTTGCATTGCAATTTTGAAGTAATTCAACAAGCGCACTTGGTGGTGGCTCGGCAAGATACAGAGTTCAGGATTAAAAAAGACAATTATTTAAATTTCCTTAAAACAAGTATTATACAATTTAATGCCATTCAATGAAGACTTAGCCACTGGTATTTGCGATTGCTTTCTTGGCATCACAGAAGGGGCCTAATTATTACAGCTCAATTTTTTTGAATAATGTTAGTATTGAATGTTAAGTCCCCTATTTTTAAAACTAAAAAGGGATGGGTGAAAGGAGGAGCAAGTTATTTGGATCTCAGTGAATGCTTTCAACCAACTTCTTGAAGACAGAACCAAAAACATAAGTCAGTGGAAAGTAAGTAACAACAGGTAGCTTTGGGGGAAAAGAGTATTGTTTATGCAGTAGAATCATAAATATGGACATTAGACCTTGCTCTTGCTGTCAAACTATAACAAAAGATTTACTAAAACAGCACATAAAATCTTGTATCGAGCTGTTTACACTTACTGAAAACCTTAGACATTAACACAAGTCCAACAGTTATTTAACAAGCCTCTAGTATTGTTTTAAATGGAGTTCCTTTATGAAATAGAAAACTGCTCACCTTTTCTGATGCATCATATTTTGCTGGTTCATGTTTTGCTAGTTCATTTTTTGCTTGTTTGACTGATGGATCTTCCCTTGAAGTATTGTTCTCAGTCCAAGCCACATTATTACTAACTAATGATGGATTTCCAGAGTTTTGTTGGGGCTGCATTGAAGAGCTGGATACCTGAATAGCAACTTTCATTGGTGGTTTAAATGGAAAATGAGGTTGAGCATTTTGGGAATTAACCTGCAGACGTTTCTGGATTGCAGGTGGAAGTAACCTCAATGGACTATCTTGAACTACAAAAGTTTCTCTTCTTGAACAACTTGGGCTGCTAATACCTTTTAGAAGGGTTAGTTTTAATTTAGATTCCTCTATAAATTGTTCCACCATTTTATTGTGAGTCATTTGATTTCCCATTTTCTTAGATCTTCCCTCCATATGGTTTTCAAAGCGTTGTGCTAATAAGTTGGCTTCTTTGGAAACTTCAAAAAACAGGTCTGTGTTTGAAGGACTCCAATTCTCAGCCTCTGTGGCCTTTGAACATTTATCTTCCTTGCAATTTAATTCGATTCCAATAGCAACACATTTTTCCACATGCCGAACTGGCCCAAGAAAAACTTCATCATCATCATCACTTTTTCCACTAGAAAACAAAAAGCCTATTAATTTAAAATTGAAATATTCTAAACTTATAGTTCTTATACTTGAAGTGTGAACATTAAAAAGTTCCTCAAGTCGAGCACACCATACAAAGTAAAACTTCTTGAACTCATTACTGCTCAAGGTCAGATACCAACTGCCCAAAATGGTTCCTGATGTAACCAATGCTGTAGAATCAGTTCTAGACAGTGGCTTTGAACACAGTTTCCTGTCCTTCCCAGAGAAAGAGTGTCTGTTCATTTTGTACCTGCACAAGCACAATGCAATATATTTGCAGATTTTGGTGCAAACATACATTAATTTTAATAATCTCTGCTTTCTGTTCCCAATTTATGATTACACTCAGGCCAAAAATGTATAAATTGTGCGCTTTATTAAGTAGTAACATCATATGTAAGTGTTTGGATTAGCAAGCGTGGGCAGGCTATTTTGGTTTAGGAGGATGTGATGGAGCCATGGCAGCTCATAATCCTGTTCTTGCAAAATAAGCAACACACAGATGCATTTTCCATTAGGTAGAATCTGACATTTCTGTAGAAAATTGATTGAAATCACTATGTTTCTTCAGTTTTATCACCTTTTTTTAAACAAATATTGGAGGTCTAAAGTCTATTTATAACTAATTAAAGGGAAGTGTACCTTTTGCTGCTTCCCTGATAGCTTTAAGAAACTGGTTATCACATTATATGAAAAATTTACAGGTCAGGCAGCACAAAGTCAAAATAGGTGGAAAATTCTTAATCCCACTTTTCTTCCCTTCCCCACCCCATTCCAGAAATACTGTATTAAATGCTGAATGTTGCAAATTCTTTTATTACTTTGATTTCAGTTTCCAGTTTGAATAATTGCCTGGGTAACATTAAATTCTGAAATTTTACCTCCAGGCTTCATCTTCCTTTATAAAAAAAGCTCACTCATTTCAGTTTGATGAAGAGAGGTTACTTTCTGTATTATCTGGTACCATCTTAGTTGCCCTAAACTGCCATTTATCAAGGGCAGCATTATGGCTAACAACATTGTACTCGCAATCTATTCCAACATTGCATTTTATCCTCCTGCGAAGACAAGGCCTCAACCTTAGCAAAAAGATACGCAGTGAACTAATGATCAGTTTATTACATTAATAACATTTCACACACATTTTGATTCCTTGGTCCAAAAATAATTTAATACTTAGACTAGATAAGCATGTTTGGGCCAAAAGAAAGTTTGTATCTTTTTAAAATCTACACACATGGCAACTAATGAAAATTTGTTATTTGCAACCATTGAAACCTTTAATTTCACAAAACTTATTTGGTTTGAAAGTTTCCACATGCAACCATCTTTTAGTTGAAATTGCTTTTTAAAACCAGTTGCATACATCATTGTCTTAAAATGTCTTCCAACTGAACTCAACATATATTTACTGCAACTGGAACACTACTTTTTTTTCTGCCACAGCAATAAAAAGCATTAGAAAAGCAAACAAAAATTTTTCCAGCAAGTTTTGTTTCTGGTTTCCAGCATCAGCATTTCTTTTTGTTTTAAATTTGAGAGAAAAGAAAAAGCGTTTACCTTGCAGGAGATAACAGAATGTCAAGGTCAGAATTCTCTTCAGATAAAAGATTGAAATCTGAGAATACAAAATTACATGTTGCTAAACTGAATTAACTGAACAGAAATACATAGAACAATAAGAAATTAAATGTAAAAAACACTTGCAGCTTTAACTTTGAATTTGCCCATTAAAGAGCAGTGTCTGAATAAATATCCTCTTTCACTACATTTCTTTGTCTCTCCTCTCCAAATACATTATCTCATTTCTCAGGTCTAAAATGCCACTCACCACGTTCCTGTCCAGATTATCTATCAATTGTCTCCTGCAGTCTGTCTTCCTGCTTTCTTGCTCACTAAATCAACTACACAACAAATTCTGTATTATTTGAAAAAATTCTTAAATCATATACCCTAGATTTCAGCCTAAATTCATTGATGCACACCACAAAACGCAAGGCACCTCTTACCAAGCCTCAAGAGCTTATCAAAAACACTCTCCAATCTCAAAATGTGCGTCAGCCATTGCTTTTTGCAATGCAGCAAGTTTTAGATCCAACTTACCAGGTGTTTTGAATTCCATAGATTCTTATACTTTTAGATTAGATTAGATTACAGTGTGGAAACAGGCCCTTCGGCCCAACAAGTCCACACCGACCCGCCGAAGCGAAACCCACCCATACCCCTACATTTACCCCTTACCTAACACTACGGGCAATTTAGTATGGCCAATTCACCTAACCTGCACATCTTTGGACTGTGGGAGGAAACCGGAGCACCCGGAGGAAACCCACGCAGACACGGGGAGAACGTGCAAACTCCACACAGTCAGTCAGTCGCCTGAGTCGGGAATTGAACCCGGGTCTCTGGCGCTGCGAGGCAGCAGTGCTAACCACTGTGCCACCGTGCCGCCCACTTATGACCAGTTTAATGCCTTACTAAAATCCTCAAACTTACTAGCCTTATTGACTTTTTTAGGAGGTAAAATGGACAGTCAAATACATTAGTAAGACCTGATAGACATCAAATCCATGCTCATAGTTCTTTACTAATGGGTTTGCCCTAAATGTCAATTTACATTGTCCCTCACTATTTTATAAAATAATTTGCCATTAAAAAGGTTAGATCATCTGTCCTGTTGTCACTCAGTTAGGCTTGGGCTGATAAGTGTCATGAATGTTATTTGCCACTCAAGTGCTAGGGAATGACTGACTATCTCTTTTTATGGAAAAAATTTAACTATCACCCTTGACATTCAAAGATGTTGCCATTGCTTAATCCCCCACTATCAATACCTTGAGGAATTACTATTGATTGTGAACTGGACCAGCCATATAAATACTGTGTCTGCAAGAGCAGTCGAGACAGGAAAATTATGTGGCAAGTAACTCACCTTCTGACAGATGGTAGACAGGCTTTGGGCAATGACCCAAAAGAGATGTGTGATGCAATACTTTTCACTTGCCTAGATGAGTACAGCTCCAATACCACTCAAGCAACTTAATACCATTCAGGACAAAGCAGTACATGCATTCAGACAGGGTGGAAAACAATGATTAGAATCTCCTTATTCTCCATTGATCCCCTTAGTAACTTGGGGTACATTTCATACTAGCTTGATGAGTTAAGTTAAAGATGTTAAACCCCTTAGTATTTCCCCTACTGTTTATGACATCAAACATTTCAGAGTCAATTTCCTCAGCTACAATTTTCCACTAGCCCTTGTACTCATTAAGACAACATATTCATTAAAGGTACAGTTCCAACATTTAAAAAGACATTTGGACAGGTGCATGAATAGGAAAGATTTAGAGGAATATGAGCCAAATACAGGCAAATGGGACCAGTTTAGAGAGAGAAACTTGGTCAGCATGGACCAGTTGGAACGAAAAGGACTATTTCCATGCTGTTTGTCTCCATAATTATTTTGTGTATAAAGAAAAATGCCCAGATTTTCCACCTTTATAGCCTTCAGTTAGCGCCACCATTTCCATGGTTAATTCTTTTGCTTTTTGTGCATTCATAAAAGACAGTAGTGTCTCTTTAAGTTACACCACATTGCCACTGCCAGCTCAATTTCACCCAAAACACAATCTCACATAGTTCTATTAATCTGTACCAAAAGTTTTACAACCTTCAGTCAGCCAATTTCTGAATCTCAAATGTATCCCAAAATTCTTTCAGCAATGTCAGATATTAGTTTAGTGACCAAAATAGAAATTGCTGGAAATGCTCAGCGGGTCTGGCAGCATCTGTAGACATAAATCAGCATAAATATTTCAGGTTAAGTGATTCTTCCTCAGAATTTAGTTACTGCATGCAATGACCAGTGTGTTTCCAGGTGTCCATGTCCATTATGCCACTTCTGAATATGCTCAGCAATTTCTTTGTAATGGTTGCTAATGACTCTCCAAGTACTATGGAAGACATAGATTACCTAAAATGATTTACTAAGTCTATGTGACTACCTGGTCAGGTCCATGCCCCCCTACAACCCGCAGGAATTGCAAACCTGCGCCCACACCTCCTCCCTCACCTCTATCCAAGGCCCTAAAGGAGCCTTCCACATCCAAAGTTTTACCAGCACATCTACCAATATCATTTATTGTATCCATTGCTCCCGATGCGGTCTCCTCTACATTGGGGAGACTGGACGCCTGCTAGCAGAGCGCTTTAGGGAACATCTCCGGGACACCCGCACCAATCAACCACACCGCCCTGTGGCCCAACATTTTAACTCCCCCTCCCACTCTGCAGAGGACATGGAGGTCCTGGGCCTCCTTCACCGCCAGACGCCTGGAGGAAGAACGCCTCATCTTACGTCTCGGAACACTTCAACCTCAGGGCATCAATGTGGACTTCAACAATTTCCTCATTTCCCCTTCCCCCACCTCAACCCAGCTCAGCAGTGTCCCCATGACTTGTCATACCTGCCTAATCTTCTTTTCCACCTATCCACTCCACCCTCCCCCCCGACCTATTACCTTCATCCCCTCCCCCACTCACCTGTTGTACTCTATGCTACTTTCTCCCCACCCCCACCCTCCTCTCATATCTCTCCACCCTTCAGACTCTCTGCCTGTATTCCTGATAAAGGGCTTTTGCCCGAAACGTCGATTTTACTGCTCCTTGGATGCTGCCTGAACTGCTGGGCTCTTCCAGCACCACTAATCCAGAATGTTAGCTTAAGAACACAATTGATAAAATCAAAGTAATTTTTTTGCAATGGATTACCAGTTCATGGTGATTATAATAATGAACATTTAGGAAAGGAACAATTCAGGATATGTACCAAACTGCATTCATTCACTGTTGCACACATTTGTATCTTTTATGATTCAACTTTACTGTTGCTTTAGTTTTGGAAAAAAAAGTTTCTCAATTATATGTTTTACCTTCACTTCTTCAGTCTTTACATACACATACTGAGACACACACACATTTTCTACATGGCCTCATATTTGGTGAATAGCCTTTCTCATTTTAAAAATAATAATGGAATGAAGGGTCATTAAAGTGCTGGAGGCCTGGAAACTCTAGAAACTCTACTTTGCCTCTCACACTTCCCAAAACATGCCCTAGAGATTTTCAGCATCCACTTGAACAAAAGGACAATTAAGTTTGAATGTCTCACCTGAAGGATCTGCTCCAGTGATGGACCAAAATCCAACATACAGGGTTAAGTAACAAGAATGCTACCAACTGAGCATTAAGAGTTTGAATGGAATTAACACAGACTGATTGATACATTAAATCCTACCATTCTATTCAACTATAACCCCTCTTACTACCTTTTGAGGCACTTGTGGCAATTTATTTGCAAGTGAAACACAAGTTAATTCATTTCAAAACTGGTGCAAATGCTTGAATTACTATACAACAACTGAAGTGACAAACATTTGATTACCTTTGTCAGTTTGCGCATCCATTTCTTGAATTGACCTTCACACCTGTTGGAACACACAAATACGAGAGCAAAATTCAAAAGGTTTGAGGAAATCAGCAGCAGACACAATGGGAATTTAATCTCACTGTTCAGAGTCAATATCCCACACTCTCTCATCACCCTCACCTCTATCTCAGCCTTCACTGCTTGCTCGCTCGCTCCATCCATCCATCCATCCATCCATGTCTGTCTCTCTCACAATCTTCACCTCAGCCTCCACTGCTCCCTCCATGTCTGTGTCTATCTCTCTCCCCTTTACAGCCCCCTCTCCAATCACTCAGCAGCTGGGCCGAGGATTCAACGAAGTCTTTCCCCTCCTGAACCTTGCTTGTCCTCACCTCAGCCTCTCCGCAATCTCCACCACACCAATGGACAGACCGTTCACTAACGACACTCTCCCCTTTCACAGGGATTTGAAATTAACCCAGCCCTCAGCGAGCTGGCCTCCCATTGGTCCATTTGAACGAAGCCGTTACGCCTCTGTCTGTCGCGCCTGCGCGTCTCCAGCAATGCATTCTGGGGGCTGTAGTCCGTAGCTCCGATTTTACAGCTCCGCTATGGGAGGGAGGTGTTGCTAGAGCTTCTGCAGCATTTTACGTTTCAGAGTTCCAGTATCTGCAATTCTTCGGTTTACTTTCTGTTTTTATTTCATATTTCCAACAATTTTATTCACTCGTGGGACGTGGATGTCATTGGCAGGCAAGCATTTATTGCTCATCCCATAAAGTCGTTTTGAACTGCCGCAGTCCACATGTTAGACTTTGACCCAGGTGATGTATTTCCAAGTCAGGATGGCAAGGAACCTGCAGCTGATGGTGTTTCCATCTAACTATTGCCCTTGTCCTTCTAGGTGGAAGTGGTTGTCAAGCTGTCTTAGGAGCTTTGGTGTTGATAGTATACCTTGCTGAACGTCAGGGGTGAAGAGAGTGGATGCTTGTGGATGTGATGCCAGTCAAGCAGGCTGCATTGACCTGGATAGTGTTATTTTTTTGATGGGGAGAAAATTCATAAGTCTGAAGTGCAAAGAGACTTGGGAATTCTAGTCACAAATTCTCTCAAGGTAAACTTGCAGGTAGAGTCGGTAGTTAGGAAAGCAAATGTAATTATGGCATTTATTTTGAGAGGATTTGAATATAAGTGCAGGAATGTACTTCTGAAGCTCTGTAAGGCTCTCGTCAGACCATGTTTGGAGTATTGTGAACAGTTTTGGGCCTCATATCAGGAAGGATGTACGTGGTCTAGAGTGTGTTAAGAGGAGGTTCACGAGAATGGTCCCAGGAATGAAAGGTTTAACATATGAGGAATATTTGAGGACTCTGAGTCAATACTCAGTGGAGTTTAGAAGGATGAGGGGGGATCTAATTGAAACACAGAATACTTACTGGCCTGGACAAAGTAGATGTTGGGAAGATGTTTCCATTGGTAGGAGAGACTAACAGCCGAACGCACAACTTTAGAGTAGAGTAAAGGGAAAACCTTCTAGAATGGAGATAAGGAAAAACTTCTTTAGTCAGTGAGTGGTGAATCTAAGGAATTCATTGCCACTGAAGGCTGTGCAGGCCAGGTCATTGAGTATATTTAAGACTGAGATAGATAGGTTCTTGAGTATCAAGGATTATGTGGAGAAAGCAGGAGAATGGGATTGAGAAACTTATCAGCCATTGTTGAATGGCAGAGCAGACTCAATGGACTGAATGGCCTAAATTATGCTCCTATGTCTTATGGGCTAAGTTTCTTGAGTGTTGTTAGAGCTGCACCCATCGAGGCGAGTGGAGAGTATTCATCATACTCCTGACTTGTGCATTGTAAATCTGGATAGACTTTGGAGATTCTGATTGAGAGTTACACTGCAGTATTCCTAGTCTCAAACCTGCTCTTGTAGTCAGTATGTTTATCTAGTGAGTCCAGTTCCATTTCTAGTCAATGGTAATCCCAAAGATATTGATAATGGGGTTTCAATTATGATAAGACCATTGAATACCAAGGTTAGATTGTCTCTTAATGGAGATGGTCATTGCCTGACATTTGTCTGGCGCAAATGGGGTGGCATGGTGGCTCAGTGGTTAGCACTGCCACCTTACAGCATCTGCAATCCATGTTCAATTCTACCCTCAGGTGACTGCTAGTGTGGAGTTTGCACATTCTCCCTGCGTGGGTTTCTTACTGGTGCACGGGTTTCTTTCCACATTCCAAAGCTGTTCAGGTTAGGTGAGTTGGCTATGCTAAATTGCCCAGTGTCCAGGGATATGCAGGCTAAGTGGGCTAACCATGGGAAATGTAGGGTTACAGGGATCGGTTGGATCTGTGTGGAATGCACTTTGAAGGGTTGGTATGCACTCAAAGGGCCGAATGGCCTGCTTCCACACTAGGAATTCTATAAAATATTACTTGCCACTTGTCAGCTGAAGCTTGCATATTACATTTGAACATGAATTCCTTCAGTACCTAATGAGTCACAAATACTGCTGGACATTGGGCAATCATCAGTAAACATCCCTATTTTTGACCTAATGATGGAGACAAAATAATTGAAGCAGCTGAAGATGTTTAGATCTACCCTAAGGATCTCATGCAAAGATGTCCTGCAGATAACTGACCTTTAACAACCATAAACATCTTCCTATGCATAGTTGCAACTCCAACCAGAGGAGAGTTTGCACTCCCACTGCCGTACTCACTGATTTCAGTTTTCTTCGGACTTCTTGATACCACATCAGTCAAATTCAGCCCAAACGCCAAGGGTTGTCACTCTCACCTCACCTGTGGAATACAACTTTTTCATCCATGTTTCAACCAAGGCTGTAATGAGGTCAGGAGCTGAGTGCCCCTGATGGAATCCAAACTGAGTCTCACTGAGCAGGTACTGCTTCATAGCACTGTTGATGACATCTTCCATCACTTTACTGATGATCAAGAGAGATTGATAATTGGGGTGATAATTGTCTTTCATGATATATCTGGGCAACCTTCCACATTATCAAGTACATGCCAGCATTGGAGCTGTACTGGAAGAGTTCAGCTAGGGAAGCAGCTAGTTCTGGAGCACAAGTCTTCAGTACTATTGCTGAAAAGTTAGAGTATTAAAGGGACCAGGGCAACAGATTCATAGTGGGGCTAAGGTCTAGGAAGCAGAGTTGTGGTGAGCAGGATATTTTTCTGTTCGAGAAAAACTTAGCCTTATCATACCGGCTCCCCTCTGGTAGCATAGTGAAAAGAACCGTTATGTTCCACTGACAATACTCACATCTTCTTTTCACAACTCATATCCTTTGTTGTCAGCCTGCATGCAAGACACCCAGTATTGGACAAGTAACTAATTCCCTCAAGTTTTTCTTAACTGATTCTGCCTCCACAGATGCAGTCAGACCTGCTGAGTATTTCCAGTATTTGTTAGAGGTGGTCATTGCCATCTATCAGTCCAAGACTGAATGTAGTCTGAGTCCTGCTTCATTCTGGAAAACTGTGAATCGAACTGCACATTATAGTCATCACAGAAAAAAATCTCCACCATCATAATGACAAAAATAAAACTCATCGACTGAGCAACTGAAAATGATTTGGCTGAAGATGATACCCTGAAAAACTGACCTTTAGAACTCATGCAACAGCCTGGAGTTGTGATGAATAGCCTCCAACCACCACAATTACTTTCCATTGAACTAGATATTACGCAAACCAGGGAGGTTTTCCTCCTGATTCCAATTCATGATGTAAGGTGTGGGATTTATATATTATTATTTATTTTAGAATTTGCATTTCGAACTAGTGGCATGTGTTCTGGTCTGTTTGAATTAAAGGGTTTAATAATTAACTTGTTAGTATTTGTGAAGTTTTGACTTTAAACCAGTATGTTTCACACATGAGAAGACTGGGATCATAATGTGACTTTGTATTAAGAGAGTTCTTCAATAGGGGGATAAACATAAATAATTGGCTTACCTTTTGTTTAGATCAATCAGCAGCAGATCAGACACTAGAAATCCTGCCACAAGTAACTCATCTTCTGACTCACTGAAGCCTGTCCACCACCTAAAAACGCTACAGGAGTGCGATGAAATATTCCCCACTTGCTTGGATGATTGCAGCTCCCATAATACTCAAGGTTGATGCTATCCAGGGCAAAACAGCCTACTTGATTGGTACCAATCCACAAATATCAAGTTCCCACCCCCAAAACACTGCCACATAGTAGCAGCAGTATGAACTATATACAAGATGCATTGCAGAAATTCAACAAAATTCCTTAGGCCAGATTTCAAACCAGATACAACTAGCATCTAAAAGGATAAGGGCAGCATCTACACAATAATATGACACTCAAATGATGCCCTCCAAGCTATTCACTATCAAGATTTGGTAATACATCTGCATTTCATCAGTATCACTGGATCAGAATCCTGGAACCCCTTCCCTAACCAGATTACAGATATATCTACACTTAATGAACTGCAGCAGCTCACCAATATCTTCCCCAAGAGCAACTCGGGATGGGCAATTAATGCTGGCCTGGCCAGCGATGCCTGCATTCCATGCATGAGTAAAGAACTAATTTTTATCGGGGGGTTGGTAGTGGGGAGAGAAGAGAGAACAAACCCCATATTAGAAAGCTTATGGGGGAGTTTCAGAAGATTTGGCTGGGTCAAATGTAACAATTTCTCCATGAGAAGAGATAGCTCAGAACAGTTAAGAAATAGGTTACCTCAGTATAAGAGTTTTAGTTTGAAAATTCCAGACCAGAGGTATTTGGTTAGAAACCTGAAGGGGTTATTTGAATCAAAAGACAATTTAAGCTGAGTTTCACAAATTATCAAATAATCTTGAGTATTTGAAGAAATACACTTAATTAAATCTATTGATGTAATAGAAAAGGAAATTCTCTCTTCAGTACTTGAGTAGTGTAAAGTGATGGTATTGGGAATATATAGGATTTTACTCCATTGTTTTGAAATCTTTCAAATAAATGCTTGGTTTGTTCAAATTAACTTTTGTGTAACAAAACTGGTTTCATTATTAAAACCAAATCTGCCATACTGCATCCTTATGTTTTAGTGAAATTAAATTATTTTTAAAATGGTTTATCTAGCCAGATGACAGCTTGGGATCGGACTCATCCAGTAGCAGTATCAGCTAAGATAAAAACACATTAACCACAATTTTATAAGGATTCTTTAATGCCACACTTCACCTGACCTGCACATATTTGTGATTGTGGGAGGAACCCAGAGCATCCGGAGGAAACCCATGTAGACATGGGGCGAATATGCAAACCGGTAGTCACCCGAGGCAGGAGTCAAACCCGGTCCCTGGTGCTGTGAGGCAGCAATGCTAACCACTGAGCCACCGTGCTGTCCCACAGAAGAACTAGCCGTTTGGATACAATCACAAATACGTGCAGGTCAGGTGAATTGGCTATGCTAAATTGCCTATAGTGTTAGGTGCATTGGTTAGGAGTAAATGTGGGGAATGGGTCTGGATGGGTTACTCTTCAGAGGGTCAGTGTGGACTTATTGGGCCAAAGGGCCTGTTTCCATTCTGTAGGGAATCTAATCAAATCTATATTCCATGAAATATAACCTTGCTAACCAGTCTCCCATGGGGAACCTTGTCAAATGCCTTAGATCACGACTAGCGCTCTGCCTTCTTCAAACCTCTGTTACTTCAAAAAACTCAATCAAGTTTGAGAGACATGATTTCCCATGCACAAAGCTATGCTGACTATCCAAATCAGTCCTTGCCTTTCCAAATACATGTAAATCCTGTCCCTCAGGATTCCCTCCAACAGCTTGCCCACCACCGATGTCAGGCTTACTGGCCTATTCTCTCCCTAGTTATCCTTTTGTTCTTGATGTATTTATAAAATCCCTTGGGATTCTCCTTAACTCTATTTGCCAAAGCTATCTCATGTCCCATTTTTTTCCCTCCTGACTTCCCTCTAAAAAGTATACTCTTAATGCTTTTAAGAATTCACTCAATCCCTCCTATTTATACCTTACATATGCTTCCTCCGTTTTCTTAAGCAAAACCTCAATTTCTCTAATCATCCAGCATTCCCTACATCTACCAGCTTTTCCTTTCACCCTAACAGGAATATACTGTCTCTGGACACTCATCTCATTTCTGAAGGCTTCGCATTTTCCAGCCATCCCTTTACCTGCAAACATCTGCCCCCAATCAGCTTTTGAAAGTTCTTACCTAATACAGGGCCCTGGTGAGACTGCATCTGGAATATTGTGTGCAGTTTTAGTCTCCAAATTTGAGGAAAGACATTCTGGCTATTGAGGGAGTGCAGCGTAGATTCAAGAGGTCAATTCCTGGAATGGCGGGACTATCTTACGTTGAAAGATTGGAGCGAATGGGCTTGTATAACCTTGAGTTTAGAAGGCTGAGAGGGGATCTGATTGAGACGTATAAGATTATTAAAGGATTGGACACTCTGGAGGGCAGAGGGCACAGTTTAAAACTAAAGGGTAGGCCATTTAGAACAGAGTTAAGGAGAAACTTTTTCACCAAGAGTGTGGTGGGTATATGGAATGCTCTGCCCCAGCAGGCTGTGGAGGCCAAGTCTCTGGATACTTTCAAGAAAAAGAGTTGGATAGAGCTCTTAAGGATAGTGGAATCAAGGGTTATGGGGATAAGGCAGGAACAGGATACTGATTGAGGATGATCAGCTATGATCATAATGAATGGTGGAGCTTGCTCGAAGGGCAGAATGGCCTACCTCTGCATCTATTGTCTAATACCGTCAAAATTAGCCTTCCTCAAATTTAAAACTTCAATTTTTAGATCCAGTCTATCCTTTTCCATCATAATTTAAAACTAATAGAATTATGGTCGCTGGCCCCAATGCGCTTCCCCAGTGGCACCTCAGTCAGCTGCCCTGCCTTATTTCCCAAGGAATAGTTCAAGTTTTGCATCTTCTCTAGTAGGTACACCCACATATTGAATCCTCTTGCAGTATGGTGGGAAAAGAAAAAGATTAAATGAAATGCTTATTTGAAGAATTGGCAACATGAGTCAAATGCCCTCCTTCTGCACTGCAACAGTTGAGATTGAGCATATTTACAAAAGTGTTTTTACAAAGCAATTCCACAGCACAAGAAAACATGGCAGCCAAATTCTGCAGAGTGGTTTTACCGAGTAACAACGATTTACAAGGTAATTTTTTTTCTCTCTGGTGATGGTTATGAGAATCAGTACACATTTGTGATGGATGGGTCATGTTTTGCGTTACTAACAGGGACTGGCCAAGAAAGTGTAAAAATTAATGTCCAGTCTAATATGGGCCATCAATTAGTTGTGAGGTAGTACTGAGAAGGACTATATGGAATTCTGATCAACAGAATATAACAGTGTCCAAATGCCAGTGATCTTTTGTAGGTTCTATGTTTCACCCCCTCACTCTGCATTATTCCTTCTTAAAGTGCTATATCCAAATATGCAGATAACATTAAACTAAGAGACATAATAAATGTAATTTAGAGCATAAAGCTACATTGGAATACAGACCAATCAAGTGGGCAAGTGTGCAGATGGAGATTAATCTAGGAAAGGTTGAACAGGTGGGTCTATACTCATTAGTATTTAGAAGAATGAATGAGAGGTGATAAGTGACACAGATTCTGACAGCATTTGAAAGGGGGGGGGGATATCAGGGGGATGTGTTTTGTTGAACTAAGATACATAGTTTAAGGGAAAGAGTTCACCCTTTCAAAACAGAAATGAGTTTTTTTTGTGGGTGAGGGTTATTAGCATGTAAAATTCGCTTCTCCAGAAAGCAGTAGTGGCTGGGTCATTGAGTTTAATGAAGGTGGCATTAGATTTCCTTTTTTACAGTAAAGGGAGTCAAAGATTACTGATGGGGGCGCAGGATATGTTGCACAGTCAAGGAATTGCAGTTGAGCCATAATTAGATTATTCTTGATTTATCTGAATGGCATAGCAGGCTCTAAGGTCCTGCTAATTCCTTATCTACCACACGAAAATGCTTTCGCTAATTAATAGAGATGCCCAAGTTACAAGTTGAGCTGCAAAACCTAGATGCAAGTGAGTATAATCGCATATCAGAGCTATTATTTACTTATGTCCTTAAATTTATTAAGCCACAAAGAAAATGTTTAAATATTTGAATTTATTCCTTTAAAACTGGACAGGCCCAACTTTTTATGTACATTACTGTCAAAAGTAGATACATGTGGTAATCCTTCAGGAATCCAAGAATATCTCATTCAGAATATATTAGTAATTCACAGGTGTTGCTGGTTTTGCATCATCCAGGTCAGTATCCAACCAACGATACTTCCGATGACGTCGTACAACTTCAATTGCTTTTAGTTCAATAGGTGTTGGGGTAATTCCCAAGTCCTCCAGACCAGGAAGGTCAGGGTATTTACGGTCTGTGATGTGCAACTAAAATAAATTCATAAACAGACAGATAGGAGAAAGTTATTTCAGTACTCCAGAAATTGATTCACTGAAATGCTTGCATTGTGTAAATCTTCTCTCAATTATGCTACCTTTTTAAAAAGACAAATTTAATTGAAGTATTACATTGAAATAGGAAAACTTACAATAAATAATTTGTATAGAGCCTAAAGTTAAGAAATATCGTACATTTTTTAAAAAGACTGAACAGCTGCAAAAATCCAGGGCTGTTGGAAAATACAATATCCCAACATTAAATCCAGGGCTGATGAAACTGGATTTGGAGTAACAATGCACTCTCTCATTGTTACTCTGGTCCTCAAATGTCCAACTGGGAATCAAGGATAATGTAGCAGGTGGTCAGGGGAGTGGAGATGCATTGAGATTTGGGAGAGGGAACCCTGGAATTTGAAGGCAGTTGTGGCTCAAAATGGATTTCTCCTCTTTCGCACTGTTTCCCCTCTTTCCCTGCTCATGAATGGCTTCCTGATTCTTGGACTTTTGTACACCAGTTAAACACAAGAAAGATTTTCAGTCACTGGGGACCTAACCAGTAGAAAATAAATGCAGAAAAATGAGTGGAAATAATGTCATCAGAATATCTCAGTCAAACTTCCGGGAATGCTTCAACTAGAGTTAGCAACCCAAGGCCTGACCTCAGGGCACAGTTGAGCCAAATGATATGAAACTAGAATAGTTTGGATCATTACAGTTGGAGTGTATATTTATTGCACTAGGCAGAGGTAACAGGAAGCTTTTCATTATATGAAAAGTATGCTTGGTAATCTCCATGAACAACGCAGTTGATAATTTACTATTTTAAAATTTAAATCCCACAAGCATTTCTTAGCATTTTCCAGCTCCAGAAATCACATATCCTCTTCAATGCACAGGCCATCATACTTTTGATATCCAAAGTATTAAACTGGCTCAAAATTTACATTCATAACCTGATAAATTATAGCAAGGTGGGGTGAGTTATAATTGAAAGAAGATGGATTACAATCTTTCTGCGGTAAAATCAAGTAGTGGCTTTATAAAAGCTGACAATGCACAATAATCATTAAATGAATTCTAATTTTGTTGAATTAATCACATTGATTAAAACATGTCTATTCTGCCGACATTACCCTTTGCCATCCATCCAAGGCAAAACAAAATTCTAAGAACTAATATATAGATTGGGAAAGTAAAAAAATTCAAGATAATCTGATGATGTCACACCCCTCCTAGTGAATGGAAGGAAATGTGACACCCATCTTAGCTCAGCAATAAACAAAAAAATCACCCAATATTCTGGACAGTGTCAGCTGACGGAGGAATGTTAAACCAAGGAGAAATTCCAATTCTTCAAAAGTGTTATTGGGATTAAATAGCAGTCTAGGTCAAGTGTTCACAGCCGAGAATACAACTAAATACATTCTGAGATGATCTCAGTAAAGAAACTTGAACTATTAATACAGAATTCAACATACATCACACAGAATCATAATTGATGATGCATTTAACACACTTCTGAAGATACTTAAACAATTTTAGTTTGATTTTTTTTTTTTTACAATCCTGATTTAAAAATCCAATGTCACGATCAAAAAAAGTAATGTACTAAGCAGAGCAAACACATACCCTATCCACTTTGTCACGAGACGTCCATTGATCAAAAGGGCTCAGTTCAAAAAGTCTTGCCAGCAAACTGTAGTAAAGGAATAACAGCCATTTACTTGATTAACACCAAACAAACTGGTCACTGAGCATACACAATGTAGCATAAAACTACTCAAGCCCATTACACTGATTTATAGTGTGTTCTAAATCCACAACCTTAGATCCAAAACTCTGTTCCTTCTTTCAAATCAGTAAGATTTGTATGTGGTGAAAAGCTGTTTTAACTGAATATAAACTAATTTGTACAACTGTAAAGCATTTATCTAGTTCTCTTTTAAGAGATTGTTGCATCTGCTTTCAGGAGAAAAGCTGAAGGACAAAGATCGAGGGAGGTGTACATAAAAGCAACTTGTATTTTTATGCCTTTAATGAAATGAAACATCATAAGTTGCAGGTTCTAAGTTTGCTCACTGAGCTGGTAGATTTGTTCTCAGACATTTCACCTCCATACTCAGTAACATCAGTGAGCCTCTGATGAAGTGCTGGTGTTCTGTCCTGCTTGTTGTGTGTTTTGGTCTATTGTGGTGGGTGATATCACTTTGGTTCTTTTTTGAAGAGGCTGGTAAATGGGGTCTAAATCGATGTTTGTTAATGGAATTCCAGTTTGAATGCCAGGCCTCTAGATTCTCTAAAATCGCAAATGCCAAGATACACCATAGCAGCATTATCAAATAAAGTTGGCACTGAATCACAGCTGTCAGTCTCGCCAATTAAACTTTTCGTTAAAGATGATGATTTAGAAACTGCCTTAAAGGTGAAAGTGATAGAGTGGCAATGACATGTATAGAGGAATTCCGGAATCTGGGGCTTTGGCTATAGCCACCCATGGTGGAGCTATTAAAATTGGGGGTATTCGAAATTCTCAAACTAGAGAACCACATGCATTTCTGAGGGTTGTGGAGCTGGAGAAACTGGGGATATTCTGCACAGAGCAGAACAGATTAAGCAGAGGTAGGCAACCTTTGATAGCATGGAAAAACTCATTTCCAATGGCAGAGAAGTCCATACTTGTTTCTTTATGTCGCAGATTGCAGCAATCAGAAATGCACTCTCTCAAAAAGTGGTGGAAGCCGATCCAACAATGACTTTCAAGGGAGTTCAATATGATTTATATAAGGAAAAAGTACTGGGCTTGTACAGAAACAGTAGTAGTATAGCTTTACAAGGAGGGGCATGGGCATGATGGATCAAATGGTCTCTCTGTACTGTACCACTATAATTCGAAGATGAAACAAGACAGAGACATGTTGAAATCTGAAGTAGAATCATAGAATCCCTACAGTGTGGAAACAGGCTCTTCGGCCCAACAAATCCACACCAATCCCTCCAAGAGTAACCCACCCCGACCCATTCTCCTCCCCAATTATCCTACATTTCCCCCGACATGCATCTAACCTACATATCCCTGAACTCTATGGGCAATTTAGCATGGCCAATTCACCTAACCTGCACATCTTTGGATTGAGGGGGGAACCAGGAGCACCCAGACATAGGAAGAAAGTGCAAACTCCACACAGTCACCCAAGGCTGGAATTGAACCCAGGTTCCTGGCGCTGTGAGGCAGCAGTGCTAACCATAGAGCCACTGGGTATGAACGCCACAAAGATGCATCAATCCAGCTACATCAATAGACAAGATTAAACCAGTTACAAAATGAGGGGGGGGAAAGAATCTTCCTGACCACCTGATCTAATAATTTTACCAGAGATGCACTGCTGTTGGACCAAGCAATGAAAAAAAAAAGGATCAAGATAAAAGCAGGTAGGAATAGAGAATCAGAAAGCAGAAACCAGACACATTGTAATTCTATATTTTCGTGCAACTTTGATGTATGGGACAATTAGAAGGCTACAAATACTAAAATGTAACATAATTTTAACTTTAAATTTGTTGTTCCAGTTTGATTAGATCATGAAATTGAATATATTTCATTCATGGGATGTGGGCATCATTGGCTTGGCTAGCTTTTGTTAAGCCATCATATTTGCTCTTGAACAGAGTGGCTTGCTCATAAATTCAGAGGGCAAAAGCAGAGTCAATCACAAAGGCCAGACTTAGTAAGGATGACCAAAAGGGTTTTATTCAAATTTGGCTTTCATGACTTCCAAATTTCACCGCCATGCTAGGGTTCTGGATTGCCAATGTAGCGACATTAGCACTTACACCATTGCCTCTTCCTTGTATACTAAGAATTTATCTTCGGCACTAAAAGTATTATATATTTTAATATGTTTTTAGCTTCTTCTTTTAATGTCAGATTGAAGCAAAAAACACACTGAGTTCTACCAGATTTCTGTTCCCAAATTGTCACAGTAGGAAATGGTGAACTGTGCCTCCAATTTTTTAAAAAAATAATGAGAAAGAAAAAAATTCTTGGAATTGGAAGCTTAAAAGAATGTTCACTTTCAAATGTAATTTTTAAAAAAATTGAAAAAATACACGAGCTACATAATTAAATAAAAACACCCCAATTAGGATATGAATTTGACCTTTAAAACAGTGTGTAAATCTAGACATGAACCAGGTAATCCGAGAGGTACGCATCTCTTTACAAGCAAAAGTAAGCGATTTAAAACTTTTTCCTTTCAAAACAACTGATTCACAGTATCCTCTTAACTATCCCTGCCATCAATTCCATCACTGTAATCTTATAGCTTGTACTCACTGATAGATAGGCCTTGGCATTGGGTATGAAACAAATGGCCGATGCATAACAGCATATATATATTTCACAAGGTCATGAAGAAGGTATCGATGAGGCCTGTTAAATAATAAAAATTATAAATACTGCTCAGGAACATAAAAGTCTCAACTCATCACCCATTACAGAGAGATAAAAAATTCCAACAAGCTTAATTTTGACTGCAATTAAAATCATATTGATGTTTACTACAAAATTAGTCACACTAGAATATATAAAATCACAATCTGTATTGTCAATTCCAAAACCAAGGATAATTACACCGAAGCAAAACATTCCCTCTAAGTTTGCAAGGCCAATGCTAAAGCAATAGCTGTGCTAAGCCTCCACACATGGCACACACAAAATTACTGAGCATGCATGGTCATGCAAAGAGAAATGAAAAAAAAAAAGCCATGCACTTAAATTGTTCCTCAATCTGAAAACATTATGTTGCTGTATTTTGGTTTATTACAATTCATAACCAGTTGAACAAGCACTCATTTAAATCTATGCTTATGTTCAAACTCCTGCCACAATGAGTGTTGGATCACATCCAAGGAGAAGGAAGGTGCCAAAGCTGCAGCCTTGGGTTACTGCCAAAGTGATCAAGTGGTGATTGGAAGACAGTCTGTTGAAAGCGGACTGATACTTTGGGACAGGTAAGAATAGGACTAAGATACTGTGGTGGACAGCAACGCAAAAGAGAAAGGAGGAAACCAATAGACAATCACGTGAACAGCTGAGAAAGGAAGGGCAGAATTATTCTATTCTCGCAGTATTATGTTGTTGAATTTGACTAAGGCAATTCTAGTGCTGTGGACAGAACAGAAAGCAGACTAAAAGGGATTTGAACATAGAGGTAATATTTTAGGACTCGAATGAAGAAAGTGACGAGATTGAATGGTCCACAGATAAGTTGCTTTGAAGATAAAATGATAACAGTATTGTTAAAAGAAAGGATTAAAGTTTAAAGAAAGGAAGACTTTGATGATTAAAAGAATCCGATCTGGGGAAAATCAAGCATTGAGTCAAGCAGGAAATAATTTCCATGAGAACTGAGGAACAAAGTAGTGATGAGAAACAACACACCAAAGGTTAATCTGATAAGAGGGGTCAGGGAGAATTTGAGCAGGAGGAAGCTGAAGTAAATGCTAACTTTAAAACTTACCCAACTATAACATATGATTTTCCATTGGAGTCAGGGTCTTTAATAGCACTTACAATCGCTTTGGCCACATCCACCACCTGTGTTATTAAGATAGAAAATTACGCTTACATAATTGGTCAAAAGAAATAATCAGGATTTTAAGCACCAACTAAACAATTTAAAACCATTTCTAATGTACATACATATACAGGTTGCTTTACAGTCTTCATGCCCATAGAAATAAGGGGTGTGGCACGTCCAAACCAACGCATATCTAGAAAAAAAGCCACAATATCCAATGGTGTCCTCAAAAAGTAGTAAAATATTTTTGTACTGAACATAATGACAAGCTGACAATTTGCATATACAATTTACTCTTCATGCCTTCATTTCATTTAATAGTAAAATAAAACATTGCATACTTACGTGGAGACATTTTCTTTGTATTCAAGTTCTAATCCAGGCTCTTACTGCTAAATGATTTCTCATCTGGACTGTCTTTAAAAAATGTGAACTGAAATTTAAGAATATCGACCTTTCCCTTGCCTACTATTAGCTCTAACCTCAAATTCAAGGGTTCCACGTCACAATTTTTCATGGTCCAATTTATACAGACTGGGCCTTTATAGTCAGTTAATATCTGCTGGTTTGTTTTATAATATTTTTGTATGTATTTTTGTGTCCAATGTTTTTGCTCCATTATTATTAGCCATTTAGCTGCTGTGTCAAGTACACTGGTATACAGTTTAATTCTATCTACAGTGATTCAATAAAGATGTTGACAGTCTCATCCAATGAATCAGCTTCACTAAAAATAGCCTTCTGAAGCCTGTAGCTTCAGAACACATTTTTCTCACTGATAAGAAGTCCATTGTCACAAATCACTTCTAACTTTATGCATTATAGTCATATCATGTCTGAGTTTTGCTTAGCTACAGATGAAAATCTCTGTTGTATAAAGATGCACAATTAATTCTCACTTTAGTAAGACAGTCAGCACTGATTTGTGAGAGACAAAGATTCTCTGATGAAATAACAGAAGGTTGATAAAGGTAGGGAAGTAGCTATTGTACATATGAACTTTAAAAAGGCATGTGATAAAGTGCTATAAACAGAATGAAAAAGCACACAGTATCAAAAGTGGCAGTGATAACATTAGCTATCACTAGTTAAGGGTCAAGCAGAGAATAGTGGCGATTGTTTTGTTTTCTGACTGAACAGTTGCATGGACGGGGTTGGTATTAGGAAAATTGCTGCTGTATAAATGAATGTGGGAATGGTGAAAACGATTTTCAAGTTTATGATGAAACAAAACTTGGCAACGTAGTAAATAGTGAAAAGGACAGCTGCAGCCTACAAGAGGCTGTGGAGACACTGGTGAAATGAGCAGACATATGGTTATCTGTGAAATAATGAACTTTCTGAAAAACAGTGAGAGTAAACTTAAACAGTACAACATTCGTGGGGTTTTGACTCACCTTCTTGACTACATCTGAATGGCTTGCCAGGCCATTTCTAAAGGCAATCATTTTGGATCTGGGGTCATTTTTAAACTTTCAAGCAAGTATGGAGATTTGCTTCACTAAAGGAAAAACCTGTGAACCAGATTTGTTCTTACCACAATCCAGGAGATCCATGTTTACCATTAATGATGCCAGCTTTTCATTGAATATTTATTGCATAAACTGAATTTAAACTTCTAGTGCTAACGATGGGTTGGACTCCTATCTCTGGTTTTAACAATCTTGGCATCTAGACTCATAGTCCTAAAAGTAATGTGCTGCATACCAGTTATCCAGAGAAATTGTTGCAAAATACAGTTACCTGCACAACAGCATCAGTTTATTTTGTTCTCATATCCACACCCTCTCCCACTCCTTAGCTAGAAAAAATTTGGACAGAAAATTTTGAAGAATTCTTTTCATGCAAAACAGTTATAGGGATCTTCAAAGTACCACTTAAGATGGAATAATCAAATTCCATAGAAATTCTAAAAAGGACACGAATTTAAAGGGAACTAATTTGGAGGTAAAAGAGAAAAGTCTGGGTGCGGGCTTAAATTTCAGCTCTTTGGAAGAGCTGAAAATGTGTTGCTGGAAAAGCGCAGCAGGTCAGGCAGCATCCAGGAACAGGAGAATCGACGTTTCGGGCATAAGGCCTTCTTCAGGAATGAGGAAAGTTTGTCCAGCAGGCTAAGATAAAAGGTAGGGAGGAGGGACTGGGGGAGGGGCGTCGGAAATGCGATAGGTGGAAAGAGGTCAAGGTGAGGGTGATAGGTCAGACAGGGGTGGGGGTGGAGAGGTCAGGAAGAAGATTGCAGGTTAGGAAGGCGGTGCTGAGTTCGATGGATTTGACTGAGACAAGGTAGGGGGGGGAGGGGAAATGAGGAAACCGGTGAAATCTGAGTTCATCCCTTGTGGTTGGAGGGTTCCTAGGCGGAAGATGAGGTGCTCTTCCTCCAACCGTCGTGTTGTTGTGGTCTGGCGATTGAGGAGTCCAAAGACCTGCATATCCTTGGTGGAGTGGGAGGGGGAGTTGAAGTGTTGAGCCACAGGGTGGTTGGGTTGGTTGGTCCAGGTGTCTCACGCCCCTCCCCCAGTCCCTCCTCCCTACCTTTTATCTTAGCCTGCTGGACAAACTTTCCTCATTCCTGAAGGGCTTATGCCCGAAACGTCAATTCTCCTGTTCCCTGGATGTTGCCTGACCTGCTGTGCTTTTCCAGCAACACATTTTCAGCTCTGATCTCCAGCATCTGTAGACCTCACTTTCTCCTCAACTCTTTGGAAGAGTCAATACAGGCACAAAAGGTATGATTCTGTACGTAAATATGTACAAAGCTTCCAAATAAAACACTTGCCCAAACATTAATGATTCACAAAATGTGAATTGAAATCGAAAGCACATTATGCTTACAAAAGAAACCCTTACTTGCAAAATAGTTGAGGAATTTGTCCTCTCTTCCAAAAATTTCAGATGGTTTGATGATGACAGAATCTGGGAATTCTTCCCGCACAACCTTTTCTCCAACAGCCTGCCAGAAAACATTCAAAACAAGTGCATTTCCACTTTGTTCTGTGGATTTTGATATTACAGCTGGAGGTTCTAACTTCCAAGATGTCACGTTCTTCCTACCTTTGTTCTTAATAGTTTTGAAACACTCTTCATGTGTGCATTCAGATGAGAAACATGGATTAATTTTTCAACTCCAGATTCACTGCATGCACGAGCAATATCCTGTGCAATTTTGACGTTAACATCCTCATACTTGAAGTTCCTAAAATATTTAAACATTGATATATAACAGAAAATAAAATTTGCATTATTTTTGGCTGTCATTGTCAAAAATCTCCAAATAAACATTATACACAGTGTAAAGGTGAATAGAGAGAATGATGGAGTCACACAGCACAGAAACAGATGATTTGGTCCAACCAGTCCATGCTGAACATAATCCTAAACTAATCTAGTCCCACCTGCCTGCTCATAGTCCATATCCCTCCAAACCCTTCCTATTCATGTACTTCTCCAAATGTCTTTTAAACATTGCAATTGTGCCCACAGCCACCATATCCTCAGGAAGGTAATTCCACATGGGAACTACCTCAAAAAAATTTTTCCCCTTGTCTGTTTTAAATCTCTCTTCACTCATCTTAAAAGTCCATCCCCTAGTCTTGAAATGCCCCGTCCTAGAGAAAAATTATGAGCCCTATCTATACCCCTCATTATTAAGGTCACCTCTCAACCTCCAATGCTCCAGCGAAAAAGGTCCCAGCCTTCCTTTATATCTGAAACCTTCCACATCCAGCAACATCCTAGTAAATTTCTTCTGAACCATCTGCAGCTTAATAATATCCTTCCTATAACTGGGCAACCAGAACTGGACACAGTATTCCAGAAGAGGCCTCACCAATGTCCTGTACAACCTCAAAACAACTCCCCAACTCCTAAACTCAGAGGAATGAGCAATGAAGGCAAGCGTGCTAGACATCTTTTTAATCACCCTGTCTATATGTAACATACACTTCAAAGAATTATGCACCTGAACTTTGGATATCTGACTTTACTCCATTCTCCAAAGCACGGAAAAAGACCTTATAAGCCCATCAAGTCTGCACTAGTCAAAATTTTCAAGCAGAACCCAGAGCTTTGTTTGCCTTCGCATCGAAAATGACAGCTAAATATTATCTCTCCCCCTCTTACAAGCACCAAGTTTCAATTCCCATCACCCTCTGGGTGAAAATATTTTCCGTACATCCCCTTTAAACCTTCTGCCCCTTATTTTAAATATATGCTACCTTTTCATCGAATCCTCCAGGAAAGGGAAAGTTTCTCCAGTCTAACCTGACCATGCCCACCACAATCCCATATATCTCAATCATGTGCCCCCTCAGTCTCTCTGCTCTTCCTTCGGTCTCCTTTGGAGAAAATAGAAACAGAATTTGTGCTTGAGACAGAAGAGGCTCCATGTTTGGAGGCAAATGTAGCTAACTCACAACTGAAAAATCTGTTAAATCGTTTAACAAGCCATGAAAGTGTCAAGTTGTGTGGCAGTGAAGCAAAATTGGATATTGTCCACACCTGCACGGAAAATGGCCACATTTGTAAACAGCATCCGCTTCTGCTTGCTTCCATTTGTTTATCAGTAGCTAAGGTTAAACGTTATAGAGTCACAGAGTCATAGAGATGTACAGCATGGAAACAGACCCTTCAGTCCAACCCGTCCATACTGACCAGATGTCCCAACCCAATCTAGTCCCACCTACCAGCATACGGCCCATATCCCTCCAAACCCTTCCTATTCATATACCCATCTAAATGCCTCTTAAATGGTGCAATTGTACCAGCCTCCAGCACATCCTCTGGCAGCTCATTCCATACACGTACTACCCTCTGTGTGAAAAGGTTGCCCCTTAGATCTCTTTTATATCTTTTCCCCTCTCACCCTAAACCTATGCCCTCTAGTTCTGGACTTCCCGACTCCAGGGAAAAGACTTTGTCTCTTTATCCTATCCATGCCCCTCAAATTTTGTAAACCTCTATAAGGTCACCCCTCAGCCTCCGACGCTCCAGGGAAAACAGCCCCAGCCTGTTCAGCCTCTCCCTGTAGCTCAAATCCTCCAACCCTGGCAACATCCTTGTAAATCTTTTCTGAACCCTTTCAGGTTTCACAACATCTTTCAGATAGGAAGGAAATCAGAATTGCACGCAATATTCCAACATTAAGACCAGAAACTTAGCATCTGGGGAAATTATGGCCAGTTTTGCATTTTGTCTTTATACAGTATCGTAAACTGCTGATAGCTATTCAGCAGTGCACATTACATTTCTCCCAATTATATGACTGTGGGTCAATTGGTGGCATTTCCGCCTCAGTCAGAAGGTTGTGGGTTCAAGTCCCACATTAAAACTGGAACACAAATTAATAAATAAGTCTGACATTTCAGCGTAGCGCCGAAGAAGAGATGTCATTCAGAACTAAGGCTTCATCTGCCCTCTCCATGGGTGTTAAAGATTCCACAGCACTATTTTGACCAGCATTTACAGAAACATTCCTCCCCCAAAAAAGCATCGCAGAAGAAACAAGATTATCTGCCCATTATCATATTGCTGTTTGCAGGAACTTGCAATGTGAGGATTGATGGCCACATTTCCAGCAATAGCAAAGTAACCGCAAAAGATACTGCGCTGGCTGGAAAGCATTTTGGAATGCCTGTAGTTACATGCAAGTGCAACTTTTTAGTTTTATTTCTTTCTGGACAAGGCGGCCCCATTTTTTTTTTTTTGAAAGTTGCTGTGTGCAGAGTTGAAAGCTGTTGTGATTTCTATCCGTTGAAGTAATCTAGTGAAAGCTCAGACCAGTTTTAGTCAGTGCCTTGAAAAGAGGTGGATGACTAACACAAATCTTACTCTTGCAGCAGCCCAGTGGGGCTGGTTCTACATTTTCATTCACTTAGGTAAAGGTTCCCAGATCAGAAACAAAGAGAAAGGATCCTAACGTGTGGTATATAAATTACACCCTAAACAAACAAGTTAATATAGTAAAACAAATAATGTTTGTTCTGACTCTGGTAAAAATTGATGCTTACCCTGTTTCCCATTCACGTCCAACAAGATTAACAACAACATTGGAATGTTCCACAGCTCGTCTGGTGGAATCTATATCTCTAGGATTCCAATCCTGACAATCAAATTAATCATATTAGAAGAAGATTAAAATACAGCTTTGAGACATTAATGTCCACCATGTGTCAATCATGGCAACCCACCCCTCAAAACTAACGCAACTTAGTATATTTGCATTTTCATTTCTTACTTGGTGGTTTCAGCTACTTAATTTCTTAGTGGTGGACATGTGCAAGGGGATTCTTTAATTGGACAGCCTTCTTTTGGCTAAATCAGTCCTTTGCGGCTCCTTAAATTGCAGCCATTTAACATACTTGTTATTTCAATCAGTTCCTTAGATTCAAAATGTTTCCAACATGTAGACTGCATATACTTCCCAATCATTCAAACCGGTTTCTTTTCTTTTACATTTGAGTGTTGTTGCTTTTCTGGTTTAGAATTGCTACTTCTCCCAGAACAGCTCAATAATTTTGTCTTCAGCTGTGTAGAGATGTGTTTGATTATGGTTTGCCCCTTACAAGTTCATTTAAACCTGGTAATTCAGCATCAGCTGAAATCACAGTACAAACTTGAGCTAATATCTTAAATGTACTTTTGATAACTCTCTAAAGATATCTACGAGTTACACGTCACTAACAGTATTTGAGACTCACAAGAAAGGTAATCTGTCCCAAATCCCCCATGACTCTGAGATGATTGACATCATATGGATCACAGCGATGTGGTATCACCACCTGAGAACCAATTCGCCCTGAAAAGATTGAATTATGTATTAAACAAACCTTTAATATACAAAATAAAATTTCCGAGTATCATCTGCGTCATAGCTGTTGCATAAAAAGGCCAAAACCTCACCTTTCCTTTCCGGTCAAAGACAATTCTAAGATCAGACACCAAACTGGGGACTACCTGAGAAACTTAGCATGTAACTACAGAAAGTTTCTTTAAAAAAAAAAGAAATAATTTCTAATTATATTCAATCATGGAGTTAAAGTCATTCAGCACACTGAAATAATCCTCTATTACATTAAGGGGGTAGCTTTGATGTCATTGTTAAAAAGAAGTCCTTCTAATATACGATTTGATAGAACTTTATAAATTAATGAGAAGTATAGATAGAGTAAATGATTTTGTCTTTTCCCAAGGATGGGGGATTTCTAGGAGGCACATTTTTAAGATGAGAGATTTTTTAAAAAGCATGAGGCAAATTGTTTAAAACAGAGGGTGGTTCGCATGTGGAATGAAGTTCCTGAGGAAGTGGTGGATTTGAGTACAATTAAAACTTTTAAAAGACATTTGGATAGATACATAGGAAAGATGTGGAGGGATTTGGACCAGAAGCAGGCAGGCAAGTGGACTAGTTTAGTTTGGGATTATGTTGGCATGGACTGTTGGACCGAATGGTCTGTTTCCGTGCTGTATGACTCTTTACAAACTCTTTTAGTGCCTCTTCCTTGGGGGAGCCCATCCCTTTAATCAGTATGACATTAATTGTTTTTCACAAGCTGTACAATTATTTCACTCAAATCATTAAGCAAGAGTAAATAATTATCTGGCTGTTGCATTAAATTCACTTTTTTCCAATTTATTTGGTATATTCTGAAAACACAATCTGGGTTTCTCTCAATATTTAATTTATTCACCCACAATAATGTTTACTGCTTATCATCTTTATACCAGGGCCAACCTTTACCCACATACTTTCCAAGGTAGGAGTATTTGGGGATACCCAAAATATTCCAACAAGAGAGCGAACAATATACCTTAGACCAAATGTTTACATGCTACCATTCTTGCTGTCAATGTGAACATTTAACCTATTAAACAAATTCCTTCACTCATTATAACCTATGTTCCCTCTAGGTTGTTTTTTCTTCATGGAGTTCCACACACAGCAGCAACTTCTGAGCTGGAAGTCAACATTTGATGTATTGATTAATATTAATTGGAGCAGCTGTACAGCTTAGAGGGAACCTTCGTTCTAAAAAGGAAGCAAAGATTCTGATCCCACCTAGATATGTGCAGGGACACATTGTGTCAAGGCTACAGGTGACACTTGCAAAGGTAGTATTTTATCAGTGAATTTACAATCAATACCCCTCAACTGTAGACACGATAAGTGCAAAATCGTTTGAACTCGAACAGAAAACTCAAATGATATTACAAAGGAAAAAGGAATAAAGATATTTTTCTCCCAAGCCTAATATTAAAAAGCAAACAGCATTTATACAAAATGTTAGTCAATGACCATAAAGATCTAGGCTTTTTTCAAAAGAATCATCATACAAGAATTGCACTTGACTTTTACAATAACAGAGGGGGAAAAAAAGACCAACATAAATGACTAATGTGGAAAATACATAGTGTTACTTCAATTCTGGATGTTTAAATCATCACTAGAGAAGGTACAAAACTTGACCTACTCTTGGGAAATAAGGCAGGGCAGGTGACTGAGGTGTCAGTGGGGGACCACTTTGGGGCCAGCGACCATAATTCTATTTGTTTTAAAATAGCAATGGAAAAGGATAGGCCAGATCTAAAAGTTGAAGTTCTAAATTGGAGAAAGGCCAATTTTGACGGTATTAGGCAAGAACTTTCAAAAGCTGATTGGAGGCAGATGTTCGCAGGTAAAGGGACGGCTGGAAAATGGGAAGCCTTCAGAAATGAGATAACAAGAATTCAGAGAAAGTATATTCCTGTCAGGGTGAAAGGGAAGGCTGGTGGATATAGGGAATGCTGGATGACTAAAGAAATTGAGGGTTTGGTTAAGAACAAGAAGGAAGCATATGTCAGTTATAGACAGGATAGATCGAGTTAATCCTTAGAAGAGTATAAAGAAAGTAGGAGTATACTTAAGAGGAAAATCAGGAGGGCAAAACAGGGACATGAAATAGCTTTGGCAAATAGAATTAAGGAGAATCCAAAGGGTTTTTACAAATATATTAAAGACAAAAGGGTAACTAGGGAGAGAATAGGGCCCCTCAAAGATCAGCAAGACAGCCTTTGTGTGGAGCCACAGAAAATGGGGGAGATACTAAATGAATATTTTGCATCATTATTACTGTGGAAAAGGATATGGAAGATATAGACTGTAGGGAAATAGATGGTGACGTCTTGCAAAATGTCCATATTACAGAGGAGGAAGTGCTGGATGTCTTGAAACTGTTAAAGGTGGATAAATCCCCAGGACCTGATCAGGTGTACCCTAGAACTCTGTGGGAAGCTAGAGAAGTGATTGCTGGGCCTCTTGCCGAGATATTTGTATCATCGATATTCACAGGTGAGGTGCCGGAAGACTGGAGGTTGGCAAATGTGGTGCCACTCTGTTTAAGGAGGGCAGTAAGGACAAGCCAGGGAACTATAGACCATCGGTGGTGGGCAAGTTGTTGGAGGGAATCCTGAGGGACAGGATGGACATGTTTTTGGAAAGGCAAGGACTAATTCGGGATAGTCAACATGGCTTTGTGCGTGGGAAATCATGTCTCAAACTTGATTAAGTTTTTTGAAGAAGTAACAAAGAAGATTGATGAGGGCAGGTAAATAGATGTGATCCATATGGACTTCAGTAGGGCATTTGACAAGGTTCCCCATGGGAGACTGGTTAACAAGCTTAGATCTCATGGAATACAGGGAGAACTAGCCATTTGGATACAGAACCGGCTCAAAGGTAAAAGGACTGAGGGTGGTGGTGGAGGGTTGTTTTTCAGATTGGAGGCCTGTGACCAGTGGAGTGCCACAAGGATCGGTGCTGGGCCCTCTACTTTTTGTCATTTACATAAATGATTTGGATGTGAGCATAAGAGGTACAGTTAGAAAGTTTGCAGATGACACCAAAATTGGAGGTGTAGTAAACAGCAAAGAGGGTTACCTCAGATTACAACAGGTTCTGGACCAGATGGGCCAATGGGCTGAGACGTGGCAGATGGACTTTAATTCAGATAAATGTGAGGTGCTGCATTTTGGGAAAACAAATCTTAGCAGGACTTATACACTTAATGGTAAGGTCCTAGGGAGTGTTGCTGAACAAAGACCTTGGAGTGCAAGTTCATAGCTCCTTGAAAGTGGAGTCACAGGTAGATAGGATAGTTAAGAAGGCGGCATTTGGTATGCTTTCCTTTATTGAGTACAGGAGTTGGGAGGTCATGTTGCGGCTGTACAGGACATTGGTTAGGCCACTGTTGGAATATTGCGTGCAATTCTGGTCTCCTTCCGGAAAGATGTTGTGAAACCTGAAAGGGTTCAGAAAAGATTTACAAGGATGTTGCCAGGGTTGGAGGATCTGAGCTCCAGGGAGAGGCTGAACAGGCTGGGACTGTTTTCCCTGGAGCATCGGAGGCTGAGGGGTGACCTTATAGAGGTTTACAAAATTATGAGGGGCATGGACAGGATAAATAGACAAAGTCTTTTCCCTGGGGTCGGGGAGTCCAGAAATAGAGGGCATAGGTTTAGGGTGAAAGGGCAAAGATATAAAAGAAGAGACCTAAGGGGCAACTTTTTCACACAGAGGGTGGTACGTGTATGGAATGAGCTGCCAGAGGAAGAGGCTGGTACAATTGCAACATTTAAGAGGCAGTTGGATGGGTATATGAATAGGAAGGGTTTGGAGGGATATGGGCCGTGTGCAGGCAGGTGGGACTAGATTGGGTTGGGATATCTGGTCAGCATGGACGGGTTGGACTGAAGGGTCTGTTTCCATGCTGTACATCTCTATGACTCTATCCACGATCCCAGTTTGACAAACAGACAACTTCTATGAGTTGGAGTAAAAGTAAAAGCTGTTGCTGTTTGTCACCACGTCTGCAGTCATGGTCGACCACATACGTCTTGTGCCATCCTTGCACAT
Organism: Chiloscyllium plagiosum; assembly: GCF_037043375.1. Taxonomy (NCBI): domain Eukaryota; kingdom Metazoa; phylum Chordata; class Chondrichthyes; order Orectolobiformes; family Hemiscylliidae; genus Chiloscyllium; species Chiloscyllium plagiosum. The sequence continues at coordinate 39,266,945 of NW_028270161.1, forward strand.
CCAGTGTAGTTTCTCTGTAAACATACGTCATCCAACCATACAGAGATCAATCGTTTCTGCTGGCCTCTGGTTTTCCTTCTGGATAAGATCTCTGCAGCTTTCTAATTCTGATCAAATAGCTGAAATATTGACTTTTTTTGCTGTTTGTCACTTTCTAAAAGATAACGATTTGTCTTCATGTGGCATTTTCAGTTGGTCTTTGCACACATTTTACAGGTCTCTTCACTTTTAAAATCATCTTCAATCTTCATCTTTAACTACTGTCCTGCTTTGAGACACACAGGAAAGTGGATGCAATGTCATATCATTTGAATTCCCCCCCCCCCCCCCGAGTTATCTTATTGTTAAGATAGCTAATATTTTCACAAACAAATTGCTGGAAAAACTCAGCTGGTCTGGTAGCATCTGTGGAGAGAAAGCAGAGTTAACATTTCATGTCCAGTTACCTTCCTTAAGAACACAGGGGTTCATAGATTGACAGGGGGTATAGTTGACAGGTAAACTAGTGTGAGGGTTGGGTAGGTCAGGTGCAAGTGATTGGGAGGGCTCCAGTGGTTAGTTGGAGGGGTCCAGTTTTATAGTTAGACAAGACTTAGTGGGCGTCCTTTTCAGAGGGCTCCAGATGCCTGGCATTTCAGTTTTCCAACACCTGCAATATCAGCTCTTTAGAACATTGTTAAAGAGTTCCTCAAACTTTTAAATGAAGGCTAATGAAGAACCCTAAAAAGGTAAATACCAAGGAATTCAAAGATTGTAATCAATGAAACTTTACAACACTTGCAACAATGGGGAAAATTACAGTCAATCAATCATTCTCAACAATTAGAAATCTGAGAGTGAGAGCATATGCTATTTATGCAACCACTTTCTATAATGATTGCAACTGCTACAGTGAAGCTACAGCAAATATGATTATACCCACCTTTAAAGTTTATAAATTGGGAGTTTAGTAATTTTGTTTTATTTTAAAATATTACCATGTAGCCTTATGTTATATTGCGTTTTCCCATCATACCTTCAGAATCTGAACCTCTATTGCTTCAATTATGTATTTACATGGCTTAAATTACATAAAATGCTGAAATAAATCGATATTTTCAATGCCTCACTCACAACTCAGTTATTTATAAATTTTCTATCAATTTGATGTATGAAACAAATCTCAAATCGTAGGCTTGGTATTGCAGCATTCACAACTAGAAATCCTTTGCACTTTACTAATTGAAAATAACATTTTATTTCACAAAGGCTGAAGAAAATATTAAGTAAAAACTTGATTAGAAAATAAATATTCATAATCCCTACTGTAAGACAATATTAAAATATGTAATGGATCTCACCTAGCCTATTCACCACGTATCGTCCAAGAAATCCAGATGCCCCAAAAACCGTGGCCACAATCCCACTAAAGGACGAACGTCCACCTTTACCACCAGGAATGGGAGGGTGATGGATCTTCCTTTTCTGAATCAGAATGGACACTGCTGAGGCTAAACCTGGTGAAACAGAACCTGAAAGACAACACAGCTATCATGACAGGATATGCAATTGACAATTAACATTTAAAAGGGAACATTGTCTACATGCCAATTTTACATATTTGAATGGAACAAATTATGAACAGGAGCAGATGTTGACCATTCAGTCCCTTTAGCATACGCTGCTATTCAATGACATCATGGTTGATCTTGTGTTTTAAATTTCACATTTCTATTTACTTTGATAGTCTTTGATTGCTTTGCCTAACAAGAATCTATCCAATGACTTAAAATATTCAATGACCCCCCACCTTCCCCCATTTTTTTTAAGTGTTACACAGTGAACCTTTTCTGTTAACTAAACCAAACACCCAGAAAAGTTTGCCTCACCTTGTAATTTATTAAAATATGAGTGACAGAGAACTCCAAATTCCACTATTTAAAAGAAAATAACAACATTTTCTAACTCTAAAAGTAAACATTAAACAAAAACTATTCAAAATCTCTTAACTACTTATAATCTGACTCCAACTCTATAAAACATACATATGCTATTCCAAATAAACATTAAAATTACATTAACTTAATCTCAAAATGACAGTCTGTGTCTTCTTTTGTGTCTTTACTCCTCCGGCTGCTGGTCTCCCTGGGTTGTCTTCTTCCTTCTTACTGCAAATAGGCTTTACATGAAAAAGATACTTTTCACAGAAAGTGTTTTTTCTGACTTCTTTAAGAGCATGACGATACATTGGCATTTATCTTTCCTGCCGTTTCTCTCCTTACAGCAGTTGCTTTCTGACCAATTTTCAAACTTTCCGCATTCTTATATCCTTGCAACATCAGATCGTCTCATTGGTTTGATGTTGGTAAAACAATAAATTCAAACGCTATTGGATTTCAGTATCGTAGCGCACAATTTAAACTGATTGACAACAATTCAAATTTAACCAAACAGCAACATAAACTCAGGTGTCCATTTCATAGTCAAATGTTACATATTTTCTATTTTCCAGTACACTCTGGGATTGCCATCCAGTTCTACACACAGGTGCTTATAATCTCTCAGTTCAGAACAGCATTCTCTCTCTCTCTCTCAGAGGTATAATTCACACCCTCAACTTCATAACATAAGGCACAGCATTCCAAATCCGTACAACATTAAGAGTGAAAAAGTCTCATCTATTCTGAAACAGCAATCCCTAATATTAAAACAATATCCCCTAATTCTGGACTCACCCACAAGAGGAAACACCCTTTCCTTGTCCACCTTGTCAAGACCTTTCAGGATCTTATGCAATTCAAATCAAGTCACCGTGCACTCTTCTAAACTCCAGTGGAAACAAGCCCAGCATGAACAACCTAACTTCAAAACTAGGCATTTGGATACAGAACTAGCTCAAAGGTAGAGACAGAGGGTGGTAATGGAGGGTTGCTTTTCAGACTGGAGGCCTGTGACCAGTGATGTGTCACAAGGATCGGTGCTGGGTCCACTACTTTTGGTCATTTATATAAATGACTTGAGTGTGAGTCTAAGAGCTATAGTTAGTAAGTTTGCAGATGACACCAAAATTGGAGGTGTAGTGGTCAGCGAAGAAGGTTACTTCAGATTACAACAGGATCTTGATCAGATAGGCCAACAGGCTGAGGAGTGGCAATTGGAGTTTAATTGAGGTAACTGAGAGGGGCTGCATTTTGGAAAAGCAAATAAGGGCAGGACTTATACATTAAATGGTAAGGTCCTGGGAGTGTTGCTGAACAAAGAGACTTTGAGTGCAGGTTCATAGTTCCTTGAAAGTAGAGTCGCAGGTAAACAGGATAGTGAAAGCGGCATTTGGGATGCTTTCTTTTATTGGTCAGAGCATTGAGTATAGGAGTTGGGAGGTCATGTTGCGGCTGTACAGGACATTGGTTATACTACTTTTGGAATATTGCATGCAATCTGGTCTCCTTCCTATCGGAAGGATGTTGTGAAACATGAAGGGTACAGAGAAGATTTACAAGGATGTTGGCGGGGATGGAGGATTTGAGCTATAGGGAGAGACTAAATAGGCTGGGTCTGTTTTCTTGGGATTGTTGAAGGCTGAGGTGACCTTACAGAGCTGTATAAAATCATGAGGGACATGGATAGGATAAATAGACAAGGTCTTATTCCTGGGATTTGTGGGGGTGGGGGGATCGAGAACTAAAGGGCATAGACTTAGGCGAGAGTGGGCAATTTTTTCAAGCAAAGGGTGGTGTGTATTTGGAATGAGCTGCCAGAAGAAGTGGTGGAGGCTGGTGCAATTACTGCATTCAAAAGGCATCTGGATGGGTTTATGAATAGGAAGAGTTGAGGGACATGGACCAAGTGCAAGCAAACGAGACTAGGTTAGTTAAGATAAGTAATCAGCATGGAAGAGTTGGATCAAAGGGTCTGTTTCCATTTTGTATGTCTCTACGAGTCTGACTCCTCCTCATTCTAGGAGTCAATCTTGCAAACGTCCTCTGAACCGCTTCCAATGCATTTACATGCTTCCTTAAAAGAAAGGACCAAAACAAAATGGTCTCATCATAGCCCTTTATAACAAACAAAACATCCGTACTTTCATTTCAATTTCCCTTATAACAAGACAGTCGCTACCTGTGGCTGATACAAGAACAAAAACAGGGTGAACAAATATTTAAAACAAAAACCTATTTTGGATCAGTCATGTTGGAAATCAGTTCAACTTTCATAAAAGGTCTTACAACCAATTTTGTCAAATTAAAATCAAATATCCAAACAATATTTTGCATAATGATGCAGTAACCCAAAGCTTTTCATCAAAATTAAATTAGTAACCTTTGACAATAAAGGAAACCACTAGAATAATGCAGAACTCAAAACATCATTGTAATGAAACCTGCTTGATTCAATATGAAATCGTATTTCTAACATGACGTTTTTTTTTCCCCAAAAGAAAACATTAATTTTTGGGATAACAAGTCAAAGTTTCAGAATACAAATTAATAAGAATCCAAAACTCAACACAATTAATTCATGTACTGATTTTAACAGGTTTGACTGATCTGCTAATAGAAATTGCTGACCTGTCTCCAAATGCATTAATTCTAATTTCTAATTCCACATGCCTCTCATTATTCACCTCATTTGTTCTTTCCTAAACCCCTCTCATTTTTCAAGTGGTCTTTGAACAGATTAATGACTAGAAATTCACAACCACACACATTTACATGATTTACCTGTGTTATATCTGATCTGATAGCAACCTTTTATTCCAAAGTTGGTGAATACCCTCATCTAATGACAAGATTCAACCAGCACAATCCTGTATGGCACATTTCATATCTCTGACTGAACAAAAGGTGCATGCTCTTTGTTGCCATGGTCCACCACTTCAAGCTCCCTATTAACATCACCAAACTTTCCATCAACTACACACAACTATGACAAATACATTACAACTTGAACTCTAAGTATTGTTTCCAGTGGAGTAACTGGCACACTTTCACCAAATGTTACATTTGATTGATGTATTACTCTCTACACAGAACAAATCAAGATCGCCTTGGACTAACCTGTCTCACTACTCCAATCAGATTAAAAGAACAGCCAAAGACATTATTATTAATCATACTGGCAGCACGGTAATGAGGGAGAGACCTCCATTTCTAGATACACCTTAGAATTTAACGAAGGAACATCTCAAAGTGCTACACAAACAGTGAACATTTAGGTGTCTTTTTATCACACAGCAAGATCTCACAAACCAATTGACACGAATGCCTTTGCTTTAGGCCAAGGCACAGGAACAATTCACTACAAAACCGAAATCTACCCATCAATTCAAAACCCAGTGACAACTGAGTTGTCAGTGCTTCGCGACCTGAACTAAGACTCGTATCCAAAATGTTTGGAAACAGGAATAACAGCATTACTCAAAGATACGATTTGTATTATTGCGTTATATCATTCTGCTATTCTTTGAAACTAATTTCCTATTTGTTTAAATTTGAATCGAGTATCTGTTAAAAGGCCTTCAGTTAACAATGTACACCTTGTGTGTGGGTGTACAAGAGCCCCCAGGGACCAGGAGCCGCGAGGAGACTAAAGCACTATTGGAGTTCCGACTTCGATATCAGGGGGAGAACGAAAAACCCACTAGACGAGAGCAAAATCAAAGGAATAAAACTGGGACAAAGACCGACCTGACATTGGGAGGACACGGGCCCGAGCCCAGACGCCGCTACCCAAAACCGCCGCCATCTTGTGTCAGCTGATGCCAAACCACCAATCAGCAATGAGCTGTGAAGAGCCGGGGTCACCAAGAGAGCGCTTGCGCAGTCTGATCAATACAATCACTGCATCATAAAGCAACTGACCAATAAGGTGAGAGCATAATCCAATGACCAATAGGACGAGAGCAGCTAAACCCCGCTGACCAATAGGACCAATGGACCCTGAGTGGACCGTAAATCTTAACCCAGATCAGAGAAGGTCACAATTCGCAGTTTATGTCTATCTCTGTAAATGTAACATTAATTTCTTCTCGTAAGTTTACTAAGTACCATATTAAATTGACCTATTTTCGAATAAATCCAGATACGTCTTTTTTTCTAATCAATCTGTTCAGCGACGTTATTATTTTCACCTCTGGAGAAGGTGGAATTGTCTCCAAATAACTTACTCCAATTGTACACCAGCTGCAGCTCATTGGATACCCATACAAATAATTGTTAAATTGCTGAATTTGGGGGAAAAAACTGGCGAACACAAGTGCTACTGATCTGCTAATGTAATATATGTTGCAGGCGGTTAGTTTAGTTCAGTTGGCTGGATGGTTATTTTGTGATTTAGAATAATACTAATAACATGGGTTCAATTCCCACACTGGTTGAAGTTACCATGAAGAATCCTCCTTCTCAAATTCTCCCCTTGCTTGACGTGTGGTGATCTTCAGGCTAAGCCACCACCAGTTGTTTCTATCTAATGAGACAGCAACCCTACTATCTGGTAAGACTATGCTTACTGTATCTTTACCTGTTTACATAAGTTCATGTGACATAAAAGCAGAATTAGGCAATCCAGCCCATGTTTTAATATGGTTTCATTTCTCACTCAATCCAAAGCTTACTGAGAGTAAAAAAAATGTTGGCATGAAGTTGAATCAATAGTATTTATTCAGAACAGGACTGAGTTCTCGAACAAGAAAGAAACATCATGGAATGCCCAGAAAGGGACGCTCATGCAAAGGATATCTGGCATAAATCAAGGTATTCCTTCCAGGGAGCAAACTATGCAAATACAGGAGTCATGACTTGGACTGGGATGGACAAAGTTAAAAATCACTCAACATTGGGTTATAGTCCAGTAGGTTTCTTTGGAAGCACTAGCTTTCGGAGTGCTGGACAGAACCACCTGATGAAGGAGCGGCTTGTGAAAGCTGGTGCTTCCAAATAAACCTGTTGGACTATAACCTGGTGTTGTGTGATTTTTATCCAAATACAGGAGTTGTGTAACATAAAAATGAGGACAAAGTGAGAACTGCAGATGCTGGAGATCAGAGACAAAAAGTGTTGCACTGGAAAAGCACAGCAGGTCAGGCAGCATCCGAAGAGCAGGAGAATTGATGTTTTGGGCATAAGCTCTTCATCAGGAATATGGGGTAGGGGGGGTGATGGTGATAGGTCAGAGAGGAGAGTGGAGTGGATAGGTGGGAAGGAAGGTGTACAGGTAAGACAGTTCAAGAAGGCGGTGCTGAGTTGGAGGGTTGAATCTGCGAGGAAATGGGGGGAGGGGCAGAATTTTTCCTGCACATCCTCATCCTTTGCTCTTGATGTGGCCTCTTCTACATTGGGGTGTGTTTTAAAAAAATTCTCAAGGTCAAGGACCAGGCTCGCAGGAAAGTAGTCTGACACAGAACAAACAGCCAAGAGGCGAGTCTGCTAGAATATAAGTGTTTTATTCCCCGCAGCGTCGCCACAACCAGGTCTCGTACTTACAACGGGTCTGGTTTATACTCACTCTACGTGTTACCGGAACTGGGAGCCGTCAGTTCTCGTAGAGCGGTTGCCAACAACCCACGCTCGGCGGTTAAACGCAACCCCGGAGCAGACTCTACCGAACTGGAGACTTTTCCAGCTGATATACTCTTTTCGAGATCTAAACATTCATGTGAACAGCAGAGCAAGGCTGAAAAACACATTCCATTCTGGTCACATACAGATAAGAAGATTCACACGGGAAGGTGTGTAATAAGATTCACACGGGACTAAGCGACACCTTCCATTTTCGGTTAGATTCACACATGTATTGGGACACAATTTTAACCCTTTCACCACATTCCACTGCTTGGCCCAATACATGTGTTACATTATGATTCACACATGTATTGGGACATAATTTTACACCACATTCCACTGCTTGGCCCAATACATGTGTTACATTATGCCCAAATGTATTCTTTCTAACAAGCGCCTACGTACACGCCAAATATACAAGCAAGTCAGGACATTACAGCATGTTAAAATCACCAGGACCGCTACCAGGATCGACAAGGGTGGGAACAGGAATGTCCCCGCAGTGGAGGACATACCATTCAATATGTCCCACCAATGATGAGCTGACTCCACGTCCACTACACGGGCAGCATGTACTACCTCCTGTCCATGTATAAAGGTAGACACCGTAACCTTGGTGACATTGGTTTGATGCTTTCGTAATATCTGCTTAAGCTCCTCGGATCGGTCCAATGCTCGCTTAAACCGATCCAGGGAAATGTTCCAAGGATTCATCAGCACTTTCCACTGCACCTTGGTAAAGTGGCGAGCACTGCTATAAGTGGTCAACAGATAGGTCTGATTCTGCCAGTGCCACTGATAGACATTTGAGAGGCATCTCGAGAACGGTGCTGAGGGAAGCATAGGATGTGGATTATTGGTAGCCACACAGAGCGTGTGTGGCCCAATCTGCCACATCATGTCCCTTGGAGTTTCAACAGTCCATTCGCACAGGGCTGTTCCCTTAGTCAAGCAAGGGTCCCGATACCTGTCCATCAGTAGGCAAGTTTTCCCCTGATCAGTCTGTTCACAAGCGGACAGATCATAGGTAATATTGGTATCTGGGCTAAACCACTGTCCCCTTGTCTTCAGAAAATAATATCCAGAAGATGTAATCACTGGTAATACATAATATCGACAGACCGTAACAGTGTGGGTTACATTCATGGTAACAAAGTATCCGTTACACATAGTTGCGTTACACCATGTTCGTTCTGGATGGGTTATCATCCACAATTTCTCAGATACATTCCATATTCCCCTCCACGCTTGTACATTGGGGGATGTTACCACACGCAAAAAGCGTTCTTTCTGTATTTGAGCATGCAACATTTGAATATGACAGGCAGTCCAATTTAACTGAGCCGTAATGTTCTCAAACAGTTCCTGAGTGGCACCCCAGACATCCAGTTCCCATTGCAGAGATCGTATCATTATTTCAGCTGTCTCTCCTTGAGTCATCATTACGGATGGCATCCACCTTCCAATAGTATGTAGTCCTTGTGAGGTGGCCTGTCCCGTGTTAGATAATTTAGTACGGGTTACCTCAGAGTCAATGGCATTCGAGATACCCATAACAGTTCCTGCGCCTCCCAGCAGGGTGTCGTACCACGCTCGTCGCCGCCTCTTGGTATGACACTCGGGTATGAGGGGCAACTGTACCCGCCAATGAACATCAGTGTGCAGTACCGCCCGGGCCATCTGTTGACAAGTTGACATAATAGGGGCCAACTGTGTTCGATGCGACCGCACGCCCCCCGTGGCACCCCTCTTCGGTGCTGGCCCGCCCCGCGTGGGGTTTAATAACGCCTCAGACGGGGCGTTCGTCGAGGGCAGTACCATTATTAACCACATGAATCGATGACGATTCCGAATATCGGTGGCATTGCGCAGCCACAGATCTTCCCCCCAAGCTGTGACGCTCCAATGAGTCCCCGTTGTCCCGCATGTCTGGGTGCGTCGGTCCCACAAACACGTCTTGACTTGGGCATTCACCACCAGGGTGCAATTAGGCGGTATGAACAATATGTCATATTTTTCCCCATCCCGGCGCATGTAGCACTGTGCACACGTGTACAATTGACAGTCGCTGGTGAGAGTCAGAACAACGCACTGCTGACCGGGTTCACATGTAAAATTGTCCTGCGTCCGTCGCTGGCTACTGGCCTCCCACCGCACCTCATGGCGGGCGACCGGTACCAGCGTCCAGGCCGTGATACCGATGCCCTGGAGTGGCCATCCGATCGCGAACATCGCCAATAGGAGTCGCAATCCCCATGACCACCCCATGTTCAAGGCGGAGGGCCAGCCTGCGGGTGCATAGCAATTACAACATTATTTAGGTCTCACGTAAGTAGCACTGGTTCGCCGGGACGTTTGCCCAGGTCGGGTCCCCGGGGTACATAATGGTGACCAGACTGTCCTTCCCCTGTGCTATGATTTCGGCCGGCCTGGGGGGGCCGGTCGTCTGGCGCACCCATACCTTGGCCCCCTTAGTGTCAGTAGACCCAAATCCCCCCGTCCCACGCTCAGTAACCGTAACGGGAGCTCCCGTCTCTTCCACCGTTGTAAGGTTACATGGCTTAATGACCAATTGCGCTATTCTGTCCCCCTTCTGTATCACGTAAGGTTCAGCAGTGATGTTGACCAGGACCACCCCCAACTCCCCTTGGTAGTCCGCGTCAATTACGCCTGCCATCACATCAATCCCCTTTAGTGACAGTCCCGACCGCGGGAAGATATGCCCATAGGTTCCAGGGGGACAAATCAATCCTAATCCGGTCTTAATCACCGTAGGTTTCTGTTGGATCAAAGTCTGGGCAGTTAGTGCTCGTAGGTCCAGTCCAGTCCAGCCGAAGCCGGCGTGGCCCTTACGGGAATATCAGCTTCCTCAGCGAATTTCCACATTTTAATAGGCTGAGTCTTTGGGGTATCACATACTCGTATCATCCTATTCAAGGGTGTTACCCCATTTCCTAATTGGCGATTATTAATTTGTTTCACCACCCGAATTAGTTGCTTCTTCCAACCTGTTAAGTCATTGCAACCTCCTGCTTTTCGTAGTGAGGACTTCAGAAGCCCATTCATTCGTTCTATAAGTCCCGCAGCTTGTGGGTGATAGGGTACATGATAAACCCATTCCACGTGGTTATCGTGACACCACTGCTTTACCACCCTTCCTGTGAAATGGGAGCCATTGTCACTCTGGACCTGTATGGGCAATCCATAAAATTGTTCAATCAAATCTAAACATCGCAAGGTAGCCTGTTGATTGTTGTGACGACAGGGATGGGCTACCAAAACCCCAGACATAGTGTCCACAGCTGTACATATGTGGTTACATCCTTGTGAGGAGGGTAAGGGACCCACAAAGTCCATTTGCCAGCTCTGTCCCGGACCATCCCCCCGATGGATATGTCCCATCATGTGTTGGGGCACTCCCTGCCGCTGATGTTGACACTGCTCACACTGGTTTACTGCAGTCTTAACATCATCTACCATAAGATCTATTCCTCGGTCTCGAGCCCATTGCAAGGTTCCTTGCACTCCCCAGTGCCCAGCCTTAAGGTGTGCCCATCTAGCTAGGTCCACTGAGGTGCCCCTTTGCACAATCATGGTTCGGACGATACCATCCACATATCGGTTATGTAGAGCTTCCACATCATTTCGAGATGTATGGGCATCTGTGGTGTAAAATTATGTCCCAATACATGTGTGAATCATAATGTAACACATGTATTGGGCCAAGCAGTGGAATGTGGTGAAACGGTTAAAAATTATGTCCCAATACATGTGTGAATCTAACCGGAATGGAGGTGTTGCTTAGTCCCGTGTGAATCTTATTACACACCTCCCCGTGTGAATCTTCTTATCTGTATGTAACCAGAATGGAATGTGTTTTTTAGCCTTGCTCTGCTGTTCACATGAATGTTTATATCTGGAAAAGAGTATATCAGCTGGAAAAGTCTCCAGTTCGGTGAGTCTGCTCCGGGGTTACGTTTAACCGCCGAGCGTGGGTTGTTGGCAACCGCTCTACGAGAACTGACGGCTCCCAGTTCCGGTAACATGTAGAGTGAGTATAAGCCAGACCCGTTGTAAGTATGAGACCTGGTTGTGGCGACGCTGCGGGGAATAAAATGCTCATATTCTAGCAGACTCGCCTCTTGGTCGTTTGTTCTGTGTCAGACTACTCTCCTACGAACCTGACCTTGAGAATTTTTTTAAAACAGCATCTACGTGGGTGATGTATATGACCAGGTATTGAGCTTTCTCCCATATATCTTCCCATAACTGTTTACCCCATACTTCCCTATTCTGGATCATCCACTGATTGGCCTGCCAAGTTGGCATCCATTGTGTCATGCCGTTAACCACTGACCACGAGTCAGAGAACAAACAAACTCCCATGACCCCTGCTTGCATGACTACCATATGCACTGCTTTTAATTCTGCCCACTGACTACTTTTTCCCTCCCCTAATTCTTCTAGGGTAGTGCCTTGTTTTGGGTTAAAGGCGGCAGCTTTCCATCTACGCTGTCCCGCTTTCCATTGGGCTGACCCATCTACGAACCAAGCCGTGGCTTGTTCATCCGGGGTCAGTTCATCATACCGTTTTCCCATCTTAACGGGTGATTCCTTGTATTCAATCACCTCAAACCGTTTTTCCCCTTCCTCAGGGGCCTCCGCCACTTGCTCATGTAGGACTGACACTCCTTTCTGTCCAGTCCGCACTCTCTCCGACACATACCATTTCCATTTAATGATGCTGCTCTCTTGGGCAGTTCCTATTCTGTGGGTAGTGGGGTCACTAAGTACCCACGGAAGAATAGGAATAGCTGTTCTCATGATCACTTCATGTCCAATGGTCAGGGCTTCGGTTTCCACCAAGCCCCAGTAGCATGCTAATAACTGTTTCTCAAAGGGGGTATACCGTTCCCCTGCCGGGGGTAATTTTCGGGACCAAAATCCCAATGGCTTACGGGTTCTTCCCTGTTTTTGCCATAAGCTCCAATTGGCATAATCCCCCTGTGCTGAGACTTGCAGTTCTACAGGTCCTGACTGTATCTTTCCCAAGGATACAGCTTGCTGTATCGCTTGCTTGGCCATTTCAAATGCAGTTTGATGGACCTCCGTCCATTCGAACGCTGCCTTTTTCCTCGTAACTCGATACAAAGGTTTTAAAATTTGTCCTAAATGGGGAATATGCTGTCTCCAGAATCCGAATAACCCAATAAATTGCTGCACGTCCTTCTGGGTGTGAGGGACGGCAAAGACCTGAATCTTATTTTTAGCTTTCGCAGTGATTTCCCTTTCCCCCTTGTTCCACATGATTCCTAAGAATTTTACCGTTTGTGAGGGACCCTGGATTTTGGCTGGGTTGATCTCCCACCCATATCCTCGCATATGTTGAACCAGTTGGTCCAGCAATTCCTGAACCTGCTTCTGACTTGTCCCCTGTATCATCATATCGTCAATATAGTGCGAGATCATCACTTCGTCAGGCACTTTAAAGGCAGCCAAGTGTTCTGCAACTATCCGGTGGCAGATAGTAGGGCTATGCAGATATCCTTGGGGCAATCGCGTGAACGTGAATTGTCTACCCTCCCAAGTGAATGCGAACTGTTCCTGCCTATCTTCGGGAATAGGAATTGTGAAGAAGGCATTAGCCAAATCAATTACTCCGTACCACACCCCTGGATGATGTTGGATTCGTCCTATAATAGTGACGGCATCCGGGACCGCTGCCGTCAAGGCCGGAGTGTGACGGTTTAGTTGCCGATAATCTATCGTCATCCGCCATGACCCATCGGCTTTATGTACGGGCCATAAGGGGTTATTCCACGCCGTGGTGCATGTCCTAAGCACTCCCGCTTCCAAATAATCCTTAATTGTGGCGGATATTTCTTTATGTCCGCCGGGAATCCTATACTGTCTAAGACTTATTACGCGATCGGCGATCGGGATGGGGAAGGGGTCCATTTTAACCTTTCCCACTAACACCGTCCTACAGCGCAAAGCCATTTTCGTGATTCCAAATTCAAACTTCCCTTGTTGGAGGTGAAGTGTTAAACCGGCCAGAATGTCCATTCCCAGGATCCATTCTCTAACTGGTGTAATGATAATTGAATAAGTTTTAATGGGCATTGTACCTATCTTTAGGGGCAATTGTACTGTTTTTCCTTCAATCAGATTACCTCCCAGCCCAACCAGCGTGACTGGGGTTCCTTTAAACTTATGGGGCGTCCCATAGATTAAGGTGGCCTCCGCCCCTGTGTCCACTAGAGCCATAACGGTTTGGACGGATTTGCGCCAATAGATAGTCAATGATACATGAGGTCGAATGTCGTCTGCTGACCATTGGCTCGTTCGTGGGCAAACCCTTGGGGCTTGGCCCGATTCCTATTGTTCCTCCCATTCATCTTCCCCAGACAGCACTGGGTAAAGACGTTTGCCTCGCCCTTCTTTGTTCTTGCCTTTCTTACTAGGTTTCCGGCCACGCCTATCCACTTTATAACACTCTCGGAGAGGAGGCCGTACCTCCTCCTCCTCCTCGTCCTCCGAGGATTCCCACCGCTGGGAAGTGGAAGTTCTACCCCTTCGAGGCTCATTAACAACCGGACCCCGTGTCTGACATTTTTGTGTTAGTAATTCCACTAGGTCTTCCATAGTGGGTCGGGACTCCGTCTCTACCCGGGACACCTTCAGTCCCTTTCGTCTGCATAAGTCTTTTAATTCCGGTGTAGGTAGGCCATCAATCTCCGATGCTGGGACCTGCGCCCGTATCAAAGCTTGCCACAAAGCACGCCGTGAGGGGCCTTGGTTACTTCCTTGATTAGGGTTTACTTTTCCCCCTGCCCGAGCCTCAGGGCGACGCCCCTCCGTGCCCCCCTGAGAAGCACGGGTTGTGGGTCCCCAATCCCCCAAACCACCCATCTCCCTCATCATACTACGGGCATCTCCTAGGGTTTCTCCCCGTCCACTCAACATTATGGTTAATAACAGTGGTTTATAATGGGGGGGGGGCAGTCTTCACTAGGTGGTCTCTAGTCTGTCTACTAACATTTGTGTTATCTACCTCGTCCAGCACTCCCAGCAACAGGGCATCCCGCACACACAAACGGGTTAGCCTCTGAACCCCTTCCTTAATTGTTGTCCAAGTTCCTTCCAAGGGGGGCCAATCGGACGGGAAGGGATACTGTTCGGCCACTGCCCTGGCATACATCCCAAATAAGGTCCCCATACTGCGATCTATTACCATATCCTTGGCTTGTCTGCGGTACCCCAGGTCTACGGCAGCATCCTTTGCTAATCCACCAAACTTGGGAGCATCCTGATAGTCTACCTGCACTTGTTGCCCCCCTTCCTCGAGGAGCCGAATTAGCCATAGCTCTAACGGCTCCCCAGGATTACGTCGGGTTTTCTGGGTGATAAACAGCACCTCATCGGTAGTGAAGTCTTCCGTTAATTCAGAGAATTCTGCAGGAGGCTGAGCCCGCGGTAATTCATGCATAATTGCCTCCCCTTGTTCATTCCGTATAGGGTTTCCTTCCTCATCTAACATTACCTCCCGTTGCACTGGGAGACGTCTCTGAACCTGCTTTCTCCTAACCACTGGTTTAGCTTGGAGTACGGGTGGGTCCTCTTCGTACTGATCATCTGAATCTCCCCAAATGTTCCCATCCCAATGATCGATATCCCACCGATCCCCGTTATTTAACTGGGCTACAAACGCCCGTACTTGTACTGGGTCCGGGGTTCGAGGGACCTTCCTTTTCTCTTTCCGTTTCTTAGCAGACAGATACATAATAGTTCGTCCTGCTAGTTCAGTTAATGCTGTCAATTCAGCTTTTTACTTCATAATTTCCTGCCTCAACATAGAGGCATCTCCCGAACTGAGTCCCTGCTCATGTTTCAGGAGGGCTAATTCTGCTTCAGCTTTTTGGCGCTTGTCTGACTGTTGTCTACAAGCCGCCGCACAGGCCCACATCCTCCGCTGTACCCCAGGCAAGGGGTTCTTCGGCAGGACTGGGATCCTCTCAAGGGTGGACAGCAGCGACCCTGGGGTTCCTACGCCCTCGGCCTCCCAGTTCTCCGGTCGCCCCCCACCATTTCTCAAACAAACTGCCACGCCATGCCACGGTCCATGCCATCCCGGGACGGTCGGGACCTCCACAGTTTGTTCCTCTGGTTTCTTAGCCTTTTTCCAAAACATTGTTCTGTATCAAAATCTTTCCTCAATTGCGATTGATCCTGCCGACTACGCCAAAATGTTTTAAAAAAATTCTCAAGGTCAAGGACCAGGCTCGCAGGAAAGTAGTCTGACACAGAACAAACGACCAAGAGGCGAGTCTGCTAGAATATAAGTGTTTTATTCCCCGCAGCGTCGCCACAACCAGGTCTCGTACTTACAACGGGTCTGGTTTATACTCACTCTACGTGTTACCGGAACTGGGAGCCGTCAGTTCTCATAGAGCGGTTGCCAACAACCCACGCTCGGCGGTTAAACGCAACCCCGGAGCAGACTCTACCGAACTGGAGACTTTTCCAGCTGATATACTCTTTTCGAGATCTAAACATTCATGTGAACAGCAGAGCAAGGCTGAAAAACACATTCCATTCTGGTCACATAAAGATAAGAAGATTCACACGGGAAGGTGTGTAATAAGATTCACACGGGACTAAGCGACACCTTCCATTTTCGGTTAGATTCACACATGTATTGGGACACAATTTTAACCCTTTCACCACAGGGTGGCAGGATGCCAACTCGCGGAATGTTTCTGGGACATCTCTGGGACACACACACCAAACAACCCCACCACTCTGTAGCCAACCACTTCAACTCCCCCTCCCACTCCATCAAGGACATGCAAGCCTTGGGCCTCCTTATCCGCCCAATCCAAGTCACCCAACACTTGGAGGAAGAACGTCTCATCTTCTGCCTTGGGACCTGCCAACCAGACTGCAACAACATTGATTTCACCAGTTTCCTCATCTCCCCTCCCCCCACCTCATCCCAGATTCAACTCTCGAACTCAGCACCACCTTCTTGAATTGTCCTACCTGTCCATCTTCCTTCCCACCTATCCGTTCCACCCTCCCCTCTCACCTATCACCATCATCCACTGCCTGCATCTACCTATCATCTTCCCTGCTACCTTACCCCCAACCCCTTATTTATCTGAAGCTGAGGTCAGAAATGTTTTGTTAGAGTGCTATTACTGGAGAATGATGAGGCTTGTTATTTTCCCACTTTGAATTAACATGAAACTGAATTTAGTTGGCAAGAAGATGAAAAGTAAAAACACCAGTGGAGTTTAAGGGGATCTTTCCTTCTTTAGAGGCTATTGGATCACAATAGCGGACAATGCGGAGCCTTCTCCGATACCTAATCAAACTCATATTTGAGGAATTCCTACTTTTTCACTTCCTGGTGGGTAGAATGTGGAGAGTGATTGTGGAGGACATTGTCTGATCAGTTCCTTTAGTCGAATGACTTCTGTAGTAATATGCTTAATGTGATGATAATGGTTACACAGTAATTTTGCTCTCATGTTGCTGATGGATGACAACAGTAGTGATCATGAGTAAGGAGTTAAAAATCACACAACACCAGGTTGTAGTCCAACAGGTTTAATTGGAAGCACACTAGCTTTCAGAGCGACGCTCCTTTGAAGGAGCGCCGTTCCGAAAGCTAGTGTGCTTCCAATTAAACCTATTAGACTATAACCTGGTGTTGTGTGATTTTTAACTTTGTACACCCCAGTCCAACACCGGCATCTCCAAATCATGAGTAAGGCATCATTCAGTAGAATTTCGTCCTCCTTGAGCCATCTCCTGATCATCATGTAATAAATCATATAAATAGGTAAGCTGTCAGGGAATCTTTTTTCCACATACATAATAATGTGGTGGTGATAACACTCTGGGGAAAGGAGAGAAGTTCAATTACAAAGTGCTGCTGCAAATATTTCCCATGATTCCCTTGAGAAAGGCAGCATTGCAGGGCAGGAAATCAATCTGGTCTGTGTAGTGACATTACACTACCAGGTTTTTCCCTCATGGGGGGAAATTATAAAGTAAAATTCCAGAGATTAAAAGTTAGGGATGCTCATCTATGCATCATACATACATTTCTGTTAAGCAAAGGCGGGTATATAGAGTTAGACCACAGATCAGTTATGATCTCATTGAATGATGGAACAGGCTCAAAGGGCTGGAAAGACCTACTCTTCCTCTGTTCATTGGCACAGACATCCATCAATTATTCTCTGTACTGTTGGAAATCTAGTCATGTGAAAGAAGCAATGGTACTCATGTCTGCTGCATTGGGATAATGATAAACTGTTTTACTTTCACAAATACTGCATCCATGACTTGCTTAAGCACATAACAGATGCCTACAGTGCCAGTAATGGCCCCCATAGTAGCTCTGCAGGCATAGTAACTTGTGACCGTGCTGACCTATTTTATGTTTCTTGGTATCATACAGTATGATTGGAGTGTATCCAACAGCAAATCAGAATCTTCTGAACTATCTCTGAACTGGAATCAATAGCTCCACTATGAATTGTAAGTAAAATTGTGTTCTCTTCTGGGAATGCCTCATGTACTGCGTACCCTGCTCATCATTCTTCTCCTCCTCATCTTCCTCGTACTGAAAATAATCCATGAATAAGTTCTAAAGTGGCTTCTCATTCTGTGGCCCTGGGTGATGTCCCTACCTGAACTCTAAGATATCAATAAAATATGAGCTAGCTCTTCAATCCCTTGGCAGAGACTGTTTTTGTTCAAGCAAAAGAAAGAGATCAAAACAAAACCTTCTGTGTGAGTTAGTAATGACAAGCTTTATTTCAGTATTTCAAACTTTCCAGAGATTCACTTTCAATTTAATGACTGATGGAAATGCAAAGAAGAAAACCTCAACAGTCAGGTTGATATCACTGATGAAACATGCCATTTAAAGTCCATCTGAAAAGTATGCACTTCCAGCAATTTGGACAGGCAAAATCTAAGCCATGCATTTGGGACAAAGAACTGATAAAATAGGTCATAGTCAATGTTATGCCCTTAAAACGGGCGCATTAGAAAAACAAGGACCAAGAAACCTTTTAAGTAACTCTGAAAATGAAGAAAAGCACATGCAGAAACATTTAAGAACACAGTCACAACCTCTCATTCCAGGTAGACAATGAAATTAATGGTACAGAATCATTTTGATAGAGCTCATGCCATAACTGGATACAAGCAGCAGAGGGCAGTGCAATCTCAGTATTCAGTATTAAGGTACAGTTGTGAAACATGAGGTCAAATTATAACTCCTGACAAAAAGACAAAAAGGGTTTCAGCAAAATGCCCACCTTCACTCTATTAAGACCAGATTTTGGGTTTTAGTTGCATAGGCATCATTGAGCAGATGTTAGGCAGCAGGAGACCACCACCAAGAACCCAAAAGAGGGAGACCCTGCACTGCCAGAAATGATCAGGAGAATCTCCTACTTGAAGGAAGTGGGAAGGGGGGTCAGAATTCTAGAAAATGTGAGACCCAAGTTTTTCTTCTGGGTCTGGAAGAACGTACCTGCTCCACCCAACTTTCCTTAAAACTAATTTCAGAAGAATCAAATTGAGGTATTCAAGATGATAAAAGATATGGATAAAATGGAGGTGGAGTGGATGCCTCCTCGTGTGGGGCTTTCTAGGATGAGAGGTCATAATCTTAGGATAAGGAGTAGCAAATTTAAAACAGAGTTGAGGAGAAACTACTTCTCCCAAAGGGTTGTGAATCTATAGAATTCGCTACCCCAATGTGCAGTGGATGCTGGGACAGTGAGTAAATTTAAGGAGGAACTGGACAGATGTTTAGTTGGCGATGGGTTGAAGGGTTATGGGGAGAAGGCAGAAAAATCGGGTGAGGAGCGTAATAGCCATGATCAAATGGCAGAGCAGACTCAATAGGTCTAATGGCCTAATTTGCTCCTATATCTTATGAACTTATCAACTTGAAAAGTCAAAGTACCTTACTGGCCTCTTCCAGCCCCAGCTCTTGTGTTGGAATAAAGTCACATAAGCCTCCAGTTAAGATGGTAAGCAGCTCCACTCTACGTCTTTAAAGAAGAAAGTGCAGCTTTTTAATGGCTATGCCATTTGCCTTTTCTGAAAAGTAGCTTCGGAATGCAACCCCATTGGAAGCGATCAGTTACATGTAAGTTGCACCTACCATTTCAGGCACTGGTTTGTCCAATATCCACTGGACAGGCTGGGTAAAATGATCTTTTTATTGACCATTCATAAAACATTGACAATATCCCAGTCCTCAGGTTCTCAATACAGGTTAACAATTCATGATAAAAATGAACTATTTTCTTTGCAGTCCAGCTGGGAACAAGAGGGATAATTGGAAAGTGGGATTCTGACAGGTGAGTGAAGGCTGTGCAGTTTGGAAAACTTGGGCAAAGCATGGGAAATGGGGGCTGGGGGGGGCCAGCATTTCTGACAGATTAGGGTGAGGAAGTTGCAATGTGATAAACTCAGGTGGTTCCCAGACAGGGTCAGCCAATAAGGGATGGATAAAGTCTACTGGTAACAGGTGAAAGATATTTTCCATTGGTGAGCAAATGGGAAACCATAAAGAAATCATATGTGAGAACCAAAGGAGAAGAAAACTTGGGGAAGCTGAGATTTATATAGTCATAGAGATGTACAGCATGGAAACAGACCCTTCGGTCCAACTTGTCCATGCTGACTAGACATCCCAACCCAATCTAGTCCCATCTGCCAGCACGCGGCCCATATCCCTCCAAACCCTTCCTATTCAGATATCCATCCAGGTGCCTTTTAAGTGTTGCTATTGTACTAGCCTCCGCTACTTCATCTTGCAGCTCATTCCATATAAGTACCATCCTCTGCATGAAACAGTTGCTTCTTTGTGTCTTTTATATCTTTCCCCTCTCACCCTAAACCTATGCCCTCTAGTACTGGACTGCCACACCCCAGAGAAGAGACTTTGTCAATTTACCCTATCCATGCCCCTCATGGTTTTATAAACCTCTATAAGGTCACCCTTCAGCCTCCAATTCTCCAGGGAAAACAGTTTTGAGCCCCGCCCCTCCAACCGCCACCAGGACAGAACCCCACTGGTCCTCACCTACCACCCCACCAATCTCCATGTACAG
Source organism: Chiloscyllium plagiosum (assembly GCF_037043375.1). Lineage (NCBI taxonomy): Eukaryota > Metazoa > Chordata > Chondrichthyes > Orectolobiformes > Hemiscylliidae > Chiloscyllium > Chiloscyllium plagiosum. The sequence goes on from NW_028270161.1 coordinate 39,287,634, forward strand.
CGCATCATCCGCCATCACTTCCGCCACCTCCAAACGGACCCCACCACCAAGGATATATTTCCCTCCCCTCCCCTATCAGCTTTCCGTAGAGACCACTCCCTCCGCGACTCCCTTGTCAGATCCACACCCCCCACCGACCCAACCTCCACTCCCGGCACCTTCCCTTGCAACCGCAGGAGGTGCAACACTTGCGCCCACACCTCCCCCCTCACTTCTCTCCAAGGCCCCAAAGGAAACTTCCATATCCGCCACAGATTCACCTGCACCTCCACCCACATCATCTACTGCATCCGCTGCAGCCGGTGAGGCCTCCTCTATATTGGGGAGACAGGCCGCCTCCTTGCGGAGCAATTCAGAGAGCACCTCTGGGCCACCCGGACGAACCAACCCAACCACCCTGTAGCACAGCATTTCAACTCCCCCTCCCACTCCACCGAGGATATGCAGGTCATTGGACTCATCCACCGCCAAACCACAACAACGCGACGGTCGGAGGAGGAGCGTCTTATCTTCCGACTGGGAACCCTCCAACCACAGGGGATGAACTTGGACTTCACCAGTTTCTTCATCCCCCCTCCCCCCACCTTGTCTCAGCCGAATCCCTCCAGCCCGGCACTGCCTTCCTGACCTGCAGTCTCCTTCTTGACCTCTCCGCCTCCATCCTACTCCGACCTATCACCCTCACCTTGACCTCTTTCCACCTATCACATTTCCAACGCCCCTCCTCCAAGTCCCTCCTCCCTACCTTTTATCTTCTCCTGCTGAACACTCTCTGCTCATTCCTGAAGAAGGGCCTGTGCCCGAAACGTCGAATCTCCTGTTCCCTGGATGCTGCCTGACCTGCTGTGCTATTCCAGCAATAAAGTTTCAACTTTGATCTCCAGCATCTGCAGACCTCACTTTCTCCTCCAGGGAAAACAGCCCCAGCATATTCAACCTCTCCCAATTGCTGAAATCCTCCAACCCTGGCAACAGCCTTGTAAATCTTTTCTGAACCCTTTCAAGTTTCACAACATCCTTCCAATAGGAAGGAGACCAAAATTGCATGCAATGTTCCAAAAGTGGCCAAAACAATGTCCTGTACAGCCGAAACATGACCCACCAACTCCTGTACTCATTACTCTGACCAATAAAGGAAAGCATACCAAATGCATCTTCACTATCCTATCTACCTGTGACTCCACTTTCAAGGAGCTATGAACCTGCACTTCAAAGTCTCTTTGTTCAGCAACACTCCCTGTTGTAATCTGAGGTAACCTTTTTCGCTGTCCACTTCACCCCCAATTTTGGTGTCATCTGCAAACCTACTAACTATACCTCTTATGCTGACATCCAAATCATTTATATAAATGATGAATAGTAGTGCACTGAGCACCGATCCTTGTGGCACTCCACTGGTCACAGGCCTCCAGTCTGAAAAATAACGTTCCACCACCAACCTCTGTCTTCTACCTTTGAGCCAGTGCTGTATCCAAATGGCCAGTTCTCTCTGTAATCCATGAGATCTAACCTTGCTAACTAGTCTCCCATGGGAACCCTGTCGAATACCTCACTGAAGTCCATATAGATCATGTCCTCTGCTCTGCCCTCATCACGGTGGCTCAGTGGCTCAGTGGCTCATTGGGGCTGCACGGTGGCTCAGTGATTAGCACTGTTGCCTCACAACGCCAGGGACCCGGGTTTGATTCCCGTCTTGGATGACTGTCTGTGTGGACTTTGCACATTCTCCCCGTGTCTGCGTGGACTTCCTCCGGGTGCTTCCTCCCACAATCCAAAGACGTGCAGGTTAGGTGAACTGGTCATACTAAATTGCCCATAGTGTTAGGTGCATTAGGCAGAGGTAAAATGTGGAGAATGGTTCTGGGTGGGTTTCTCTTTGGGCAGGTTGGTTTGGACTTGTTGGGCCGAAGGGCCTGTAAGGAATCTAATCAAATCAATCCTCTTTGTTACTTCTTCAAAAAACTCAATCAAGTTCATGACACATGATTTCCATGTTGACTATCCCTAATCAGTCCTTGCCTTTCCAAATACATGTATATCCTGTCCCTCAGCAATCCCTTCAACAACTTGCCTATCATCAACATCAGGCTCACTGGTCTTTAGCTCCCTGACTTATCCTTACCGCCCTTCTTCAACAGTAGCACCATGTTAGCCAAACTCCAGTCTTCCGGCATCTCACCTGTCACTATCAATGAAACAAATATCTCAGCAAGAGGCATTACAATCACTTCCCTGGCTTCCCACAGAGTTCTGGAGTACACCTGATCAGGTCCTGGGGATTTATCCACTTTTATGTATTTCAAGACATCCAGCACGTCCTCCTCTCTAATATAGACATTTTTCAAGATGTCATCATCTATTTCCCTACTTTCTGTATCTTCCATGTCCTTTTCCACAGTAAACACTGATGCAAAATACTCATTTAGAATCTCCTCCATCTCCTGCGGCTCCACACAAAGGCTGTCTTGCTGATCTTTGAGGGGCCCTATTCTCTCCCTAGCTACTCTTTTGTCCTTAATGTGTTTGTAAAAACCATTTGGATTCTCTTTAACCCTATTTGCCAAAGCTATCTCATGCCCCCTTTTTGCCCTCCTGATTTCCCTTTTAAGTATACTCCTACTGCCTTTATACTCTTCTGAGGATTCATTCAATCTATCTTGTCTATACCTGACATAGGCTTCCTTCTTTTGTTTAACCAAACCCTCAATTTCTTTAGTCATCCAGAATTCCCTACACCTACCAGCCTTACCTTTCACCCGAACAGGGATATACTTTCTCTGGACTCTCGTTATCTCATTTTTGAAGGCTTCCCATTTTCCAGCCATCCCTTTACCTGCAAATATCTGCCTCCAATCAGCTTTTGAAAGTTCTTTCGAATACTGTCAAATTTAGCCTTCCTCTAATGTAGAATTTCACCTTTTAGCTCTGGTCTATTCTTTTCCATCACTATTTTAAAACTAATAAAATTATGGCTGCTGGTCCCAAAGTGCTCCCCCACTGACACCTCAGTCACCTGCCCTGCCTTGCTTCCCGAGAGTAGTTCATTTTGCAAATAAAGCAGGGATCAAAATGTCATTGGAAGAAAAGTTGGGTTAATTATTTCTAAGGATCTAAAGGATATGTAAAAAGATCTGGAGGAGAATAATTAAAATGTAAAATATCAGCATTGTATGGATATGAGGTCTCAAGTAGCTCCTGCACTGTGATTTCTGTCAATCTATAAAAACCATTAGTTTTTGCTGCAGTTCAATGCATTCCTGTTAGTTGCTGATGGAGTATAAAACAAAAGCTTCCTAACTGTGATTTCTGCTCCGCTTGTATTTATAGCACAAACTAACATCTGTATTCTACAGATGTTGTTTAACAATGGGATAATAACTGCATTATCTGTTTTGTGACTTTGATTCTGGGATAAATATTGGATAGTGCCCGAAGATAATTTCTGTGCTATTCTTAAAATATTGCCATGAAACCTTTTACATCCACTTAAACAAGCAGATGGAATCCTGGCTTAACATCGTAACTGAGGCACAGCACTTACCAGTAGTGCATTGTTCCTTCAGAACTGCCCTGAAAAGTCAGCCTTGAATTTATGTGCTCAAGCCGTGGGGTGAGACTTGAACCTTACGCTTACAGAAATGAGAGTGCTCCCAACTGAGCCCTATGTAACGTTCCCCCTTTTATACTCACAGCTTACCTCACAGCCCCCGCCTCTTTCTTTGGTTTCCTCTCTTCACCATAGGTTTTCCTTCTTTACCTGTTCCTGGTGGCCTCCTGCTTCTCTGATCTTCCTGTACCATGAAGAAAGGTTACACCCGAAACGTCGACTTCTCCACCTCCTGATGCTGCCTGGCTTGCTGTGTTCTTCCAGCCTCCTGCTTGTCTACCTTGGCTTCCAGCATCTGCATTTTTTTTTGTCTCTAACCAAGTATGTTCCACATGAAGTCTCTTCCAAGGATGCCCACTTTGAAGAAGTTATCTGCCTCCCTCAGACGTGCACTCAGTGAGTCCCTTTCTCACTGCCACAATGCTGTGACCTCCTCAGCTCTCCAGCTCTTTGACATCTCTTCAACTATCCCCACTTCACTTCCCTACCCCCATCACCTCCTTTATCTGCAGCTCCCCTTACACCCACCCCCAGTCCTGAGGAAGGGTTACACCAGAAACATCGAATTCTCCAGCTCCTGATGCTGTCTGGCTTGCTGTGTTTTTCCAGCCTCCTGCTTGTCTACCTCAGGAAAAAACATGGATCAGAGGACTTCAACTACAGGGAACACAAGCTTTTCTAAAACAGATGCAAAAAATGTCAATATTGCATTATCATGAGAGTTAACCTCCAGTATTGTACCCTCGCAAAGCTGAAAATTCTATACAGACCTGCAACTGCACCCCGATATTAAATTTTTAAAACTCACAGATTTCCACCTCTAACATCTGCACAAGGCCTTGACAGAGGTAGACCTGTGCTATGCCTGTTAATGGTTTGACCATCAAATAGCTTGACAGGATAATGCAGCTCTGATGCTGCTGTTATAAGGAATTAAGAGTTTTTTCAGCATTAGAGCTGAAGGAAATTGAGTGTGTGGTTACTATGATGCAAAGACATAGAAAGATCATCACAGTTTAAAATGTTAAATGTTTCCTTCCATAGCTGCCATCTGATTTGTCAAGTATTCCAAAATGTTATGTCTTTATTCAAGGCATAAAAGTAGTGTTTTGTATGCTTTATTTTTTGCTCTAAACATTTCTAAAAATAGCTTTAGTTTATTTTCAGAATCAGGGTATTAGATAGAGAATCAATTATGCATTTAACGGAATAGGAGGAATGGGAGGATATCACTTCAACATAAGTAGGTGAAAAGAGAGATTTGAAGAAGAATTTTCATCCAAAGATTTGTTTTATACCTTCACAGGATGAGGGCATCTCTAGTTCCCCGGAGTTAACAATCAACCACATTGCTGTATGTCTGGAGTCACATATAGGCCAGACTGGGTAAGGTTAGCAGTATTCTTCCCTCAAGGACATTAGTGAATCAGATGGATTTTTTTGACAATAGATTAATGGACATCATTCCTAATTCCAGGTCCCCAGAATATTACCTGTTTCTTTGGATTAACAATCCAATGAAAATATTACTAGGTTATTGCCTCCCCATATTTTGCCATAAGTGCTAAATGCTAGATTAATTACAGCTTTAAAATGTTACCAGTTAACTACAGAAGGAAAATTTAGGATCTGAAAAAGTGATGTTATTTTAGATTAAAGTAAAAGAATATGAAAGGATCTGAAAAAATTACGTTATATTAGATTAAAAGCAGAACATGTTGAAATAGCCTCTCTCCCTAACCTGCACCCAACCAACCAGCTTCTCAAATCTTCTGAAAACTTGCCAACTAGCTAGAGCCTACATTCAGTGCAACAAGGACTGAGTAAATTCCTGCAGCATTGTAACCCAAAATCCAGCCTTCTGGTGAGTTCCTAGCCTCAAGCTGAAGTCCCCTTTTTCCATGCAACCTGAGCATTACTGGCAAGGCCAGCAAAGGAGTAGCTTTGAGTGGAAGTTGCGTGTCATGGTGTTCTTGTGATTTTCTACTTTGTTCTTAAGAAGTAGTAAGCTTGGTTAATTGCTGCAGTGCATCTTGCATATGTTCACACTGCTGTATGGGGCAGTTCCTGTACGTGTGCCTTACTTGGTCAGTGACACAGAGCAGGGGCTAAATTGGAAGCTCTCAACACCTTAGACTTGCACACATTCAAGGAATCTCTTGACACCTGAATAAAATTAGCTGCTCTCTGCAGACTCAAGTGCAGTTGCAGCAAGCCATTAGGAAGGCTGATGGCATGTTGGTCTTTATTGCAAACTGATTTAAGTACAGGAGTAGTGAAGTCTTGCTCCAAATGAATAGGAGCTTGGTTAGCCCTGCAGTATTGTGTGCAGTTTGTCTCCTTATCTCAGAAAAGATATCTTTGGCATAGGGGGAATGCAACAAAGGTTCACCAGACGTGTTTGTGGGAATAGCAGATCTATCCTGTGAAGAAAGAGTGGGTAAACTGGGCTTGTAATCTCAAGGGTAAAGAGTAAGATGATCCCATTGAAACTCACAAAATACTTAAGGAGTAGACAGGGTAGACGCAGGTAAGATGTTCTCCCGGTTGGGGATTGCAGAATTGGGGGGCATATCTTAAAAACAAAGGGCATGCCACTTAGGTCTGACATGATGAAAATTTTTCTTTCCTCTCCAAACGGTTGTGAACCTTTGAAATTCTCTACCCTAGACAGCTGTTGAAGTTTAGTCTTTGAGAATGTTTAAGGTAGGGATTAATAGGTTTCTGGTTACCTACTGCATCATCTACTGCATCCGCTGCAGCCGGTGTGGCCTCCTCTATATTGGGGAGACAGGCCGCCTACTTGCGGAGCGATTCAGAGAGCACCTCTGGGCCACCCGGACGAACCAACCCAACCAACCTGTAGCACAGCATTTCAACTCCCCCTCCCACTCCACCAAGGATATGCAGGTCATTGGACTCATCCACCGCCAAACCACAACAACCCGACGGTCGGAGGAGGAGCGTCTTATCTTCCGACTGGGAACCCTCCAACCGCAGGGGATGAACTTGGACTTCACCAGTTTCTTCATCCCCCCTCCCCCCACCTTGTCTCAGCCGGATCCCTCCAGCCCGGCACCGCCTTCCTGACCTGCAGTCTTCTTCTTGACCTCTCCGCCTCCATCCTACTCCGACCTATCACCCTCACCTTGACCTCTTTCCACCTATCACATTTCCAACGCCCCTCCTCCAAGTCCCTCCTCCCTACCTTTTATCTTCTCCTGCTGAACACTCTCTGCTCATTCCTGAAGAAGGGCCTGTGCCCGAAACGTCGAATCTCCTGTTCCCTGGATGCTGCCTGACCTGCTGTGCTGTTCCAGCAATAAAGTTTCAACTTGGATCTCCAGCATCTGCAGACCTCACTTTCTCCTTCTGGTTACCTCTGACATATTATGGAAATGGAGTGGGTAAAAGACATTGAAATATTTGATCAGCCATGATCATACTGAATGATGGTGTAGACTTGATGGGCTGGATGACCCACTCCTGTTCAATGTTTCTGTGTCTTATCTTTCTTTACCTGGTGTATGTGGGGACTTTCTAGGGCACAGGTACAGGGATTGAGAGGAGTCCACATGAACACTGAAACATTCCAGGACATATAAGTGTCTGAGATGTCTAATATTAAGTAAGACTGCTATCCATTTGCAAATTAGGTAACCTCTCACTGGCACTGCATACTCTAGAGGGAGCAGCAGTGAATCTCTGTAACAAACATGGCCTCAACATAATTGCTGAGATCACATACCTGAGGATTGTCTTGGCTCCTATGTTTTGATATTTATTACAACTTTGAAGCCTTATAGAGAATGTAACATATATATAAATTTGATAAATTTGTTTATAGTGTCACCTGTTAGTTCAAAGTATGACTGCAAACAAAATTATACTAAAGCTTTAAGAGATGATAAATTGGGACTCTTATTGTTTGTGTCATTGGCTTTTATTATTCATGAAAGTATAAATCAATGGGTGAAAAGATCAGGCAGAAACTATTGCATAGATACATTCGTTTGGTATATCACGTGTAGAGCCTACAGTCATATATATTTTCTGTATGATGCCCAAATGATCCATCATTCTCCATTACAGATAATTATAAAATTAAAACAGCTTTCCTATGTTGTAGTTTTCTCTAAATAAGGAGCAGCTTTACTGGAAGAACCAGCTTGAGTAAGATCCAACAGGACTACAAGTATAATCTAAACAACAGGTGACAGAAATTAATTGTCCTCTTGACACTTTATTTCTTTAGTTGATTCAGATTGAAAACTGTACAGTGAGTTGTCCAATGATTTGTCTTTCGGACTTTTCTCAGCAGGGACTTCACAACTGTCATTTGCATTTTTTGTTATATCTTCTTCGGCAGAAGACCCTAGAGGCCTTGGACGTCTGTTCTTCTAAATGAAGGTTGTGCCTCACATCCATTTCACAGGAAATCTTGCCTGTTGTAAAATATGAAGTGCAATCTGAAAAATTGGCAAACTATTAGAATAATTTATATTTAAGAAATCAGCTTTGATGTGATAGTCATCACAAATCTACATGATGAGCAAAAATTTTCAGCTGGTGGAATGGATTGATTGCTCATCCACAATAGAACCTTTCAACTTTTCATTCTGTTGTGACCAATGGAACGAAAATGGGGTGGTTTCTATAACGTGCGGGCAACCATTCACCCAGATTGCTAGCTGAACATTAAAAAATGTTGGGTTGTTTTCATCTTCACAGTTCCCTTTCACTTAAAATTTGCAAGTTGTAAGCTGACTACTTCGTAACTTACACGGTCATGTAATGGTACACTTCTTCAATGCAACTAGTGAATTTACTCTATACTTTCTTGTGGAAACAGTACTTATCGATAAAGTACTGTGAAAGTTCTTTTTTGGCAGCACTAAATATAATATCACATCACTGGCATATTATTCGATTGGCATGACACTGCTCCATCCAGATGTGCCCTATTAACCAACAATGCCTGATTAATGACTATAAAACACAAACCAACCATTGTCTGGGTTTGTTCAGCCAGCAGTTCCTAAACTTGCTATTTTACCCTCATCCAGCTGTGATTCATTAATGTTACATTCTCTCAAAATAGGGGACTTATCATGAGGAACAGGCAAGATTTCCTTCCATTCTGGTGGAATTGGCTGAGAGTAGGCTATTCCACCCCAACAGCGTGTTCCACAATTCAATTAGATAATAGTTCATTTGACCCTTAACTTCATATATCTGCTTTGGTTCTGTAACTCTTAAGAGACTTCTCCTAGTAAAGAAATCTGTCAAGCCAAAAGTTGAAAATTTCAGTTATTCTCAAGCTTTTTGTGTGAGAGCTGAGCTTTTATTTTGAGGTTATGATCCCCTGTTCTGAGCTGTGAACAGGAGTAAATGGTTTTTCTTTGTCTGCCCTCTCAACTCTATTAGTTTCCTAAACGCCTTTAGATTATCCTTTAATCTTCCTTCAAGGATAGCTTCTCCTAATCCACATGTCCACTCATGAATATGAATAGGACTCCATGTGAAATTATGTGTTTCTATTTGTATTATCATTTTTAAAAAATTAACTGTCATATATAGCTGCTAATTTCATGATCTACAAATTATTAGGCAGAATAGTTTACATATTTCCTATTGAGGGCATATGGGGTTGATGAATTCTTAGACTGAATTTTCCTGGTGTATTGGAGACAGGTTGGGAAGAGATTTTGGTAACAATAACTGCTACCACCTCCTGTTCATCCAGTGACTCTGGAGTTGCTGTTGCTCCATACAAAAAGGACGGATATCTGGCTGCAGATTCATGGCCTTATTGTTCAGTGATGTATCTCCTCCAGGCCATCCACGGACAGCAGGATGTCCTAATTCCCAGGGGAGGGCAGCAAAGGAACTTCCTTCCTGTCTTGTGCACTCTTGATCAACAGGGGAACTTTATACGTAGCAGTGGCCACAACCTAAAATAAAAACAGAAAATACTCCAGAAACTCAGCAGGCCTGGCAACATCTGTGGAGACAGAAACAGAGTCCAATATGACTCTTCTACACTACCCAATCTCAATCATCAATGCCTTCTCACCAACAGTTGCATAAAGGTTCTCATGGGGGAAAAGGCAGCTACTACTCATTCTAAATCCACATGGAAGCCAACCTCACTGATGTACACAATGCTTAATCAGTCTTCAATCTGAAGGCACGTTATTTCACATTCACTGATTACTTGGAAAGGCATATAGTACTTAATTCACACAAGATAGCTTTTTAATTAACCTACCCAACATGAAAATATATATTAAAAAACAGGTTCCTAATGCTTGCTGTCAAGAAGCTCAATCTGCTGATGATATGTCACCAATATACACCCCTTCTTTCATCAGGAAGCTGACTTTTGGCCTCCTGAACAATTTAATGTCCCCACTTGCCTCATTTTATACTTGTGGGGACTTTCCAAGATTATATCAATCAGAGAGGGAGCCCAGTATATTCCCATTGCCATATTACAAGTAGTGGCTACCACTGGCTATATACCATCCTGGATCCTGCCATTCACCAAAGCTGGTTTGTCTCCTGCTGTCAGTCATGGTGACATGACTTCAACCATTAACTCTTCTGGAAGTTGATGTGAAGTTGCCTCTGAAAGGTATTTTACTAGATGCAGCAATTGTTTTGTTATCTTAATAGCATAAAAAAACTGGATGTGAATATTGTAGTATTGAAATTAAATATAATGCATAAACATTACATTCAAAGACACATAAGTGTCTTGGCTAACATTTAGGTAATAGCGTATACAGGACAATGTATTTCCAGTAGTGTCGTGCTTCCAGTGATTCTAGGATAAGATGGTGTAGAAGTAATTTATATCCTGGGTCAAAGGCTGCAATATACTGATGATATCATGAGCATCTCCCTTTAAAATAAACTGACCATGAGAGGTACACAACAAAAATTTGAGTTTACCAGTGTATTTATTTATTTATAAGGCACATTGTTAATTACCACCTGCATAATACCCAGGAAAAAAAAGACATCAGAATCAAAGTCCAAGTTCAGAGAATTGGTATTGAGTAGTGGCTACAATTTTATGCGAGGCCCATGTGATTCTGATGTCCATTGGAAATTAGGAAATAATATAGCCCAAAAAGAAGACTGGTTCAATATATGCCAGTAAGTAGATTTAAAGGACATTGTTAGAAATTAATGAAGAGAAAAATTATAATAGGTTTTGGGAAAAATGTTCTTTAATAAGAGTGATAATATTTTGAACAATTCACGAAGCAAGATGGTATGGGAAATGATAATCAAAATATACATTATGTGAACAAGAAGTCTAATGTTGAGCTTTGCCAAATAGGGCAGCATGGTGGCTCAGTGGTTAGCACTACTGTCTCACAGTACCAGGGACCCAAGTTCAGTTCTAACCATGGGTGATTGTCTGTGTGGAGTTTGCACATTCTCCATGTGTCTGCATGGGTTTCCTCTGTTATCAAGTTGAAGGCGTGTATTCTATTTTTAAGAGAGAGAACACTGAGCACTTGCCATATGACTAATTAGCAGTTCCAGAATGTACTGGAAAGTTGAAAATATGTAACATTTGACTGTGAAATAGATACCTGAGTTGGTTGCTGTTTTGACAATAATTCAAGTTTAACCAATCAGTTTAAATTTTGCCCCAGGATACTAAAACCCAATCAAGTTTGAATTTATTGTTTTTGCCAACATCGAACCAATGAGACAATCTGATGTCGGGGGTAAAAAAAAAACAGGCAGTTTGAAAGTCAGACACAGTAACTGCCATCAGCAGAATAACTGCCATTGAAACACTCTCTATTAAAAGTACTTTTTCAAATGAAACATATTCGCAGTAAAAGAAAGAAAAAAACCAAGGACATCTTCAGCTGGAAGAAGACAGACACTGTCCACGACAGCCATTGTATGGTTTTGAAATTAAGTTGATGTAATTTTAATAAGAGTTTTATTGAAACAGTATATTGTCATAGAGTTGGAGGCAGATAATAAGCAGTTAAGAGAAGTGGAGTGCTTAGAGTTGTGAATAGTTGTTGTTTAATGTTAACTTGTTAGAGTTAAGGAATAAATTGATATTATTTTCATTAAATAGTGGAACTTGGGAGTTCTCTGTCACTCATATTTTAACAGATTACAAGGCGAGGTAAGCTTTTCTGGGTGTTTACTTTAATTAACAGAGGGGTTCACCGCTGTGTCGTAACACCTCCCACAGCCCAAAAATGTGCAGATTGGGTAGATTGGCTGTATTAAATTGCTCATAGTGTTCAGGAATGTGTAAGTTAGGTGAATTAACCTTGGGAAATTCAGGATTACAGGGATAGAGTAGGTCTGGGTGGGATGCCTTCAGAGGGGCAGTATGGACTCAATAGGCTTCCACATTGTAGGGATTTTATGAGTGCAGGCAGGAATTCAGATGCAGAAGTCATTATAAATAATAAAAGGGAAATCCTGAGATCTGGGGAAGGTTGCTGACTTTGCCATCTGAATTCCAGATATATGCTTCAGTCAATCAAGCTCCAACTAAGAGCACAATCTCAAGAAATAGGCTTTTTCCTATTCCTAACCTCGATAACATGCTTAATACCTGTCTTTGAGAGCTGAGCTTTTTTATTTGCTTGTTTATTGTTACTTCCAGTCATAGGCATCACTTTCATTCTAAGACGTGATTTCTGCATTCTGGATTGCTGAATCCATCTATGTTTCATTGCTTCATCAGGAGTCAGGCGGTGTTCAGGATTCCACCTTAAAAAAGTATTCAAAATCATAAAACTTATCTTTGAGGTTACCATCAGCATCTTTAGGTGCAATTGTAGTATCAATTCCAACTACACAGTCATTACCAATTGCACATTTGCAATTATTATTAGGCACCATCGGTTGGATCAATGCTGTAGGCAAGATCACTCCCATTTTTATCATCTGTGCTATCAGTAACATTAGCACGACTAGCATAACAGAACATTATTAATTATTTATTAGGACTACTCTGACTCTACAATCATCAGTACTCCCAATAATATGAACACCAGCTACATCAAATGTACTTTCAGTACCAGTGTTATTAGCATAATCAGTTACAGGTAGTTCTCCTATAATGCCGTAGTTGCATTCCAGTGAAACCTCGCTTCATAGAAAATCGCTTAACAGAAATAATGGGGCCTATGGGAAGAGTGGGGTTAGGGGCAGACCAGCAAAAAAATATCACCCACAATCGCTCAAAACACAGTCAAAAGTCTAATGTAAAGTATAACACAACCTGGATGCAGGTTGAAATTATATTTATTAACAAAACAAAAGTAAATTTAACACAATACTTTTAGAAAATGTAAAAAAGCTACTCTCTATACAGTAGTTCTCACAAAAAACTGCTCTGTCAGCAGCTGACTTTGGCACATGCGCAGAACGCCACAGAGACTTTGGCGGAGACAGTGGCGCAGGCGCAGAACAGCACAAAGCCCAGCACCAACATTGTGCACACACAGAACAGCGCAGACACCAGTGCACGTGCAGATCAGCACGGATATCGGTGCATGCGCACAACAGCATGGACATTTCAGCGTGGATATCGGCGAATGCACAGAATGAAATGCGCGAACCAATCCGCACTGGAATCACGCTATTTGAATGGAGAAAAGCATTCTCAAAAATAACATTCCTTAATTGTTCAGCAAAATTATAGCCAAATTGTGCTGTTGAAACGCGCATTACCCCAGAACCACCTGTACTATCAAATAATCAGTGCTATCACTATCATTGGCACTGTCAGCACCAATAGTTCAATCAGGACCTTTAGCACCATCAGCAAAAACAAAAACTAATTGGTATCACAAATACTTTCAGTATCATCAATAAAGGAAACTATGCTTGTAGATATCTCTGTGATCATATATACCAACATATCCATTTTCCGTGCTTGTAGGCTGAAGATTAGACATCAGTAGTACCAATGAGCCAGAATAAATCAGCACCATACCCAAACTTTGTCCTTCTCAGCATTCAAGCACCAAAACAAATACTCGCATCCCAGAGAATGCAATGAATGAGTTTGAGGAGTTAACCCTTGGCAAGTAACAGTGCACAGATGTCAAGAAACATGTGGCTTTACCAGAGGAGGAGCACAGACAAGACAGCCATGTAAATTTCATCAAAGAATCTCAGTTACATTAAAGAGTGCATTTCTGTGCTATTGGCTTTCCATTAAATAAAAGGTAAAAAAAACAAATCCAGTTCTGAAGAAGAATCATGCAGGATTCAAAATACACTCTGTTTCTCTCTCCATACACTGCCAGACCTGGTGGGTTTTCCTAGCATTATCTGTGTTACAAAATTATATGCTCAGTTTAATTTGAAAGGAGCCTCTTTCAGAAAGCTTCGTAATGTAGTCATTTGTACTATTACAACTTGGACCATTCCTTTCGGATGTAGTTTACAGATCAGGTTGGAGGGTATGGTACATCCCTGGGAGAGTTGGCAAATGATTTTTTTTTCCCTGACATGCCATAGTCAGAAAAGGTTTTGACTGACACTCAAAAGTACAACTGATATAGACTCCCTTAGGAACATGCAGACAAACCTCTGATTATTACTCTACAATTCTTCTTCATTCGCAAACTCCCCGAAAGCTAAAGGCATTTTAACTCAATTCTAATATATTTCTCACTATTGCTAAAGACAAAGTTAAATCCCACAATTTACAGCCTGCCATCATGGCCTTGAGCACTGCACGAAAGTTAGATAAATTTCCTGCCCTCGCATTTGCTATAGGATCGGCCTGTTGCCCAAAAAGGAATCCAAAATACAGCTATCTTGACAGCATTTTGTTTAGACTATATTATTCAGCACCCTACCCCTTCCATTTCCAAATAATGGTCAAAACAGACAAAATTCTTGTGGAAACAAATAATAGCAAGTAATGTTTGTATTTATATATGATCTCCACAGAGACAGTGATTTTCCCTAAAATCTTTAGGCATTAAAGGGTCTCCAGAAAGGCCAAGCTGAGGTTTAAAACAGCAACACTGAGTTAATGCGCATTTAGCACAATATGGTCAAGGAATTGAAGTGCATACAAGGAACAGCCACCTGATAATTATTAAATGGTTGATTGACAATCAAAGAGTCTGTTAGCCCTCATTAAAGATGAGTTTTGGTATTTTCGTGAGCAGTATTATCATTAACAGCTTCCCCTAATAATGACCAGTTGCAACTGCAGGTTGTGGCAATTCATGGTCTCCCAGCCCAACTGTTTATTTTGCGTGCTGTGGAGTCTGTGGATTTATACATATTGGTTGTGGGTAATTACACTCCCTTTTTAGTTATTTGAGAAATCTTTTGAGGTGCTTTGGTTGCACTTCAACCTCACCTTCCTGATATTTAGAAATCCAGTGCGGAGGGCAATGGGCAAGTGTGAGGAATTCCTCGTGGGTATGCTCCTGGGCAAGGCCAAATTGGCCATAAACAGGTCCAGGCAGCAAGTTGTGGGGGGTCATTAATGCTGACTGCCTGCTCCTCTTCCACAGCTATGTTCATGCCCAGGTGTCATTGGGGAAGGAGGATGTGGTGTTCCCCAATATACTCAGTGCCTTTACAGAGAGCTGGATACTTCAGGAATATAGTACTTAATTTCCTCCTCCAACTCCATTTTGATTTAGCCCATCCTCCTCTCCCTACTCCCCCACACTTTTGATGGCTTGTGTTGCCCTTTTATTGGCTTTGCATATAAATATCTAATTGACTACATGGGTGAGTTACTGGTGACAGTTAATAGCTCAAAAACAAGAAAAAGTCATGGTGATATGGTGATGGGGGAAAAGACCATTCGATTGTGTGTAAGTGCACTTCCACATATAAAAAGAAAAGGTAATGACCAGCTGAACAAGAGTAAACAGAACAGGATTGTTTAGCAGAGGTGCTCTCATTTCGAATCCACAAACTAACTTAAACTTTTAAATGAACATCTATTTCAAATAAAATCCAAATAACAAATGAATTATAATTGTAGTATTGTATTCACTTCAGGGGCTAATGTAAATAATATGAAATCATCTATATCTATTGAGCATAAAAACACAATGTGAGTTTCATGATGAGTCAAGTTCCACAGTATGAGCTTATATTAGTAAATTCATTGAACAGATGATGGACATCATTAACACAAGATTATTGCTACATGCATGTTAAAATGCTAAACTCACATGAGACATCCTTTCAGGAAGTCTAGGAAGAGGTTATCTTTTGTTTTTAGTACACTGGCAAGCTCCTTGGAATTTGGACGCCTCTTCTTTCCTTTACTGTTTGTTACACTTTTAGGAAATCCTTTAGAATCTTCAACAGAAAAATAATTGTCAACTAAAATAATATGTTTGAAATTTAAAAAGGAATCATAAATTAAGAGAGCATTGTTTAAGAGCAGCCACAAACAACCCTGTAGTCTTTGTAGCCTTACGTTGTTATAAGTTGCAGTATATGAATTCTTAGAAATAGAAAACCAACTATCAAGTTGTTATTATTCAGTTAGAAAAGACACAAGTGCATTGTAATAATGATGTATATTAAAAAATACTTCTGTAAAAGATTCTTTAAAAGTTGAAGAAATTTTACAGCACAGCAGAAAATTCACCAATAGCTTATTTTCCAAAATTGCAGACTATCATAAACTCCACCTTCTGTTACAATGTTATCTGGAGGTCACCATAACAGAGGAAATATACTCTCATTATATCTACTCTTTTAAATTGAGTATTCCCTCACTGATGTTGCTGGGAAGGGAGGAAGACTAGAAGTTTGCTCCTGTTGCAGAAAGCCAGCCAGATTTGAGCTCATTATGCATATTTGTTATGTGCTGAACCAGCAATTGAGCAAACTGCGTCATCAGCCTGAATGTTCTGCTCTTTATTTGCTCGAGCAGCACGTACCCACCATCAGAAATAACAACAGTCATTTCCCATCAGAAGTTGTGTCAATGGGAAAAAATGGCACCTTATCTTTCCTGAGGACTCCTGGGAGAATAGTTCATTTTCTCATTCACCATTTCGACCCTCTGAACTGCAGGATTAGTTTTTGTCTTTATGTTTTCTACTGTTGATTCAGCAGCTTTTCTCCTGGAACTAGTTATCCCAGTTACCAAGGCTTTTCCTTTGGGATTAAGTTATTATGAAGAACCCAGAGGTCGAGCCTAGTACTT